>NC_140587.1:109413875-110099292 GCF_964204655.1 Triturus cristatus
CCACTGCACATCCGCTAACAGGGGACGACAACACAGGTACATGACCAAGATCTTCCCCACTGCCTGAGGTGACATGGTTGCGACCACTGTCCACAACACTACAAGCACCAGCAGTATATGTACACATGGAGAGGTTTGTGCTCTGCATAGTGAGGTCTGTCCAGCACATGACCGCTACACTTGGTATTGTGTGCATTATTATCAATCAATCAATCAAAACATTTATAGAGCGTGCTACTCACCCGTGAGGGTCTCAAGGCGCTAAGGGGAGGGGTGCTGTCACTGCTCGAATAGCCAGGTCTTGAGGTGTTTCCTGAAGGTGAGGTGGTCCTGGGTCATTGGAAGGTGTGTGGGGAGTGAGTTCCATGTCTTGGCGGCCAGGTAGGAGAACATTATTGGTGGGTGACTTGCGTCCTTCACACATGTTTGGTTGCCACATCTTGCAACATTCAGCTATTGTGTGGCTGAGGGGCCATGCCATTTTTGGAAGGTTCGCTGTCCTGTTGTGAGCTGCCTTGGTGGTAGTAGGGGGGTGGTCCAGGGGGGAGGTCCTGAGGGTGGTGGCAGTGGGCGTTTTGGCCTTCTTGGGTATGGGAGGTGCATGATCAGTAGCTCTATAACATGAGGTGGTCTTCAGATGTGATTCTGGGCTGGGCTCCCTTTCACACTGTAGGTAGTCATCCTACTTTACACCAGTACAACACTACAAGCACAAGCAGTATATGTACACATGGAGAGGTTTGTGCTCTGCATAGTGAGGTCTGTCCAGCACATGACCGCTACACTTGGTATTGTGTGCATTATTATCAATCAATCAATCAATCAATCAATCAAAACATTTATAGAGCACGCTACTCACCCGTGAGGGTCTCAAGGCGCTAAGGGGAGGGGTGCTGTCACTGCTCGAATAGCCAGGTTTTGAGGTGCTTGCTGAAGGTGAGGTGGTCCTGGGTCACTCGAAGGTGTGTGGGGAGTGAGTTCCATGTCTTGGCGGCCAGGTAGGAGAACATTATTGGTGGGTGACTTGCGTCCTTCACACATGTTTGGTTGCCACATCTTGCAACTTTCAGCTATTGTGTGGCCGAGGGGCCATGCCATTTTTGGAAGGTTCGCTGTCCTGTTGTAAGCTGCCTCGCAGCTTATCGCCGTTTTTATTATTATTACTAGCGTTAGTTGTTGCTCTTATTTGTGGCAATTTTGTTTTGCGGAAGCTATTGCTTGAAAACTGGCAAAATCGGCTCTTTTCACCAGGTTGAGAATAGAATGATAATTTAAAATCATTGAAAAAACCATAGGTTTAATGAACATTATAATTAGAAATTAGCATTTAAAAAACCTTTGAAATTCACAAAAAAAATATAGGTTTCAGGGACGTTATTGTTACAAATTATCATTTTTTTTAAATTTGAAATTCACAGTAAAAAACAGATTTCAGGGACGTTATAGTTACAAATTAGAATTTTAAAAACCTTTGAAATTTACTGAAAAAAACATAGGTTTCAGGGACGTTAGATGCACATTTCACTCGTACAAAAACCATAGAAATTCGGTTGTTATAGTTAGTTGAGCTACCTATAACTCACGCCCCCACAATGCACTGCTGATGATGTCACATATTACATCATTAATGACATGGTCAGTGACATCACTGATGACATCCCAAATGACATCACTGATGACATCACTGATGACATCATACATGTGACAATCTGATGCATCTCCTCATACCTTAATAAAACCTTTGATACATCCACTCTAAAATACAGACTACCATTTTCGAAACAATAGAGACACCAATTCCAGTTACTATGTACGCACGTACTGATTCCTAGGTCTACACACACACCCACTCATTCACCCATACAGTCACTCATACATGCAGTGACTCATCTATACAACACTATTATAGGAACTCATACACCTATACAAACACTCACATACCACCACTCATCCAGAGTTACTGACACATCTAGTCAGTCATGCAAATAATCAATCACACTTCTATTTACTCAGCTATACAGGTATACACACACAACCTCACTTATTCATAGTGATACTAACATATACTTACTCTCTTATACAATCACAGATACAAATACACACTCATCCATACAGCACTCTCACAATCACTGACTCTCACGTATTGTCATTTATATACTTCAACTCTCTCATGCACTGCGTTTTACAAATGTAATTACTTGGACATGTAGCACTGAGATATCCATTCACTCACAAACACACCCATACACACACTCTCTCACCCATACAGCTGATTCCACATGCAGTCTTGAACCCATACACCCAGTGAATAAAGAACTCACACATCTATGCACAAAGTCACACACCTCCCACCCACCCACACACACACTCAGGCACCCATACAAATACTCAGGCAACCAATCAATAACCCATATAGCCACTCATGTAGCTACACATCAACCAATACAGCAGCTTACACAGCAATAGACAGACTGATACAGACATTTACACAGTTTAGTCACTAACATATGAATTCAGTGAGACTCATTTAATCACTCACTTATACAGTCAGTCACGCACCTACTAAATCCTCCATCCACACACTTATACACCCACTCATTCTTCCATATATATTGGCCAATATATTTATAAAAGAGATTTAAACTTTGTAGAAACACATAGTCACTGGTTGATGTCATCGGTGATATCATTTGAGATGTCATCAGTGATGTCATCAGTGATGTCACTGACCTTGTCATGAGTGATGTGATATGTGATGTCATCAGCAGTGCATTTCGGGGGCGTGAGTTATAGCTAGCACAACTAACTATAACGGCTGAATTTCTCTGGTTTTGTATGAGTGAAATGTCCAATTAACTATAATGTCCCTGAAACCAGTGTTTTTTTCAGTGACTTTCTGAGGTTTTTTAAATGCTAGTTTCTAACTATAATGTACCTGAAACCTGAATGAATTATAATTAGTGAAGCAATAATGTTTTCACTTAACTTATTGATTATATTGAACATTTTAAAATATATGTTTATTGATTTATATATTTAATTGAAATTTGCATCAATATAATTCTTATGTGTAAAATATATTTAATGAATTGGTTGTTTGAATAAATAGCACTATAATATGTTGCTAAGCATTTAAATCTACAAATCAGCAAGAATCGAGTGGGCTGCTTACTATGTCTATTGTATGATGTCACAGCCGGGTGGTGGTATTTATGTTAGCCACATATGCATTTTGACTAATGTGATCAAGGTAACGGCTGTTACTAAAACGCGAACTGACTGCATGATCGTGAAACAAAGAAAATTTGCGAACATGAAGTGGAGTTCGTGCCCGCCTGTTTCTATTCTATGGAGGAGACATCGAAGGAAGGGCAAACCTTGGTTTTGTGTATATATATATATATATATGCATATATATTCTTAGATTCCCACGCCTCCTTCGTTCCTTCGGCAAAAGTCACGGCACCACAGTAGGGTAAGATTCAAATTTCATTTATTTAACCACATTGTGCATAAGTGCAGGAATTAGGACGGCAATATATATATATATTATTCACTGAAAAAAACATAGGTTTTACAGACGTTATAGTTAGGAATTATCATTTAAAAAACCTTAGAAATTCACTGAAAAAAACCATAGGTTTCAGGGACGTTATATTTAGTTGGACATTTCACTCATAGAAAACCATAGAAATTCCCCTGTTATAGTTAGTTGAGCTAACTATAACTCGCACCCCCGCAATGCACTGCTGATGACGTCACATAGCACATCATTCATGACATCGTCAGTGACATCACTGATGACATCACAGATGACATCTCAAATGACATCACTGATGACATCATCCAGTGACTATGTGTTTCTATAAAATGTAAATATGTTTTATATATATATGCCAAGGTGTATTGAAGAATGAATGGGTGTATAAGAGTCAGGAAGGATGATTAAGTAGGTGTGTAACTGACTGTATAAGTGAGTGATTCATTGTGTCTTACTTAATGCATGTGTTAGCGACTGAAACAGACATTCACAAGGTTTGGATTGTCAGTTGGTATGTAAGCAATTGCCTGTGTTGGTTAGCAGTTAAATGTGGATCTATATGGCTATTGATTGGTTGTCTGAGTATGGGTGGCTGAGTGTCTGTGTGGATGGGTGGGGGTGTGACTCTGTGCATAGATGTGTGAGTGAATAATTCACTGGGTATATGTGTTCAAGTCTATATCTGTAAAGGGCTGTATGGCTTGATGACTGTGTGTATGAGTGTATTGGTCAGTGAATGGATGCCTCAGTGGTACATATGCGAGTAACTGAATATGTGAAAGGCAGTATATATTAGTGTTGGAGTGTATAAATTACTATATGTGAGACTGAGTGGTTGTGAGAGTGTCTGTAAGGATCAGTGTGTGCTTGTATTAGTTATTGTATTAGAGTGGAAGTATGTGTCAGTATATGTTTAAATAAGAGACGTGGTATATGAGTAACTGTACAGGTGAGTAAATAAAACTGTGATTGATTATTTCCATTACTGACTACATGTCCGAATAACTCTATCATTGAGAGACGGTGTGTGAGTGTTTGTATAGATACGTGACTGGATATGATAATGTTGCATTGATGTCTGATTATATGTATGAGTGACTGTACGGGTGAATGAATAGATGTGTGTGTACAACTAGGAATTAGTGAGTGGATATGTAATAACTGGTATTGGTGTGTTCAAGGTTTTGAAAATTATAGTCTCTATTTTAGAGTGGGTGTATCAACTATTACATTAAGGTCCGATGAAAAGCATCAGATTTTCACGTGGATGATCTCATCAGTGATGTCATCATTGATGTCATTTGAGATGTCATCAGTGATGTCATCAGTGATGTCACTGACCGTGTCATGAATGATGTAATATGTGACGTCATCAGCAGTGCATTGCGGGGACGCGAGTTATAGTTAGCTCAACTAACTATAACAGGGGAATATTTATGGCTTTTTTTCAGTGAACTTCTAAGGTTTTTTAAATGCTAATTCCTAACTATAACGTCTGTAAAACCTATGGTTTTTTCAGTGAATTTCGAAAGTTTTTTAATTGTTAATTTAATTTTTAATACTTATAAAAACTATATTTTTTCTATTTTTTTAATAATATTTTTCAACTCTATAAACCTTTTTTGAACTTTAACAATTACATAGTGTTTTATATCTTCAAAAAAATAATCTATATCATTATTTTTTTTTCTGAGAAAACTAGAGTCCCGTACCGGTAGTCTACCAAGACTAATCATCACACGAATCCTATCCGCCATATTGAAATAATGTGTGTGAGAAGTTGGCCTGATATATGCTGTCCTCTAGTTATAGTGGGCACCCTGTATCAGTCCAAACAACCCCTTATGGTGAACAGGTCAAAGACAACCTTTATTGAAAGCATATCCTAGTGGTAGCTATGGAGAGCAGCCTTCAGGCTAAGCCTTGAAGGAATGTAAAGCAGCTTGTTTTACCAGTCTATAATCTCTTGAATGATCAAATGAAAGGTCAACCACACCAGGTATATATTTAAAATATATGTATTTAAGATAAAACACACCCCTCTAGTCTTTTTATGAGGCTGGAATTTGAAGTACTTAATTTACAAGTTAGAAATCAACAGTAATAGCACAAATACACTTTTGGGCCCTAGGGGCGTACCAAGCCATATACCAATAAATTGGTATAAGAACCATGTCTGAACTAGACACAAGGCCTAGAGCCTGTAGAATCGCGGGGACCCCAAGGAACCACCCAAGGTAGTGACGCAGGGGACCCACGGGGGCCCTGAGCAGTGTGTAAACACAACCATGAGTTCCCCTTCTATGGGCAATGTCGCAGTTGGAAATTTAAAGATTAGGGACACTTAGAATCGAGTCAGGACCAAACCCTTTTGGACTTAGGAAGTTCTAGGGCTAGTACCCAAGGGAGCACCGGAGTACTCATGTTACCTCACCCAGGGAAGCCGGGTGCAGAGGTGTCTTTTGGTGTCGGGTCGCGTTGCCGATTTCAATGGGAGCTGGCGAAGAAGTGCTGCTGCTGTGAAGAGGAGAGGTGTCCGAAGCGATCCAAGCCTGGATCTAGGATGAAAGGAACCTGAAAGCAGAGGGGAGAGAGTCGGGTCATGTACCAGTGACCAAGGGCAGGATGGACCAATGCCCACAGATGTCGGGTGCTTCAGGTGAGTTGATGGGTGTGTTGACTCTTCAGCCATGAGGTCCAGGAGGTGCTGATGACAACCAGGAGCTGGATTCGAGCTGCGCCATGAAGTCTGTCGAGTGCTGCGGTGCCGGCGACCAGACTGGACCCAACAAGCCTTGGCAACGGCAAGTCATGGGAAATCAGAGAAAGGACTGCGGTTCAGACCAGCAAGTCTGGGGGCCTCACCCAGCAAGGATGAGTCGGGGCACATTGGGAGCAACCAGGAAATCCCAATCTAAAGAGGAGTTGCCTTCGTGGCGACCTACTAGCCAACGGGATAGCGATCAAGAAGGAGCCTCAAGTGGTCGCACTGGAAACTGGCCCTCGGGTCACTCGTGGAGTGGAGGCCAGAAATCTTTGGTGCAGGAGATGCTCATGGCTGGGGCTACTCAGAGCCCAAAGCACAACTTTGAGGAAGTCCAGGAAGATGATGTTGCTGCAAAAGTTCACAGTGTCCATGGGTCAATGTTCCATGTCACCCACGATAGCCAGGGGCCTCAGATTTGCTGTGGACTCAGGGTAGCCTCGGAGAAGTCTGGAAATCTTCCTCGGGTGATGCAAAGACTTCAGCGTCCGGCGGAAGCTTCAGCGATGCAGACCGGTCAGTTGCTTCTTTGGTGCTTGCCAAGCAGCGGAGTCACTTCTTGACCCCAAGGGAGATTTCTTCAGTCTTCTAAGCAAAGTAGAACATCGAAGGTCCAGGATACATGTTGCAGAGTTTTGTCCAGTGTAATCTAAAGTTGCAAGGACTGGGTTCCCATACTTATACAAAGTTTGGGGGTTGGACATACTCTAGGGACCCACCTATGGGACGCTTTGGAAGGAGGGGTGGTTAAACCCATTTCCGTTGTCCAGTTTCACACCAGAGCAGGGGCAGGTAGCCCCTGCAACCGGTTTGAACTGGACTATGCACAGGGACACTAAGTGTGCCCCCTGTGCAGGACTTCAAAGCACCAGATTGCTCCTGCCCAGCCCCAATACACATCTGCCTGTCTGGGGAGGTTGTTACACCTCCCTGGGACAGGAAACCTATTGTCCAGGCCTCCCCTGCCAGAGTTTCGGTCAGTAGCAGGAGGCCAGACCCGTGTCTGTGGCAGAGGCATCCATTTTGTGATGTCAGGGCTGTAGAAAGTCTTTCCGGGTTAGACCAGTGTGAACATGTCTCTCCCTCTAGAAGGGTGGAATGCTACCCCCGCCACCAGAAATGGTGGGGGGGGTAGTATTCCAAAGCGTTTGACACCAAACACGACATGTTTCCGTGCAGCCATCCCAAAGTTAGCATTTACCGCGTGGTTATAATGCACTTAAGAGTATATGGTCAGGCTGCACCACAAACTGCATCAGAGAAGGTACTCTGAATGCTGCAGAGGGGCTCTACTCATGCAGGGGCACCCTCTCACATAAAAACCAAGCACTCTGCCTTCAGGATTGTTAAGGCCTGCCATAGGAGTGACTTATAGGTTTTATATGTGTGTGCAATGGTAGTGATATAGGTAGCCTATACCACTGTAAGGGGTGCAAGCACCACCTTACCCAGGCTGCAGGAGCACACCTGTGGTACCATTTTGGAGTGCTTCCCAGGGGTGGCATAATACATGCTTCCGTCCCTGGTAGGTGTTTGTCTGCCCTGTCAACATAAGGTTTAAGTATGTTGACATGAAGTACCCTATGGGGACTCCTAGGGGTTCCAAAGTCTACCATGGAGGTAACCTCGCCTTTCTGTTCAACTATTGTATGGGGGCCACTCCATTTGTCCTGGAGGGCTGCTGGGGCCACAGGCTCCAACACCCACACCTACAGCCCTGGCTGGTAAACAGTCAGTACAGCGTTTTGGTCATGCCAGGTGTTTTGCATTTCCTGGCTAGCCTCAAGGTTTTTGGTTGCCTTTTTCATGTACTCAGCCATCCTGGAGCGGAGACCAAGTACATAGTCCACTATGTCCTGTTTAGGGGGCTTGAGAGGTAACTGCCATCCTTCCTCAACCAAACACAATGGACCCCTGACAGGGTGACCAACCAAAAGTTAAAAAGGGCTGCATCCAACCCTGTTTTGAGGCACCTCCCTGTATGCAAATAAAAGGCAGGGCAAGAGTATGTCCCATCTTCGCCTAAGCTTCTCTGGGAGTCGTTTAATCATGCCCTTTAAGGTTTTGTTGAACCTTTCAACTAAACCATTGCATTGTGGGTTATAGGGTGTGGTGAACTTGTAGTTCACTCCACACTCCTTCCACATAGCAGTAACTAGACATGAAGTTTGCACCCCTGTCAGATACTACCTCCTTAGGAAAGCCTACTCTTGAGAACACACTCAAGAGAGCTCTTGCCACCACACGTGCTGTAGTGATCCTTAGGGGAATTGTCTCTGGGTACCTGGTGGCATGATCAACCACCACCAGTATAAATCTATGCCCAGATGCTGACTGAGGATCTATGGGACCAACAATGTCAATCCCAACCCTCTCAAAGGGAACCCCCACCACAGGTAGTGGTATTGGGGGGCCTTTGTAGTACCACCTGCTTTGCCACTGGCTTGGCAGGTTACACAGGAGTGACAACACTCCTTTGTGTCTTCAGACATGTGGGGCCATTGAAAGTGAGGGACAATTCTGTCCCAAGTCTTGTTGTGGCCCAGGTGTCCTGCTAGGGGAATATCATGGGCTAGTGTCAATAGTAAGCACCTAAACTTCAGAGGTATAACCAACCTCCTGGATGCACCAGGCTGGGGGTCTCTACTCTCTGAGTAAAGTAGTCCATCATCCCAATAAACTTTATGGGTGTCACTAGCATTCCCAGCAGCCTCATCAGCAGCTTGCTTTCTGAGGGGTTCACGAGAGTGGCAGGTTTTCTGCTCCTGGCTCAGATCAGACCTAGAAGTGCCCCCTGTCCCCAAGAACTCGACCTGGTCAGGTTCTGCTCCTCTGGGACAGTTCCTTCTTTAGGTTCAAGATCATCTTCCTGAGGAGACTGATCAGCATTCTGAGTCAGGTGGGAAGGCTCTGACTTAACCCTACTGCCCCCCCCGTTGGGTGGCAACTTGGCCCATTCTTCCAGAATCCAGGGCCTGTCCAGCTTTAGACATTTTGGCCTGTGACCTAGTCACAGCAAAGACATGAGCAGGGATCCCTAACATTTCTGCATGTGTCCTGAGCTCCACTTCAGTCCAAGCTGAAGTCTCTAGATCATTGCCAAGCAAGCACTGTACTGGTAGGTCTGCACTTACCACAACCTTCTTAAGGCCAGTTACCCCTCCCCAGGAGAAGTTAACAACTACCAGAGAATGGTCTGTTCTGACATTGCTAGTATTGGTCACTTGGTACATTTCACTAAGTATAATCTGCCCAGGATCCACAAGATCTTTTGTCACCATTGTGACACTTGCTCCGGTGTCCCTGAATGCCCAAGCCTCTACTCCATTTATCAAAGGCTGCTGTCTGTATTTGCCCAGGTTACTGGGACTCACAAAGGGGGACAAATCCATGCCCCCATCACAGATAAGCACAGCCTGAGTTGGAACTCTGACTAGGCTAGAGTCCATCTCAGAACCCAGGGTCAACCCTACTACACCCTTATTCTGAACATTGCCACCACCTATTGTAGCTGTACTTGGGGGAACAGTTGCCTTAGGGGCAATGGTGGCTGGAGTAGATTCTTTGCACTTGGTGCAGTCACTGGTCCAGTGAGTTTTTTTGTTTACAGATTTTGCACCAAGGTTTATTTTGGCATTTTCCCTTATTTGACTGTGACTCCCCATTAGAAGATGTTTGGGGCCCTTGAGAAGATTTCTGGTCTTTACCCTTGTCAGAGTTCTTAGAATCCTGCTTCTTTGGGTCACCACCTTGGTTCTGTACCTTCTGCCTCACCCTGGTTCTGACCCATTTGTCTGCCTTCTTTACCAATTCTTGGGGAGAGGTCAGATCAGAGTCTACGAGGTACTGGTGCAACAGCTGATTTTGACAGTTATTAAGAATCTGCTCCCTCATTATCAGATTGTACAATCCTATGAAGTCACACACTTTAGTGCCCAATAACCAACCTTCCAGAGCCTTAGCAGCACAGTCAACAAAGTCAAACCAGTCTTGATTTTTTGCTTTTTGGGTATCTCTGAACATTAACCTGTATTGCTCAGTGGTTAGGCCAAACCCATCTATCAGAGCACTTTTCAAGACATGGTAATCATCAGCATCCTCTTCTCTTACAGTGAGAAGATTATCTCTACCTTTGTCTGCAAGGGAGAGCCATAAGATTGCTGCCCACTGACCTTGAGGGACCTTCTGTACTTTACAGGCCTTCTCCAAGGCAGTTATCCATTTGTGGATGTCATCCCCACTCTGGTGGGGAGGGACAATCTTACTTAGGTTTCTATGGTCATATGACCTCTCCCCATCTCTAGGGAAATTGCTGCCACCAAGGGACTCTAGTCCCTCCTTTGTACTAGCTCTGTAGAGCTCTTGGGCTTCCCTATCTAGGGCCATCTGCTGCTTTCTGAGGTTGAACGTATCTTGCTCATACTTCAGCAGTCTCTCTGTCCTCTCCTGGGAGGATTCCCTCCCTATGTGAGATGAAACAGGGGTCCCTATAGAGGAGTTAGACTGGACAGATCCCCTTGAGAGAGATTTATCCCTTCTAGCCCTACTTTCAACTCTTCCTGGAGGAACAAAGAGGGGAGCATTATTGTCATCGTCATCATCCTCATGCTGGGGAGCTGGGTTCACCAGATCGTGCTCATTGTCATCTGTCTGGTCAGCATTAGAGGTCAGGGGATTTTCTACCCCTAGGCCCACCCTCAGCTGCTGCCCTACCCACTCTGCCTACCTCTTGGGACCCACTATGTCCTGGGAGATCATCCAGCTTGAGTATCTTTATGATATGCTGAGTGGTTGGGCTTTTGCCTGTCTTCAGCTTCCTAATGGAACATAAGGACCTAAGTGTACAAAGGAGAGATCCTCATATATAGGGGAGAAGCTCACTGGCTTCTGGCAGGAACTCACTGATTCCTGGCTGGTTAGACATTACTAATGTGGTGTGGTGTATTGCACTACCTACACTAGTGTAGCCTACTAAACTCTCTTGAGTTGTAGAAAGGGTGTGCTATCCCTTAACACACAACTCTAAGTTCAGTAGAACTTACTGTAGCTAAACTTGATATTCTATGTACCTTAGGTACCTTTAGTGGTTTTCAGTTGATCAATTCAATTGAGATTATCTGGTAAAACAATAGCAAGCTGGAATCCCACATGTGCGAAGTTGGCCTGATATATGCTGTCCACTAGTTATAGTGGGCACCCTGTATAAGTCCAAACAACCCCTTATGTTGAATAGGTCAAGGACAACCTTTATTGAAAGCTATCCTAGTGGTAGCTATGGAGAGCAGCCTTCAGGCTAAGTCTTGAAGGAATGTAAAGCAGCTTGTTTTACCAGTCTATAATCTCTTGAATGATCAAATGAAAGGACAGCCACACCAGGTATATATTTAAAATATATGTATTTAAGATAAAACACACCCCTCTAGTCTCTTCATGAGGCTGGAGTTTGAAGTACTTACTTTACAAGTTAGCAATCAACAGTAATAGCACAAATACACGTTTGGTCCCTAGGGGCATACCAAATCATATACCAATAAAGTGGTATAAGAACCATGACTGAACTAGACACAAGGCCTCGAGACTGTAGAATTGCTGGGACCCCAAGGAACCACC
Organism: Triturus cristatus; assembly: GCF_964204655.1. NCBI lineage: Eukaryota > Metazoa > Chordata > Amphibia > Caudata > Salamandridae > Triturus > Triturus cristatus. Next base: position 109,425,791 of record NC_140587.1, read on the forward strand.
CAAGATAGTGATGCAGGGGACCCACGGGGGCTGTGTGCAGTATGAAAACACAACCGCTGGTTCCCGTTAGCTTCTAAGGGCAATGTCGCAGTTGGAAATTTAAAGATTAGGGACACTTAGAATCGAGTCAGGACCAAACCCTTAGGGGCTTACGAAGTTCTAGAGCTAGCACCCACGGGACCACCGGAGTACTCATGTTACCTCACCCAGGGAAGCCGGGTGCATAGGTGTCTTTTGATGTCGGGTCGTGTCGTCGATTTGAATGGGAGCTGGCGAAGAAAGGCTGCTGCCGTGAAGAGGAGAAGAGTCCAAAGTGATCCAAGCCTGGATCTCGGATGGAGGGAACCTGCAAGCAGAGGGGACAGAGTCTGGGTCACTTACCAGTGACCAAGGGCAGGATGGACCAATGCCCACAGATGTTGGGTGCTTCAGGTGAGTTGATGGGTGTCTTGACTCTTCAGCCATGAGGTCCAGGAGGTGCCAATGACAACCAGGATATGGATTCCAGCTGTCCCATGAAGTCTGTTGAGTGCTGCAGTGTCAGAGACCCCATTGAACCCAACAAGCCTTGGCAATGGCAAGTCACTGGAAATCAGAGAAAGGACTGCGGTTCAGACCAGCAAGATCTGGGGGACTCTCCCAGCAAGCATAAGCTGGTGCACATCTGGAGCAACCAGAAAAGCCCAATCAGAAGAGGAGTTGCCTTTGTGGGGTCCTACTAGCCAACGGGCTAGCGATCATGAAGGAACCTCGAGCGGTCGCACTGGAAACTAGCTCATGGATCACTCGTGGAGTGGAGGCCAGAAATCTTCAGTGCAGGAGATGCCCAAGGCTGGGGGTACTGGGAGCCCAAAGCACAATTTTGAGGTTGTCCAGAAAGATGATGTTGCTGCAAAACTTCACGGTGTCCAGGGTCACGATTCCACGTCACCCACAATAGTCGCGGGCCTCAGCTTTGCTGTGTACTCAGGGTAGCCTCGGGGAAGTCTGGAAATCTACATCTGGTGATGCAAAGACTTCAGCATCGGGCGGGAGCTTCAGCGATGCAGACCGGTCAGTTGCTTCTTTGGTGCCTGCCAAGCAGGGGAGTCACTCCTTGACCCCAAGGGAGATTTCTTCAGTCTTCAAAGCAAAGTAGAACGTCGAAGGTCCAGGATGTATGTTGCAGAGTTTCATCCAGGATGATCTAAAGTCGCAAGGACTGGGTTTCCATACTTATATGAAGTTTGGGGGTTGGACATACTCTAGGGACCCACCTATGGGAGGGTTTGGAAAGAGGGGTTGTTACACCCATTTCCTTTGTCCAGTTTTGCATCAGAGCTGGGGCAGGTAGCCCCTGCAACTGGTTTGAACTGGACTATGCACAGTGCAGGACTTCAAAGCACCAGAGAGTGCTCCCGCCCAGCCCCAATACACATCTGCCTGTCTGGGGAGGTGGTTACACCTGCCTGGGACAGGAAACCTATTGCCCAGGCCTCCCCTGCCGGAGTTTTAGTCAGCAGCAGGAGGCAGAGACATCCATTTTTTGATGCCAGGGCTGTAGAAAGTCCTACCGGGTTAGACCAGTGTGAACATGTCTCTCCCTCTAGAAGGGTGGAATGCTACCCCTGCCGCCAGAACTGGCAGGGGTAGTATTCCAAAGCATTTGATACCAAACATGACATGTTTCCGTGCAGCCATCCCAAAGTTAGCATTTACCGTGAGGTTATAATGCACTTAAGAGTATACGGTCAGGCTGCACCACAAACAGCATCTGAGGAGGTACTCTGAACGCTGCAGAGGGGCTCTGCTCATGCAGGGGCACCCTCTCACATAAAAACCAAGCACTCTGGCTTCAGGATTGTTAAGGCCTGCCATAGGAGTGACTTATAGGTTTTATATGTGTTTGCAATGGTAGTGATATAGGTAGCCTATACCACTGTAAGGGGTGCAAGCACCACCTTACCCAGGCTGCAGTAGCAGACCTGTGGTGCCATTTTGGAGTGCTTTCCAGGGGTGGCATAAATCATGCTTCAGCCCCTGGTAGGCTTGTGAGGTACCTATGCCCTAGGTACATAGTATTCCATATACTAGGGGCTTATAAGGCACTCCAGAATTCATATGTACCTAATGTACATGGAAAACATTTTAGAGAAGAAGCAGCTAGGCTGTGGTCCTGATTGGCAGGGCCACAGCCAGACTAAGGTCGAAAAACAGTGAAACACCAGCAAAAAATGGGGGTACCCATGTGAAGCAGATCCTACTTTACTACAATGTGCATTTCATATTCGCCGAGTTCGTGGCACCATGTCCCGCGTAAGAACATATACTTATGAGGTCGCGCCAGCTGCTACTTTGGTATGCGATGGGGAAGCAATACCAAGCAGCGCGTGAGGGAATGTACGTATGGGGTCGCACCTGCTGCGCATTGCGTATGCAACGACTGCACGCTGCCAGGCCCTGTGTTACATCATAGACGTATGGTGCCACGCCGGGTACGCCATTCCCTCATTTTTTTTGTATGTCTCAAAACTATATCTACATAATTTTAAAGTGTATATGAAAGCAAGCGATAATCTAAAATATCTTAAACATTTGTATATTTTTATCTGTAATAAACTTATATTATGGTAATATTTTCTCAAATCGCGTCACCTCATTTCGCGCTCCCTGTGCGATTCCCATGTGACCTTAAAGAAAAGCATTTGAATGGTTCATAACATTTCTCATTGTAACAGTTGGAGGACCCCACCCATTTTTGCCATTTTCTCTACAGCGTTTGATGAGAGACTCCTCTTCTACTTACAAAGCTTTTTTGAAAACGTTTTGCTATGTACACATATCTGACAGTATACACAACATGAAACCATCATCTTCATCAATATTCATGCTCTGTAAAGCAGCCTTCCACCTGTGATAGCCATGCATCTAAAAGCTACATAACAGAACTTTTCCCCACTGCCAGAGGTAACATGGTTGCATATGCTGTCCACAGCACAATGTAATGTGGTACGGCCCAGGGGCAGTATAATGCATAGATAATGAACACACGGACACAGATAGATAGTGGAAGTGGGTACGGGCACATGCGCTTGACTCCTTTTTTTACCAGAATTACTTATCCAGTGACGTCTGTGCTGGATGCGTGTGCGGTGAGTGTAAACCAGCACTCAGGGAATGGTTGCTGCTAGCATCAACTACAACAGTAATCAAAGGGTGAATAGTTTGTGCTGCAGTAAGGTAGGTGACAGTAGATACAGAAAAGATTCTATCGTAAAAAAAACATAACTTGTGGTATACTGAGATACAGACAGTAGATCTGAAATAATACAGAAAAAGATTGTATCATAAAGGGTCCAGCAGTTCTAGTGCACTCAGATAGCCCCATCAAAAGTATTCAGCATGTGCACAGCCAGCGTGAAGCATGCTGCGAGCGGGCCATCCTAGCAGCAATGTCTATTGCCATCAACACTGCATCATCTGCAACAGCGACTCAATCTCAATTGTGAACACTGCTCTCTTCAGTGTAGGCCAGAGAGAGCAGTCAGAAAAGACCCACAGCTACGTAAGGTGGACTTGAGCTAAACAGTTTGTCGTACGCGAAGCAAGAAAAAGCGTGTGCGGAGCCTGCGATAATGTGTATGCATGGTGCAGACAGAGCGCACTGCAGCAATGTCTTTTCCTACGGGACTCCGTCATCTACAATACCGACTCGATCTGAATTGTGAACACTGCTCTCTGCAGTGTAAATTGAATGCATTAGTCACACAGACATCCATTAATACTTTTTCTCACTTCTTCTTCCCAAACTACAACATAAATTACAGAAAACTCTGCAATAAATAAATCAAAACAATTAGAATTGCGATTTCTACTGTCCACAGGGTAGAATATTCAGAGTTCCTTTGAACTTGCAAGATGAATTTCAAAATTGTACTAAACATATAACTCATCTAAAACAAATTCTTCAAGCAAATATACTAAAAGAATATTCTGTATATTTCAAAACGATGTAGTTAGTTGCCTACTGAATTCTGTAATTAAACAATCACAACTGAATTGTGAGCCCTGCTGACCGCAGTGTAAGCCAGAGGCAGTAGTCATTAACACCTCACAGCCATGTGCCGTTGGATTCGGATGCACGGAGTTGGTTGCACCTGGTCAGAGGGGGTACACAAAAATCATTACAGACTTTAACTTCTGACATCCTCAATCATATAATCAAGACCCCGTTTCACTGTTCGGACCTTCTGTACCGTGGTGTAGTCCTCCGACTACAGTCATCCAAGCCCAATAATCATGGGCAGCAGTTAACTACGGAAGCACAGACACTGACTGATGCAGCGGCAGGCGCGTTACTAGGTGGACGGCGTCTTCGGAGTAACGGAACAGACACTAGAATTTAGTGTGTACTCCCCCCGGCCCTGTATGCAGCACAGCCCAGGAGGGTGTGCTTTTTAGATACGGTACCACACTTTTTTAGGGTGCTGTATGCGTGCTCACCACTTAGTCTCTTATAGACACTGTGTTGTAAATTAAGGCAGAATGTGATTAAGCATTCACTGAAAACATTAGTGTTTCCCTTTTATCGTGTTTTCCTCATTATGATTGGCCGAAGTCCGGACTCCATTTTGTATTGACATGCTGCCACGTGCTCACCACGAGGAGAGTCCGACCTCTGTGTTAGTTGCTCTTGTAATCTGCCTAGCAACAGTTATAAATAGCTCTCTCTTGTCCATCTGGCGCATGCCCAGACTTGTCCACATCTGTTATAATTAGCTTTGCTTGACCATGTGTTTTCGCGGGCCCAAGGAGTATGTTAGCTCCGCCCATGTATTGATTTGGTATCGAGAATGACCCTAAATGGTAATGTTCTTCGACTTCATGTGGTATCCACCCACTCATGAGCCCCTCTGTTGTGTATAAAAGGGGACAATGTACGCAAGTTCTGTGTGCTACTCCTTGCAATACTGAAGAGTGTTGTGTGGATTGTAGGACCACCCTTAAGGGTTAATAAACGTTGTTTTTGTACTTTGCAGTTTCCGTGCCAACTTCCTTATAGATTTCGTTACAGAAGAGCGAACCCTCGTCTCTTGCGGGCCTAGCTGGGGCTTGTATTCGTCAATTGGCGCCCGTCACGTGGGGCTCATCGGCGACTCGGATGCTCGAAGGACTGGTCGCGACGAAGGTGAGGAGTTTGGCCGGGGACGTGATCACTGCCAGCGGCGTCTTAGCCCTGGCATCCCGAGGTTTTTCTTCCTTCCCTTCCGAGCTGACCATCTGGGTGGCGCCGGTCATCGACTGAGACCTCTTCTGTCGGTCCTGCCGTGAGAGCCGTTTGGGCGATTGTGGAGCTTGGCAGTTGGAACCTGGACTCTTGATTGGTAAGAACCGTTGTACGGTACTTGCTCCGAGTTTTGAAGCCTGGTCTGGCTATTTGAGTTTGATTGATGGTGACTAGTCATATTTTGAATTTGTCTTTGTGAAAATATATGCGTTGCAACACATATAGGCAGGTAATGTGGAGAAATTTCTCCGGAGCTGTGTAAACTTGGAACGGCGCAACGATTAAGTGCCATTTTTCTTGATAATACTGCATATTTTGCATTATTCCTAGCATGCCTGCTTTTAGCGCACTCCGTAAGTGGTGCTGCTGTTTGGATAACCGGTTGAACCTCGAGGAATCTGCTCCAGCTCCCCCAGAGGGGACTCCTAATAGGGATATGTACGTGAAGCATGGTCTTTCTTCCATAATGTACAGCACGTTATGGAGGAAATATACTAGGAAGGATCCTGAGTTGCGATGGCCTTTGTATGGATCGTTTGATATACGTAAGATTGAGTATGTGGAACAGTGTATGTGTAAGCGACGTGCTCGTCAGGATATGTTTGAGTGTGTGCGATTATGGGTGAAGGAAGTGCGTGAGCGAGAGAAACGTGAGAAAGCGCTGTTTGATAAGGAGCAACGAAAGAATGATCATATGCGAGCACAGGAAGCGAAGCATCGGGAGGACAAAGAGCAAACGGACAGACAAGAGAAAGAGCGTAGGCTACAAGTTTCGGGTCAATATGTTGTTCGCCAGCCGCTTTATCCTGTCCTTAATAATCCTGATGATGATTTTTATTTGCTAGATCGCTCTCCGCCCCCTTATGTTGGCGCATCCGCTCCGCGGCCGCAAGATTCTGACCCGGCTTCGGTTAAGGTAGACACACGGTCCATGCTGCCGGCCGAGCAAATGGCTGAGCTTCGGCAAATTTCCTTCCGTGCGCTTAAAGGCAAGGTATCCATGGAGGAATTATTTCAAATTTGGGGGCCATGGCAGGAGAGAGATAAAGTGTATTTTCTGGGTCATTTCGCGGATGAAGTGATTAATGCTTTCCGAAAATATTCTCATGTTTTTGAGCCTGACGAAGTGTCTTCGGATGCCAGAGCAATACGTAACGGTGCTTTTTCTCCCTCTAAGGCTCCTGAGGCGGCTCGGCGGCTGTTCGCCTTGCGGGACGAGGTGCTGGCCCTTCGAGAGAAAGCACGCCAACGAGCGGAGGAGGAGAAGCGGTCGGATTCAGTTGCGGCAGGGGGCCACCCATCCACCTCCCAGTCAGATAAGGATAATGTAGTGCATGCTAAACCGATGCGAGAGGCGGCACCTTTGTATGTCCCTCCGAAAGGAGCAGGGACTAGCTCGGACATTAACTCCGCCGATGCTAGGGGATATTTTGTGTATAATTGGGTTTATACTCCTTGGCATAGGGCCGACGTTATGGCGTTAAAGAATGCATTGCCTGACCCCCGCAAGAATCCAGCGGCCTTCTATGAAGAAGTCGAGGGGGCCTTGAATTCTTGCATTATGACCTTAGCGGATATAGATCTGTTCTTTGGCCTTATTCTACCACCGGACACGTGGCGGTCTGTCCGAAAGGTGGATGATGCAGTTGCTTTTAAGGCCCGGTGGTCTGAGCTTGAGGATGAGGATAGGGAACGGAAGCCCGCACAGAAACCACCCCAGAATATTCTAGATCTCCCTGCTGCTATTGTGGCTAAATTGAAAACAATAATCCCCCCTAAAAAGATTGACTGGAATATGTTAGCGGCATGTAAACAGAAAGTTGATGAGTCAGTTGCAGATTTCTTCACGCGCTTCGAAGAAACGTTCCATGACTTCAGTGGCCAGTCGCTTACCGACGACACAGGCCGCCACCTTTTCGCGGACAAATATGTGGCCAATCTGCTGCCGGCAGTTGCGGCCCGGTTAAAAGCGAGTGAGAGTTCTTGGTCCTCCGCGACACCGACGGCCCTTCTGACCATCGCTCAGTATTATGAGCGTCAGGAGCACGAGGTGAAGGGCCAGGAGGAGAAGAAATCGAAAGATCTCAAAACCAAAGTGATGTTAGCACAAGTATATGGCCCGCCCCGCCGGGGTAATAATAATAGGGGAAGGGGCGGATCTTATGGTCCCCCTTCGGGCCGATCTGATTTGAATAAGAACCAATGTGCGTACTGTAAGCAGTTGGGCCATTGGGCCAGGGAGTGCCCAGCATTGCGTGCTTCGCGGCAGGGGCACACTCCGGGTGGCCAGAGAGGTAGAGGGGGCTTCTCGAACTTTAGAGGGAATTCTAACGATAATGTCCGTTTCGACACTGCTGGACAGCACCGAGATAGCTCAAACGTTTTCGATCGCCAGCATCAGTATCATGTATCGGGCATCGATCACTCGGGATATCATGATTCTCAGCATGCATAGGAATGCGTAGGATGGGGGTCCGAATCAGTTGAGGTGCCGGTCGATCAGACGGGTCCTTATGTATCGGCTGAGGTTTTAGGTTCTACTGATCAGTTCCTAGTGGATACAGGAGCGACACGTAGTGCATTGTCTAGGTACTTGGTTCCGGGGGCTCCCCCATCCGGCTCAATAGTTACATCGGTAGGGTTTGACGGTACACTCTCCCGAAGCCCTCTTTCACAGCCCCTTGCGTTTAAAGTTGATTGTTTTTCTGCGCCTTGTCCGTTTCTGCTTGCTCCGTACACACCGGATAACATTATGGGCCTTGATATGTTAAAGTACTTTAGGGCTACAATTCGTTGTTCCCCTGAGGGTGTGAGGGTGATTTTAAATGACAACTACCCCCGATCTGGGCGGATGTGTACGATCTCAGAGGATGCGTTGTTGGCTACCCTCCCCCAAGCTTTATGGGCGACTTCGGACACAGATGTCGGACAAATGGTGATTCCTCCGGTCCACATTAGTGTCCAGGAGGGGGCGGTGCTACCACGCCTCCCACAGTATCGTATTTCCCAGGAGGGCGAGGAAGCTCTCATACAGATTGTGCAGGATTTGATCGCAGTAGGAGTAGTGGAAGAAATTCCCTATAATATCTGTAACAGTCCGATTCTCCCTATTCTGAAAAAGGACACGGATGCAAAGGTCTATCGGTTCATAATTGATTTGAGGGAGGTAAACAAGATCGTGATACCTCAGTACCCGGTGGTTTCCGATATCACGACGTTGCTTACCTTGGTCCCGCCTACGGCGACCGTGTTCTCAGTGATTGATTTGAAAAATGCCTTCTTTTCTATTCCCATTCACCCTGATAGCCGATTTCTTTTTGGGTTCACACTAAACAACAGATCTTATCGTTTTTGTAGAATTCCCCAGGGCTACACAGAAAGCCCTAGTATCTATAGTCAGGCTTTGAAGCGACAGTTGGATTCCTTTGTTTTACTCGAGGGGGTCGCCCTCATTCAATATGTCGATGACATCTTGTTGGCGGCTGACACCCTGGAGTTGTGCGAGAAAAGCACGCTATCCCTACTTTCCTTTTTAGCCTCCCACAATCACAAGGTCTCTAGGAAGAAATTGCAATTCTGTAGACCAAAGGTGACTTATTTGGGTCACCTTTTGTCTAAGGAGGGGCGTGCACTCACACCAGATCGTATCCAAGTAATCTTGGACACACCGAGGCCATCCACGCAGAAGGATGTGCGTGCATTTTTGGGCCTCGTTTCTTTTTGTAGACAGTGGATACTGGGGTTTTCACACACGGCTAAGCCATTACTAGCCCTCTTGACAAAAGATACGCCTATCCCAATCCCTTGGTCAGATGAGTGTGATGCTGCTTTTCAGCAATTGCGACAGGCCCTTTGTTCAGCACCAGTGTTAGGGACCCCTGATTATGCAAAACCCTTTTCGTTGTATGTGCATGAGAAAGATGGATGTGCATTATCAGTTTTAGTACAGATGCACGGCGATAAGCAGCGCCCTTGTGCATACTTTTCGGCTGTACTTGATCCTGTCGCCCGAGCATTGCCGGGGTGTTTTCGCTCGGTTGCGGCGACAGCTGTGTCAATACGGCAGAGTGAAGGAATTGTATTGTCCCATAAACTGTTGGTGTTAGTTCCCCACGCTGTTGATGCCCTGCTTAATCAAACAAAGACGCAGCATTTGACCAGTGCCCGTTTAACGGGATATGAGTTGACGCTTTTAGCTCCTCACATTACGTTAAAAAGGTGCGTGACATTAAACCCGGCCACATTGTTGCCATACCCCGAGACACAGCCTGAGGCACAGAAAGCGCATGATTGTATTCTTGTGACTGAGGAACAAACAAAGGGTCGTATTGATCTCCAGGATACGCCCTTTTCAGATGTAGATGGAGAGTTGTGGGTAGATGGATCATGCCTGAAGCTACCAGATGGTACGACTTCAGCAGCATATGCAATTACCACGTTACAGACGATAGTGGAGACAGCACGCATACCACAGAAATCAGCCCAAGCAGCGGAACTGATAGCGTTAACACGAGCGTGTGAGCTTAGTACAGGATTGTGTGTGAATGTTTACACAGACAGCCGCTATGCCTTCGGAGTAGCGCTCGATTTCGGCCTACTCTGGAAGGAGAGAGGGTTTCTAACGTCACATGGGGTGCAGATAATGCATGGGGAGTTAGTCCACAATCTTTTAACTGCATTGACATACCCAAAGAAAATTGCCATTGTTAAGTGTAGTGCCCATAGGAAAGTAGTTGATAAGGTTGGAGAAGGGAATGCGTTAGCGGATCGAGTAGCACGGGAGACTGCGATGCAGCCCGGTACTACGGCCATGTATGTAGTGAAGTCACAGGTGGAGAGATGGCATGATGCGAAGGAGGAAGTGCGAGAAATACAAAAGACCGCTTCTGACAAAGAGCGGGAACAATGGGCTAGCGAAGGAGAACTGGATGACGAGGGTTGCTGGAGAAATAAGCAGATGGATAGATGGAAATTACCCACGGCTTTTGTACAACCTATGGTCCAGATGGCACATGGGCTAGCACATGTTGGAGCTTCCGCAATTGTGAAATTGCTTACCCAAGTCTGGGAGCATCCAGAGATTGCTAGCACGGCAAAGAGGGTGGTGCAGACCTGTATGATCTGTCTGAAGTATAACCCAGGGAAAGGCACGCGAACTCCAGCAGGAGGATTTGCGACACCCACTGCACCCTTTGAGGTTCTGCAGATGGATTACATCCAGCTTGAGCGCTGTAACAATTTGAAGTATGTTCTAGTAGTGGTTTGCGCCTTTAGTAAATGGGTCGAGGCGTACCCTGCGAAAGACAATACTGCAATGACTACAGCGAAGCTATTGCTGAAAGAGTTTTTCCCCCGATACGGTGTCTGTAGACTTCTGTGGAGTGATAATGGCCCTCACTTTGTAGCAGATGTTATAAAGAATGTCTTGAAGGGCCTAGGCATCACCCAGAAGTTCCACGCCGTGTTCCACCCTCAGTCTGCAGGACTAGTCGAGAAATATAATGGTACACTGAAGCTTAAGATCGCCAAAATTCAAGCTTCAACGTCTTTGACTTGGCCAGACGCTTTGCCACTGGCGTTATTGTCAATTAGGTCGGTGCCACACTCCCGAACCGGCCTTACACCCTATGAGATTGTATTTGGACGCCCAATGAACATTTGGGGTCCACCAAGGCCTAAGGCTGTGTATGATGTACCTTGTGTGATGATGAGTGATTATCTGGCACAGTTAACGGATAACTTGGTTTCTATTCATCAACAGGTCCGAGAGGCGCTCCCTGATCGGTCTACTGGCGAAGGACATGGTCTCCGGCCTGGAGATCATGTGATGATAAAGGTTTTCGACAGATCGAACAGTTTGGAGCCGAGATGGGTCGGACCTGAGCAAGTCCTTCTTGCAACGAGGACGGCTGTGCGAGTCTCGAACAGGAAGAATTGGATCCATTCCTTGCACTGTCGAAAGGTACCGCCCGGATTGGTGGAGTCTGCCGTGCTGACCGATCAACGAGACATCCTAGCAGCAGAGACAGGTCGTGCTGCAGAGCCAAACGACACTGAGGAGCTCTTTTCGGACCACACGACTTCTGGAGGAAGGCGATATCATCTGCGATCAAGGAAGTGAGGTTTCCAGTACCGGGACATACTGTCAGAACGGCCCTTGGGTTAGTGAAACGGAGAGCCAATGAGGCAAGGGGGGGGGGATCAGCCCTGCATTAGTGTAGCGACACCCGTCTTGGCCCGCTGGTGAAGAAATCAACCGCTGCCCAAGGGGAAGAGTTCTGACAGACTTTTTAGTTTCAGGAAGATACCAGGGTATTGTTTCCTTTGACATGGAGAAGAAGAAAATTCTTTGTGCACTGGGGTTCATGCTAACAGTAGCTATCATTGGTATAACCACATGGTTTGTGGAGGAGGCAACTCCTGCCCGAGAGACACTTGTGTTGACGACTCCAGTGCCTGCGGAGCACTACTTTTACACATTGCCATACCAAGAGTTGAAGCATCGACAATCCTATTTGAATAACACTTTCATTCAGATGCTGCATCACACCCACGTTGCTACAAATGCTACGAACTGTTGGATATGTGGGATGATGCCAGCCCATCAGAAGAAAGGAGGTACGCCATTCATACCCCTTCCTTTCTCTCACAATGGCTCTTGTAGAGCATGGTACACTCTGTTGTTTGCCACTCGAAAACCGACAGTGGGACGATTGCTTTTCAGACTTAATAAAGAATGCCATCAGGACAAGAATGGATATCCACAAGCGAATGGGACGATTTGGGAATGGGAAGAGTACCGACCGGACAATGAATCCATCCCCTATATCTTCACGAACACCAGAGACACTGTGGGGAAGGATAAATTTGTAATCCAAGTAGCACAAGCCCAAGCGGACCTGTGCGTCCAGAGTGTGGGTTTTATCCCTGTCGGTGTCAGTGATTGTATAACTGTGTTAAACATTGATGGGTTAAATAACAGCACCTTCCTAGCATCCCATAATACCTATTTTGTATGTGGAAATAAAGGTTATTACCGTTTGCCGGCTGGGTGGTCTGGGGTATGCTATGTATCATTCCTATTACCTCCTGTATTCTTAGCACCTGCGTCATATCATAAGGATTTGAAATTGCTGAATAATGTGACTGTAAATAGATATAAACGTACTCTATCTATTAATGAGGTGGATCAAACAGATACCAGCTTGCAACAGTATATTGATTTTAATTTAGGACTGTTTTTCTTTGTTGGAGCCGCTCTGAATAGTAGGAAGATCCGAAGATTAACAAGAGTGGTAGAAGCTGTGACTAATCAGACTGCTGCTGCTCTTGGGAATCTTACGGAAGAATTACAGATTACCAGGATTGTTGCATTACAGAATCGTATGGTATTGGATGTGATGCTAGCTGATCGAGGAGGAGCCTGTAAAATTATTGGAAGTAGCTGCTGTGTGTTCATCCCTGATCATACGCCATCCGTTTATAACGCCATTAATAAGCTGCATAAAATAGCAGCTGAAATCCACACGGAAAACGGCACTTGGTCCTTTTCTGGATGGTTTTGGGCGTTGGTTACTGCCTGGGGATGGAAGGTCTTAACTGGTCTCTGCATTATTATAGCAATTCTGTTCTTTCTCTGTATGTGTATTCAATGTGGACCATTGTGCTGTTCCGTATGCATTTCATTTTGCATTCCAGATAAGAAAGCTATTGCCGATGTTGCCCGCCAGAAGGGTCTAGCTAAAGAGGTTAAAGGAATGATGATAATTGACATATACGATGATTATTCTTGGAAACCGGATGTCTTCAGTAAATGCTGAAAGGGTCGTCTGTTGTAAATTAAGGCAGAATGTGATTAAGCATTCACTGAAAACATTAGTGTTTCCCTTTTATCGTGTTTTCCTCATTATGATTGGCCGAAGTCCGGACTCCATTTTGTATTGACATGCTGCCACGTGCTCACCACGAGGAGAGTCCGACCTCTGTGTTAGTTGCTCTTGTAATCTGCCTAGCAACAGTTATAAATAGCTCTCTCTTGTCCATCTGGCGCATGCCCAGACTTGTCCACATCTGTTATAATTAGCTTTGCTTGACCATGTGTTTTCGCGGGCCCAAGGAGTATGTTAGCTCCGCCCATGTATTGATTTGGTATCGAGAATGACCCTAAATGGTAATGTTCTTCGACTTCATGTGGTATCCACCCACTCATGAGCCCCTCTGTTGTGTATAAAAGGGGACAATGTACGCAAGTTCTGTGTGCTACTCCTTGCAATACTGAAGAGTGTTGTGTGGATTGTAGGACCACCCTTAAGGGTTAATAAACGTTGTTTTTGTACTTTGCAGTTTCCGTGCCAACTTCCTTATAGATTTCGTTACAGAAGAGCGAACCCTCGTCTCTTGCGGGCCTAGCTGGGGCTTGTATTCGTCAACTGGGCACCACCAAAGAGGTGTAGGTAGCCGCAATATTTCCCCGGTCCTGATGAATTGCCATTTATTATATACAAAGGCAAGAAACATGTTGACCTATTGACCACGTCAGCACATACACTCACTTAACTACTGGTGTCACATGTGCGGACTATACATTTTTTAACCAGGATGGTGACCACACTGTATTAAAAATTATTTAGTGGATCACCTACCCCTGTTTCAATCTCTTCACTTCAACCTCTTTTGCACCTACACTCACTTATGTCTTAACATTGTTTTTCCCACCCCACACACACTTCAATCACCGGCGTTGGAATAAAAGATCTCCGCTAGGAAGGCCCTATTAGGTGCCTGATCGGGCATTGCACCCGCCGGCCCGATAAGGAGCAAAGACCCGGTGATGAAGCAAGACACCCGCTTGTTGGGTGTGTGAGGGTCTTCTTTTCCAAACAAGGAGTAACTTTTACTCCTGCCATTCACCACAGTTCCCTGCCACCACTGTGTTACCCCCTAGCTATTCTATCACACCTTGCATTCATGTTAGGAACTGCATACCTTCTGTTTTCACTGACTGATGCACCTCAACGGAAACAGATCTGTGAAAAGTAAGCAGCAGTTAATATCGGACACCGTCCATTGTGGGATCAAGACACCGTTCCACTGTTAGGACCTAGTTGATTACACCTGTTTGAAGGGTGTACCTTCATCTCCACTCTCTGATGCCGTTCTAACATTGTCCATTGTGGGATCAAGACACCGTTCCACTGTTGGGACCTAGAGTTGGTTGCACCTGGTGGAAGGAAGTACCTTCATCTCCACTCTGAGATGCAGTTCTAATGTAGTCCATTGTGGGATCAAGACACCATTCCACTGTTGGGACCTAAAGTTGGTAGCACCTGGTCGAAGGGAGTACCTTCATCTCCACTCTCAGATGCAGTTCTTACATCATCCATTGTGGGATCAAGACACTGTTTCACTGTTCGGACCTGCTGTTCCGCGGTGTACTCCAGCCACTAAAGTCAGCCAAGCCAAATAATCATGTGCAGCAATTAGTTACGGAAGCACAGAGTCTGATGCACCTCAACGGACGGAGTTCTCCGAAAACTCAGCAGCAGGTAATATCGGACATCGTCCATTCTGGGATTAAGACACCGTTTCACTGTTGGGACCTAGAGTTGCTTGAACCTCGTCGAAGGGAGTACCTTCATCTCCACTCTCAGATCCAGTTCTCACATTGTCCATTGTGGGATCAAGACCCCGTTTCACTGTTTGGACCTGCTATAGCGCGGTGTACTCCAGCCACTGCAGTCAGCCAAGCCCAATAATAATGTGAAGCAATTACCTAAGGAAGCACAGAGTCTGATGCACGTGAACAGAAGGAGTTCTGTGAATACCCACTAGCAAGTAATATCGGACATTGTCCATTGTGGGATCAAGACACCGTTCCATTGTTGGTACCTGTCCGACTACTGTGTTAGTAGTATATAGAGCATTCCACGCTGCTGGGCCTCAAACTGAACGCTGTGTGCCTGTGTCGCGGTAGCCAGCGTTGATCTGAGGAACCTTCCGATCTCGCAGATCGCACCCCAGGAGCTTCCGCCGGCACGTGGTGGGCCCTTTTTCACATAATGCGGTAGTGAAAGGTGAACTGTGGGGCATATGTGCATCGCAGCGGCCACGACGGTTTCTGAGTACCAGCAGGCTGAGAGCATTATTCCCGCAGCCACCTTCACTCATGGCGTCAGCCTCGTGGTGGTGTAAGCTGTGCAGACCTGACAGACACGTTTGCCATACCGGAAGAGAACCACACCCAGAGAAACGTGGCTTTTATTCATACCCCTACGCTAGTCTTGCGTACACCAAGCCAGCCCACTACGCTAAAGATTTGGGGGGAATGACGGGCCCTTACGCGCTATGTTTTCAGAATCTTCCCTACTGACTGTACTATTATTGTTCCATCCACTATCTACTTCACTCAATAGACCATCAGTGTATGTTCACATTTACATGTTTGGTTTGTTTACATGGCTAGTCACGGTTCCCACAGTACATAGTGTCATTGTGTGTGGTAGGTGTGCATGTTGTTTGTCATGTTGTATGCGATTAAATAAGGTAGCGCGTTTATTCACGAGCAGTGGTTTCTCCCATTTACATATCACTGTCTTAAAGAGCATACAGAAGTTTTTCTCACAGGTGCAAACTGTGACCAAAATGGCAGTCATTCATTACTATGCAAGAATTTCCAACTGCACAACACTTCTAACCTTACAGCCCCCAATCTTGCCTGCTTTCTTGAAAGCACGCCAACTCCCACAATCACTCCAACATTCACACAGCTTTCCAACATCAGTTATCTGCTTCTCAATAACATGCACTCCTACGGAATGTGAGGTGGCATACCGTATGTCCTTAGTGTTTCAAACCGAGTAACTTCCTGTAGCAATGTCTACTCCCACCCACACAAACTAACTCCCAAAACTTCACCTTGGTCTTGAATCACTACTTTGCAAACAGATTTCATTAAACTAACCAAACTAAAGCGCTTTTCTTCACAACAGAATTGTCCCTCACTTCTGCAAAAGAAATTTATCGCCTGCAGATAGCACGAACTTCCAGTAAAATACACTCCCTTTTAAATTCGAACCTCCCATTACACTTTGTGAATTGTTACCTAATTTTCAACACATCTCATACTCAAGGTCTGGCACACTTTTTTAATACGGTCTCCTCTGACCTTCTTACAGCCTTTCAAACAGTTTTTTGTATAATACCACTCTTCATTTATTTGATCATCTCTGGAATACCAGGAAGAGTGCCCCAAATTCTCGCTCTCTTAGCGGCCATCCTACTACTATTTTTGCTTGTAAAAAATGACTGCGCTCCCTGTGGTAACAAGCATCTCCGACAGAATCCGCCTCTACGCGAAGCTACATCAAAACCGTGAAAAAATGGAACAACTTTTCGGCTGCCTGCCTCTATCTATTATCGGAGCCAGCTAGATCATGACATTTATTAACACATATACAGTCTGTGTGCAACCATCTTTCTATTGCAAAACTTGCCCATTCGACTGGCGAATGGATGTATGCCTTGCCAACATCCCAACAATCGCTCCCGATATCCAGCAGGTAATGGAGTATCTTGAAATCCATGAACTCGATTGTTCAGGCAGTAGAGCAATGGCGGATGCAAAGCAAAAAGGCATTGTGGCGTAATGGGATTTCTGCGCAGCCGCGAAAGATCTACTGCAACGTACGACCTTTGACAACATTGTAGATTGCCTGCCAATTCAAATTGCTGCTCCAACATTCGAGGAACATTACTGGCCCTTCGAAGATATGAATTGGATTGCTTCGCTTTTCTCACACAATGGCAACAATGAACTCTTGGAACATTACGCATCTCAAGCCGCTAAAGAACTTCCGGACTGCAATCTCCAAGACTTGTAAAAAATTCACGATCTTCTTGGACTGATTTTTACCAGCTTTTTTGAGTTTTTCCTTTCAAATTTTTTAATACACTTCAATTGAACTATTTTCATATAATAACTTTGTAAGTATGCTCAGGCATTTGAACTATGTTTTCATTATTGTCCCTTATGTCTCCAGTCTAACAAGGGATGGGTGATGTATGGCCTATCCAAATATGCTATTTACATCCTAAATTAGCCTAAACCCGACATCCATTTTGAAACCATCTATATTCTTTGTGCACACGTCTCTCTGCCTGCCTGTTATCCACAAAACCCTTTTACACAAATTTACTCATCCTCAGCCTCTACTCATGAGCTGGCGATCAGCATCAAAAAACATGACATTGTTTAGGAACTGGTTGGCACAGTGTGCTAATCATATCCTACCTTTATTTTCATTATAGATGGAGTCATTCATGTCTAATAGCTAGTGTTTATTTCACATGGAACTGTTACATGTAATGTGGAATTCACTAATGCAGCAGCTTCAGATTTAAATATAACAGAATCTTTTGGAGCTTGCCTCAGCTCTGTGCCTTAGCTGCTTGCACAAGAATATTTTTTTTGAAAGAGCTGAAGACAATAATGTATAGTTTGACAAGAAGGGTACCAAATGTGCTTCTCAGAAGCACAATTTTGTGTTCCTCCTCAAAGTTCCGATGTGACTAGAATTATTACCAATTCTGACACGCACCAGATTGAATCTACCGTACAAGAGATTGCTGACTGTTTTACTGTTGATCATTTTGTGTTACAACAAAGGAGTACCAGGGTACCGGGCTTGTGCTGTCTTCCCAGTTCTTCAAAGGCGTACCTGCTTTGGCGCAGCAGTGTCGGTTGACAACACCACGAAGCCTGCACGACGTGCAGGAGGGTACTTCTTGCGGCTCAGGCTGTGCCGCTACACATCAAACGTCTCACAGTTGCCTGAAGATACCATGCACCACAACTTCCAGCAAGCCATGCAGTTGGCCACGCCCACGGAGGCGGGGAGAACATTGAAATATATATATATATATATATATATATATATATATATATATATATATATATATATATATTACCTACTGGCAGTTGCCAGTAGGTAGCTACAGTTAAGACCTAGTTTCCATAGGAGCAGTGTTTCTTGATTTGCCAATATCTTTGGCGCCGGTTGACGAATCTTTGTGAAATTTTGTAAACTAATGAGGCTCTCAGGTCAGGTCCTGTGTTGAAAGTGTTGGCGTGCTTCGTCAAGCGGGCCGAGAAAAAAGGGGGCATCTCAAAATGCGTTTTCTCCATGTTAATTAACATAGGAATTTTGAAACAGGCTACAGCTCGAACTGCTGAATGGAATTACACCAAATGTGGCTAAATGGTAGGTCTTGGTATAGTAAGTGTGCTTTTCCTTAAATGGTGTAAATCCGTTCAGTAGTTCCTGAGATATTAAAAAATAAAAATATCAATATCTGAACACCAAGGAGGATTTGCAAACCCTCCCGGGCATGAGCTTCACTCTGATTGGCTGTCAACACACCAAACCAGGAAGTGTCGGAAGTTATCTTGTGACTCGGTAACTGAAAGAGTGAAAAAAAGATGAAAAACAAGAAAAAGGGGCAGGGTAGAAACACCTTGACCCCCTAGGCCTGGTCAGGGGATCCCACAAGGACCCCCAGACCCAACAAAAGCATTTGTGTTTAAAGCAGCCTAATTCATGCTGGGTGCGCGAATCTGACCAGAAAAATAAAAACAACTGTAATCCCCGGGTGAGCCAGATCCCGTTGGCAATATTTATAATGCATGTGGGGGCCTGTGGGGCCCCCACAGGCCCCCACATGGCAGGGGGAGCAAGGCTCCTGCCCTGCCATATCAAACTTCTGCTTTGCTTTGTTGAAGTGAGAGCAGGAAACCTGCTCTCCCTTCAGTGAAGTGCAGCAGATTTCTTTTGGGCAAGGGGAGCTGTGTGTCAGCAGCTTCCCTTGCCCAAAAGCAATGCCGGCTTCTGCAGAAGGCTAGGAGCCAGCTGGGCCTGTGGGGGCATTGGGGCTCCCCCCATGGTCCCCAACTTGAGGGCTGACCCCTGTGGATGGGTACCCTGGGGCCAGAAGAGGCCCAGGAGGGGGGCCACGTGGCACCCTCCCCTGTAATTAAAATTAAAAAACATTGTAAAAAATGGAAAGACCTGTCCCAGGGATGGGGTCCCCGGGGCCATAATTGGCCTCTTGAGGGGGCCACGTGGCCCCATTTCCAAAATATATAAAATAAGGCAGCCAAGCCCTGGGGGGATGGGGTCCCCCGGGTCCAAAAGTGGCCCAGGGAAGGGAGGCCACACGCCCCCCCTCCCATAAAATAACAAAATCATAAAAAAGGAAAAAGAAACCGGCAGCTCACTGGAGGCCCCGCCCCCTCCATGACTCTGCAAATGAGACCCCCTGGTGCGTTCTAAGTTGAGGAATTAAGTCCCCTTGAATACTGAGGGTCCCTGGGGCCAACTAGGCCATCAGGTACC
This sequence comes from Triturus cristatus, assembly GCF_964204655.1. Lineage (NCBI taxonomy): Eukaryota > Metazoa > Chordata > Amphibia > Caudata > Salamandridae > Triturus > Triturus cristatus. The sequence goes on from NC_140587.1 coordinate 109,445,447, forward strand.
TCCAGTAAGCACAACACAGCTGGATCGCAGAGAGGTGGTCTGAGACCATCCCCTTTTATACACCATTCTGGAAACACGCCTCTTGGCTTGCTGGTGCGGCGATGAGGTCCACTTGTGTCCTGAGGACCTCAGGACACCAGTGCACTTCATCCCTTGAGCAGCAGTGCACCAGGAGCTGCATTTGCAGAGTGTAAAAAGGGTGTGTGGCTTCAGGCCACTCTCAGCAATCTAGGTGTGTGGTGCTAACTGGAGGTACCTGGTGGGCTAGTTGGCCCCCAGGGACCCTCAGAAATGAAGGGAACTTAATACCCCAACTTAGAACGCACCAGGAGGCGTGTTCTAAGAGTGGTAGGGAAAGAGGGTGTGGCCTTTGTCCATCTTTCAGCAATCCCACTGTGTGGGGATTACTTGAGGTAAGAGGTAGGCTAATTGGCTCCTAATGAACCCCCAGCACTGAAGGGCACTTCAATCCCCATCCAAGAGTGCACCAGGGAGCGCATTTGTAGAGTGGTGGGCAAAGGGGGCATGGCCTGCTATGAGATCTTAGCAATCCTGCTGTGTGGGACTTACTGGAGGTAATAAGATGGATAGTTGTCCCCCAACGATGTCTTTGGGGGCCAACTACCCCTCTTGTTACCTCGGGTAAGTCACACACAGTGGGATTGCTAAGAAGTCTATGGAGGCCATGCCCCCCTTTCTCCACCACTCTGCAAAAGCACCTCCTGGAGGACTACAGGATGGGGGATGACGTCCATTTCACTCCTGAGGGACTTTGTGGGCCACAAAGCCCTTCTGGTACCTCCTGTAAGTCATATGCAGTGAATTCCTGAGTGCTGGTCAGAGGCCTAGCACCCATTCTTCACCACTCTGCAAATGTGACTACTAGTTAAAGAAGTGTTTGCAATGTAATAGGTTTCGCATTTGTGAGAATTAGAGCTATTGGCCTTGTAAATGCAAAAGTTTTTAACTAATGTTTATTGGAGTAGAGTGGATGCACGTTGTGTGTAGTGGAAATATGTGGTATGTTGTGCAGTGAAATTATGTGGATAGAAAGCATGTGGTATTTAGTGTATAGGAATTATGTAGACTGGGATTATGTGTTATAGAGAGTAATTATGTGGTATGGTAGTCTGTGTTGTGGAGTGGTAACCTCAGTTTTAGGCTTCCTCATTTCCATAGAAGCTCAACTATGAACTCAGTGAGACAAAAATGAAGGAATCACTGAGGAGGACTTGTGGACCTAGATAGAGATATGATCAGGGCCACTGGAAATATGTGACTGTTTGGCTGCACCAACTTTCGCACAATTATACATTTTCTACATTAGCCACATAATTCATCATCTGCTCCTTAATCTACAGATGTGAACAAAAAAAGCCTTGTTTCTAGCTCAAACGGCACAAACATTACCAAAAATGCAGCAACAAGTGTTACAGCATGGTGAAAGGCCCCTTGCAAACCTAGAATTGTCCCCTGTTACTTATTGCTAAATGTGGGTGTTAAATTGGTACGAATGGTGTACAACCCACTCTTGCTTCCCTCTGCTCCTCTCTTGCCTTTCTGCATTTCTGTTGCTTCTTTCTGCATGCTTCTTACTTTTTCTGCACTTCTCTTGCCTCTTTCTGCAAATCTCTTGTACTTTCTGCACCTCTCTTCCCTCTTTCTTCATGTCTGTTGCCTCTTTCTGCAACTCATTTGCTTCTTTCTGTAACCCTCTTTTGTTTTTCTGCACCTGTCTTGCTTCTTTCTGTATCCCTCTTGCCTCTCTCTCTACCCATTCCCTCTTTCTGCACTTCTGTTGCTCCTTTCTGCACTTATCTTGCTTCTTTCTGCACCCCTCTTGCCTCTTTCTGCACCTCAATTGCCTCTTTCTGAAGTTCTCTTGCATCCTTCTGCACTTCACTTATTTCTTTCTGTAACTCTCATGCCTCTTTGTGCACCTCTTTTGCCTCTTTCTGCACCTCAGTTGCTTCTTTCTGCACACCTTTTGCCTGTTTCTGCACACATCTTTCCTCTTTGTACAACATCCTTGCCTCTTTCTACACCTCTCTTCCCTCTTTCTGCAGCACTCTTGCCTTTTTCTGTACCTCTGTTCAATCTTTCTTCACCTGTCTTGTCTCTTTCTGCACACTCTATGCCTCTTTCAGCGCCTCTGTTGCTTCTTTTTGCCGTTCTCTTCTTCTTTCTGCACCCCTCCTGCCTCTTTCTGTACAACTTTTGCCTCTTTATGCACCTCCCTAACCCTTTCTGCACCCCTCTTGCCTCTTTTTCCACCTCTGTTGGTTCTTTCTGGACCCCTTTTCTTCATTGAGCACTTTACTTGCCTCTTTCTGCACCTCTGTTGGTTTTTTCTGCACAGCTCTAGCTTCTTCCTGCACCACTGTTCCAAATTGCTGCATCCCTCTTGCCTTTTTCTGTACCCCTTTTACCTTTTTCTGTACCTCTCTAGCCTCTGCCTGCACCCCTGTTCCCTTTTTCTGTACCTCTTTTGCCTGTTTCTGCAGCTCTCTAGTCTCCTTCTGCACCTCTGTTGCTTCTTTTGGCACTTTGAATGCCTCTTTCTGCACCCCTGTTGCTTCATTCTGCACTTTGTATGCCTCTTTCTACACTTGTCTTGCTTCTTTCTACACCTCTGTTGCTTCTTTCAGCAATTCTCTTGCCTGTTTCTGTACTTCTCTCACCTCTTTCTGCACCTCTAGTGGCTCTTTCTGCACCTTACTTGCTTCTTTTTACACTTCTCTTGCCTCTTTCTGCACCCCTGTTGCTTCATTCTGCACTTTCCATGCTTCTTTCTGCACCTGTATTGCTTCTTTATGCACCTCTGTTGTCTCTTTATGTACCTTTTTGCCTCTTTCTGCACTTTTATTGCATTTTTCTGCAGTTCTCTTGCCTCTTTCTTAACCTCTGTTGTTTCTTTCTGCACTTCCTTTGCCTCTTTCTGCACCCCTGTTCCTTCATTCTGCACTTTTCATTCTTCTTTCTGCATCTGTCTTGCTTCATTTTGCATCCCTGTTGTCTCTTTCTGTACTTGTCTTCCCTCTTTCAGAACTTTTATCGCCTGTTTCTGCATCTCACTTGCCTCTTTCTGCACCCTTTCTTGCTTCTTTCTATACCTCTGTTGCTTCTGTCAGCAATTCTCTTGCCTCTTTCTGCAGTTCTCTTGCCTGTTTCTGCACCCCTCTTGCCTCTTTCTGCACCCTACGTCCCTCTTTGTGCAATTCTCTCACCTCTTTCTACACCTCTCTTCCCTGTTTCTGTACCGCTCTTGCATCTTTTTGTACCTCTGTTGCTTCTTTTTGCACTTATCTTCCTTTTTTCTGCACTCCTCGTGCCTCCCTCTGCTGCTCTGTTGCTTGTTTCTGCACTTCTCTTGGTTCTTTCTGCACTGCTCTTGAACCTTCGTGCCTCCTTGAGCACCTCTTTCGCTTCATTCTGTACTTCTCTCTTTTCTCTTTCTGCACCCCTACTGCCTCTTTCTGCACCTCTTATGCTTCTTTCTTCACATCTATGGCTTCTTTCTGCACCTCTTTTCTCTTTTTGCACCTCTCTTGCCTCTTTCAGCACCTCTGTTACTTCTTTCTGCACTTCTCTTCCTTTCTGCACATCTCTTGCTTCTTTCTGCACCTTTCTGGCCTCTTTTAGCACCTCTGTTGTTTTTTTTCTACAGATCTCTTTCCTCTTTCTGCACTTCACTTGCTTCTTTCAGCACCTCTGTTGCTTTTACAGACCTCTTGCCTCTTTCTGCACCCCTCTTTTCTCTTTCTGCACCTCTTTTGCCTCTATGTGCACCTCTGTTCCCTCTTTCTGCGCCTTTCCTGCAACTCTATTATCTGTTTCTGTACCTCTGTTGCCTCTTTCTGCACTTCTCTTGCTCTTTCTGCAACCTTTGCACTGCTTTCAGCACCTCTGTTACTTCTTTCTGCACTTCTCTTCCTTCTGTCTGCACCCCTCCTGCCTCTTTTTGTATCTCTCTTGCCTCTTTGTGCACCCTTCCTACCTTTTTCTGCACCCCTCTTGCCTCTTTTTACACCTCTGTTGATTCTTTCTGCATTGCTCTTGCTTCTTTCTGCACATTGTTAACCGTTTTTGCACTTCTCTTGCTTCTTTCTACACCTCTGTTGCTTCTTTCAGCAATTCTCCTGCATCTTTCTGCACTTCTCTTGCTCGTTTCTGCACCTCTGAGCTAGAAGTATTTTTAATCCCCCTGCCCTATTATGTACTAGGGCCTTACAGGGGAGGTCATGCCAATCACAGGGGTACCCCAACCCATAGTGTGCCCTAGTGTATGTAGGTGTTTTCACTGTATTGTAAGTGTCTTTCTGCATAGCACTGGCTCCGGGCCTGGTTAGTCTGAGTCAGTTACCACCAGTACCAGGCAGCAAAAATTTGGGGGCACAGGATGACTTTGCAACAAGGCTTCTTTCTGCACCTCCTTTGGCTCTTTCTGCATATCTCTTGCTTCTTTCTGCACTTTTCTTCGTCTTTCTGAAATTCTGTTGCCTCTTTCTTCCTTTCTCATGCTTCTGTCTGTGCCTTTCTTCCTCTTTTTGCACATGTCTTACCTCTGTAGGTATAGTTAGAAATTAGCATTTAAAAATCCTTTGTCATTCACTGAAAAAACACACAGGTTTCAGGGATGTTATAGTTAGAAACTGTTGGAAGTGGGTGTCCTTATCCCTCACCTCCACCACCAAATGCTGGAGGTGGGAGTCCCTTTCCCACACTGCTGTTGCCTGGTGCGAAATCTGAACCCCTTGTTTCAACGTTAGGCTAAGTAAGGACACCATCTGAGATAGCCCTGCTCACCCGCTTAGTAGCTTGACATGATCAGCCAGGCTTATCTCCAAGGCAAGAGTATACAGTATGTTCAACCACACTCACAGCAACCCCATGTTGTCACCACAAATGGACTCCACATAAGTTTTTACAAAACGAGTGTAATCTTTATATAAGAAGATATACGATATGACCACACGATACAAAACCAACATATAATGATGGGTAGTATTCCTTCTGGTGGATTGGTAGGTTCTAATCCCAACCACTACTTCTAACCAACAGTTAAGCTTACTTCTAACCATTTCTAAAAGGTTAGGCAGGTCGTATTGCTAGAATCACACATCTTACAAAAGAAACAAAATACTGCAATGCGTAATGATATACTCCTGTACTGTGCAATAGAGAAACAATGCCATACGTAGCACCACAGTCATGTACTTTGCAATAGAAGAAATAATGCAATGAGTATCACTACCGGCATGCCCTGTGCAAGGAAGAAACAAAGCAATGCATCACGCTACATTCATGTACTGTGCAATGAAGAAATAAGGCAATGCGCCACATTATAATCCTGTATACTGCAAGGGAAAAATAACGCAGCATATAGATCATCAGGCACCAATAAGGTCAGGTGTTATACGACAGTTTGATAGTTCGTTAGTAGCAATAATGCAAAGTGTCATACGAAAGTCTAGGTGCGACATTAACAGTTGACCCCAACATGATCAATGATGACACAAAAGTACCGCTTCTCACAACAGCCCCAGTACTGCCCCTCCTTGGGCCAGCACGGGCCTCGATCAGAGCCGAAGCAACAGGCTTTCCCAGCTGACAGAAGCAAGAGGCCGAGAGTGTCCCTCTGAGCCTGCACCCCAGCCCAAGTGGTGATTCACGTTACCTGGGGGACGTGACCCCACTCTCCTCTCCTCCTTCAGCGAATTGGGCCTTGATCTAGAACTCTGTCAATGGGCATGGCGAGCTCGGGCCAGCAGCTCCGCTCCTCTGGGGCTGCTGGTCAGGGTCGCTACTGTTTCACTCCGAGAGCCCAATGGCCTATCCCTCCTTCCGGCAGTCTCAGTGGACACCAAGACTCGCACGCAGCACTGTGGAGACTTACTTTGATTTTGGTGCACACACTACCCAGGAACTCATCACCAGTGCCTATGGTTGCACCGCGACATGCACTCTGTGTGTCCGAGACTCGCCTCTTCTCTGGTACACACGATGACCAGGCGCTCTTCACCAACGCCTCGGCTTGCACCTCAACACGCACCCTGCACGTCTGAGTCTCACCTTTCCTCTCGGTGCACACGATGACCAGGCTCTCTTCACCAATGCCTCGGCTTGCACTGCGATACACACCCTGCGCATCTGAGTCTCACCTCTTCTCCCGGTGGACAAAATGACCAGGCGCTCTTCACCAATGCCTCGGCTGTACCACAACATACACCCTGCGCGTCCGAGACTCAGTTCTTCCCCCAGTGCACACAACAACCAGCCGGTCTTCACCAATGCCTTGGCTGCACCAGAACACGCACCCTGCGTGTCCGAGTCTCATCTCTTCTCCTGGTGCACACAACGACCAGGCACTCTTCACCAACACCTTGGCTGCACCACGACACACACCTTGCACGTCTGAGACTCACTTCTTCTCCCGGTGCACACAACGTCCTGGTGCTCCTCACCAATGCCTTGTCTTGCACCAAGACACACACCCTGCGTGTCCTAGACTCAGTTTACTCCTGTATTCCCATGATCCCAAGGCACAGCTTCCAAGGGTCTCAAGCTGCAAAACCACACACACACTTGGGACTTTTCCGGGAACCTTTATGTTCCCTGTGTTTCCAAACAGGGAGCTAGTTCACCTCGGGCCCTTGGGGTTCAGGAAACAGCACAAAGCACAGTCCTGTTCAAGAAGGGGGACACCACTCACTACAATGTCCCTTCAGCCTCTTCCTTAGTAAAAGCTACAAAGTGTAGGCCAGCACCAGATCACGAAGCAAGGGTCAGTCCTATCCAGCAGTCTCTTCAGCAACTTCTTCCTTGGCAGAGGTTCTTCTTGACCACGAAAGAGGTCAAAGCCTTTGCAGTCTCGACCTGTCCATTTAGACAATTTCAAAACTACACCCAATTCTAGGGGTTTCATTTCTCTTAGTTATACCCCTCATGTCTTTGAAACTTGTTGTGCTCAGGGGTCCCTGACCCATTCCTAAATCAGTTCTCGGTGTCTCCCTCCCAGTGTCACCTTTTTACCTTTGATACTGGGGGTCTGGATCCTTGATTACTCAGCAGGAGATGGGTCAATTGGTTTATAGCACAAACCCCAGCCTTTTCACCTCGTGGGCTTCTCCTCCCCCTTTTCTCCAGATGCCAGGCATCCTGGTGCCATCTCAACCCCTCCTTGGGTCAAGACCTCTCCCAGCTCCTCACACCTCACAGATCCAGACCGTCAATCCACATTCAGCAGAGACACACAGAAATGCTTAAAGCACAAAACTCAGCCACTTTCTAAAAAAGAGGTTTCTGAACACACAGTAACAAAACCACTTTTATAGAAAGATGTTTTATGACACTGTGAGTTCATACATACCAAACTTCACCTCTCTATTGTAAACTTATAGGATACCAGGCTAACAAACACAACACACAGCCTCCCAATTCTGTCCTATGGTCAGAATGGCCTTTCACCAGTGAAAAAGGAAATGGAGTGTTTTTCCCTGTCAGGACATAACACACAGCTCAGTATATGCCCTGCTTTTTACCTACACTGCACTCTGCCCAGGGGTTACCCGGGACCTACCACAGGGATTCCCACTGTGTATGCAAAAGGGAAACTAAGGCCTGACAAGTGGTTGTAGTTGTCAGGACAACATGCTAACTTAGCACTTTGCACGTAGGCACTACACTGAAGGCCTGAGTTCCCTTCTCCCCGCGCCTTTGCATTACTAGCCCTTGCAAACACAGTGCACATCACTAGGGACTTTTACTAGTAAGGCAAACATTAGGCCTGTGCAAAAATTCCGTTCCGCTGGCGGAAATTGCAATAATTTGGCATTTTCGCGTTCCACGGAAAGCACGAAAATGTCAAAGATTCCGCAATCCGCATTTACCAGTAATTTTTTTCTTGCTCGTGCTGTAAAAACATACATTCTCGCGTGCGCGTAATCGCCGTACCTGAATCCCCGCGTTCGCCGACAAGTTTCCCCGATCCGGTCACGTTCTCCACGAGATGTTGGATTGTTGGTAGCCATTTGCGCTGTGTCACGCATTAACGTCATTTGTCGCGCGATCACGTGTTTCTTCTCGCGATCATGCACCCACGAGAGTATGAGAAGATTGAGATCGTGAGGACGTGGGCACGTCATATCGAACGCGAGCGGGCGGGACAAGTGAAAACAAGATGGCCGTGCCCATGAGCAACCGCATGGGTAAGTTTGCGAGCAGCGATCATGCAAAAAATACTGTGAACAGTCGGGAAAAAAACTTCTGCGTCTTCGCAATATTTCTGGCGTGTTTGCGGAGATTTTCAATATTTTCCCGATAGTTTGCGAAAGTGAATTTTGCAAATTCTGCCCGCCCCTAGAAAACATACCAATCATGGGCAACCAATTACCATTACACTTTACATAGGGAACTGATAAGCAGTGGCAAAGTACCCAAAGCATCTAAATTGGCAACTTTATGTCAGGAAAACGGTATAAGAGGAAAGCAAAAAGTTTAGGTAACTGTAGCCAAAAAGACCAAGTCCTACATAAATTATCATTTAAAAACCATAGAAAATACAGAAAAAACCATAGGTTTCAGTGACGTTATAGTTAGAAATCAGCATTTAAAAAAACATAGAAATTCCCTGAAAAAAACACAGGTTTCAGGAATGTTATAGTTAGTTGGACATTTCATTCATACAAAACCAGATAAATGTGGCTGTTCTAGTTAGTTAAGCTAACTATAACTCACGCCCCGACAATGCACTGCTGATGACGTCACATATTATAGCACTAACCTATTTTTTTACTATTTTTTGATAAATTACTGTTAATAGTATGAGAGGCAGCTGAGGGGTTATTGAATGATTCCATAAGCAATTTTATACTATGTAAGGCATTCTATGAGTATTAGTGAACTGTGTAGCAGATTACATAAATACATGCATACTCCTGCAGTGAAAGAATGACTGTAACAGTGCTGCCTCATAGCTTCTTTGAGTGCTAGTCTATTGCCAGAATAATTGGAGAAATGCTTGCATTGTACCTCACTAAATTGTATAGATTGTACTTCAAGAAATTCATGAGTGCATAAATAGTGTCTGAGTGAATCCTTGAGTGCAAGAGTAGTGCCTCGCATATTACATGACTGCATAAGTAATCTGTGATTGATTGAATTTCTGTAGACGGAGTGCCTACTTCATTCTATCAGTGCATAGCTAATGCCTAAGTGAATAAATGAGTGAAAAGATAATATCTAGCTGGTTAGAACATTGCATGGAAACTGCCCGAGTAAAAAGATCATTTTCAGAGTAAGTCATGGATCATTTAATACATGCATAGGTACTACCTGAGGGAATATATGAGTGCTTTGGTACTTCCTGAGTGATTATTTAAATGCCAGAATAGAAACTGGGTGATTGCATGATTGCTTTTGTAATGTCTGATTTATTGGATGCGTATATAGCACTGCATTCTTGATTGCAGAAAACATTACCACATTCATACATTTAACTCCATTGAAACTACTTATATTCATGATTTGGATTTGTTGCTTTTGCATTTTGCTGTCAGAATGAAGATAAGTAAGTTTTCCTAACACAGAACCATAGTGGTTATTCCATTCATCATCCTTTAGTTTGTAAACAAGTTAAAGTATACGGAGATTGTAACTTTTTCCCCATAATTTAGTTAGTTTTTTAAACAAACTCCAGTAGATGTTGTTAATCCCATGCTCAGTGTACTTTGCAACACCAATTGTCTTATCCCAAATAACCACAAGTACTGTAGCTTACAAGTAGCGTCCCATACTTACCAACTTTTACACAACGTTGTACCATGAACAGATGCTACAACTTTTTGGATGCTTGCCCTTGGTGACTTATGGCAATTTCCTCTATGTGTTTTTTCACCTGAGTGCCACCTGTGTTCTACTGACACAGCTGCCCCTTTAAATGTGACCTGCATATCTGTCTCTCCACTACTTTCCACGTTCACCTGGATTATTAACTGTTGGTGAGACCATTGCTGGCTCATGACTGTTCCGCAGACACACGCAAGGTGGATGCGTTTTATCGAGCAATAAGGGGGAACTGGAGTATGTGCGTTCATACAGAGTGCCTTTTTCAGCAGAGTGTCATCGAATATCACGCAGGTTGCCCTGACATGCTCCTGCTTGCACAAGATTATGATGACCATGTCTGATCTTTTGACTTGCTGAATTGGATGGTGACTTTCTTTGCTTGGAGAGATGCGGATTACCTTCTGGAGCTGATTGCATTTCATGGTGCTTGTGAGTTCTTGAATTTAGAGGGATCTCCATAAGTGCGCATGCTAACCCAATTTGATAGCCTCTCATTTCTACAATTCAAGAACACTGATTTATTTTACTTTTTTTCATTTCACTTTTCGTTCCCTGCAGACCTTGAGATATTGACTTTCCCTACAAATTTGCCTTAACAGACTCAATTTCACTCTGTTTATGTTTGCGCTCTGTTTGACTGGGTGTTTGTGAGAAGGTGGCCTGATATATGCTGTCCACTAGTTCTAGTGGTCACCTTGTATCAGTCCAAACAACCCCTCATGGTGAAAGGTTAAAGACAACGTTTATTGAAAGCTATCCTAGTGGTAGCTATAGAGAGCAGCCTTCAGGCTAAGTCTTGAAGGAATGTAAAGCAGCTTGTTTTACCAGTCTATAATCTCTTAAATGATCAAATCAAAGGACAACCACACCAGGTATATATTTAAAATATATGTATTTAGGAAAAAATACACCCCTCTAGTCTCTTTATGAGACTGGAGTTCGAAGTACTTTGTTTACAAGTTAGCTATTATCAGCAATAGCACAAAAACACGTTTGGGCCCCAGGAGCGTACCAAACCATATACCAAAAAAGTGGTATAAGAACCACGACTGGAATAGACACAAGGCCTAAAGCCTGTAGAATCGCTGGGACCCCAAGGAACCACCCAAAGTAGTGACACAGGGGACCCACGGGGACTGTATGCAGTGTGTAAACACAACCGCGGGTTCCCGTTAGCTTCAATGGGTACCCAAGATAGTGATGTAGGGGACCCACGGGGGCCGTGTGCAGTTTGAAAACACAACCGCTGGTTCCCATTAGCTTCTAAGGGCAATGTCACAGTTGGAAATTTAAAGATTAGGGACACTTAGAAACGAGTCAGGACCAAACCCTTTTGGACTTAAGAAGTTCTAGGGCTAGCACCCACGGGAGCACCGGAGTACTCGTATTACCTCACCCAGGGAAGCCAGGTGCATAGGTGTCTTTTGGTGTTGGGTCGCATCGTCGATTTCAATGGAAGTAGGGGTGGGCGGAATTTGCGAAATTGCCTTTCACAAAATTTCGCCAAACGGCAAAAAAATCTCTGCGAACATGCGAAATTTCGCGTGCTCGTGGAGATTTTGGGCTGATTAATGAGTTACTGAATTTGACCTTCAACTCGGGCACCTGCTTTATTTATATCTGCAAGTGCTTCCTGTTGAGATTTAATTTTTGTGACAAGAGCATCGTGCCAGAAGGAATCCTGCCCTGCATATTTATCCAAGAAGATGCCACCATTTTGTGCAATACCTCTACTCAACTGCAGTACTTTCTACTGGCTAATCAGTAAGTGCTACCTCGGTGGGTAAATGTATAGTGCTTTTCCTACACTACAGCTGCGTAAAGGGCCAGAAGAGTTGTCTCCAGCGACCATGTGTGTCTGTAACTTTTGCCACCGCGTCGATGGGCGCCGGGGTCCCTCGAGTGAGCTGTCCATCATAGTGGGGAAAGGGTGGATAGAGGTTGCACATCGCTGGTGTGTGGGCTGGGGCCAAATTGGCGAGGCTTCTATGCAGTTCACATGCCTCTTGTTTGTAAAGGGTCAGAGACCGACCAGAGCAGCAAATAAGGAGACAGAACCTCCTGGTGTCAGGAACTACACGGGGATTGCGCTTGAGAAGTTCATGGATGCACAGACCTCCATCAAGGATTACAGCAAATTGTTGACGGTAGATATGGGGAGAAAGCACACTTGCCTAGCCTCCACCGTGCTCACAAATCTTTTGTGCTGATTAATGCGTTACTGAATTTGACTTTCAACTCGGGCACTTGCTTTATTTATATCTGTAAGTGCTTCCTGTTGAGGTTTAATGACAGAATGAATCCTGCCCTGCATATTTCCATTCTGCCTCGGATCGCGGAAGTTTTGACATATTCACGTTCTGCGCGGAACGCAAAAATTTCAAAATTTCAAAATTTCCGCGAGCGGAACAGAAATTGTCACCCACCCTTAAATGGAAGCCTGCAAAGAACTGCTGCTGCCGTGAAGAGGAGAAGTGTCCGAAGAGTTCCAAGACTGGATCTAGGATGGAAGGAATCTGAAAGCAGAGGGGACAGAGTCTGGGTCACTAGACAGTGACCAAGGGCAGGATGGACCAATGCCCACAGATGTCGAGTGCTTCAGGTGAGTTGATGGGTGACTTGATGCTTCAGCCATGAGGTCCAGGAGGTGTTGATGAAGTTCATGAGCCAGATTTGAGCTGTCCCACAAAGTCTGTCGACTTCTGCGGTATCGGCGACCAGAATGGACCCAACAAGGCTTGGCAACAGCAAGTCACTGGAATTCAGAGAAAGGACTGTGGTGCAAGCCAGCAAGGTCTGAGGAACTCACCCAGCAAGGGTAAGTCAGGGCACGTCTGGAGCAACCAGGAAAGCCCAATTAGAAGAGGAGTTGCCTTCTTGGGGACCTGCTAGCCAATGGGATAGTGATCGCAAAGGAGTCTCAAGCGGTCGCACTTGAAACTGTCCCATGGGTCACTTGTGGAGTGGAGGCCAGCAATCTCCAGTGCAGGAGGTGCTCAGGGCTGGGGCTACTTGGAGCCCAAAGCACAACTTCGAGGAGGACCAGGCAGATGCTGTTGCTGCAAAAGATCATGATGTCCAGGGGTCACAGTTCCACATCACCCACAATAACCACGGGCCTCAGCTTTGCTGTGGACTCAGGGTAGCCTCAGTGAAGTCTGGAAATCTACCTCTGGTGATGCAAAGACTTCGGCATCTGGCGGTAGCTTTAGTGATGCAGACCGGTCAGTTGCTTCTTTGGTGCACTCCTTGACCCCAAGGGAGATTTCTTCAGTCTTCTAGTTGAAATAGAACATTGAAGGTCCAGGATATATGTTGAAGAGTTTCGTCCAGGTAATCTAAAGTCCTAGGGACTGGATTCCGATACTTATACTAAGTTTAGGGGATGGACTAACTCTAAGGCCCAACTATGGGTGGGCTTGGAAAGAGGGGTGGTTACACCCATTTCCTTTGTCCAGTTTTGCACCAGAGCAGGGGCACATAGTCCCTGCAACCGGTTTGACCTGTACTATGCACAGGGACAGAAAACATGCCCCCAGTGCAGGACTTCAAAGCACCAGAGAGTGCTCCCGCCCAGCCTCAATACACATCTGCCTGTCTGGGAGGGTGGTTACACCTCCCTTCAACAGGAAACCTATTGTCCAGGCTTCCCCTGCTGGAGTTTCGGTCAGCAGCAGGAGGCCAGACCCGTGTCTGTGGCAGAGGCATCCATTTTGTGATGCCAGGGCTCAGGAAAGTTCTACCGGGTTTGACCAGTGTGAACATGTCTCTCCCTCTAGAAGGGTGGAATGCAACCCATGCCACCAGAACTGGTGGGGTGGTAGTATTCCAAAGCTTTTGACACCAAACACGACTTGTTTTGATGCAGCCATCCCAAAGTTAGCATTTACCGCAAGGTTATAATGCACTTAAGAGTATATGGTATGGCTGTATCACAGAACAGCCATAAGGAAGTATTTCCGAAAGCTGCAGAGGGGCTCAGGTCTTGCTTGGGCACCCTCTCACACAAAACCAAGCACTCTACCTTCAGGATTGTCAAGGCCTGTCATAGGAGTGGCTTATAGGTTTATATGTGTGTTGGTATATGTAAGTGGATATAGGTAGCCTATACCAGGGGTGGCATAATACATGCTTCAGTCCCTGGTAGGCCTCTGAGGTACCTATGCCCTAGGTACATAGTATACCATATACTAGGGGCTTATAAGGCACTCCAGAATCCAATTAGATATGTACCTAATGTACATGCAAACCATTTTAGAGAGGAAGCAGCTAGGCTGTGGGCCTGATTAGCAGGGCCACAGTCAGACTAAGGTCGAATAGCAGTGAAACACCAGCAAAATGTGGGGGTACCCATGTGAAGCAGATCCTACTCTCCTACAGTGTTACAGAGCTGGCCAATGAAACAGCCGACCTGGACGTTGGGGACATTATCAACTGCACTGCGTTACCTTCAGCTGTGCCGCCATTACCCAGCTTTTGCGCTCAATAACACAAACTTATATTTTACTAAAAACCTTGTTCATACCTCTCACATGAGAACTATCTGCTGTGTTTCTGTTGAGCATTTTTTTACATTTAAATTAAACACTGTGGGCTAAATCGATAAACAGTATCTCGTCTTATTTTTTTGTGGTCAGGCCCTAGCACTTGCATAAAAAAACACTGAAATTGTTGTTGAACACTCGTACTGTGACACAATTGGGATATACGAATAAGTAACACACAGTTGGAGAGAAACATTTCCAAGGAGAACAGCAAAACAGATTCTGTAATTTACATTTACCATCTATGTCAAGCTTATGTAGTCTGCAGACAAAGCTCTAAGAAGTTCTATTATATATTAATACCTCTTTTTAGCAGGGGGAGGGAGTTTACATAAACTAGTCTTTTCTCTATTCTCTGTTTATTATGATATCTCCCTTAATCAGATGTCTAGTCATTTCTATACTGATTATATGTCTATCATACACTTTTATTGTTGCTGAGGCACATATACTGCACGTTACGACATATTACATAAAATACATTTTTCAAAAATGTTCATGTCTCTGTCAGATGTTACAAATACAAGAGTGATAGTTGAAGGGTGTGTCTTGTTACCAGAATTCCTGAGACATTTGGGAATGCTGTGTTCTTGTTTGCCTAATCATTTACTTCTCTGTGAGGGATTAGGACAGCAAATAACACAATATAACAAGTTAATCGGGGCCTTGTGGGTACTCAAGTAATAGCATGACTCAGTCCCTACCTAGTAAGTTCCCATAATTGTACACATACTTGTCATCTTAGCTAGAATCCCTGCAATAGCCTCATTGAATGGATTACTCCATGGGTACTTTCCAACAGAATGGCTGAATGCAAAACTAGTGCCTGGTGGACCGTATGATATCATGTGTAATCTGTATGACTGCATAAGTGCAGGGGTCCTGTATGGGTGATACCATCAGTGCATAGGTTGTGACTCTGCAAATGGAAAAATGAAAATATAATGCCTGGATTATTGCTTTTAATGCTAAAGATGTGCTACAAAGATTACATCAGAGCATATGTACTGTTTTTGTAAAATAATAACTACCTAACAGATTGTATCAGCTATACGACCAAAGTTACTCAAAACTATAAGGGATCAAAAATAAAGTTAATTTCAAATAAATAACATATAAATGTTCTTCAAACATTCCTTTACATTATCATACATATTATGTTATGTAATCTGCACCATTTTCACTATTACGTACAATGTAAAAGATCTACAGCAAGGCACAATGCAAACAACGGGTCAATTTTTCACTGTAAAAATGTGGTATGTCCATATTGCGGTTTGGGACGTTTCCTGTTGTGGCCACTACGCCTACCAGCACAAGTGAGGTATCATTTTTATTGAAAGACTTTGGGGAATGCAGGGTGGGTGGAAGTTTGTGGATCTGCACAGAAATTTGAGGAGAATGTTTTTTTTACAAAGTTTGAGGTTTGCAAGGGATTCTGGGTAACAGAACCGAGTGAAGCCACATAAGACACCACATCCTGGATTCCCTGGGTGTCTAGTTTTCAAAAATGTATAGGTTTGCTCTGTTTCCTTGGGTGCCAGCTGCGCTAGGACCCAAAATCTAGAGGTAGGCACATTCAGTAAAAAAGTCTATGCCTAGTGGACTTTCTGCTGCCCTGGGGAGGGGGGAAATCAGGGGCTATTGCCCCGATATGCCCCAAAGGGGGGCATACAGACTGTGGCTATTTTGTTTGGGTGGGAGAGGACATTGGAATGCCCATTTTGGGCAGCCCCCACCCCTACATATAAAAAGCCAGCATAATTGCTGGAATCTTGTGGGCTCTCTGCGCCCAGGGAGCTACTGCCCCCATCTGCCTCCTGGAGGAGAAAGAAAGACAGTGGCATCTTTTTTTGAAGGTGTGAGCATTTGCATTCCCATTCTGGGCAGCCTCCACCCCTGAATTTTGAAAAACATTTACAGCTGGTTCCTAGTGGGCTTTCTGCCCCCCCCGATGGGACGGATAAGGGGCTATTGCTCCATCTTCCTTTGGGGGGCAGAAAGACTGTTGTGGTTTTTTGGGGATGGGGCATTGGCATGCCCATTCTGGGCAGCCCCGAACCCCTATATATAAGAATAACAAATCCCTGCTGCCTAGTGGGCTTTCTGCCGCCCGGGGGGGCAGATCAGGGGCTAATGCCCCCACCTGCCTCCTGGGGGGCAGTAAGACTATGGCATTTTGGGGGGGGTTTAGGGGCATTGGCATGCCCATTCCAGGCAGACCCCACCCCGAACTTTGGAAAAATAAAAATCACTGGTGCCTAGTGGGCTTTCTGTCCCCCCGGGGGGGCAGATAAGGGGCTATTGCCCCATCTGCCTCCCAGGAGGGGCAGAAAGACTGTAGCATTTGTTTTGGCTGGGGGTATTTCTATGCCTATTCTGGGCAGCCCCCACCCCTACATACATTTAAAAAAAATCCCTGGGGCTTAGTGGGCTTTCTGCCCCCCTGGGAGCAGATCAGGGGCTATTGCCCCATCTGCCTCCTGGGTGGACAGAAAGTCTTATTTCTTATTTGGGGGGTAGGGTGGGGGCTTTGGCATGCCCATTCTGGGCAACCTCCACCCCTGGTCTATAAAAACAAATCCCTGGTGTCTAGGGTACTTTCTGCCCCCCAGGGGGAACAGAAAAAGCATTCCGTATTTATCGCACCGGTTTGCGGCAGGTCGGAGGTTTTGACGAGAGACCGCCTTGGAGATTTGACCAGAGTTGGAATAAAACAGGAATAACCATGTGAATTGGAAAATTGGATTTCGTAGCAGTGTATTGTCTGGAGGAGATAAACTAATTTATTCAAATAAGTTTAAAGGGAGCTGATATTTAGCAAAAAACATAAAAACAATTGTACTGCGGCTGTCATACTCAATCAGAATTAAGAGGATAAAAGGACAGGAGAATTGGAGTCAATAGGAGCCCTGATGATGTCCTGAAGAAGGACGAAACGCGTCGGCTGTAACTACATGATTTTTTGAAGTCAGAGGATGTTGAATGATGTAAATTCCATCTAATCGGATGATGTTGGATGATGTAAATTCCATCTAAAATAAAGGATCTGAATTTAAAGTTAACATTTCTACGATTTTTGTTTACCTTCTGGATTACAGTATTGGACTGTCAAAGAAATCTTTTTGAATTGACATTGAAACGCTCCTTCTTGAATATTGTGGAACAGAAAAGCTGTATGTCAAAATTAAATGGGGGCAGCAAAGGCCAAGGGTGTGCTCCTTCCTCCCTGGTGGCTAGTGGGTGGATCCCTGCTTGGGGATCGCCCTCCTGGGGCGATCCCCAAGCAGGGATCCACTAGGGAAGGGTACGATTGGAAAGGGGAGATTCCTCTTCCAAGTGTTTCGGTGATTGGGGGGCTGAGATAGCCCCACGAGCACCAAAATGTTGAAAGTGAAACTAAGTGCGCGATCGTCATTAGATTGAATATGTGTAAAGGGCCTCGGGAGTTTGGAGAAGCTCTTTTCCACCTCCCGAGGCCCCCAAAAAATGGAAATGGACTGTTGTTGGCAGCAGAGGGATTTCGTGCCCCTGTCCTCATGACAGAATGGTTCCGTCATGAACACAGGAGCACAGGAGCACTGGTGCGCATGACGGAACCATTCCGTCATGAGAACCGAAGGGGTTAATGAAAGGCTCAGTAGTAGAAGTATGCTTTCATTAATCATTGAAAGTTTTACAAGTGTTACTTCTATTAACAAGTCTTTTTCTTTTGTTTTTGTCTTTCAGCAACTTTATTATTTTATCCAATGTTTTCATTCTCTTCAATATTAATATAAATAATTTTCGTTTCAATGCAAAAGCACTATCTGCTACAATTTTAATGTGTTGCTTCTTTTATACGCTAGTAATCTTTTTTTATGTTTCTTACAATCTTTAATACATTTTTAATTACTCTACTTCGAAAGAGTCACAGTCTAATCTCTTGAAATTGTTTTTTTTCTCAAAACTAATGTTTTTTTGGCATTTGAAATGTAATTCTCCTTCTGCTTTGTTGAAAAACTCTTCTTTTTCCTTTCATTCCTATTGTTTTCATGTAATTTATTGACAACTCTTTCAAGAAAGTGTTTAGTGCTATTACCAGAACAAACTTTATCCTTAGTAACATTGTCATCTGTTTGTAACGCAATCTTTTTACTTTTCTGTAAGTAGATCTGTCTTTTTTGTTTTCTTCTCTTTATATTTTTTCTTGCCATCTTGAATTTGTGATCCAAACAAAATCTTTTTCTGAAAAACATTCAACAGCTTGAATAGTTTCTTCCATCAATTTAATATTTTAAAATAATAACATATGATTACTGATATTAACTAGTAAGCACATATTTACATTGCTATTCTCATTTTTTCCAATATCAAAACACTGCTCATTTCACTTAAGTATATATGGCATACTTCAACTATACATTCCCAAAGACTCATAGGAAGTACCATACTCACTAATCCCTCTGCCATCATGTCTTTGACCTCATTTGTCTTTTGCATCTTCACTAATCAGCAACTACTAACAGTGTTGGGCCTAGCCAAATGCAAAGCAGTAACCCTTTCTATGTCACAGTTGAAAGTCTCACCACATTACAGAAACCATGCATGCATGCATGCATGCATGCATGCATCTGTCTGTACCTTTGCCTAGTGGCATCATACTTGAAAGAAACATACAAATAGATGTATACCTGTGTTTTATAGGTTTTGGGTCTTCTGATCCATAACACCTGTGACAATAATTGTAGAAGCATAGATATACCGCAGCTAAGTCAAAACTGTTAAGACGAACCCTTGAGCAATGTAAATTGGGATGGTATGCATGTTGCAACTGTGTGCAGCTTTTTTGTGTAGCATAAAAGCTGATTGGGACTTTTTCTGTGCTGGTCAGATGCCGCCAGCAGCCCAGTGAGGGTCTAAGTGGCATTTTTCAATGCAGGTGGGCCTCTGTTACTTTCTTTTTACAAACGGGGGGGACAGAAAGTGTTAGCAAGGGGGAGGAGGGGGGGTCAAGGGATGTGTAATTCCAAGTCTATCAATCTGCTGGCCCTCTGATGTATGCAGGTTCAGCACGAGCAGGAAGCCAGACAATTGCATTCACTGATATTCACGTGTGCTTCACAAGTGTGAGTAAACCCATGCACCAAGTGTGCAGGCAACATTTCAGTTTTGTTTTCTCCTTGAAGTTAATAAAACATGTGTCTTCTAAAGTCCACCTCGGTGATTTTCCAACAAGGTAAAATCTGCAAACATTTGCCATTTATTTTAAGTTCCCTGTGCCGATTTTGGACCCCAATTCATCCCTGTACCTCAGACACAAGACCATGTACTCCTTTCAACATGACACACTGCACAAGTGTAGCAATGAAACCGATTGCAACTTTCTCAGTGCTGTACAAATGCCGCCAACAGGCCAGTGATGGTCTAAGTGATATTTTTCAAGGCAGATGGGCTTCTGTTACATACCTATTAAAACACGGGGGAGGAAGCATTAGAGGGAGGAGGGAGGTAGTCGACGTACACGTCATTCCCAATCTCTCCATCTGCCAGGACTGTAATATACGCAGGGAGCCTCAAAATTACCTTCACTTATATTAAGGTGTACTTCACCAGTGGGAACAAATCCGTACACAAAAGGTGCAGGGAAGATTTCCGTTTCTTTTTCTTCTCCCAGACATTAATAAAACATATCTCTTCTAAACCCCCCCCACCCCCTTTATTTTCCGACAAGTCACAATCTGCAATCATGGCTGTTTCTCTGACGTTGACAGGGATGATTTTGGATCTTAATTCAACCCTGTACCTTAGTCACAACACCATGCAGTCCTTTCAACATGAGAGACTGCACTCCTTATTTCAGGAAGACATTTAAATGTATATACAGCGTACCTCAACTATACCTTCCCAATGACCCATACTATAATCATTAATCCCTTTGCCAGGGTGTCTTTAACTTCACTTTTGTTATGCATCTTCACTACTGAGCAACTACTGAGAGTGTTCTGTCTACCAAATATAAAGCAGAAACCCTTCAGATGTCACAGTTGTAAGTCTAACCATATTAACTAAAGCATGCATACATCTGTCTGTAAATGTATGCCTGTGTATTATAGATATCGCATCTTCCAATGCATAACACATGGGAAAATACAAGTAGAAATACACATACCTCAATAAACTCACACTACTAAGACAAACACTTGGGCACTGTACAATGGGCCAGTATGTAAATTGCAAATGTGTGCCACTTTTTTGTGCAGCATGGAAGGTGGTACCAGCAGCCCAGTGAGGGTTAAACTGGTATTTTTCATTTTTAAGCAGACAAACCTGTGTTACCTTCCTTTAACAAACAGGGACGAAGGAAGTGTTTGGGGGAGGTGGAGGGAGGGGGGTCAAGGGATGTGTCATTCCCAGTCTCTTGATCTGCAGGACCCTGTACTGAACGCAGATTCTGCCCGGCCACAGAGCCTGACAACTACCTTCACTTACATTCATGTATCATTCACCAGTATAAACAAATCCATGCACACAGGCAATGTTCAATGCACCGGTAGATAAGTTGAAACACTGTGCCACTAATTGTGTAGCGATTGGGACTTTCTCTGTGCTGTTCAGGTAGTACCAGCAGCCCAATGAGGGTTTAAGTCATATTTTTCTAAGCAGATATGACTCTGTTACCTTATTTTTACAAATGGGGAGGGGGAGGAGGCATTGGGGGAGGTGGAGGAGAGGGGTTCAAGAGGTGTGTCATTCCCAGTCTCTCAATCTGCCAGCCCTCTAATAGAAGGACATATACAGAGTCTGCAGACAACATTTGCATGTCTTTTTCATCTCCCCCAAGTAAATAAAACATATCTCTGGTAAAGCCTCCCCCAGTATTGTCCGACAAGCCATAATCAGCAAATGTGTGCCAATGTACGCATATTCTGCACAAGCACGGAGTCTCACAGTTACCTTCACTAATATTCAGAAGTAGCTCACCAGTGTGAAAAGTCCGTACACAAAGTTTGCAGACAACATTTCCATTTCTTTTTCATCTCCTTCAAGTTAATAAAACATATCTCTTGTAAAGCCCCCCCCTCCCCCAGTATTTACCAACAAGCCACAATCTACAAAGATGCACAGTTTCCTTTACATTGCCCTGGCTGATTTTGGAACCCAATTCAATCCTGTACCTCAGTCTAAAAACAATGCACTCCTTTCAACATGACAAACTGCACTCCTTCTTTCTCGAAGATACCTAAATGTATACAAGGTACTTCAACCGTACCTTTCCATACAGTCATACAAAGTACCCTAATCAATAATACCTCTACCAGCATGTCTTAAACCTCACTTTTGTCTTTCACCTCGACTATTCAGCTACTACTCACAGTCTATGTACATTTTAATAAAAAAAATCTAACAGCACACTTCTGTAATAATGTTATTTTTAAAATAAATTATTTTAAACTTAAAAATATCACTCCAAAGACAGAACCATTGCTACACAATACATAACACACCTTATTTGTAACTTACCTCTGTAGTAGTTTTACAGATTATCGAATTTCAGAAATGCATGCAATATATTCTTTCTCACACAATAAATGTAATACAGCACTCTCATTAAGTTAAAACCAGTAATAGCAAACATTCCCTCTCTTTACCCACAGAAATAGATGTAAGTAACACATCAAAATTGTTCATTATTTCAAACTGTAAAACACATTTTTATTGGTTACTCATATTAACCCTCTCTAACTGTCTTTTAAAACTCCCCAAACTGGTTCTCAAATTTTGTGAAGTAGTCTCCCCCATGGACTTAATTAGAAATAGTAATAGAATATGAGACGTAATCTTCGGCGTCTTAGTTTACTTATTCTTTTCTTTCTCAGTACGTCGCGATGATGTCTGAAGAAAAGGGTCGTATCCATGAGGAGATTTAAAAAGTTGTAGAGAACGATTCAAAAAAGACGCAGGTACACACTCAGTTCGTCAGAAATGTCGTAATGTTCACTACATTACATAGTTTGAAACAATGAGAAAGAAACTATTGAGGTACAGTGTCTCACGTTTTTCTATTAGAAAGAAGCTAAAAAGAGAAGGGGCTTGAAGATACACTGCCTAGACTTCGTGGTGGTACACGCTACCTGTCTCCGACTAAGTAAGTAATATAAGTGACTTTAGGATTGAAGTAAAGTCCTTTGAGTTGGTTGATACAATGTAAATCTGGGGTAATGAACTTCGGTTTCTGTGGTAAACTAGGCTCAAAAGTGAGGCTTACATACACATATATGTACACATATATGGTTTGGATTGTTGAGAAAGATTACGTTTTGGTATGTAAAGTAGTGGTAGAATTTTGGTTTTAATGGTGGTTTAGTGAAAATCTTAGTTTTCATATTTAAAAAAACACATAAACAGTGTTTATTATTAGAATATTCACATTTAGGTGGTGTGTATCTATCAACTATTATTGATTCAAGATACGTCACTCCAGAGAGAAAAAATATCAAGGCATTGTGCCTATTTAAAATGCATTGTGTTTGTTGTTCCTATGTGTGTATTTGTGTACTAATATGTGAAACATTAGTAGTGATGATGTATATATGGACTAAAAAGTGTATTTGGTTTATAGGTTGAATTCAGAAATTGCATATTCGACTGCCCTAGTCCTGAAGAGGCCTGAAATATCGAAGGCTGAAACGCGTCGACATTTAATTTGGAGACACTCATATGATGTTTAACGGTGACCAAACAGATAAAGAATACTCAATAAGTATATGGTGGAAGAAATAGACCGTTGGGTTTCTTAGAATGAGTGATTTTCATTCAAGGAATGCTGGTGTAAATATTTATTTAATAAATAATTATTGAAGGCATCCTTATTGATTAGTAGGGCAAAGAAAGAAAAAATTGTAAATTGTAATTTTGAAGTATAAATATGTATATATGTATAAAATGAACGTGAAGTGAAACATATAACAAATATATATATAAAAAATACTTTTTTGATACACATTAGTCGGTATATTTTTGTTGCTGGGTTACCTTTGATTCTGGATTGAAATAAAATAGATAGATTTTTCTACAAAAATAAGGTACTTAAGAAGAGATAACTAATCTATCCCTTCATTTAATTATATTTAGATTTATCCCTAGGCATTACTACTTTTTACATTTTCAGTATGGATCATAGGGCACAGCTATGTTTTCTGCTGCAAAAAGTATGCTGAACACGGAGGTATTGACAAAGACCTAGGTTTGCAAAATGTGGCTATTAAATGGTTTGCACAAAGAGGATTAAAGTGGCACCAATTGTTGCCTTTGGTTAAAACCTTTTTACATCTCCAACGCCCTGACCTCATGATTGTTCACTGTGGTGGCAATGACCTAGGCACATTGACTGGGGTAGATTTGGAAATGCTAAAGAAGTATATCTTTGCAGAATTTATGTTGCTTTTCCCTCACACTGTCTTTGTATACTCTAATATATGCCAAAGACAAAAATGGAAGTGGTCAAATCAATTCTTTCCCCAGATTGAGAACGCTAAAAAGAATGTCAATACAGCTGTTTCTGCTTGCCTCAGAGACCATAGGATGGGCTCCATCTATAAAATCAATCTACATTTTGATATGGATGAGATCTACAGAAGTGATGGAGTTCATTTTACAGATCAAGGAAACAGAGTTTTTCTCCCCAACCTCAAGCTGTGCATCCACACTTACATGTAGCTCCAACAAACTCTGAATGAAACCAAGGGCTATTTTTAGAGCCACCCTATAACCCAGAACTCAGCCGAACCATTTTAGGCCCCAGGGACCCCATTCCCCAGGGCCTAGCCACAATGTTTTGGAACCGCTGGCGAAGCCCCAATGCCCATGCAGTCCCTCCCAGCTCCCTGCCTCCTGATGGATCCAGCATTCCTTTTGGGGAAAGGCAGCTGCTCATATGAGGCTCTTTCTACCCAAAAGCAAATCTGCTTCACTTCATAGAAGCGTGAGCAAATTTACTCCACTCGCTTCCATAAAGCGAAGCTCTGCCATGCCATAGCAAACTTCAATATCCCGGGGGTAATCACCATGGGTCATTGTTGTAACCGGCCTTTGCAGATGGCAGTACCTAGGGCAATGCAAAGCTCCTCAAGACACATCGCGCGATGCACTTCCATCAAATTTAAAGGCCTGGGAACATCATGCTCCCCGGGGCCGGCACTCCACAACTGACCCCCCGCATTTTAATTGATGAATGCCCCGGGGAAGTAGTGGGCCCCGGAACAGTGTGGGGGAAGCTTCACCCCTCCAGACTTACATTTTACATATAGCTCTCTGTAATGATCCAGCCAATACAGGGCTTAATTTGTGCTTATCTATAGACGTAGTGACGGACTTGCAAAATGTAGGCATAAAGTGCAGTGGGCCCATTCAGGGCTAAATAAGGTATGACTTGTCCCTATCAGTTGGCTGCATAAGCCCATCCAGGGTGCTATTATGACTCCTGATTAAACGATGTATATTTGGGTAACAATGTAACAATACCTCAATGGGATTTTGGAATCTGCGGACTTGATATTATCTATCATGTCAGCATAGCATTGCCATTCTCGCTGGGTAGCAATGTACCGCTTGATGATGGTGCAATCGATTTTCCGCTCATGTAGAGTGTGCAAGGTAAAAGTACATTTTCTTATGATTACCACATTATTCTCACTATGAATAAGAGCCAACGAGGTAGGCCCAGAAAGGGCAATATATCATATAAGCAAAGAGTATATTAGAACTCCACAATGATAGCAATGGAACAAGTGGGTATGCCTGCCACTATGTTGCACTGTTTGCCCAAATGTTAAATTTAAATGTAAACTTAAATTTAAAATTGTATTCAACAATTAAAATATGGTGCGTGTTATGCTCTGCCTGACCCTGTGACTGTGTAACTCTGCCTGACTCTCTTTCAGTAGTGAACTATTTTGAATAAAATGAGGCGCGAATGCAGCGTCCGCCAACAGTGAGAAAAGCGTACCGCTGAAAAGCGTTTGTTGTCTGTATATATATATATATATATATATATATATTACCTACTGGCGGTCGCCAGTAGGTAGTTATAGTTAGGACCACGTTTCCATAGGAAATCCGCAACATTCTATTTTGAATAACTTTTGCGCCGGTCGACGAATCCTCGTGAATTTTTCAAAATAGGTGGGGTGCTACGCTCCGCTCCTACCCTGAAAGTCTCGGGGGGATTCGTCAAGCGGGGGCTGAGATAAAAGGGGGGTCCCAAAACGCGTTTTTCCCATGCATTTTTCCATAGGACCTTTAGACACAGCTACAGCCCGAACGGCTGAACAGAATTACTTGAAATTTGGCAGAGAGGTAGTCCTCAGGTCAAGGAAGTGCCTTTTGTAGGTTTGGTGTAAATCTGTTCAGTAGATTCTGAGAAAATAGCCTTTAAATCAATATATATATCTGAGCCAGCTTACGGTGCGCTTACGGTGCGCTTACCGTACGTGTACGGTGGCGTGCGCGAGCGCGATTCTGATTGGCTCTTAGATCTTAGTAAACATTCGAATCGGCCGAAACCAGGAAGCGGCGGCCGCCATTTTCTCTCTCGCACTCAGAGTGGGGCAGCATAAATGAAGCCCAAAAATGTGTAAAGGGGCAGTATATTGAGATAATAATCACCCAGCAGTGATATACGGGCCCCCAAACGACCCCCAAAGCCAAAAACAAAATTATTTTTTTTTTCGAAAAATCCCCGATTACGCTTACCGTGCGCGTACGGTAAATTTAAAAAAAAAAAAAAAATGATCCACACTTTCCACACCCCATGTGCAAATGGTGCCCTAAGGGCTCCATTTGTGCATGGCATATCAAATAAATGAAAATAATAAACAAAACATTTCACAACGATGCGCATAATATGTCCCCCATGTGCGCACGGTGTGCGAAGCGCATCGTGCGTACATGGCCCATCCCGCATAATGTGGGCACGCGGTGCGCGCAGCGCACCGCGTGACCACCGTGCGTGCATGGCACTAACTGCGTAAAGTGGGCGCGCGGTGCGCGTACGGTGCGCGAAGCGCAACGTGCGAGCACGGAACGAACTGCGTTAACTGGGCGCGCACGCCACGAATGGCGTAAAGTAAGTTAGCATTTAAAAAACCGTACAAATTCACTGAAAAAACCATAGGTTTCAGGGACATTATAGTTGGTTGGACATTTCACTCATACAAAACCCTAAAAATTCCCCTGTTATAGTTAGTTCAGCTAACTATAACTCGCGCCCCCGCAATGCACTGCTGATGATGTCACATATTACATCACTCATGACATGGTCAGTGACATCACTGATGAGATCACTGATGACATCTCAAATGACATCACTGATGACATCACTGATGTCGTCATCCAGTGACTATGTGTTTCTGTAAAGTTTAAATATGTTTTATATATTTATATTAAAAGGCTTGTGGAAGAATGAGTGGGTGTATAAGTGTGTGAACGGATGATTTTCTAGGTGTGTAACTGACTCTATAAGTGAGTCAATAAATGTATCTTACTGCAGACTAGTGACTAAACTGTGTGAATGTCTGTATGTGTCTGTGTGTTGGTGTATAAGTGGCTGCATGGTTTTGTGAATAGCTATATGAGTGTCTATATGGGTTATTGATTGGTTGTCTGAGTATCTGTATGGGTGCCTGAGTGTTTGTGTAGGTAGGGTATGTGTGACTCTGTGCATAGATGTGTGAGTGGGTGATGCTATGGGTGCATGGTTTTAAGAGTGCAACTGTGATGGACTGTATGGTTGGGTGACTGTATGTAAGGGTGTGTTAGTGATTGAATGTATATCTCAGTTGTACATGTGTCAGTAACTACATATGTGAAACGCAGTGTATATGTGTGTAAGAGTATATAACTATCTATATGTGAGAGTGTGTGATTGCGGGAGTAGCTGTATGGATGAGTGTGTGCTTGTATCAGTAATTGCATAAGAGTGTCAGAATTTGTTAGTATTTTTATGAGTAAGTGAACTTGAGTGTGTTTAACTGTATAGGTGAGTAAATTGGACTGTGATTAATTATTTGCATGACTGACTAGCTGTGTCAGTACCTCAATGGATGATTGGCAGTGTGTGAGTGTCTATATAGGTGTATAAATGCATATGATAGTCCTGTATGGAGTGACTGTAAGTATGAGTGACTGTACAGGTGAGTGAGTGGAGATGTATGTAGACCTAAGAGTCAATGAGTGGGTGTGTAGTTATTGGTATTGGAGTATCTATGGTTTTCAAAATGGCCGTCTGAAATTTTGAGTCAGTGTATCAAAGGTTATATTAGGGTGTGAGAAGATGCACTAATTTATCACATGGATGACGTCATCCGTTATGTCATCAGTGATGTCATTTGAGATGTCATCAGTGATGTCGTCAGTGATGTCACTGACCATGTCATGAGTGATGTAATATGTGACGTCATCAGCAGTGAATTGCGGGGGCGCGAGTTATAGTTAGCTGAACTAACTATAACAGGGGAATTTCTAGGGTTTTGTATGAGTGAAATGTCCAACTAACTATAACGTCCCTGAAACCTATGGTTTTTTTAGTGAATTTCTATGGTTTTTTAAATGCCAATTCCTAACTATAACGCCCCTGAAACCTTTGTTTTTTTCAGTGAATTTCAAAGGTTTTTTAAATTCCAATTCCTAACTATAACGTGCATGAAACCTATGGTTTTTTCAGTGAATATATATATATATATATATATATATGCACTGTGAGTTTTCCTGTACTCGCATGCTGTCGCCACAACGAGCGGTGCATCGTTAACTGTATCCTGCAGGACGATCCAAATATTGCAACAGTCCTTTTCACAAAGGGAACAACGCCATGTACAATTCCAAATATTTATTTAGTCAGCCACCATCAGACGCGTTTCGGAGCTTCGCGCTCCTTGTTCACCAATGAATAAGGAGCGCGAAGCTCCAAAACGCGTCTGATGGTGGCTGACTAAATAAATATTTGGAATCGTACATGGCATTGTTCCCTTTGTGAAAAGGACTGTTGCAATAGATATATATATATATATATATATATTCACTGAAAAAAACAAAGGTTTCACACACGTTATAGTTAGGAATTAGCATTTAAAAAACCTTGCAAATTCACTGAAAAAACCATTGGTTTCACACATGTTATAGTTAGCTGGACATTTCTCTCATACAAAACCAATGAAATTCCCCCGTTATAGTTAGTTCAGCTAACTATAACTCGTGCGCCCGCAATGCACTGCTGATGACGTCACATATTACATCACTCATGACATGGTCAGTGACATCACTCATGACATCACTCATGACATCTCAAATGACATCACTGATGACATCATCCAGTGAATGTGTGTTTTTCTGAAAATTAAATCTGTTTTATATATGTATATCTCAAGGTTGATGGAAGAATAAATGGGTATATAAGTGTCTAAATGGATGATTTGTTTTTGAAAAATTGATTGTGTAACTGACTGATTAAGTGTATCATAGTGAATACATGGCTTAGTGAGTAATGTTTAAATATGTAAATATCTGTATCAGTCTCTCACTTTGTGTGTAAGTGGCTGCATGGGTTGGTGAGTAGCTACATGGGTGTCTATATAGGTTATTAGTTGGTTTTTTGGGTATCAGTTTGAGTGTCTGAGTGTCTGTATGGTTCGGTGGGGGGTATTACGAAGTGCATAGGTACATGAATGAGTGACTCACTGTTTGTATGTGTTGAAGACACCATGTGTGCAGGACTGTATGGGTGGATGAGTGTGTGCATGGGTGTGTTAGTGAGTGATAGACTGTCTCAATAGTGTCTTTATGAGTAACTACATATGTTTTAAACTAGTATATGTGACTAACAGTGTATATAAGTGAGTATATGTGAGAGTGAGAGATTGAAAGAGTTCCTGTATGAATAAGTATGTGTTTCTATAAGTGATTATTTAAATGACTAAGTATGTGTAAGTTTCCGTAGAAGTAAGTGTGGTGGTGTGTGTATAACTATATATGCAAATAAATGTATGTTTGATTCTTTATTAGCATGAGTGACTATGTGTGTGAGTAACTCGATGGATGAGTGGCATTGTGTAACAGGATGTATAGGTGTATGAGTACATATGATGAGTGAGTACATGTATGAGTGACTATATAGGACTGTTGGTGAATGAGTGGATGTGTATGTGGATCTTAGAATTACTGAATAGGTTGTTGTAACTGGTATTGATATGTCTATTGTTTTGAAAAGTTTAGTCTCTATTTTTGAATGTGTGTATCAAAGGTTATATGAGAGTGAGAGGAGGTCTGCCACTCTATCACAAGGATGATGTCATCATTGATGTCATGAGTGATGTCATTTGAGATGTCATCAGTGATGTCATGAGTGATGTCACTGACCATGTCATGAGTGATGTAATATGTGACGTCATCAGCAGTGCATTGCGGGCGCGCGAGTTATAGTTAGCTGAACTAACTATAACGGGGGAATTTCATTGGTTTTGTATGAGAGAAATGTCCAGCTAACTATAACATGTGTGAAACCTATGGTTTTTTCAGTGAATTTGCAAGGTTTTTTAAATGCTAATTCCTAACTATAACATGTGTGAAACCTTTGTTTTTTTCAGTGAATTTGTACGGTTTTTTAAATGCTAATTTTTGAATTATTAATTTTTTTTTTTTTTATAAAAAAAATGAAATTACTATTTATTCATTTATATATTATCTGTATCCTTTTATTTGTTTTTGCTCTTTTTTTTAAATTTCAATTAGGATAAAGTAGAACAGTTTTTTTAATTTTTGCAATTAATTTTTCTTCTTTTTTTTTTTATATAAATTCTTGGGGTGCGCGCTCTGTGCGCGCTCCTAGTACGTTTTCGTAAGTTTTTTATGAATACCGTCGTACCTTATTTACGTACGCATACATACGTTATAGTGCGCGCTGGGAGCGCGCACCCAGTACGTATGCGTACGTACGTACGCATGCGTGTGTGCGTCGTACGCGCTCCACGCGGTTCACTTCCGCATACGCTTAAATTACGCGCAATAACGTTCGCGTATACGCGTGTTCAACGTATGCGCGTTACGTACGCGCATATGACGTATGCACATGCGCTCCTACGCGTTCGCGCATGCGTAATCACAAGGTGCGCGCTCGGAGCTTGCGCAGTGCGCGCACCTCGGGTTATATGCTTAATAAAACAACACTTCTTATTGGTTATCATTACTTTCAGTTTCTGATTGTTTCAACACCACACCCAATCCCCTCATGGCAAGTCATGTGATCATGAATCATCACTTTTGATTGGTTTGAAGTACTTTCAGTTCCAGATTCTTCCCAAACCACACCTACTCCCCTCATTATTAGTTCTGATTCCTTTGGAGAAGGAGCTATTCTGTTGTTGAGAGACAATGGCTGAACAGCAACCATCTTCAGACAGTGACCAGGACACTCTTGAGAGGCAGAGGAGCAGGAAGCAGAAAGACAGCTTTATATGGCAGTTTTTCACTTTTCCAGAGGGACAAAAAAAGGTAAACGCACCTAAAGTGACTTGTGTACTTTGTCAAAAAGTCTTGTCACGTGGGAATCCTAACAAGAAGTATTCTTTTAGCATTCACACTATGTTGAGGCATGTTGACAAAATGCATCCAGTGACTTTTCGTCGAGCTTCCGGAGCAAACCCTCCACCTGCTCAGCCGACGACATCTGCAGCAGCTCAGCCGAGCACATCTTCGGCAGCTCAGGAGAGCACTTCTTCTGCAGTGGTGCCTTTGCCTTCTTCCACACCTCTTTTTGGACCACCTTGTTTTTTGAGTTTGTCCACACGCTGCACTATTTGCGGTCGACTTATTTCTGTGGGTGAGACCAGTCTTGATCTCATTCAGAGAAAATTTGATGCGCATGAGTGCAGTAGGCCATAGATGTTTTTTCTTTTTTTTCGTTTTTCTCTTCCTGTTTCCCTCCATTAACTCAAGGGCTCTTTTAAGAGCCACTTAAAAACTAACCCCAAACTTTTTTGGGGGGATTTATTTTTTTATTTTTTATGGGGGGGTGCGCGCACCCTGCGCGCACCCAAGGATGTTTTTTAAATTTTTTTTTTTTTTTTTTTAAATTACATGTACAAAAAGAGGTGAAGAAATGGAAGCATGAAAAGGGAGGATTGAGAAATACAAATATTTTTCACTTTTTAAAAGAAAAAAGAAATTATTTTGAAAACATTTTTTTTTAGTATTTTGCAAGGGAACAGAATTTCTTTTTTTATTTTTTCTTTCTAGTTCTGCAAAAAAAGAAAAAAAGTATTAATATTCAATCATACATTACAAAAAGCATTACTTATTTTTACATATTTTACAAAGCAATTTTTTGCCCTTTATTTGCTGTTTTCAGAATTTTTTAATTTTCACTTAAAATAGGGAAAACAATTGTATTCATCATTTAATAGCGGGCAAAAAAAAAAACAATCTGAAAGATTGTTTAAAAAAAGCCCAAAAAATATCCTCACTAAAATATACCTTGTTAGAAATATTACATATATATTACAAGTACTTTTCTAGATGAATAAAAATTTTGTAGATAAACCGTCTTTAAACCTTGTCGCAAAAGCACACATGCCAAAATAATTTCTCTCAAAGGAGTCCACAATTGTTTTTATTTCTTTTCCTTTAGGCCAAATAGTAATTTCAAAATCCTTTTTAAGTGATATCTTCAATTATAATCCTTTAAAAATACAAAAAATGCTTTCTTCAGATGCAGTTTTTATTTTTCAAAATTTAGGTTTCAGAAAAATTAAGTAAGAATTGGGTAAATCATAAGGCAATCAATTGGGAATCATTACACAGTGTCCAGCCTTTTTCACATTTAAGATAAACTGTGTAATGTCCAGAAGTTACAGTAGGTCCTTCATGAAAAATTATTGCAACTGAAACAAAAGTTTTTCCAGAAATTGATAATTGTTGTCCTGTAAACTTCTTTATTAAAGTATCCAATTTTGAACCATCAGCTCTACAACGTTGTATCGTTAAAATTACATACTGACCATATTTCTGTAAAAATAACATGGAAAACATGTCAGATTTACATTCAGAACATTCCATGTTGTGATTGGCATCTTTAACTAATTTACTAAAAGTCACTGATTTACTTTGTGGTAATGGTAAAAATATGAACCTTTCTGAATCAACATTACTACTACATGTGTTCATACAGTTTTCACAGCAATGTTCCCATTTGTAACAGACACCAAATAAGTTTTCTACTTCTACTCCTTCATCTTCAAGTACACTCAAAATATATATTAAGAATTCCTGTGCATCTTGCTGGACATTTTCTTTAACCCCTTCGCTGCTGCGGACATTCCGCTGCAGCGCTGGGGGGGGCAGGGGGGCAGCGCGGCGGGCCTGTGCTCATGACGGAGCCGCTCCGTCATGAGCCACAGTTGAGCTGTGCTCATGACGGAACGGTTCCGTCATGACTCCGCCCATTTGCGTTGTCCCCTCGCACAGGCGGGGAAACAGCGCCGCGCAGGCGGAGCGGCCGCCAACAGGATTGTCATGACGGAACCGTTCCGTCATGAGCACACGCCAACCGTGGCTCATGACGGAACGGTTCCGTCATGAGCAGGGAAGGGGTTAAACTGTGTAGAACCACAACATACATCTAAAAGATTTCTAACATCAGTAGCATTTTCTATTTCAGTTTTATCAGTACTCAGCTTCTCAAAAAGGAGACTCAGCATGGATCTTTTTCCATGATTTACTATTATCTGTTCTAGCAACTTTTCAAGATAAAATACAACATTCAGCACTACATTTGCATAGCAGTTGACACCAGAGCTATTTTCAAAATGGCAACCAACAACTTCTTCAACACTGTCCTTTTTCTTTTTCCTTACTATCACATCACTGTCCTTTTTTTTTTTTGTTCTGTTCATCCACATTACAGATATTTTCAAATTTCCTTTTCCGAGAAACAACATGTTTTTCAATCACAGGATACTGTCCTAAATGAGGAGCATAGGTTCTTCTTAATCTATTATACTCCTTTACACAGTTTGTATCAGCACTAACTTTTGAGTCATCAAAGTCTATCATAAATAAACCAGATAAAGTTTTTACTCTTTGAACACAGTAGAACCAATGTTTACAAAAGCACTATCTACAGTCAATCCTTGAGACTTGTGAATAGTTACAGCATATGCTAGAGAAAATGGAAACTGCTTTCTACGCACATATAAGTCTTTCACAAGCATGAAACGAACTGAACAACGACAAATGTCTTTAACTTCTTCTATCTGATCAAATTTTATTTTTAAACATTCAATTCCTTCTTTTTTCTGATAATTAATGAAACCCACAACTCTTCCCATAGCTCCATTCACTAAACCTTTTTCTACATCCAAATTTCTCCTTAAAATCTCTCGACAATTCATGCAAACATATAGATTTTTTTCTAATCCAGCTGTTTTGGAAATGTTCTTCTCTAGTGAATCCAATTTATTTTTCAGTTTTCCTGTCAACGTAAAAGTAATTCTTTCATGCTGAAATTTGTCTTCTGCTTCCATTTTCTTAATCTCTTCCTTTTCCAATTTCAAACGTTCCTCATTGAATATCGAGCACTCACGTAGTGTTGGCATTCAGCAGATTACAGTATTTTTTTCAGCAATGTTCTTGTATATTTTCTCTGCAACTATTTCTTCATTTGGAAATAAATTATGTAGCATCCTACTCTGTAATGCTTTTTTCCAACTTCTGTGAGTAGTCCAATTCTGATATCTTTCAGAATACTTGCATAATCTTCGTCGTTTGCTTGTATCATATTGGTAGTGAGTTCTTTGTACTCAAAGAACGACCAAATATTCGCATTACCGATGCTTCCTAATGACTTCTTCGTGTCTTCATGTGTCACAGTATTAAACACTGGTTGTCCTTTAACTGGAGTGAGCTGTAAAAGATCTCCAAAAACTATGACGTGTTTACCTCCAAATAACACATCATAGTCTCTCTTAAGAATTTGTTGCATTCTTAAATGCACAAAGGCAAGCATTAAGTTTGAAACCATGCTCACCTCATCAATAATGAGTACTTGCATCTTCTTCAACACTCTTGAAACTTTGAAGCATGCTTCTCCAGTTAGCTTGTGGTATTCTATTTTGTTCTCATGCTCCACTGGTAACTTTAGCAAGCGATGTAAGGTAATTCCTTTTATGTTATAGGCTGCTAACCCTGTTGGAGCAGTTGCCACACAAGACACATTTGAAGCTGTTTTTTGCTGTAGGTAGCTTCTGATGACTTTTATTAAGAAACTTTTACCAGTTCCAGCTTGTCCACTCACATACATCCTGATTGGTTCAAATGATGTGCATGAGCACTGTTTTTTTTGATGTAGTAATCCATGATCAATTTTTTGGGTGACTTCTTCATAAATTTGTTTTTGTTCTTCATTCAGTTGTTGTTCCAGATTTAGTAAGTCGATTGAATCTTCCTGTGCTTGATTCATAGCCGTTTCTACTTCAGTCATGGCTACTGCAGCTTCATTTTCTACGATTGGTTGTCCTAGGGGATCTTGACTAAGTGTTCCTGAACTTTGGCTGTCTTGAGAACTGTCTCTAGCTACTTCAGCTGCAATTTTTGCTTCCTGTTCATTTTCTTCATTTAACATTTGGACATAAGTTGTGAAAGTACTGCATTCTATGCTGTCTTTGCTAGCATTAAAAGAATCTTCATAGCTTTGAAATTCTCCCAGTAGTTCGTCCTCTGAACGCCATGGTTTAAACAGCTGTAAAAGAGCCAAGTAGTAAAATTCCTTTTTGTCAGTAGTGTCGCAACTCAGCTTCCTGTGATTTATCAAACTTCCTTTTGTGTGCTTCACCAAACATCCTTCCTCACCAATGACTTTATATTTTCCATTGTTGATGTCTTCTGTGGCTTTCCGTGAAAAAATGTAGTTCTGCAGCACTTCATAGAGACACATGTTCTCAAGATGATGACTTCTTTTTGGATAATATGTGTCCAACATGTTTGTTTTCAAAATATCTGTACTTTCTGGGTCGTTCTCGGCCAAATATTCAATTTCTCCAACAGATTTCAGTACCCGATTTCGCATTCCTGCAAGGCCTAAACTGACCCAAATTATTCTTCTGGATTTCGAGTAAAGACTTGCAGATGATAACCTATCTGAGCATTCGTAGGATCCAATTTCTCGATGCGATAACATCTTTAAACTGAAACTGTACAGCTTCTTACTGACAGTCTTCTCGTGAGAAATCTCTTCCCACATTTCCTTCAATTCTGTTTTCTCAGATTTAGTGATGTAATATGTGACATACCGAGCAACAGCAATAGAATTGTCTGCCACATACTGAATATCCATGTTAGCATTCCACATGGATAAAATGACTGGGTTGAATTCATTTATAAATTTTGACTCTTCTTTTCTTCTTAAGTTGTATGTATTTTTGGGAGATTTTCTGGTTATAGTATGTCGCACAGCTGACATAAAACTGTTGACTCTTCCTTTTGAAAGAACAGGTCTAGGAAATCCAAATCGACACTTTGTGTAGAATTTATCTTTGGTCTTGTACTTCCGTCGACAGTATTTTCCACACCGATGACTTTGGAAACGTAAAACTTGTTCTTTTAACTTTTTCTCTTCTGTGCTATTAGGTATAGCACATGTTGCATATTCTTCAATAAAAGATAACACTGCTTCATCAGCATCTGTTCCAAATTTTGGGGCATCCTTGATCCACAGCAGCATATGAATATGAGGAGCACCTCTTGCCTGGTACTCTTTTCTCCAAAAGAAATCCACTACTTCTCCAAGAGGTGGATTTTTTTTATTGCAGATGAAGGACATCATAGCCTCAAATCTATGATTGAAATATCTGCAAACATTAACCGGATCCAATGAGCACAGTTCTCCTGCTGTCTTGTATTCAATGTTTTTAATGTTTGAATTTGCCTCTCGTAGAAAATCCAATAAATCATCCCAAGCATACTCGGCACAGCTTAGGGTTACAAACCATGTAGGAGTTCCTAAATTCCTTAACATGCATTTTAATTCACCATGGCATCGGTACCAATATTCATTTGTCCCACACTGACAAGCCATCAGATTGATCAGTTGTGTTTCCAAATGATCATCTCGGTGCTGCACTTTCTCCATAAAATCCTTAGCAGACACATTATGTAGATGTACTCCACTTTTTAAAATGTGATTTACTGCATAAGATAATGCAGACAAGTCGCTTTCAAATAAAAGATGAAACAAATAAGGAATATTTTGACGAAATCTTGAATCTTCAGCATATAGTCTTGTAGTCCGATACTCAGAAGCTGGAATCTGTTCTGGGCGTTCATCGTATCGTCCACCTTTTCCTGTAGGAAACAGCTGAGGAAAACATCGAGCTTCCAAGCTCTTCTCCCATACACTCACGGGAGTTCCTTTTGCTTTCTTCATCTGAAACAGATCGATAGTGTCTCCCATAACCTCTTTTGAATGAAGAGGATGTATGCTAAAATGTTCATAAATTTATTCTTCCTTTGACTTGTCCACTTTTTCAATTTGTCCAGTTGGTGTTTCTGTGTCTTCTTGTAAATCTTCTTCTTCTTCATCTATATAAATTGATTCATACCATTTATTATTCCTTTTCAAATATAAATTTGCTCTTTGTACTTTCCGTACATCTACCAGCTCCTGCCAAATCTTCTTATACTTTGTAGGTACACCATTAACCAGAATAACTAATGGTTCAGTTTCCAAAGTATCTGCATCAATAGTTTCCATATTTTTTTTCAAATCCAAGGGCAAATACACCACTCTTCCTTTTAAACCTCTCAGTAAATCTGAAGGAGGTAATTTACCAGTTTTGGGCTCCATACATACTATGGTCTGGAATGGATGAACACATTGAATGAGTATAGACTCATATGTATTTAAATCAGAAAGTTCGGCAGGAATAGCAACCAATTCTAAATTATTATGTACAGCTCTGGTCGGCATTCTATTTTCTTCTAACTTGTTATAACAGTATTTACAAATACGCTGATCTTCACCCAATTCAAAACAATTTTCCAGAAATATATATGTTGCAAAATCCTTCCACTTATAATTATCTTCATTTTCACTTTTTTTATACAGATCAACATTCCTTGTTTGAATAATGGCTTCTGCGGCAACAAATACAAGTAATATTTGGTCTTTCATTAGAGATGATAGTAAATTTTGTCATTTCTTCCTCAAATTTTTTAGTAATAATGAGTTCTACATTCTGTTCCTCATTTTCCTCATTAACTGTGTCCTTTTCTGCACTTTCTTGTTCTGGACCAAAGTAACAAAACTGAATCTCATCAGTAACCTTCACTACATCTGATACAGATCCACGGAACAGAGCATTATTCAACTCATTCAACTTTACTGCTGGACTTTTAGCAAAATACAATGTTCTCACAAACTTTCTCATTTCAGTATGATGAACAGCCAGCATCCTAAAAGGATGAAAAACACTTTTACACACTTTTCTAGATAGACAAGCCAGAGAATGTCCTTGCAAACCAGTATTCTCTCTCACTCTGCATGGATCTAGTGTTTGAAGCACCTTCATCTTCTGTTTTACACTCTTTTTACTATATTCTCTTAGAAAGTCACGTAATTTATCAATAGATTCCTGACGCACAGTACAAATACTACTACAGTTCCAAGTGTACACTGGGGCTTTTGGACGTCTCCCCATAGCCTCAGCAGCCATTACTTCTTCCT
The DNA here is from genome assembly GCF_964204655.1 of Triturus cristatus. NCBI lineage: Eukaryota > Metazoa > Chordata > Amphibia > Caudata > Salamandridae > Triturus > Triturus cristatus. Next base: position 109,483,586 of record NC_140587.1, read on the forward strand.
CATTTCTTGGGACCATTTTCTCTTTTTCCATCACACAATCATCCTTAACTTCATATGCTCTACCATTGGTGTCAACTGCATGCAACAAACTATTACTTTGAAGATAACTCTCTTCATTAAAAAATGGTTCAGTACTTGTACTGTGCTTCCATTCTCCCAAGAACACTTTACAAAAGTTACTTTTTTTCACTTCTCTTTTCCTTTTGCTTTGTGACTTCATTGCATTGACTAATTTATCTAATCTACGCATCCTATTCAAAATTAGAATAAAATGTTTTCTTTTTATTTCCAAAGCCTTACTTACAATATTTTTTTCTTATATTTTTTCACATCCTTTAGCAAATTTAACATCACTCTTCTCTGAAACATTTTTTGACGAATGTTTTTAAAATCTAATTTTCGTGTTAAATCATTTTTACATACTTCTGATTGTACATTAGCTTTTTTTTTTTGCTGTGGAACTGGTCCAACCAATTTTGTCCGCAGATTGACAAAGCAAGGAAGCACGTCAACAAATCTATTTCTGCTTTCCTCAGAGACTATGGTATGGGATCTATATACCACAACAACTTGCGTTACAACATGCAAGACATTTATAGAGGAGATGGTGTACACTTCACTGATGAAGGGAACAGAGTCTTCCTCTTGAACTTTAGACTCTGCATCGGTACTTACTTGTAGGTACCAAAAAACACACAATAAACACAAGGGCTCTTTTTAGAGCCACCTAATATCTAAACACTTAAATGCGATTTTTTATTATTTTTTTGTTTTTAAACATTTTTCGGGTGCACGCTGGGTGCGCACACTCAGCGATATTTTTTTCAAAATATAAATCTTTTTTTTTGCCCTACAAGGTCCTACTGTGACCCCCTTACAATGCCTAGTGGGCCAATATCTCCCCACTCTGCCCCCTTTTCACGTTCTCCCCCTTTGTTTATCACCCCCTCTTTATGCGAGAGACAAAATGGCGGCCGCCGCTACCTGATTTCCACCGATTCGAATGTTTACTGACATCTAACAACCAATCAGAAGTGCGCTCGAGCACGGCAGGGTGCGCGCACCGGACTTGCTCAGTGCGCGCACGCTGCGCGCGTACAGATATATATATTGATTTAAATGCTGATTTCTCAGGAAATACTGAACAGATTTACACTAAACCTGCAAAAGGCACTTCATGGACCTTATGGCTACCTCTCTGCCAAATTTCACATAATTCTGTTCAGCCGTTCGGGCTGTAGCTGCGACTAAAGTCCCTATGGAAAAATGCATGGGGAAAACGTGTTTTGGGACCCCCCTTTTTTCTCGGCCCCCGCTTGACGAATCACCCCGAAACTTTCAGGGTAGGAGCTGAGCGGAGCGCCCCATTAGTTTTGAAACTTTCGCGAGGATTTGTCTACCGGCGCCAAAGTTATTCAAAATAGAATTTTGAGATTTCCTATGGAAACACGGTCCTAACTATAACTACCTACTGGCGACCGCCAGTAGGTAATATATATATATATATATATATATATATATATATATATATATATATATATATATATATATATATATATATATATATATATATATATATATGTATTCCAATGGCCCAAAGCTTTTGAGGAAACACTCGACAGCAAATGAAAACCGAAGGGTTTATTTTCACCAAGAAACCAGCATTTGCATTCCAGTTAGCATTCATAGCGCCTGACGCGTTTCAAGGCTCCTGCCTTTTCTTTAGAGGCGACTTACAAGATGTGAATGTTTCCAAAGAGCTTTTTATTCACAGCTGCATGTTGTTTGTTAATTGCTTTGCTCAGTGCGTTTTTCTTTTCAGTGCATGCTGGAATGAGTAGTTCAGTACAATGGCAATCACGTCCTTTGTAGGTTCTGTTTAACCATTCACGCTTTTAAAATTCATTATTTCCTTTAGTGGGACCCAGAGTACAGAGCTCGTTAAAATTAACTCACTTGCTGTGCTGCAACAGGTATGGAAATAGTTTCCACCAACAGCCTCTCTCATTTTGTGATGGTGCATTCCTCCACGACAGGGCTGCCGTGTTGATTTATGTATTCCAATGGCCCAAAGCTTTTGAGGAAGCACTCGACAGCAAATGAAAACCAAAGGGTTTATTTTCACCAAGAAACCAGCATTTGCATTCCAGTTAGCATTCATAGCGCCTGACGCGTTTCAAGGCTCCTGCCTTTTCTTCAGAGGCGACTTACAAGATGTGAATGTTTCCAGAGAGCTTTTTATTCACAGCTGCATGTTGTTTGTTAATTGCTTTGGGCCATTGGAATACATATATATATATATATATGGAGGATTTACCTCTTGCGAATATATATATTATCTACTGGCGGTCGCCAGTAGATAGTTATAGTTAGGACCGAGTTTCCATAGGAAATCTGAAAATTCTATTTTGAGTAACTTTGGCGCCGGTTGACGAATCCTCACGAAATTTCCAAACTAATGGGGTGCTCCGCTCAGCTCCTACCCTGAAAGTCTCGGGGTGATTCGTCAAGCGGGGGCTGAGAAAAAAGGGGGGTCCCAAAACACGTTTTCCCTATGCATTTTCCCATAGGACCTTTAGTCGAAGGTACAGTCTGAACGGCTGAACAGAATTACTTGAAATTTGGCAAAGAGGTAGTCCTCAGGTCAGGCATGTGCCTTTTGCATATATGGTGTCAATCTGTTCAGTAGTTCCTGAGAAAATTGCAGTTAAAAGTACATAAAAACCTATAAGCACGCACCGTGCGCGCACGGTGCGCGCACCATAACGTGGACGAGCGTAATTCTGATTGGTGGTTACATGTCAGTCAACATTCGAATCGGTCGAAATCAGGAAGTGTCGGCCGCCATTTTGTGTGTTTTGTGTGTGACAGTGAAAAAGAAAGGTGGAGAACGTGAAAAGGGGGCAGGGTAGAGAGTTCCTGACCCTCTAGCCTTTGTCAGGGGGTCCCTGAAGGACCCCGAAGGGTGAACATTTATTTATTTTTTTTCAAAAAATCGCGCGGTGCGCGCACCATGCGCGCACGGTGAAAAACCTTAAAAAGAAAAAAAACGACATTTTAAACGAGCCATTCCATATTACAGGATACAGTCAATCTATAACTATATACATAGGTAGCTTATTGTAAAATAAATATATAACAAATATAATAAAACATACATAACTTAGCATTTAAAAAACCTTACAAATTCAGTTAAAAAACCATAGGTTTCACACATGTTATAGTTAGCTGGACATTTCACTCGTAAAAAACCATTGAAATTCCCCCGTTATAGTTAGTTCAGATAACTATAACTCGCGCGACCGCCACTCTATCACAAGGATGATGTCATCAGTGATGTCATGAGTCATGCCACTGACCATGTCATGAGTGATGTAATATGTGATTTCATGAGCAGTGGATTGCGGGCGCGCGAGTTATAGTTATCTGAGCTAACTATAACGGGGGAATTTCAATGGTTTTTTACGAGTGAAATGTCCAGCTAACTATAACATGTGTGAAACCTATGGTTTTTTCAGTGAATATATATATATATATATATATGTATATATATATATATATAGAGATATTCACTGAAAAACTATAGGTTTCACACATGTTATAGTTAGCTGGACATTTCGCTCGTAAAAATCCAATGAAATTTCCCCGTTATAGTTAGTTCAGCTAACTGTAACTCGTGCACCCGCAATCCACTGCTGATGACGTCACATATTACATCACTCATGACATGATCAGTGACATCACTCATGACATCACTGATGACATCTCAAATGACATCACTGATGACATCACTGATGACATCATCCATTGAGTATGTATTTCTGATGAATTTTATTATGTTTAATATATATAGGGAAAGGCCTGTTGAAGAATGAGTGGGTGTACAAGTATGTAAATTGATGATTTTCTGTGGTGCGTAACTGACTCTATAAGTGAGTCATTAAATGTATCTTACTGCAGACTAGTGACTAAACTATGTAAATTTTTTGTTTGTGTCTGTATGTTGGTGTATAATTGGCGGCATGGTTTTGTGAATACCTATATAAGTGTTTATATAAGATATTGATTGTATGGGTTCCTGATTGTTTGTGCGGGTAGGGTGTGTGTGACTCAATGCATAGATGTGTTAGTGGGTGATTCTATGGGTGCATGGTTTTAAGACTGCATCTGTGAGGGACGGTATGGTTGAGTGAGTGTATGTATGGGTGTGTTAGGGATTGAATGTATATCTCAGTGGTACATTTGTGACTAACTACATATGAGAAAGGCAGTATATATGCGTGTAAGAGTATATAAGTGGGTAGATATGAGAGTGTGATTGTGAGAGTGACTGTATGGATGAGTGTGTACGTGTATCAATGATTCTATAAGAGCGTAAGAATGTGGTACTATTTTTATGAGTTAGTTAACTTGACTGTGTTTAACTGTATAGGTGAGTCAATTTGACTGTGTTTAATTACTTACACGACTGCGTAGGTGTGTTAGTACCTCAATAGATGATTGGCATTGTCTGAGTGTCTATACAGGTGTCTAAATACATATGGTAGTCTTGTATGGAGTGACTGTAAGTATGAGTGACTGTACAGGTGAATGAGTGGATTTGCATGTAGACATAAGAGTTAATAAGTGAGTATCTAGTTATTGGTATTGAAGTACATAGGGTTTTGAGAATGTAACTGAAATTTTCAGTCGGTGTTTGAAAGGTTATGATAGGGTGTGAGAAAATGTGGTACTATATCACATGGATGACGTCATCAGTGATGTCATCAGTGATGTCATTTGAGATGTCATCAGTGATGTCATGAGTGATGTCACTGACCATGTCATGAGTGATGTAATATGTGACGTCATCAGCAGTGGATTTCAGGCGCGCGAGTTATAGTTAGCTGAACTAACTATAACGTGGGAATTTCATTGGTTTTTTACGAGCGAAATGTCCAGCTAACTATAACATGTGTGAAACCTATGTTTTTTTCAGTGAATTTGCAAGGTTGTTTAAATGCTAATTCCTAACTATAACGTGTATGAAACTTATGGTTTTTTCAGTGAATTCAAAAGGTTTTTTAAATGCTAATTCCTAACTATAACGTGTGTGAAACCTATGGTTTTTTCAGTGAATTTGCAAGGTTTTGTAAATACTAATTTTTGAATTATTATTTTTTTTAAAAAAAATTTTTAACAATATGCTACCTATGTATATAATTATAGATTTACTGTATCCTGCAACATGGAATGGCTCACCTTTTTTTTAAAAATGTTTAGATATAGTTGAACAGCATAGTTAATATCTTCTACAAACTTCTAAATATTGTTTTTTTTTTAATGGATTTTTATCGTGCGCGCACGGTACGGTACAAGTACGGTGCGCGCACGTACTTTGCATGCGTACGTGCTCCATGTGCGCATTTACGTACGCATGCGTACTTCGTGTGCGATGCGTATGCGCGGGCTCCGTACGCGCATGCGCGCGTTTTCTTTTTGCGCATGTGCGCATACTCCTTACGCGGGACCGCCATACGCGCATGTGCGCGTGCCCTAATGCGCATGCGCACATACGTCGTATGCACGTGCTCCTTACGCGCATGCGCACGTCTTACGTACGCGCATGTGTACTTGTACCGTGCGCTCACCGTAAGCGTACGGTGCACGCACGGTAAGTCATGTGATCAAGAAACAACACTTTTCATTGGTTTAAAGTAGTTTCATTTCCAGAAACTTCCAACACCACACCCATTCCCCTCATTATTTCTTCTGAGTCCCTGGGAGAAGGAGCTGAACTGTTTTTGGGATACAATGGCAGAGCAGCAATCATCTTCTGGGAGTGAGCAGGAGAGCCTTATCAGACAGAGACAGAGGAAACAGAAAGATTCTTTTGTCTGGCAATATTTTACATTTCCAGAGGGGCAGAAGAAAGTCAATGCTCCATTAGTCACCTGCAAACGTTGTGGGCGTGTCTTATCTAGAGGAGATCCTAAGAAGAAGTACTCTTCTAGTATCTTCACTATGTTCAGGCACATTAGGGATGTACATCCTGCGACTTTTGCTTGAGCTACTAGAGCAACCCCTCCAGGAGCTCAGCCGAGCACTTCCTCTGCGGTGGGAGCGTCACCCTCTTCTGCTCCTCTGGACATTTACCCTCGGTTTCAGAGTGTACATATAAGGTGCAATACTTGCTATGCTCTTATTGCTTTTGGGGAGTCCAGTATTCCTCTAATAGATAATAAGATACAGCAGCACAAGTGCGGCACCTTATAATATTGCCATTCTTTCCTTCCTCTGTCCCTGTATTAACACAACGGCTCTTTTTAGAGCCACCTTACCTCTTACATTTTTTTTATCATTTTTTTTTCCCGCCGTGTACGCACGGTGTGCGCACCCTATGTGTTTTTTTTAAAAATAAAATGTTTTTTTCACCCTTCATGGTCCTTGAGGAACCACAAGGGGAATGAGAAAAGCAGAGTGAGGAAAAGTGAAAAAAAGGGAGCATGAAAGTAAAGGGGTGAGAAATACAGATATTTCAAACTTACCTGACCAACAAAATAAATTAATTATAAATAAATGTTTTTTTTTAATTGCTAGAAAAAAGGATTAATTTTCCTACATTTTCTTTCTCGATCTGAAAAAAAAAGAAAAAAAGTATTAATATTTAATAATACAATTTAGAATACAGTACACATATTTTCATATTTAACAAAGTAATTTTTTGCCCTTTTTTTGCTGTTTTCAGAATATATTGAATTTCACTGCAAATTGTGAAACCAATTGCATTCATCACTTAACAGCGGGCAAAAGATTGTTTAAAAAAAGCCCAGAATTTCTTCTCAGTAAAACATACCTTTATAGAAATGTAACATATTTAATAAAAATATAATGTAAGAACAATAACTTTTTGCAATAAATATCGTCTGTAAATCTTGTTGCTTAACCCTTTCAGCGCTCATGACGGAACCACTCCATCATGAGCCACGGGTGCCGTGTGCTCATAACGGAGTGGTTCCGTCATGCCGCCGCTCCTCCCACGCTGCGCTGATTCCCCGCCTGTGCGGGCGATTAGCGCAGTGGGCGGAGTCATGACAGAACCACTCCGTCGTGAGCACTGCTCAACCGTGGCTCATGACAGAGTGGCTCCGTCATGAGCACAGTGCCACCGCGCTGCCCCAAAACCCCCTCCAGTGCTGCGGCGGAATTCCCGCCGCAGCCAAGGGGTTAAGCGCATACACCAAAATAATATCTGTCAAAGAAGTCCACAAGAGAAATTTTTACCTTTCCATGAGGCCAATTGGTAATTTTTAAATTCTTTTTTAATGAAATATCCAATGGTAATCCAATAAAATCGCAATAATGGTTTGTACAGATGGTACAATTTGTCTCTAAAATTTTGGTTTTAGAAAAATTAAGTAACAATTTGGTAAACCATAAGGCAAACGTTGTTTAAAAATCAATTGAGAATCATTACACAGTGTCTATCCTTTTTCACATTTAAGATAAACTGTGTAATGACCAGAAGTTATAGAAGGTCCATCATGAAAAATTATTGCAACTGCAACAAAAGTTTTTCCAGATATTGATAATTGATGTCCTGTAAACTTCTTTATTAAAGTGTCCAATTTTGTACCATCAGCTCTACAATGTTGCATCATTAAAATTACATACTGTCCATATTTATTTAAAAATAACGTTGAAAACATGTCTGATTTACATTGAGAACATTCCATGTTGTGATTGGCATCTTTAACTAATTTACTAAAAGTCACCGATTTACTCTCTGGTAATGTTAAATATATGAACCTTTCAGAATCAACATTAGAGCTGCATGTGTTCAAACAGTTTTCACAACTATGTTCCCATTTATAAGAGAGACCAAACATATTTTCTATTTCTACCCCTTCATCTTCCAGTACCATAAGCATATACATCAAGAATTCCTGTGCATCTTGCTGGACATTTTGAGTAAACTGTGTACATCCTGAACATATATCTAAAATATTTCTAACATCAGAAGCACTTTCTATTTTAGTTGTATCATTACTCAGCTTCTCATAAAGGAGACTCAGCAGAGAACAGAATCTTTTTTCATGATTTACTATTATCTGCTCTTGCAAAATTTGAAGATAAAATACAACATTGAGCACTACATTTGTGTAGCAGTTGACACCAGAGCTATTTTCAAAATGACAACCAACAACCTCTTCAGCACTGTCCTTTTTCTTTTTGCTTGCAGTCACATCACTCTCTTTTTGTTTTCTCTTCTGTACATCCTCATTACAGATATTCTCAAATCTCCTTTTCCGACAAACAACAAGTTTTTCAAACACAGGATACTGACCTAAATGAGGAGCATAGCTTCTTCTTAATCTATTATACTCCTTTACACAGTTGCATCAGCACTTACTTTTTGAGTCACCAAAGTCTATCATGAATAAACCAGATATTTTTTTCACGCGTGACAAACCAACATATGCCATACCTTCTTTAAACACAGTAGATCCAATGTTTACAAATGCACTATCTACAGTTAATCCTTGAGATTTGTGAATAGTTACTGCATATGGTAGAGAAAACGGAAAACGGAAACTGCTTCCTACGTACATATAAGTCTTTCACAAGCAAGAAACAAACTGAACAACGACAAATGTCTTTAACCTCTACAATCTGATCAAATTTTATTTTTAAAAATTCAATTCCAACTTTTTTCTGGTAATTAACAAAACCCACAACTTTACCCATAGCTCCGTCCACTAAACCTTTCTCTACATCCAAATTACGTCTTAAAATTACTCGACAGTTCATACATACATAAAGATTCTTTTCTAAACCGGCTGTTTTCGAGATGTTTTTCTCTAGAGAATCCAATTTACTTGTCAATTTGTTTGTCAATATAATAGTTATTCCTTCATGTTGTATTTTATCCACAGCTTCCAGTTTGACAATCTCTTCATTTTCCAATTTCAAAAGTTCTTGATTGAATATAGAGCATTCATGTAGTGTTGGCATTAAGCAGATTACAGTATTTTTTCCAGCAATTTTCTTGTATATTATCTCTGGAACTATTTGTTCTGTTGGAAACACATTACATAGCAATCGACTCTGTAAAGCTTTTCTGCCATGATCTGTGAGTAGTCCAATTCTGATATCTTTGAGAATACTTGCATAATCCTCATCATTGGCTTGCCGCATATTGGTAATGAGTTCTTTGTACTCAAAGTATGTCCAAATATTCACATTATCTATACTTCCTAATGACTTTTTCGTGTCTTCATGTGTAAGGGTTTGAAAAACTGGTTGTTCTTTAACTGGAGTAAGCTGCAGAAGATCTCCAAAAACTATAACATGTTTTCCTCCAAATAGCACGTCATAGTTTGTCTTTAGAATTTGCTGCATTCTTAAATGCACAAAGGCAAGCATTAAGTTTGATACCATGCTTACCTCCTCAATGATGAGAACTTTCATTTTTTTCAATACTCTTGCAACTTCAAAACATGCTTCTCCTGTTAGCTTGTGGTATTGTATTTTGTTCTCGTGCTCTACTGGTAACATTAGCAAACGATGGAGGGTAATTCCTTTTATGTTATATGCTGCTAACCCAGTTGGAGCAGTAACAACACAAGACAAAGTTGAATCTGTTTTTTGCTGTAGGTAGCTTCTAATTACTTTAATCAAGAAACTTTTTCCAGTTCCGGCTTGTCCACTCACATACATTCTGATTGGTTTAAATGATGTGCATGAGCACTCTTTATTTTCATGTAGTAATCCGTGATCAATTTTTTTTCTGACTTCCTCATAAATTTGTTGTTGTTCATCATTCAGTTGTTGTTCCATATTTGGTAAGTTTATTAAATCTTCCTGAGCTTGATTCATAGCTGTTTCGACTTCAGTCATGGCTATTGCAGCTTCATTTTCTACGATTGGTTGTCCTAGAGGATCTTGACTGAACGTCCCAGAACTTTGACTGTCTTGAGAACTAGCTACTTCAGCTGCAATTGTTGCTTCTTGTTCAATTTCTTCATTTCACATTTGAACATAAATTGAGAAAGTACTGCATTCTATGCTATCTTTGCAAGCATTAAAGAAATCTTCATAGCTCTGAAAATCTCCAAGTAGTTCATCCTCTGAACGCCATGGTTTAAACAGCTGTAAAAGTGCCAAATAGTAAAATTCCTTTTTTTGTCAGTAGTGTCACAACTCAGCTTCCGGTGATTAATCAAACTTCCTTTTGTTTGTTTTACCAAACATCCTTCCTCACCAGTGACTTTATATTTTCCATTGTTGATGTCTTCTGTGGTATTCCGTTTATAAATGTAGTTCTGCAGTACTTCATATAGACACATGTTCTCAAGATGATGACTTCTTTGTGGGTAATATGTGTCCAACATGTTTGTTCTTAAAACGTCTGTACTTTCAGGTTCGTTCTCTGCTAAATATTCAATTTCTCGAACAGATTTCAGTACCCGATTTCTCATTCCTGCAAGGCCTAAACTTACCCAAATTATTCTTCTGGATTTGGAGTACAGACTTGCAGATGATAATCTATCTGAGCATTCGTAGGATCCAATTTCTCGATGCGATAACATCTTTAAACTGAAACTGTATAGCTTTTTACTGACAGTCTTCTCGTAAGAAATCTCTTCCCACATTTCTTTCAATTCCATTTTCTCAGATTTAGTGATGTAAGATGTGACATACCGAGCAACAGCAATAGAATTGTCAGCAACATACTGTATATCCATGTTAGCATTCCACATGGATAAAATGACTGGGCTGTAGTCATTTATATATTTTGACTCTTCTTTTCTTCTTAGGTTGTAGGTATTCTTAGGCGATTTTCTTGTAATAGTATGTCGCACAGCTGACATAAAACTGTTTACTCTTCCTTTTGAAAGAACAGGTTGTGGAAATCCAAATCGACATTTTGTGTAGAATTTATGTTTACTCTTGTACTTTCGTCAACAGTATTTTCCACACCGATGTCTTTGGAAACGTAAAACTTGCTCTTTTAAGTTATTTTCTTCTGTGCTTTTAGGTATAGCACATGTTGCATATTCTTCAATGAATGATAAAACTGCATCATCAGAATCTGTTCCAAATTTTGGGGCATCCTTGATCCACAACAGCATATGAATATGAGGAGCACCTCTTGTTTGGTACTCTTTTCTCCAAAAGAAATCCACAACTTCTCCAAGAGGTGGATTTTTTTTACTGCAGATGAAGGACATCATAGCCTCAAATCTATGATTGACATATTTGCAAACATTAACCGGATCCAATGAGCACAATTCTCCTGCTGTCTTGTATTGGATGTTCTTAATATTTGAATTTGCCTCTCGAAGAAAATCCAGTAAATCATCCCAAGCGTACTCAGCACAGCTTAGGGTAAGGAACCATGTAGGAGTTCCTAAATTCCGTAACATACATTTCAATTCTCTATGGCGTCGGTACCAATATTCATTAGTTACTCGCTGACAAGCCATCAAATTTATCAATTGAGATTCCAAATGATCATCTCGCTGTTGCATTTGGTTCATAAAATCCTTTGCAGACACATTATGTAGATGTACTCCAGTTTTTAAAATGTGATTTACTGCATAAGATAGTGCAGACAAGTCACTTTCAAATAAAAGATGGAACAAATAAGGAATACTTTGACGAAATCTTGGATCTTCTGCATATAATCTTGTAGTCCGATACTCAGAAGCAGGAATCTGTATCGTCCACCTTTTCCTGTAGGAAACAGCTGGGGAAAACAACGAGCTTCCAAGCTCTCCACCCATACACTCACGGGACTTCCTTGTGCTTTTTTCATCTGAAACAGATCAATAGTGTTTCCCATAAGTTCTTTAGAATGAAGAGGATGTATGCTGAAATGTTCATAAATTTCTTCTTCTTTTGACTTATCCACTTTTTCAATTTGCCCAGCTGGTATTCCTGAGTCTGCTAGTAAAACGTCTTCATCTTCATCCATATAAATTGTTTCATACCATTTATTATTTCTTTTCAAATATAAATTTGCTCTTTGTACTTTTCGTACATCTACCAGCTCCTGCCAAATTTTCTTATTCTTTGTTGGTACTCCATTAACCAGAATAACTAATGGATCAGTTTCCAATCTATCTGCATCAACTGTTTCCATATTTATTTTCAAATCCAATGGCAAATAGACAACTCTTCATTTTAAACCTCTTTGTAAATCCGAAGGAGGTAATTTACCTGTTTTGGGCTCCATACGAACTATAGTCTGAAAAGGTTGGACTCATTGAATGAGTATAGACTCATATGTATTTAAATCACTAAGTTCTGCAGGAATTTCAACCAATTCTAAATTATTATGTACAGCTCTTCCTGGCATTTCATTTTCTTCTAACTTGTTATAACAGTATTTACAAATACGGTGATATTCACCCAAATCAAAACAATTTTCCAGAAATAAATATGTGGCAAAATCCATCCACTTAGTATTATTTTCTTTTTCACTTTTTTTATAGAGATCAACATACCTTGTTTGATTTTTATAATGGCTTCTCCGGCAACAAATACAAGTAATATTTGGTCTTTCATTAGAGATGATAGTACATTTTGTCATTTGATCTTCAAATGTTTTACTAACAGTGGGTTCTACATTCTCTTCCACATTTTCCTCAATAACTGTGTCATTTCCTGCACTTTCTTGCTCAGGACCAAAGTAACAAAACTGAATATCATCAGTAACCTTCACTACATCTGATACAGATCCACGGAACAGAGCACTATTCAACTCATTTAACTTTAGTGCTGGACTTTTAGCAAAATACAATGTTCTCACAAACTTTCTCATTTCAGTATGATGAACAGCCAGCATCCTAAAATGGTGAAAAACACTTTGGCAAACTTTCCTAGATAGACAAGCAAGAGAATGTCCTTGCAAACCAGTATTCTCTCTCACTCTGCATGGGTCTAGTCTTTGAAGCACTTTAATCTTCTGTTTAACACTCTTTTTACTATATTCTCTTAGGAAGTCACGTAATTTATCAATAGATTCCTGTCGCACAGTGCAAATACTACTACAATTCCAAGTGTACACTGGGGCTTTAGGATGTCTCCCCATAACCTCATCAGCTAACACTTCTTCCTCATTTCTTGGAACCATTTTCTCCTTTTCCATTACACAACCATCTTAACTTCATAAGCTCGACCATTGGTGTCAACTGCATGCAACAAACTATTACTTTGAAGATAACTCTCTTCATTAAAAAAAGGCTCAGTACTTGAACAATGCTTCCATTCTCCTAAGAACACTTTCCAAAAGTTATTTTTTTCACTACTCTTTTCCTTTTGCTTTGTGACTTCATTGCTTTACTAATTTTTGTAATCTACGCATCCTGTTCAAAATTAAAATGAATAGATTTCGTTTTATTTCCAAAGCCTTAGAAACATTTTTTTCAATATATTTCTTTTTTTTATAAAACTTGGTTTTCTTCTTATATTTTTTCACATCCTTTAGCAAATTTAACATCACTCTTCTCTGAAACATTTTTCTACGAATGTTTTTAAAATCTATTTTTCGTGTTAAGTCACTCTTTCTTACTTCTGATTCAACATTGGCTTTTCGTATTTTTTGTCGACTCTTTTGTTGTTTTGTACTTGAAACACTATTTGCAGTGCATATTTTCTTAACATTTTTTCTTTGTTTGAAGATATTTTAAAAAAAATCCTTAGTCTGCTTACCAGAAGTCTTTTTATTTTTTCCAACATGAGGTTCTTCAACTATTTTTTTTGGTCCAGTTTTCTTCAAATATAGATGTTGTTGCTGTTCTTTTCTCTTTTTTGACTTTATGGGCATCTCTAATTAATTTCACTGTTGTTCAGCAATACCTGAATGAAACTAAAAAAAAAATACCTTTATGTAATTTTAATACATTACCATTTTTTTTCAGAGCTTTTCAAATCCTATCACATGACCTGTCCCTTTCCTACAACTGCAAGTCTGACAGAACAAGAGCAACACGTATTAAATCTGTAACATCAATTCCTGGGTGCACACAGACTCATGGTGTGATTCTAGGCAAAAAACGATTTTAGTTTGGCAATTTCAAAGCACATTTACTACTGTGGAAGAGTAAGTCATAATTACTATGGCAGCCTGACACATTTCCCTTGTATTTTAAAGAGGCAGAAAAGAGTACACGTCCTAACAGCTACTTGAGACCATCAGCATGTGTTACAGGGTGAGTGATTAGAGTAGAGCAAAGGAAATGAGCCCTGGTGACGTTGAATGTGTTAGCATTACACACTGCTATCTAAAATATCACACAGAGCTGAATAGTAAGCATGAGAGTGCAGGAGAAGCACCTGTCTTTGGGCTAAGGGCGTGCTTCTGGAGACCATGTATTGTCAGGTGCAACACAGATCTGCATGGACGCTTGCACAACTGCATGAAGACTGCAGAGATGTATGTAAGAGTACATGTGTGGTAAAGGTTAATTGGAGTTTTAAACATGTAGGATCTACCTCACCCATTGCGGGAGTAGAAGGAAAATGTACCATGCTAATTTCAAATGTGTTAGCATTTGCCTCTCATTTGTGAGAAAGTGATTTCTGCTGAATGCTAACCATCACAGTTCTTGAAAACAAGCTGCCCCTTTCCTGCGAGTGCAAGTCTAACAGAGCAAGAACAACACAAATTAAATCTCTGTGAAAAATTCCTGTGTACAGACAGACTCATGGTGTGATTCTACGCACAAAACAGTATTTCTGGGTGATACCAGTACACCTTAACTTATGGTGAAGACATACTCCATATTATCTGACATGTTCAAGGCAGTTAAATAGCTTCCTTTACATAAAATGTAAAACACAACTTTTAAAGTGGTAGGAAAATGTACCATGCTATTTTCAAATGTGTTTGCATTTGCCTCTCATTTCTGAGAAAGTGATTTCTGCTGAATGCTAACCATCACAGTTCTTGAAAACAAGCTGCCCCTTTCCTGCGAGTGCAAGTCTAACAGAGCAAGAGCAACACAAATTAAATCTCTGTGAAAAATTCCTGTGTACAGACAGACTCATGGTGTGATTCTACACACAAAACACTATTTCTGGGTGATACCAGTAGACCTTAACTTATGGTGAAGACATGCTCCATAATATCTGACATGTTCAACGCAGTTAAATATCTTCCTTAACATAAAATGTAAAACACAACTTTTAAAGTGGTAGGAAAATGTACCATGCTAATTTCAAATGTGTTAGCATTTGCCTCTCATTTGTGACAAAGTGATTTCTGCTGAATGCTAACCATCACAGTTCTTGAAAACAAGCTGCCCCTTTCCCGCGAGTGCAAGTCAAACAGAGCAACAGCAACACAAATTAAATCTCTGTGAAGAATTCCTGTGTGCACACAGAATCATGATGTGATTATAGACACAAAACAGTATTCCTGGGTGATACCAGTACACCTTAACTTATGGTTAAGACATACTCCATATTATCTGACATGTTCAAGGCACTTAAATATCTTCCTTAACATTAAATGTAAAACACAACTTTTAAAGTGGTAGGAAAATGTACCATGCTATTTTCAAATGTGTTTGCATTTGCCTCTCATTTCTGAGAAAGTGATTTCTGCTGAATGCTAACCATCACAGTTCTTGAAAACAAGCTGCCCCTTTCCTGCGACTGCAAATCTAACAGAGCAACAGCAACACAAATTAAATCTCTGTGAAAAATTCCTGTGTAAAGACCGACTCATGGTGTGAGTCTAGGCAAAAAACAGTTTTTTGGGTTGATACCAGTACACCTTAACTTATGGTGAAGACATACTCCATATTATCTGACATGTTCAAGGCAGTTAAATATCTTTCTTAACATAAAATGTAAAACACGACTTTATAAGAAGAATCACATTTCTATTATTTATATCCAACTACACCACATACATCCCCTTTCAAATTCATAACTCACCTTTAAAAGTAGTTAGTTGAGAAATAAATGCGCCACTCACACAGCAGATTATCAGAGCCAGAATCTCTGAACTGTACACCTCTCAGCAGAACCAGTAAATGGCAATGTTTCCCTCTCTTTTTTCACACATATACATGTTAAGTTCAAATCACAGTGTTTCCCACATTTTTTCAAATGGAATCCCCAAATGATCCCTTCCCCCAACATGACTTCTGCCTGCTACCATAGCAACAGCTCATGGAACACTGATGTGAGCAGAGAGGTCAGAAGTTCAGCACACAATGTTTCAAATCCAAAGAGCAAGAGTGCCTGACTTTTCAAACCTAACTGCAAATCCAAACTAATGTTCTGTGGGAACACATTTTTCTGAACCAACACAAAACATGTTTTTAAAAATTTAAACATACAGCCTAGTTTTTAGTGTTGTATGGTCTGAAACAGACAATGATTTCTTTTTATTTTGAAAAAAGTATGTAAGCCTCCATTTTACAACTATCTTTCTTTTCATATTGCCATTCTACTGAAAGACACCTTCTCAGTGCATCCAGATCTCCTTGGAAAATGTTCACAGTGTGGATTATAGGTCACAGCTATGTCTTCTGGAGTGAAAAGTTTGCAGAAAAAAGAGGTATTGTGAAAGATCTTGCTTTGCCAAATGTAGACATTAAATGGATTGGTCAGAGAGGGTTAAAGTGGCACCAATTAATGCCTTTGGTGAAAACCTTTCTACATCTCCCACAGCCTAACCTTATTAATGTGCACTGTGGTAGAAATGACCTAGGCACTTTAACTGGGGTAGGTCTGGAAATGCTTATTAAGGACACCTTTGTGCAATTGATGTCACTTTTTCCACAAACTGCCTTTGTATATTCTAATATATGCCAAAGTCAAAAGTGGAACTTGTCCTACCAACATTGTCCGCATATTGACAAAGCAAGAACGTGGGACCTGTGCTCACTACGCCACTGGAGTCAAGCTATCCTGGCTGATGACGGCTGATAGCCAGAAACCGGTCCTAGGATGCTTGATTCCGGTCCAGGGAAGACATGGCTTGGCAGTTCGGGCTAGACTGTTCCCGTGAGGCACAGGGTCAAGACTGATTTGCATATGGCCATGTCTAAACTGGGGTGGTGTAGTGGGCAAAAGAACGATGGATTTAACCCAGATCTCTTGACTGGGGGAGAATGTGTGCTTTGTCAGCATTCCGTCCATCATTTGTTTGTTGTAACGCTTTTCGCCCTAAGTGGGATGGGTATTCCCAGACGTGGGACCCGTGCTCACTACGCCACTGGAGTCAAGCTATCCTGGCTGATGACGGCTGATAGCCAGAAACCGGTCCTAGGATGCTTGATTCCGGTCCAGGGAAGACATGGCTTGACAGTTCGGGCTGGACTGTTCCCATGAGGCACAGGGTCAAGACTGATTTGCATATGGCCATGTCTAAACTGGGGTGGTGTAGTGGGCAGAAGAACGATGGATTTAACCCAGATCTCTTGACTGGGGGAGAATGTATGCATTGTCAGCATTCCGTCCATCATTTGTTTGTTGTAACGCTTTTCGCCCTAAGTGGGATGGGTATTCCCAGACGTGGGACCCGTGCTCACTATGACACTGGAGTCAAGCTATCCTGGCTGATGACAGCTGATAGCCAGAAACCGGTCCTAGGATGCTTGATTCCGGTCCATGGAAGACATGGCTTGGCAGTTCGGGCTGGACTGTTCCCATGAGGCACAGGGTCAAGACTGATTTGCATATGGCCATGTCTAAACTGGGGTGGTGTAGTGGGCAAAAGAACGATGGATTTAACCCAGATCTCTTGACTGGGGGAGAATGTATGCATTGTCAGCATTCCGTCCATCATTTGTTTGTTGTAACGCTTTTCGCCCTAAGTGGGATGGGACTCTTGGAAGTGAAGATTGACCTCCGCCAGGGCCCACCAGTTGAGAGACAAGGGACCGTGGGAGGCAGCAATTTGGTGTGCGTAAAGATGCGCCCACGGGTTGCCGGAGCGGGCTAAGGCATCGATCTTTGGCACAGATGATGCTGAGAGGATGGCTCAATAATGGGCTAAAGTACAACTTCCCCACTTGTTGGGTTTGTGTGCTGTGCAAGAGGTGGTTGGTGTCCTGGGGTATTGGGGATCTCGACACCCACGCGGTCCACAGTGCTGAGCTTTGCTGTGCACACTCACTGGCCTCTAGGATGCTTGGAAACCTACTTTAAGGTAGGTAGGAGTCATTGATGTCCGTAAGAGCAGCAAAGTTCCAATCAGGTCACTTGCAGTGTTTCAGGTACCTGCCAAGCAGGGGGGTAACTCCTTTACCCCAAGGGGGATTTCTTCATTCAGCTGAGCGGCAGCAAGTCGAAGTTCAAGTCGGTAAAGTCCAAGAATAATCTGAGGCTCTGGGGACCCTGTATTCACCTTTATCCAAAGATTAGGGGGGTGTCCAGATCAGAGCCCACCAATGAGAGTTCAGGCGGGAAAGGGTGGCTATACCCTCTCCCCTTTGTGTGTTTTCCCACCTGGGCAGGGGACAGGATGCCCCTGAACCGGTTTGAGGTGGTGTATGCAGAAGTAGGCACTGGAGAAGCCTACGTGCAAGTCTGAAAGACATCCTATGGTGCACCCACCCAGTTCCAATCCACATAGTCTGTCTGGGGAGGTGGAAGCACCTCCCTGCAACAAGATCCCTATTGTCCAGCTGCCGTGGCTGGAGTTCTGGCAAGCAACAGGCAGCCAGAGTCGTGTGGGTGGCGGGTAGCATCCATTTTGTACTACGCGTGAACTTTTAAATTGGTGCCTAAAATCTGCCGCTTTTACCATATCGCCCCTCTAGCAGGGGGGAATCATGCCCTCACTCCCATGGGTGGGTTGGGGGTATGATTCCTACATGTTTGACACCAAACACGACATGGTTCTGTGCAGCCACTCTCAAGTTATCACGCTATCGCGATTACTTAGAATGTGGTTAAGAGTACAAACAACCCAGCAATAGTTTTACAAAGTTTGCAGAGGGGCCCTACTCAGGTAGGGGTTCCCCCTCACACATATCTCAGCACCCTGCCTTGTAGGATTAGCAAGGCCTGCCTTAGGGGTGACCTATGAGGATATATGTGTTGCATTAAGTGGGATACAGGATACCTATATCCCTGTGAGGGGTGCAAGCACCACCTTACCCAGACTACAGTAGTGGCCTGGTGGTGTCAGTTTGTATGGCTGTCCGAGGGGTGGCACAATAAGTGCTGCAGCCCCTGGTAGGCCTCTGAGCAACCCATGCCCTGGGTACCTAGGGTACCATCTACAAGGGGCTGACAGAGTGTCCTCAGTATCCGATTGGGATGTACCTAGGGTACTCGCATCAGTTTAGAGAGGAAGCAGAGAGGATGGGGTCCTGGATAGCAGGGCCACAGCCTGGCTAGAGTCAGAAAACAGTCAAAACATCAGCAAAAAGTTGGGGGCAACTATGCAGTCGATGCCACTCTCCTACAGGTAACTTGGGCACTACAGTCTACACGGGTGGGGTAGCTCTCCAACCTCCTAAGTTCCAAAAGGTTTCCTCAAAGTCCTCCATG
The DNA here is from genome assembly GCF_964204655.1 of Triturus cristatus. Classification (NCBI taxonomy): domain Eukaryota; kingdom Metazoa; phylum Chordata; class Amphibia; order Caudata; family Salamandridae; genus Triturus; species Triturus cristatus. The sequence continues at coordinate 109,503,089 of NC_140587.1, forward strand.
AAGGGTCCTTAAACTGTAAGATTGCAACCACGACTTCCCCAAAGAATTATACAGAGCCCGCTGTGAGCACACTGCACCCTTCCTCCGTTGGGTCCTAGCTACTCACCAGGGGTGGTTCCTTGGGGTCACAATGATTCTATGTGCTCTAGACCATGTCTTGATCCAAGTCATGGTTGTTAGACCACTATTTAAGTATCTGGATTGGTCTCCCCCTGGAGCCCACTGTACATTGTGCTTATTACAACTGTTCCATTGATCTTGTATTGTGTGCTTTATAATGTATCCACATGTAGAGGATCCTAGAGAGTATTATATTAATTAATACATATTTGTATATAACTACTGTGTGGTTCTCCTTTCATGTAGTTAATATAGGAGGTGATATTCTGGTAAAACAAGTTGCTTTACATTCCTTCATTCCTTCCAGATTAAGCCTGAAGGCTGCTCTCTACAGCTACCACTAGGATAGATTTCTAAAGGTTATCTTTGACCTCATACATCATAAGGGTCATTTAGACTGGTGCAAGGTGCCCACTTTAATTAGTGGACAGCATATATCAGGCCAACTTCTCACATTGGTGGCACGGTTGGCATTCAAGCCTGCATTGTTTTACCAGATGAATCTCTGTGTATTGATTAACTGAAAACCACTAACGTATTAGGCACATATAATACTTAAGCTTAGAATAAGTACGTTCTACTGAACCTAGGGTTGGGTAAGTTAAGGGTCTGGCACACCCTTTCTCCAAGAGAGTTTAGTTCCCACTAGGTTAGGTAGGTGCATACACCACACTTAGTTATGTCTTCTAGAGGAGAAGCCAGTGGCTCTCTGCCTTCTGGGTACAATGAATTTGCATTTCAGGAATTGAAAGCCATGTGTGTTTCTAGGAAGTTGAAGACAGGGAGAAATGCCAACAACAAACGTATCTTTGAGGTGTTACTCTTGGATGACCTTAGAAAGACCCCATGGGCAGATGAGGTAGAAAAAGTGGGTGGAGTAGGGAATTAAGACAGGTCAGGAGGTGACACCTTTTATGACCTAGACTCAAATGCTAGCCAGGAGGATCAAGATGTTTCCTACCAGGACAACCTGGATCTTCAGGAAGAGGGTGGAGATGGCCCCAGTGGCCTTCTTTACTACTCCTGGAAGAGTGCAGAGTTTACCTAGGAGATCTAGATCTTCCTCTGCAGAATCTAAGCATTCAGAATGGACTGCAGGGACCTCTATATCTCAAAAGAGGGACAACACTTATGATAGACAGTGCCAATTTCTAGAGCTTGAGAAAGTTAAGCTTAGGCTCACGCAAGAGCAATTGGCCCTAGTTAAGGAATCCCTAGAACTCCAGAAGGCTAGGAAAAGATTGGGACTAGAGCCCCATGGTGGCAGCAACAGTGTCCCTAGAGTTAAGGAACATTCTTTTGACAATAGGTACCTGAGCAAGATGGTCCCTCCCTACCATGGTGGGGATCGGCAAATGGATAACTGCTTTAGAGTAGAGATAAGCTCCTCACTGTTAGAGAAGAGGAGACTGACAACTATTCAGTCCTGAAGAATGCTCTCACTGATGGGTTTGGCATAACCACTGAACAGTTCAGGATTAAGTTCAGAGACACCCAGAAGGCACAGACTCAGGTCTGGGTAGACTTTGTAGATTGTGCTACTAAGGCTCTGGAAGGCTGGTTACCTGGCAGCAAAGTGAATGATTTCAAGGGATTGTACAATGTGATTATGAGGGAACAGATCCTTAATAATTGTGAAAATCAGTTGCTGCATCAAAACCTGGCTGATTCTGATCTGACTTCTCCCCAAGAATTGGGAAAGAAGGTGGATAGGTGGGTCAGAACCAGGGTGACTGAGAAAAACCAGACTATAGGTGGTGACCAGAAGAAGCAAGATGCTAACCCTTCAGATAAGGGTGGGGAGAAGGGTAAAGACCAGACGTCTTCATCAGGGTCCAAAAAACCTGCATCTGGGGGGGAGTCACAGTCTAACAAAGGTAAAGGCAAAAAGAAACCTGGGTGCTTCCTGTGTCAGTACAAAACCCATTGGACACGCGATGCCAATTGCTCAAAGGCCAAGGATCCTCCTACCACCACCTCTGCCCCTAAGGCAACTGTTCCCCCTAGGTCAGCTCCAAGTGGTGGTCTGGGGAACCAGGGTATAGAAGGGTTAACCTTGGGATCTGAGGTGGGTTCTGGCCTAGTCAGAACTCCAGCTAATGCTGTACTTGTCTGTGAAGGAGGCAAAGATAGTGCCTCACAGGATCAAGTATCACTGTGGTGAAAGAAGATCTTGTGGACCCTGACCAGATCATACTTGGTGAGATGTACCAAGTGGCCAATGCTAACAATGTCAGGACAGACCATGCCATGACAGTTGTTCATTCCAGCTGGGTAAATGGCCCTAAGAAGGTTGTGGGTAGCTCAGATATCCCTGTGGAAGGCATGTTGGGCAATGATTTGGAAACTTCAGCCTGGGTTGAAGTGGAACTCAGGACACATGCAGATATGTTGTGCATCTCTGCAGATGTTTTTGCAGTGACTAGGTCACAGGCCAAACTGTCTTCAACTGAACAGGCCCTAGATCCTGAAAAGATGGACCAGGAGTCTTCCAAGAGAAGGAGCAGGAGTGGTTAGGCAGTGTCTTCCCCCCAGAGTGAGGATCAGTCTCCTGAGGGGGATGATCCCAGCCCTTGTGAAGGAATTATCTCAGAGGTACGTGAACCTGATCAGGTTGAGTTATTGGGGACATGGGGCCCTGCCAGGGCAGAACTGAGCAGCAAACCCGTCCCTCTCTTGAACCCCTCAGACAGCAAGCTGCTGCTGAGGCTGCTGGGAGAGCCAGTGGGTCCCACAGGATCTACTGGGATGAAGGACTCCTTTACTCAGAGGGTAAAGACCCAAGGCCAGGTGCAACCAGGAGGTTGGTCATACCTCTGAAATGTAGGGGTTTCCTACTGACACTGACACATGATATCCCTTTAGCAGGACAACTAGGCCAAAGCAAGACTTGGGAGAGGATTGTCACTCACTTTCACTGGCCTCACATGCCAGAGGACACAATGGAGTGTTGTCGCTCCTATATCACCTGTCAACCCAGTGGTAAGTCAGGTGGTACAACAAAGGTCCCACTAATACCACTACCCGTGGTGGGGGCTCCATTTGATTGGGATTTGGGATTTACATAATTGGTCCCGTGGATCCTCCAACTGCATCTGGGCACAGATATATTCTAGTGGTGGTGAACCATGCCACTAGGCACCCAGAAGCAATAGCCCTTAGAACCACCACAGCTCCTTTGGTGGCCATGGCCCTCCTGGGAATTTTGTCCAGAGTGTGTTTCCCTAAGGACTGATAGAGGTTCAAACTTCATGTCCAGTTACATTACTGCTGTGTGGAAGGAGTGTGGCATAAATTACAAATGTACCACACCCTGTCACCCACAATGCAATGGGTTAGTTCAAAGGTTCAACAAAACCCTGAAGGGCATGATCATGGGCCTCCCAGAAAAGCTTAGGTAAAAATGGACTGTCTTGTTGCCCTGCCTTCTCTTTGCCTAAAGAGAGGTCCCCCAGAAGGGGGTTGACTACAGCCCTTTGAACTTCTGTTTGGGCACCCAGTTAGGGGTCCCTTGTGTTTAGTGAATGAGGGATGGAAGTTACCTCTCGAACACCTAAGCAAGACATAGAGGACAATGTACTTGGTTTCCACTCCGGGATGGCTGGGCATATGAAGAAGGCAAGTAAATCCTTGAGGCTAGCCAGGAATTACAGAAAGCTTGGCATGACCAAAAGGCTGTGCTGACTGTGTATCAGCCAGGATAGAATGTATGGGTGTTAGAGCCTGTGGCCCCAGCGTTTCTCCAGGACAAGTGGAGTGGACCCCATACAATCCCTGAGCAGAAGGGGGAGGCAACCTACCTGGTGTACCTTGGAACTCCCAGGAGCTCCCACAGCTCCATGTGAACAGGCTCAAGCTATATGTGGACAGGGCAGACATGGGCTTGCTCATGGCTACTGATAAGGGATAGGAGGAAGAGAGTAACCCACTCCCTGATCTCCTCTCATAGAACCCTGATGGTGGCTCAGTAAATGGTGAAGCCTTGGCAGGCAGCCTCACTGAGCAGCATCAGACTGATTGTAGGAAGGTCCTCAATCAATACAGACATATGTTTTCCCTGACTCCTAGTCAGACTGCTTGGTGTAGCCATGAAGTGGACTCAGGTGAGATAACAATACGATTTACAGGCGACCTGACCATGTCAGGGACTGCATCAGGACTGAGGTCCAATAGATGCTTGAACTGGGTGTGAGTGAACCCTCAGTTAGCCTTTGGGCTAGTCCAGTGGTCCTGGTACCCATGCCTCATACCCAGGGTGGTAAGTGAGAAATTAGGTTTTGTGTGGACTACAGGGGGCTTAATGTAGTCACTAGAACTGATGCGCACCCTATTTCTTGGGCAGATGAGCATATTGATACGTTGACCTCAGCCAAGTTCTTGAGCACATTTGACCTTACTGCTGGATACTGGCAAATCAGACTAGCTGAGCATGCAAAACCCAAAACAGCATTCTCAACCCCTAGTGGGCATTTTCAATTTATTGTGATGCCCTTTGGCTGTAGAATTTCAAAGGTAGGAGAATAAAGTTCTCACTGGCCTGGAAGACTACAATGCAGCTTATCTGGATGATATTGCTGCCTTTAGTTCTACATGGGAGGATCACCTGGTCCACTTAAGAAATATTCTGGAGGACCTGCAGAAGGCAGGCCTCACTATCAAGGCCACTAAGTGCCAGATAGGACAGGGTAAGGTTGTGAACCTGGGCCACCTTGTGGGTGCAGGCTAGGTTCAACCATTGCAGAGCAAAATCCAGACCATCATGGACTGGGTTGCTCCAACTACCCAGGCTCAGGTCAGAGTTTTCTTTGGCCTGACTGGGTATAACAGGAGGTTTGTTAAGGGATATGGATCTATAGTGACCCACATAAATGATCTGAAGCAGGCAATGTGCACTGCTCTCATTCTGCAATACCTGACTATTCTAAACAATTCATTGTTCAAACTGATGTATCTGAGTTTGGGGTAGGGGCTGTGTTATCACAACTGAAGGAATAGGGTCAGGACCAGCCAGTAGCTTTTATAAGCAGAAGGCTGACTGCCAGAGAGAAATGTTGTTCAGCCATTGAGAGGGAAGCCTTCGCAGTCGTTTGGGCTGTGAAGAAACTGAGGCCATACTTGTTTGGTACTCACTTCATTGTTCAGACAGACCATCACTAAACTTTTGAGGTGGTCTATTTCCCTACAGGGATGGACTATACAGTAGAGCATAGACCTGGGAGTAACGAGTCAATGCAGATGGACTCTCCAGATATTTACACTTAAAAAATGAAGACTAAACTGGTCAAGGTTAGTCTTATGTCCTTTTGTTTGGGGGTTATGTAGGAAAGTAGGATCTGCTTCTTATGGTTACTCTTACTTTTTGCTTGATGTGAACTGTTTTGCAGTAGTCTGGCTGTGATCCGGCTAATCAGGACCCCAGTCTATCTGCTTTCTCCTTTAAATTGTTGCACGTACTTTGGTACACTTCAGATTGGATACTGGGGTACCCTTACCATTCCCTAATATATGGTACCCATATACCCAGGGCATAGGTACCCCAAAGGCCTCCCATAGGTGGCGTGTATTATGCCACCCATGGAAAGCCATGCAAAATGGACCTACAGGTCTGCTACTGTCACCTGTGTAAGCTGGTGCTTGTATCACTTACTTTAGATATAGATTCACTATACTATAGGTCACTAAACTTAAAACCTACAGGTCACCCCTATGGCAGGACTTAACAATCCTGAAGGCAGAGTGCTGGGTTTTATGTGCGAGGGTGCCCCTGCATGAGCAGAACCCATCGGCATCCTTCAGAGACCATTCTCCTGGGTTGTGTGTGACTCAGATGGACATATAGTTAGAGGTGCATTCTAACATTGCAGCAAATGCTATCTTGAAAATGGCTGCAAAGAAACATATTGTGTTTGGTATCAAACACCTTGGAATAATACCTCAACACTGGTAACCAGTGGAGGTATGTTTCCACCCTTCTGAAGCAGCTTTGTTTGGTCACTGGTCTATACGGTGCCAGCCTTCTCAACCCGGTCACCACAAAGTGGATGCTTCTGAACAGAGACACATTTGTGCCTTCCTGCTGCTGAGCTAAGCTCAAGCAGAGGAAGGCAGCACAATAGGCATCCTGCACCAGGGAGGTGTGACCACCTTCCAGATAGGACTTAGTGTATTGAGGCTAGGTGGGTGAGCTCTGAGAGTTCCTGAACGTCTGCACTTGAAGACCCCTGCCGAGAAAATAAAAAAGGAGCATGGACTGTTATTTTCAAAAAGCCCCGGGTGGGCCAGGTCCTGGGGGTACTTGGGAGTTAATGTGTTGGGGCCTGTGGGGGCCGCCATAACCCTGGGGACCGCCACTTCCCTGGGGCAGTTAATATTTAAATACGTGGGTCTGGGGGGCGTGGCCTGCAGCCAAGCAAGATGGCCGCAGCCTAGTTGGGCTCCGGGGGAACGATCGACTCCCCCCCTCATCCGTCACATATCCGGGCAACGATCCGATCCCTAAGGTCTGGAATCGTGCAGCGGACACACAGCGTTGCACCCCGGTCCAACTCCGGGGTCCCTCGGACGCCCACGACGGAATCGGCGAGACCTGAACCTCTGCGGCCTACCTCAGCGTGTGCGACCGGGGCCTCGAGTGACGGGGCGCCCTGGGCGAGGCGTGCCCGAACAGATCTACACTGCGGCGGTGGTGGAGGCTGGACGCCTGCGGCAAACACTGGCGACGGCGACACCTGAAGTGGCTGAGGCGGGAGTGAGGCGAGCGTTGGACGACCCCCGTCGGCCCGGGACGAAGGGCCTGCGAGAGGCGCAAGGATCCGCTGTCCATCCGGTGGGCCTGCCCGCGCTCAAGCGAGCTGCTGCCGGCCCCTGGGCCTGCGCTGCACAGGAGACTACGCTCCGGACCTGCATCGGGCCCCGCCGAGACGTGAGGCCGGCCCCTGCCGATCCGTGCCGACCCCCCCCCCCCTCTCTCGGGGACGACCAGAGACGGGGATCGCTCCCCAAGCTGCCTGGGGGCCCCTGGTGCATCGCTCCCCCGTTGCTCTGCGGGAGTGACATTTGGGAGGTATCGCTAATGCCATGAGCGGGAAAGGAACCAAGGGGCACCACCAAGGCAAGCTTGCTAAGTTCGCCTACACCAGGGACTCCGAGGTGTCGGACCGCGGCGGCCCCACCGGGAAGATGGCGACGACCACCGACTCGCCGAAGGTGACGCTGGAGGACATCATGATGGCCTTAACGCAGGTGCAATCCACAGTGGGGTCAATCTCTACGGACGTATCCCTGCTCCGCGCAGACTTCCAGAAGATGTCCGCCAGGGTTGCAGAGGTGGAGCAGGCAACGGAGACTTTGGCGAAGGACTCCAAAGGCCTCCTCCAGAGAGTGTCGCAATTGGAGTCGGAGAACAAACGCATGGCGGCCAGGCTGGACGACCAAGAAGGGCGCTCTCGCCGCAACAACGTGCGCATTATTGGGATTCCCGAAGGTGAGGGGCACCCGGCCATGGACCTCTATGTGGAAGAATTGATTAAGTCCAAGTTGCAACCCCGGGGCCTCTCGACATTCTTTTCAGTGGAGCGCGCACATAGGGTACCGGGAGGGCGCCCGAAGGTGGGGGCGCCTCCGAGGCCTGTCCTGGCCCGCCTGTTTAATTTTAGAGACCGGGATGCCATTCTACAGGCGGCGCGGGTGGCACCGCCGATTCGGCTTCAGAACTCCACAGTGTCCTTCTTTCCGGACTATACGGCTGCAGTGGCGGCGCAGCGGCGGAGCTTTGTGGAGGTCAAGAAGAAACTACGGGCTCGCGAACTTCCATATGCAATGCTCTTCCCGGCGCGTCTCCGGGTGGCGGCGGAGGGCAAAACGTTCTTCTTCGACACACCAGAGGAGGCTCATGACTGGTTGGAGGGGTGGCGCCGTGCTGGTGGCGCAGGGCGTTCGAGCCGAGGGACAAGGCGTCCCGGGAGTGAGATCGATCCTACTGGACATGAACAGCGCCTTGAGGAGGTTGAGGAGGAACCCACGGGTTGATGCGGCGGCTCGCATCCTGACCGAACTGCAGTTCAAGACTACCCGCTGGGAACTGATGTTGTTGTAGTGTCCGCATACTGATTTGGTGGACATGAACGATGAGACCTGGGGACGGGGGATGTCCGGGTCCCCCTCGGACTCCACGCTCCCTAAAAAGCGCAAGTACTGTTCGGGGTTCAAGGGACTGAGCACTCTGCTAAGTTGGGGTGGCGGGCAGTTCTGAGTCCGTGTGGCAGGGAGGCAGGGAGGGGGGTGGGGGGACGGGGTATGTTTTTTGGTTTTGTTTCTTTGTTTTGGTTTGATAGGACACAGCTCTTTGACTTACATCATACACATGTTCTGCGCACAACCTGGGCCACACTATGCTCTACCCGCTTATGGCTTTATCTCCTCTCCCACCCGCCGTGAAGTCAGACTTGGCTACTCCAATAGCCTCTGACACTGACTTGACCCCGGTGCAGCCCCTCTCCTTACTGACCTGGAATGTACGGGGTTTAGGAGACAAAATCAAACGAGGTCTGGTCCTGCATAGTATTAAACGGTGCGCCCCGGCGCTGGTCTTGCTTCAGGAGACCCATCTCACCGGCACAGCTACTAAAGCGCTGGACAGATGGGGATATAAGATGGTGGTCCACTCTGAGTTTACTTCTGGGTCCCGAGGGGTTGGCATCTGGCTGCGCAAACAGTCCCAATTAATAGTGCTTGATGTACACACGGACGGAGCCGGGCGGTTTGCCGCGGCTCACATACAATGGGAAGGGCATCTTTATAATGTAGTGTCGGTCTATATCCCTCCTGGGTTGCATGCCACGGCGTTCCCGGCACTTAGTGAATTTCTCCTCACCTTACCGGAGGGAGAGGTGCTGCTTGGGGGCGACTTTAATGCGGTGATGGACGATCACATTGACCGGTCTCCGCCTCGGGCACAGGGTAGCAGCGCAACGCGACTAGCAGGCTTCGTGGCGGCGCTAGGGTTCACAGATCTTTGGCGCTGGCACCACCCAGAGACACGCTCCTATACATTCCATTCCGGGGTGCACAACAGTCTAACCCGCATTGATCACTTTCTGGGCTCCCCCGGATGCCTCCATAACGTTGAAAGTATTGACATTAGACCCAGAGGCATCTCTGACCATTCCCCGATCCTCCTGCACTACCACAGTTCCCACCTGATGCGCCGCCGCGTTTACCCGATACGCCCCAACTATCTGCGTCTCCCGAAGATTAGTAAATCCATCACACAGGGGTCGAAACTCTACTTCCACGAGAACGCCGCTTCGGTTGACTCTCCCACTATTCTTTGGGAAGCGTACAAAACGGTGCTGCGAGGCCAGGCGATGGCGGCCATCACAGGACATAAGCGCCTGCAGACGTCTGAGTTGCAGACGCTGGAGCTTGAGCTCCGGGCTGCGGAGGCTCGTCAGGCCGAAACCCCCTCCCGTGAAACCTCCCATGACCTACGAGTGGCTCAAGTAAAACACAGGGAGCACCTGGCAGACCGTGTTAAACAGCGACTTGAGGCCTCACGGCATACGGTCTACGATGTCGGCGATAAAACCGGCAGGCTACTGGCGTGGTTGGACAGGCGAGACAGCGGAGCCCGATGGATAGCGCAGTTAGCTACGGCCGAGGGGTCGACAACGTCACACCCACGAGAAATAGTGCGCACCCTGGCGGGGCATTTTCGTGGTGTGTATTCCTCCAACTCCTCCATGTCGGAGGAGGTGGCGCTGACATACATTAGTGACCTGCAGATGCCTAAGCTCTCCCCTGAAGCCAGGGAGTCCCTGGAGGCCGATCTTATGGTCGAGGAGCTGCAGGTGGCTATTGCGGCATTACAACCTGGCAAGGCACTGGGTCCTAATGGCATCCCGATTGAGCTGTATCAAAGGCTGCCCGAGATGCTGACCCCACACTTGCTGAATATGTACAAACATGGCCTGGAGATGGGGGAGCTCCCCGCGGACCAACGGACGGCCACCATCGTGGTACTGCCAAAGCCGGGTAAGCCGGCGGACCAATGCGCCTCCTATCGCCCCATCTCTCTGCTTAATGCAGAGGCCAAGATCCTTGCGAAACTGTTGGCCCTCCGACTCACGCCACACTTGACTGACATAGTGCACCCGGACCAGTCGGGCTTTATGCCCGGGAGGAGCACCTCCCACAATCTGAGGCGCTTACATAGCGTGCTGGCCCGAGTGGACCGAATTCAAGAACCCGCTGTTATTCTCTCCCTTGATGCCCGTATGGCATTCGATATGGTGGAATGGCCCTTTCTCTTCGCAGTACTGTCTCATCTGGGGTTTGGGCCGAAATTCCGGGCCTGGATCCGACTCCTGTATACCAAACCGCTGGCCCATGTCGCGGCCAACGGGCACATGTCGGAGGATTTCCCCCTGGGGCGAGGAACGCGACAGGGCTGCCCGCTCTCGCCGCTGCTCTTCGCCCTAGTGCTCGAGCCCCTCGCGACATGGATACGGTGGGAACCTATGATGAGAGGCCTTCGATGGTCGGTGAACTGGGAAGACCGCGTCTCCCTATACGCAGATGACATACTGCTTTACTTGTCATCTCCGAGGCGATCCATCCTTACATTACTTAATATTTGCGAGGTGTTTGGCCGGGCATCCGGCTATACGATCAATTGGTCGAAGTCGGTCCTCATGGTGCTGAGGGGCCCCCCCCTCGACTGTCGGAGGGCTGCCAGATACAGGTGGCGAAGGGGTCGTTCAAATACCTGGGGATACATGTTGCCTTGGATCAGATGGAATTTTTCAGGTGTAACTTAAGCCCTCAACTGGACCGCCTCAAGCAAGATGTGCGGCACTGGGGAACGTTGCCCTTGACCCTGGTGGGGAGGGCGGCGCTCTTTAAAATGATGGCCCTGCCGAGGTTTCTCTATGTGTTGGAAAATACTCCTTATCCGGTGCCACCGGCTTATTTCCGAGCGGTTGCAGCGCAAGTCTCTAATTTACTCTGGGGCAACAAACCAGCACGCATTGCACAGGCGAAACTGGTCTGTGGGTGGTATGATGGGGGAATTGCTCTCCCAGATATCCAGTTGTATTATTGGGCGGCGCAGCTCAAGGTGATCAACCAATGGCTCCATGCGCCGCAGTCCGATCCAGCGTATAAGGCAGATAGGGATATACTGGGCGAAAGGGGTATGCTTGCCCCATTGTATGATGCCCGGCTGGCCCCGCAGCTGATTGGCCCTCTGCGTCAGACTGTGTCTCTCTGGCACGTGGCACAGGCCAGGCTGGGGTGGCGCGGAGTCCTGACGCAGCTTACGCCTCTCTGGGACACGAAGCGACTGGGACGGCTCAGGGACAGCAAGGGCTTTGCCGCTTGGGACGCTATCGGGATCTCGGTGATAGGCGACGTGTGGCACAAAGGGGAGGTTGTTCAATTGGCTCGTTTGCAACAACAGTATGAGCTGGCTCCCTCAGAATGGTTCCGATACCTGCAGATGAAACACGCCCTAACGACACAATTAACCCCAGGTGTGCAGGTTCCAGAGGCATCTCCACTGGAAGACAGGCTGCTGACCGAATACATGCCTAAGCGGGCCACATCTTTCACATACCGCAAACTGATCAACAATTTGCCGGACCCTATGGGGGTCTTGCGGGAGAAATGGGCTGACGAGGTCGGCGATTTCGATGACCCAGATTGGCGGGAGGCGCTGGCATCACCGCGCGAGGCGGGTATACCCTCACGGCTGCGTCTTGTGCAACTTCGTATTCTACATCGCTCATATTTCACCAGAAGCCTATTGCACAAACTGGGCAGAGCACCACATCCCTTCTGCCTGCGGGGTTGCGGGGAGGAGGGGACCTTCTATCACCTGCTCTGGGACTGTCCGGTTCTTCAACTCTTCTGGAGGCGAGTGCTGCGAACGATGTCGCAGGTGTGCGGGGTATCACTGCTGCCAGAACCCAGACGCTGTCTGTTGAATGTGTGGGAGCCCACAGATCTTAATCGCCAGGTGCAGGGCTGGGTGACAGTAGGGAACATGATGGCTAAACGGATCATAGCCCAAAAATGGGGAGCGGTGGAAACACCGCTACTGTCAATGTGGAAAAAGGACATGGATGGGGCTATGTTTGCTGAACGTTTTGTATTTATCAGGCGGGGTTGTCCTCGAAAATGGGTCAGAGTGTGGGGAGCAGGAACAAATATAGAGGCAACATATGTGATCCACCGCCTCTTTCTGATGAGGAGTCTTCTGACTCAGATGACTAGAGAAACTGAAGGGAAGAAGGGGAGGGTGGTTGATAATGATGTCCTCAGAGGGCCCGATCTAGGTCTAATTGGAGAAATGATGATTATGTATGGTGTTTTGTCTACTTTAATGTGTATACGGTCTGACTTCGTGTCCTTTGTTATAACTTTTGTGAAAACAATAAAAAAAATTAAAAAAAAATAAAAAATACGTGGGTCTGTGGCAGACCCCCGGGCCCCGGGGACCACCACCGCCCGGGGCAATGAAAAAGAGCGAGGGGGCAATGCAAACTCCTACATTGCTTCATGGAAGCAAGAGCAGGGAAACCTGCCCTTGCTTCTACGAAGCAAAGCAGGATTGCTTTTCCACAAGGGGAGCCAGTAGCAGCTCCCATTGTGGAAAAGCAATGCCAGTTCCTAAAGGAGGCGGCGAGCCGGCTGGACCGTAGGGGCATTGGGGCTCCCCCCACGGTCCCCAAATGTGAGGCTATACCCCAGGGGATAGGGGGTTATATGTTGGGTTATTGATTGGCTCTAAAAAGAGCCCTTGTTTTCATTGGGAGATTGATGTAGCTACATGTAAGTGTGGATGTAGAGCTTCAGGTTGTTGAGAAACACTCTGTTGCCTTCATCAGTGAAGTGTACTCCATCACTTCTGTAGATGCCATCCATATTGAAACGAAGATTATTTTTATAAATGGAGCTCATCCTATGGTCTCTGAGGTAAGCAGAAACAGCTTTATTGACATTTTTCTAGCTTTCTCAATCTGAGGATAAAAGTGATTGGACCACTTCCATTTCTATCTTTGGCATATGTTAGAGTATACAAAGACAGTTTGGGGGAAAAGAAACATCAATTCTGCAAAGGTATCCTTCATTAGCATATCCATACCTATCCCAGTCAATGTGCCTAGGTCATTGCCACCACAGTGCACAATCATGAGGTCAGGGGCTTGGAGATGCAAAATGATTTTAACCAAAGGCATCAATCGGTGCCACTTTAATCCTCTCTTTCCAATCCATTTAATGTCTACTTTTTGAAAAGCTAGGTCTTTGTCAATACCTCTGCATTCAGCATACCTTTTGCACCACATAATATAGCTGTGCCCAACAATCCACACTGAAAGCATCTTGAAGGGATGACAGTAGGTAATGAAAAGATATCTGTAGCTGAGATAGTCAGTTGGTAGAATGAGAGATATCTAAAATGGTGGAGAAGATGCTGTTTTTAAGAAAGTAGAGATTTGATTGGCTGTTAAAGAACATTGTACATTCAAAAATAGGGTGCACTTTACTTTGTTTAAAAAGCAAGTTTCTTATTGGTTAGTAAAAAAATGTTTCAAAGGTACAGCAGAAAGGATAAGGCCATGTTTTGCAAAGGCAACCACATCTGCTGTTCTCATTTGCAACATTGTGTGGTGAACTTGTGACCTGTCAGTTAAGTTGAATGTTGCATGACCTGTTGCTATGGCTTGTCATTAAGCAGAAAGGGTGAAGAAGTCAGTTGAAAATGGTTATTACCTGTGACGAATGGAAATGTGTTTTACAATGTGTTGCTTATGTGTATTTGTATCTTAAAAGAGATGGAAACCTTGCCATTACAGGTTTCACCTTGTAGAGTCTGGTTGTTTATATTGACTGTGTGTAAAAGAAAATCCTGTGTGAGTGTGTGAGATTTTCATTCAACAGATTTATTTAAAAAGTGAGTTTTATATATTTTCGACTTTAAAAAAAGATTTAACATTATTCTAAAACTGTTGTTTGAAATATTTTATTAAATGTAGAGCTGTATATTGAAATTAGTTTCATTGTACTTGAAGTTTGTTTAAAAAACAGTCTTTACAGTAATATGCATATTTTTAAGTCTGTTCAAAGGTATAGCTGAATGATGTCTCATATTTTCAGATAGTTGGTTGAAGATGCAGTACAAATGTGTATTTTGAAAGATGTCCATATAAGGTGTAGTTTATTAGGCTTCATGTTTTCTTCTCTTTACAAAGGTATAGTTTAATGATACTGCATAATTATAAATACTTTGGTAAAGATGCAGCACAACTGTGGTGTTTGAAAGATGATCATATAAGGTGTTATTAATTAGGTTTCTGTTATTAGTTTGTACAGAAGGTACAGATAAATGCTGGCATATATTTAAAGATAGAATGGTGAAATAAGGTGCTTTTAATTAGGTTTCTTTTTGTAGTCTAAGCAAAGGTATAGTTGAATGATCAGTGACTGACCATGTCATGAATGATGTAATATGTGACGTCATCAGCAGTGCATTGTGGGGCGCAAGCTACAGTTAGTTGAACTAACTATAACAGCTCAATTTCTATGAGTGAAATGTCCAACTAACTATAACGCCCCTGAAACCTGTGTTTTTCTCAGTGAATTTCTAAGGTTTTTAGATGTTAATTTCTAAATATAAAGTCCCTGAAACCTATGGTTTTTGCAGTGGAAAAAAAAAAAAAAATATATATATATATATATATATATATATTCACTGAAAAAACCATAGGTTTCACACATGTTATAGTTAGCTGGACATTTTACTCGTAAAAAACCATTGAAATTGCCCCGTTATAGTTAGTTCAGCTAACTATAACTCGCGCGCCCGCAATGCACTGCTGATGACGTCACATATTACATCACTCATGACATGGTCAGTGACATCACTCATGACATCACTGATGACATCTCAAATGACATCACTGATGACCTCACTGATGACATCATCCAGTGAATGTGTGTTTTTCTGAAAATTAAATATGTTTGATATATGTATATCTCAAGGTCGATGGAAGAATAAATGGGTATATTACTGTCTAAATGGATGATTTCTTTTTGAAAAATTGATTGTGTAACTGACTGATTAAGTGTATCATAGTGAATACATGGCTTAGTGAGTAATGTTTAAATATGTAAATATCTGTATCAGTCTCTCACTTTGTGTATGAGTGGCTGCATGGGTTGGTGAGTAGCTACATAGGTGTCTATATAGGATATTAGTTGGTTTTTTGAGTATCAGTATGAGTGTCTGCATGGTTTGGTGGAGGGTATTACGTAGTGCATAGGTGCATGAATGACTGACTCACTGTTTGTATGTGTTTAACACAGCATGTGTGCAGGACTGTATGGGTGGATGAGTGTGTGTATGGGTGTGTTAGTGAGTGAATGACTGTCTCAATAGTGTCTTTATGAGTAACTACATATGTTTTAAACTAGTATATGTGACTATTGGTGTATATAAGTGAGTATATGTGAGAGTGAGAGATTGAAAGAGTTCCTGTATGAATAAGTATGTGTTTCTATAAGTGATTGTTTAAAAGACTAAGTATATGTAAGTTTCTGTAGAAGTAAGTGTGGTGGTGTGTGTATAACTGTATATGCAAGTAAATGGATGTTTGATTCTTTATTAGCATGAGTGACTATGTGTGTAAGTAACTCTATGGATGAGTGGCATTGTGTGACAGGATGTATAGGTGTATGAGTACATATGATGAGTGAGTACATGTATGAGTGACTGTATTGAACAGTTGGTGAATGAATGGATGTGTATGTGGATCTTAGAATTACTGAAGAGGTTGTTGTTACTGGTATTGGTATGTCAATTCGTTTGTAAATTTTAGTCTCTATTTTTGTATGTGTGTATCAAAAGTTATATTAGGGTGAGAGGAGGTCTGCCACTCTATCACAAGGATGATGTCATCAGTGAGGTCATCAGTGATGTCATTTGAGATGTCATCAGTGATGTCATGAGTGATGTCACTGACCATGTCATGAGTGATGTAATATGTGACGTCATCAGCAGTGCATTGCGGGCGCGCGAGTTATAGTTAGCTGAACTAACTATAACGGGGCAATTTCAATGGTTTTTTACGAGTAAAATGTCCAGCTAACTATAACATGTGTGAAACCTATGGTTTTTTCAGTGAATTTCTAAGGTTTTTTAAATGCTAATTCCTAACTATAACGTGTGTGAAACCCATGGTTTTTTCAGTGAATTTGCAAGGTTTTTTAAATGCTAATTCCTAACTATAACGTGTGTGAAACCCATGGTTTTTTCAGTGAATTTGCAAGGTTTTTTAAATGCTAATTTTTTTTTTTTCTTCTATTTTTTCTAACATATTTTTATTTTAATTTTCTTACCTTTTATAAAGACTATGATTAAATTTTTAAAATTCTTTAATATGTTTTTTTTTATATATATTTTAAAATAAACATGTAAAATTTATTTGCAGTACATTTTTTTTTTTTTTTTAATTATTTTTTTAGTACGCGTACCGTAAGCTTACGGTAAGCGTACGGTTTACGCAACGTCCGTAATTTTCCTACGCTGCTTGCGTATAGTTACGCAATTTGCGTAGCCGCGCGTACTCCGCGTGGGACGCGTACGCGTGTACGCTACACACGCACGTTACGCGGAAGTGCCGGGAGTGACTGTTATGCGCATGCGCGCAAGCGCGTGTCTTTTTTACGCGCATGCGCACTTTTGCCGTAAGCGCACCGTAAGCGTACCGTAAGCGCACGGTAGGTCATGTGATCATGAAACACAACTTTTGATTGGTTGAAACTACTTTCAGTTCTAGAACTCTCCTACACCACACCCATTCCCCTCATTTCTGCTTGTGATCCCTTGGGAGAAGGAGCTGGTTTGTCTTTGGGATACGATGGCAGAACAGCAGAGCTCTTCTGAGAGTGAGGCTAGCACTAGCAGCACTGTCTTGAGGCAGAGATCGAGGAAACAAAAGCCCTCTTATGTATGGGATTATTTTACTTTTCCTGAAGGCCAGCAAAAGGTAAATGCACCCTTAGTGACTTGTAAGCTGTGTAAGCGTGTACTTTCTAGAGGTAATCCTAACAGGAAGTATTCCTTTGGGAATCACACCATGAAGAGACACCTCCAGGATGTACACAGAAGGACACATGGTCATCTTTTTGGAGGTAACTCTTCAGAAAGACAAGCCAGTACATCCACAGCAGCTCAGCCTGGACCATCATCTGCAGGGCTGACTCCTTCTTCTGCAGGTCAGGTGAGCCCTTCATCTGTGGGGGGAGAATCTCCTTTTGCTGGCCCTCTGGAAATCAACCCTCGATTTCGGAAGGTTGATATTCGATGCACATTTTGTCAAGATCTAATTTGCTATAGGGAGACCAGTGTTTCCCTAGTGAACAACAAAATAGATCAGCACATTTGTCGCTTTGAATAATTTTCCCATGCTTCCTTTCCTCTGTCCCTGCATGAACACAACGGTTCTTTTAAGAGCCAACCTTATCTTTCATCTTTTTTTTACATATGTTTTGCGCGTACTTTTTTTTTATTTGTAAAAAAAACACTAAAAATCAATTATCACATTACAAGGTCCTTGAGAGACTACAATTATTATTATTGACTTACCATACTCACTCAAAAAAATATTTATTCATTTGTTTTTAAAAAAAATAGTTTTAAAAATGGTTCTAGTTTTCGAAAATTTTCTATATCAATCTGAAAAAAAAGAAAAAAGTATTAATATTTTAAAAACAATTTATAATACAGTACACATATTTACATTTTTTTCCCAAAAATATTTTTGCCTTATTTTTGCTGTTTTCAGAATATATTGCATTTCACTATAAATTGTGAAAGCAATTGCATTCATCATTTTACAGCGGGCAAAAAAAAATAACAATCACAAAGATTGTAATAAAAAAGCCCAGAATCTCTTTTTACTTAAACTTAACATTATAGAAATGCATAATATTCTAAAAAAATATCATCTAATACCAATACTTATTTCTTTAAAATACCGTCTGATATGTTTGTTTCAGAAGTATAATCACAATATTATATCTCAAATAACTCCAAAATACATCTAATTCCATTTCCTTTAGACCAAATAGTAATTTTAAATTTTTTTTTTGGAATAAATTTCCAACGGTAATCCAATAAAATTCTAAAGTTTAATTTGTCCAGATCTCACCGATTCTCTGTAACATTTTGGTTCACGAAAATTTTTTGAATAATTTATTAAGTCCACAATAGAATTGGTTACTTTTCCACATGGCAAAATAGTAATTTTTTAAATCATTTTTGAAAAAATTTCCAATGGCAGTCCAATAACATTCCAAAATTTAAATTGTGCAGATGTTACCGATAATCTCTAAATTATTGTTTTTTCAAAGTTTCATTAAAAATTAAAAAAGTCCACATTACAATTGGTTATCTTTCCATTAGGCCAAATGATAATTTAAAAAATCTTTTTTCTACAAAATTGCAATGGTAATCCAGTAAAATGGTAAAATTATTTTGTCGAGATCTTGCCAAATCTGTCTAAAATTTAGGTTTCAGGAAGATTAGATAGGAATTTGCTAAATCAAAAGGCAAACGTTGTTTGAAAATCAATTGGGAATCATTACACAGTGTCCAGCCTTTTTCACATTTAAGATAAACTGTGTAATGTCCAGAAGTAACAGTAGGTCCATCATGGAAAATTATTGCAACAGTTACAAAAGTTTTTCCTGAAATTGATAATTGCTGTCCTGTAAACTTCTTTATTAAAGTATCCATTTTTGAACCATCAGCTCTACATCGTTGCATCATTAAAATTACATACTGTCCGTATTCCTTTAAAATTAATGTTGAAAACATGTCAGAATTACACTCACCACATTTTATGCTATGATTAGCATCTTTAACTAATTTAGCAAAAGTGACTGTTTTACTCTCTGGCAATGTCAAATAAATAAATCTTTCATTATCAACAATAGAGCCACATATATTATAACAATTATCACAACTATGTTCCCATTTATAAGAGAGACCAAAAAAAATGTCAATGGGAACTCCTTCTTCTTCCACTACCTGAAGAAAATACATCATAAATTCATGTGCATCTTGCTGTTCATTTTGAGAAAACTGTGTTCGTCCTGAACATACATCTAAAAGTTTTCTAATTTCAGTAGCACTTTCTATTTGAGTTTTATCTTTACTCAGCTTTTGAAAAAGGAGACTCAGCACAGAACAGAATCTTTTTCCCTGATTTACTATTATCTGCTCTTGCAAACTTTCCAGATAAAATACAACATTCAGCACTACATTTGCGTAGCAGTTGACACCAGAGCTATTTTCAAAATGACATCCTACAACCTGTTCTTCATTTTCCTTATTCTTTTTGCTTGCAATTACATCACTCCTCTTTTTTTTCCTCTTCTCTACATCTTCATTACAGATATTCTCATTTTTTCTTTTACGAGAAACTACACGTTTCTCCAACACAGGATACTGACCTAAATGAGGAGCATAGCTTCTTCTTAATCTATTATACTCCTTTACACAGTTTGTATCAGCACTAACTTTTGAGTCATCAAAGTCTATCATGAATAAACCTGATAATGTTTTCACTCGTGACAAAGCAACATATGCCATACCCTCTTTGAACACAGTTGAACCAATGTTCACAAATGCACAATCTACAGTCAATCCTTGAGACTTGTGAATAGTTACAGCATATGCTAGAGAAAACGGAAACTGCTTCCTACGTACATATAAGTCTTTCAAAAGCATAAAACGTACTGTACAACGACAAATATCTTTAACTTCTTCTATCTGATCAAATTTTATTTTTAAACATTCAACTCCTTCTTTTTTCTGATAATTAATAAAACCCACAACTCTTCCCATCGCTCCATTAACTAAACCTTTTTCAACATCCAAATTTCTTCTTAAAAATACTCTACAGTTCATGCAAACATATAGATTTTTTTCTAATCCAGCTGTTTTGGAGATGTTCTTCTCTAGTGAGTCTAATTTATTTTTCATTTTGCCTGTTACTGTGACACTAATTCTTCCATCCTCAATTTTGTCCACTGCTTCCAATTTCCTGATCTCTTCCTTTTCCAATTTCAAAAGCTCCTCATTGAATATTGAGCATTCACGTAGAGTTGGCATTAAGCAGATGACACTTTTGTTTTCTGCAATGTTCTTGTATATCTTCTCTGCAACTATTTCTTCCTTTGGAAATAAATTATGTAGCAGCCGACTCTGTAATGTTTTTTTGCCAACTTCTGTGAGTAGTCCAATCCTGATATCTTTCAGAATACTTCCATATTCTGCATCGTTTGCTTGACTCATATTAGTAGTAAGTTCCTTGTACTCAAAGAAGGACCAAATATTTGTATTTCCGATGCTTCCCAATGACTTCTTCGTGTCTTCATGTGTGACAGTATTAAACACTGGTTGTCCTTTAACTGGAGTAAGTTGCAAAAGATCTCCAAAAACTATGACGTGTTTTCCACCAAATAACATGTCATAGTCTGTCTTCAAAATTTGCTGCATTCTTAAATGCACAAAGGCAAGCATTAAGTTTGATACCATGCTCACCTCATCAATAATGAGAACTTGCATCTTCTTCAATACTCTTGAAACTTCCAAGGATGCTTCTCCAGTTAGCTTGTTGAATTGTATTTTGTTCTCATGCTCCACTGGTAACATTAGCAAACGATGTAAAGTGATTCCTTTTATGTTATATGCTGCTAACCCAGTTGGAGCAGTAACCACACAAGACAAAGTAGAATCCGTTTTTTGCTTTAGGTAGCTTCTGATGACTTTTATTAGGAAACTTTTTCCAGTTCCAGCTTGTCCGCTTACATACATCCTGATTGGATGAAATGATGTGCATGAGCACTCTTTTTTTTATGTAGAAATCCGTGATCAATTTTGTTTTTGATCTCTTCATAAATTTGTTGCTGCTCTTGATTCAGTTGTCTTTCCAAATTTTCTACGTCTATAAATTCTTCTTGAGCTTGATTCATAGCCGTTTCCACTTCATTCATGGCTATTGATGCTTCATTTTCAACGATTGGTTGTCCTAGGGGATCTTGACTGAGTGTTCCTGAACTTTGGCTGTCCTGAGAACTATCTCTAGCTATTTCTGCTGCAATTGTAGTTTCCTGTTCAATTTCTTCATTTAACATTTGCAGATAAGTTGAGAATGTACTGCATTGTATGCTGTCTTTGCAAGCATTAAAAGAATCTTCATAGCTCTGGAATTCTCCCAGTAGTTCATCCTCTGTACGCCATGGTTTAAACAACTGTAAAAGAGCCAAGTAGTAAAATTCCTTCTTGTCAGTAGTGTCGCAACTCAGCTTCCGGTGATTTATCAAACTTCCTTTTGTTTGCTTCACCAAACATCCTTCTTCACCAACGACTTTATATTTTCCATTGTTGATGTCTTCTGCGGCTTTCCGTGAATAAATGTAGTTCTGCAGCACTTCATAGAGACACATGTTCTCCAGATGATGACTTCTCTTGGGATAATATGTGTCCAACATGTTTGTTTTCAAAATATCTGTACTTTCTGGGTCATTCTCGGCCAAATATTCAATTTCTCCTACAGATTTCAGTACCCGATTTCTCATTGCTGCAAGGCCTAAACTTGCCCAAATTATTCTTCTTGACTTCGAGTAGAGACTTGCAGAAGATAACCTATCTGAACATTCGTAGGATCCAATTTCTCTATGCGATAACATCTTTAAACTGAAACTGTACAGCTTCTTACTGACAGTCTTCTCGTGAGAAATCTCTTCCCACATTTCCTTCAATTCTGTTTTTTCTGATTTCGTTATGTAAGACGTTACATATCGAGCAACAGCAATGGAATTGTCAGCTACATACTGTATATCCATGTTAGCGTTCCACATGGATAAAATGACTGGGTTGTAGTCATTTATATTTTTTGATTCATCTTTTCTTTTTAGGTTGTAGGTATTCTTAGGTGATTTTCTTGTGATAGTATGTCTCACAGCTGACATAAAACTGTTGACTCTTCCATTTGAAAGAACAGGTCTAGGAAATCCAAATCGACATTTAGTGTAGTATTTTTCTTTGCTCTTGTATTTCCGTCGACAGTATTTTCCACACCGATGACTTTGGAAACGTAAAACTTGCTCCTTTAACTTGTTCTCTTCTGTGCTTTTTGGTATAGCACATGTTGCATATTCTTCAATGTAAGATAACACTGCTTCATCAGCATCTGTTCCAAACTTTGGGGCATCCTTGATCCACAACAGCATATGAATATGAGGAGCACCTCTTGCCTGGTACTCTTTTCTCCAAAAGAAATCCACTACTTCTCCAAGGGGTGGATTTTTTTTATTGCAGATGAAGGACATCATAGCCTCAAATCTATGATTGAAATATCTGCAAACATTAACCGGATCCAATGAGCACAGTTCTCCTGCTGTCTTGTATTCGATGTTTTTAATGTTTGAATTGGCCTCTCGTAGAAAATCCAGTAAATCATCCCAAGCGTACTCGGCACAGCTTAGGGTAAGGAACCATGTTGGTGTTCCTAAATTCCGTAACATGCATTTTAGTTCACCATGGCGTCTGTACCAATATTCATTTGTCCCACGCTGACAAGCCATCAGATTGATCAGTTGTGTTTCCAAATGATCATCTCGGTGCTGCACTTTCTCCATAAAATCCTTAGCAGACACATTTTGTAAATGTACTCCACTTTTTAAAATGTGATTTACTGCATAAGACAGTGCAGACAAGTCGCTTTCAAATAAAAGATGGAACAAATAAGGAATACTTTGTCGAAATCTGGGATCTTCAGCATATAGTCTTGTAGTCCGATACTCAGAAGCTGGAATCTGTTCTGGACGTTCATCGTATCGTCCTCCTTTTCCTTTAGGAAACAGCTGGGGAAAACATCGAGCTTCCAAGCTCTCCTCCCATACACTCACGGGAGTTCCTTTTGCTTTCTTCATCTGAAAGAGATCAATATTGTCTCCCATAACTTCTTTCGAATGAAGAGGATGTATGCTAAAATGTTCATAAATTTCTTCTTCCTTTGACTTGTCCACTTTTTCAATTTGTCCAGTTGGTGTTTCTGTGTCTTCTTGTAAATCTTCTTCTTCTTCTTCTTCTTCTTCTATATAAATTGATTCATACCATTTGTTATTTTTTTTCAAATACAAATTTGCTCTTTGTACTTTCCGCACATCTACCAGCTCCTGCCAAATCTTCTTATTCTTTGTAGGTACACCATTAACCAGAATAATTAATGGTTCAGTTTCCAAAGTATCCGCATCAATAGTTTCCATATTTTTTTTCAAATCCAAGGGCAAATACACCACTCTACCTTTTAAACCTCTCAGTAAATCTGAAGGAGGTAATTTACCAGTTTTGGGCTCCATACGTACTATGGTCTGGAACGGATGAACACATTGAATGAGTATAGACTCATATGTATTTAATTCAGAAAGTTCAGCAGGAATAGCATCCAATTCTAAATTATTATGTACAGCTCTGGTCGGCATTCTATTTTCCTCTAACTTGTTGTAACAGTATTTACAAATACGCTGATCTTCACCCAATTCAAAACAATTTTCTAGAAATATATATGTGGCAAAATCCTTCCACTTATAATTATCTTCATTTTCACTCTTTCTGTAGAGATCAACATTCCTAGTTTGTTTTCTATAATGAGTTCTGCGGCAACAAATACAAGTAAAATTTGGTCTTTCATTAGAGACTATTGCAAATTTTGTTATGTGATCATTAAATGTGTTACTTACAGAAGGTTCTACATTCTCTTCCACTTCTTCCTCATTTACTGTGTCCTTCTCTGCACTGTTTTGTTCAGGACCAAAGTAACAAAACTGAATTTCATCAACACCTTCTCTACATCTGATACCGTTCCTCGGAACAGAGCCCTATTCAATTCATTTAACTTTATTGCTGGACTTTTGGCAAAATACAACCGTCTCACAAACTTTCTCATTTCAGTATGATGAACAGCCAGCATCCTAAAATGATGGAAAACACTATTGCACACTTTTCTAGATAGACAAGCCAGAGAATGACCCTGCAAACCAGTATTCTCTCTCACTCTGCATGGATCCAGACTTTGAAGCACCTTAATCTTCTGTTTTACACTTTTTTTACTATATTCTCTTAGAAACTCTCGAAATTAGTCAATAGATTCCTGACGCACAGTGCAAATACTACTACAATTCCAAGTGTACACTGGGGCTTTAGGACGTCTCCCCATTGCCTCATCTGCCATCACTTGTACCTCATCTCTTGGAACCATTATCTCCTTCTCCATTATGCAACCATTTGTTACTTCATATGAACGACCTCTGGTGTCAACTGCATGCAGCAAACTATTACTTTGAAAATAGCTCTCTTCATTAAAAAAAGGTTCACTACTTGAACTATGCATCCACTTTCCTAAAAACACTTTACAAAAGTTTGTTCTGTTCACTACTCTTTTCCTTTTGCTATGTGATTTCAGTACATTAACCATTTTGTCTAATGTACGCATCCTATTCAAAATTAATATGAATAGTTTCCTTTTTAATTCTAATGCCTTTGCTGCAATGGCTTCAATTTCTTTTTTTCTCTTGTAATATTTTGCCTTTTGCTTATATTTCTTCACATCCTTTATCAAAATGGACATAACTCTTCTCTGAAACATTTTTCTACGTATCTCTTTAAACGCTGTTTTTCTGTTTATGTAAATCTTTTCAGTTGCAGAAGGTATATTTGCATTAACTAAATTCTCAATTTTTTCCTGTTCTGTTTGTTTCGTAACATTCTTTCCAGTACAGACATTTTGTACATTTTTCCTTGTTTTGAATATATTTTTAAGAAATTGTTTTTTCTGCTTACCAGAAGATTTTTTCTTTTTCCCAACATGAGCATCTTCTACTAACTTTGGTCCTCCAGTTGTCTTCAAATATAGTTTTTTTTTTTGCGTTTTTTGAACTCTGGATTTTGTAGGCATCTTAAATTTTGTTCACTGCTCTTCAGCAATACCTGAAAAAAACTAAAAAAAAATTCCTTTATTGTATTTAAATATATTACTACATTTCTTTTCACAATAGTCACAAAACGAAATTTCTTTGCCAATTTGAAAGCACACTTACTGCTCTTTTTTTTTCGGGGCAAGTGAAAATCACTTTTACAGACTGACACATTATTAAACCACTTTTTTTGATTTTCTTAAATGCACATGTCCAAACTTCTTTTTCAGACCACCTCCATGTGTAACCTGGGTGGCTGCCTACACTCTAGCAAGGGCAACCAGCCTTAGTGATGCTGAATGTATTTGCATTACAGACTGAAACCTGAAAACCCCACTTGCTTGTAAATAATGTGCATGATTATACATGGCAAGCACGTGGGTGTGTGCTAAGAGTCTGCTTCTTCCCCCAAAAATTCGCTCCCCCTTTCCATCTAATGCAACTGTGAAATCACCAGAGCAATACGCAATAAATCTCTGCCTATAATTCCTCTCTGCACACAGAGTCATGTTTTCACATTAGTCCCAAAACGAAATTTCTTTGCCAATTTGAAAGCACACTTACTGCTCTTTTTTTTTCGGGGCAAGTGAAAATCACTTTTACAGACTGACACATTATGAAACCACTTTTTTTTGATTTATTTAAATGCACATGTCCAAACTGCTTTTTCAGACCACCACCATGTGTATTCTCGGTGACTGCCTACACTCCAGCAAGGGCAACCAGCCTTAGTGATGCTGAATGTATTTGCATTACAGACTGAAACCTGAAAACCCCACTTGCTTGTAAATACTGTGCATGATTATACATGGCAAGCACATGGGTGTGTGCTAAGAGTCTGCTTCTTCCCCCAAAAATTCGCTCCCCCTTTCCATCTAATGCAACTGTGAAATCACCAGAGCAATACGCAATAAATCTCTGCCTATAATTCCTCTCTGCACACAGAGTCATGTTTTCACATTAGTCCCAAAACGAAATTTCTTTGCCAATTTGAAAGCACACTTACTGCTCTTTTTTTTTCGGGGCAAGTGAAAATCACTTTTACAGACTGACACATTATGAAACCACTTTTTTTTTATTTATTTAAATGCACATGTCCAAACTGCTTTTTCAGACCACCACCATGTGTATTCTCGGTGACTGCCTACACTCCAGCAAGGGCAACCAGCCTTAGTGATGCTGAATGTATTGGCATTACAGACTGAAACCTGAAAACCCCACTCGCTTGTAAATACTGTGCATGATTATACATGGCAAGCACATGGGTGTGTGCTAAGAGTCTGCTTCTTCCCCCAAAAATTCGCTCCCCCTTTCCATCTAATGCAACTGTGAAATCACCAGAGCAATACGCAATAAATCTCTGCCTATAATTCCTCTCTGCACACAGAGTCATGTTTTCACATTAGTCCCAAAACGAAATTTCTTTGCCAATTTGAAAGCACACTTACTGCTCTTTTTTTTTCGGGGCAAGAGAAAATCACTTTTACAGACTGACACATTATGAAACCACTTTTTTTTATTTATTTAAATGCACATGTCCAAACTGCTTTTTCAGACCACCACCATGTGTATTCTCGGTGACTGCCTACACTCCAGCAAGGGCAACCAGCCTTAGTGATGCTGAATGTATTTGCATTACAGACTGAAACCTGAAAACCCCACTCGCTTGTAAATACTGTGCATGATTATACATGGCAAGCACATGGGTGTGTGCTAAGAGTCTGCTTCTTCCCCCAAACATTCGCTCCCCCTTTCCATCTAATGCAACTGTGAAATCACCAGAGCAATACGCAATAAATCTCTGCCTATAATTCCTCTCTGCACACAGAGTCATGTTTTCACATTAGTCCCAAAACGAAATTTATTTGCCAATTTGAAATCACACTTTCTGCTCTTTTTTTTTCGGGGCAAGAGTAAATCACTTTTACAGACTGACACATTATGAAACCACTTTTTTTTATTTATTTAAATGCACATGTCCAAACTGCTTTTTCAGACCACCACCATGTGTATTCTCGGTGACTGCCTACACTCCAGCAAGGGCAACCAGCCTTAGTGATGCTGAATGTATTTGCATTACAGACTGAAACCTGAAAACCCCACTCGCTTGTAAATACTGTGCATGATTATACATGGCAAGCACATGAGTGTGTGCTAAGAGTCTGCTTCTTCCCCCAAAAATTCGCTCCCCCTTTCCATCTAATGCAACTGTGAAATCACCAGAGCAATACGCAATAAATCTCTGCCTATAATTCCTCTCTGCACACAGAGTCATGTTTTCACATTAGTCCCAAAACGAAATTTCTTTGCCAATTTGAAAGCACACTTACTGCTCTTTTTTTTCGGGGCAAGTGAAAATCACTTTTACAGACTGACACATTATGAAACCACTTTTTTTGATTTTCTTAAATGCACATGTCCAAACTTCTTTTTCAGACCACCTCCATGTGTAACCTGGGTGGCTGCCTACACTCTAGCAAGGGCAACCAGCCTTAGTGATGCTGAATGTATTTGCATTACAGACTGAAACCTGAAAACCCCACTTGCTTGTAAATACTGTGCATGATTATACATGGCAAGCACATGGGTGTGTGCTAAGAGTCTGCTTCTTCCCCCAAAAATTCGCTCCCCCTTTCCATCTAATGCAACTGTGAAATCACCAGAGCAATACGTAATAAATCTCTGCCTATAATTCCTCTCTGCACACAGAGTCATGTTTTCACATTAGTCCCAAAACGAAATTTCTTTGCCAATTTGAAAGCACACTTACTGCTCTTTTTTTTTCGGGGCAAGTGAAAATCACTTTTACAGACTGACACATTATGAAACCACTTTTTTTTTATTTATTTAAATGCACATGTCCAAACTGCTTTTTCAGACCACCACCATGTGTATTCTCGGTGACTGCCTACACTCCAGCAAGGGCAACCAGCCTTAGTGATGCTGAATGTATTTGCATTACAGACTGAAACCTGAAAACCCCACTCGCTTGTAAATACTGTGCATGATTATACATGGCAAGCACATGGGTGTGTGCTAAGAGTCTGCTTCTTCCCCCAAAAATTCGCTCCCCCTTTCCATCTAATGCAACTGTGAAATCACCAGAGCAATACGCAATAAATCTCTGCCTATAATTCCGATCTGCACACAGAGTCATGTTTTCACATTAGTCCCAAAACGAAATTTATTTGCCAATTTGAAAGCACACTTACTGCTCTTTTTTTTTTGGGGCAAGTGAAAATCACTTTTACAGACTGACACATTATGAAACCACTTTTTTTTTATTTATTTAAATGCACATGTCCAAACTGCTTTTTCAGACCACCACCATGTGTATTCTCGGTGACTGCCTACACTCCAGCAAGGGCAACCAGCCTTAGTGATGCTGAATGTATTTGCATTACAGACTGAAACCTGAAAACCCCACTCGCTTGTAAATACTGTGCATGATTATACATGGCAAGCACATGGGTGTGTGCTAAGAGTCTGCTTCTTCCCCCAAAAATTCGCTCCCCCTTTCCATCTAATGCAACTGTGAAATCACCAGAGCAATACGCAACAAATCTCTGCCTATAATTCCTCTCTGCACACAGAGTCATGTTTTCACATTAGTCCCAAAACGAAATTTATTTGCCAATTTGAAAGCACACTTACTGCTTTTTTTTTTTCGGGGCAAGAGAAAATCACTTTTACAGACTGACACATTATGAAACCACTTTTTTTGATTTATTTAAATGCACATGTCCAAACTGCTTTTTCAGACCACCACCATGTGTATTCTCGGTGACTGCCTACACTCCAGCAAGGGCAACCAGCCTTAGTGATGCTGAATGTATTTGCATTACTGAGTCCAACCTCAAACCCTTAAACTATTCTTTTTTTTTCCAGTACACCTTAATTTATTGTGAAAACATACTCCATATTATTTTACATGTTCCTCACATTTAAATTTCTCCCAAAACAGAAAATGATAAACGCAACTACAACAAAAACAATTTCCATTTCTATTATTCATTTCTTAAGTTACCACATACATCCCCTCTCAAACTGTAAACTCACCTTTAAAATTAGTTAGTTGTGAAAGAAATGTGACACTCAAACAGCAGATTATCAGAGCCAGGATCTCTGTTGTGTTCACCTCTCTCCTCTCAGCAGAACCAGATAATGGCAAACTTTCCCTCTATTTTTCCACACATATACATGTAAGTTTCAAATCTCAGTGCTTCCCCCTTTTTTTCAAATGTAATCACACATTTCTATTGGTTGAAAACCAACCCTTTTCCAAAAGTACCCTTCCCCCAACTTGACTTCTGCCTAGTACCCTTCCCCCAACTTGACTTCTGCCTGCTACCATAGCAACAGCTCATGGAACACTGCTGTGTTGAGTTAGGTCAGAAGTTCGCCAAACAATGTTTCAATTCCACAGAGCAAGAGTGCTTGACTTTTCAAACCTAACAGCAAATCCATAGTACTGTTCTTTGGTAACACATTTTTCTGTACCAATACAAAACATGCTTCTATTAATTTACACATACAGCCTAGTTTTTATTCTAGAATGGTATGAAACAGCCAATCAGTTCTTTTTTTTAAAAAAAAAATATGTATGCCTCCATTTCCAAACTGTCTTTCTTTTCATATTGCCATTCTACTGAAAGACACCTCCTGAGTGCATCCAGTTCTCCTTTGAAGATGTTCACAGTGTGGATTGTAGGGCACAGCTATGTCTTCTGGAGTGAAAAGTTTGCAGAGAAAACAGATATGGTGAGAGACCTTGCTTTGCCAAATGTAGACATTAAATGGATTGGTCAGAGAGGGTTAAAGTGGCACCAATTGATGCCATTGGTGAAATCCTTCATACAAATCCAACACCCTGACCTCATAATAGTGCACTGTGGTGGCAATGACCTAGGCACTTTGACTGGGGTAGGTCTGGAAATGCTTATGAAGGACACCTTTGCACAACTGTTTTCACTTTTCCCTAAAACTGCCTTTGTGTTTTCCAACATATGCCAAAGGCAAAAATGGAACTGGTCCAATCATTTCTGTCCACAGATTGACAAAGCAAGAAAGCACGTCAACAAATCTGTTTCTGCTTTCCTCCGTGACTATGGTATGGGTGCCATTTACCACAACAACTTGCGTTACGACATGCAAGACATTTATAGAGGAGATGGTGTGCACTTCACTGATGAAGGGAACAGAGTCTTCCTCTTGAACCTTAGACTCTGCATCGGTACTTACTTGTAGGTACCACTTAAAAATCACTTCATAAACACAGCGGCTCTTTTTAGAGCCCCCTAATATCTAAACACTTAAATCTGCATTTCATTTCATTTTTGTATTTTTTTTTTACCGTACGCTTACCGTAAGCTTACCGTACGCGTACCCCGTGATTTTTTTTTTAAATCAATAAATGTTTTCTTTGTACTTTACAGTCCTTCTTTGACCCCCTCACAAATGTAAGGGGGTCTGTAACTCTCCTCTTTGCCCCCTTTTCTTGTTTTCACTCTTTTTTTCAGAGTGAAATACACAAAATGGCGGCCGCCGCTTCCTGGTTTCGGCCGATTCGAATGTTTACTAAGATCTAAGAGCCAATCAGAATCGCGATCGCGCACGCCACCGTACGCTTACGGTAAGCGTACGGTAAGCGTACCGTAAGCGGGCTCAGATATATATATTGGTTTAAAGGCTATTTTCTCAGAATCTACTGAACAGATTTACACCAAACCTACAAAAGGCACTTCCTTGATCTAGGGACTACCTCTCTGCCAAATTTCGAGTAATTCTGTTCAGCCGTTCGGGCTGTAGCTCGTTCTAAAGGTCCTATGGAAAAATGCATGGGAAAAACGCGTTTTGGGACCCCCCTTTTATCTCAGCCCCCGCTTGACGTATCCCCCCGAGACTTTCAGGGTAGGAGCGTAGCGTAGCGCCCCACCTATTTTGAGAAATTCGCGAGGATTCGTCAACCGGCGCCAAAGTTATTCAAAATAGAATGTTGAGGTTTTCCTATGGAAAAGGGGTCCTAACTATAACTACCTACTGGCGACCGCCAGTAGGTAATATATATATATATATCTATATATATTTTCAAACAAAGGACACTCGCACTCTGGAACCTTGTCAGGATTTATTATTTAACAGAATTCCCGTCTGTTACACCAACGCGTTTCAGCCTTGTCGGCCTTGTTCACGGTAGGTGGTATTACTTCCTTTAACGTTTATAAAGCATTTCCTGTATGTACAATGTTTGAAAAAAAAAAAAAGAATTCTGGGATTTGTAGTTTTTAGTTTTTTGACAAAACAAATCACCTAGTAACAGTGAGAAAATGACTTGTTAATCTAGTTTCATTTACAAAGGCATTTGGACTATTGTCAAAAGCAATTGGAAACATTAACTGGTATTAGTGACCAAACTCATAATTCAAAGAGTATATACGTTTCACAATTTACAATCGGATGCTGAGCAGGTATCAGTGACCAGATGCAAAGCAATGGTATCGCAAAAAGGGGGGAGAGCTGCATTTATAAGATGGAGGCGTCTGTGCCAAAACATTAGTTAAACGTATAGGATCACAAAGTGTACCCATGTCTTTATAGTAAGTGATTGATTTCAAAGTTTTAAGGTAAGTCCAAAAAATGTTCTGTTAGAGATGTACATAAAGTTCCTCATCCGCATTCATCCCTCTCGGGATCTTAGTTCGTAATCTGATGATGTATTTGGATTCAAGTTGTCGCAATTTCCTTTGTCGGTCACCCATCCTTTCATTCATTTCAATAGAGTCAATAGCAAAGAATGACATGTTCATCCAATTTCCTTTCTGGCATGTAAGTATGTGTTTGGCGGTGGCGTACGTTAGATCTCTGTTTTTTACCGCTCTGATATGTTCTAAAATTCGCTTTTTCAGCATGCAGATGGTGCTGCCTATGTAGAGCATGCCGCAATCACATTGGATCACATATATTACAAATTTTGTTGTACATGTGATTTTTTGATGTATGTGAATGGTTTTGCCTTCTGGGTCTTTGAACGTTCTCATATTTATTCCAATTTTGCAGGCTCTGCAATTGTTGCATTTCCTGAAACCGATTTGTTGTGTTGTAAGCCAGTTTAGTTCTGCAGTTTGGATAGTCTGAAAGTGACTCTTGGTAGTGAGATCTCTGATAGATGGTACTTTCTTATATGAGATAGATGGTTGTGTACCAATGATGTTCACTAGATCTTGGTCTTGTTGTAAGACTGGCCAGTATTTCTGAATCATTTGTCTGATTTTGTACGATTCTTTGCTGTGTGTGAGTATTAGTCGTGGTGCTGTTGGGTGGATGGTGATAGGCTGGTTGTCCAATTGTGAGTGTTTCTTCACAAGGATATCGGTTCTGCTCCTAGTTTTTACCCTGTCCATACTTTTCTTGCGGTCTCTCATTTTGTAACCTCGTTTTTGTAATCTCTTGGTACACTCAAGAATTTCTTTATTGGCATCTTCATCTTTGGAAAAATTCCTTTTCATGCGAATGAATTCACCGTAAGGGATGCTTCTCAATAGAGCTTTTGGATGGAAGCTGTCTGCATGTAGAATACTGTTGGTAGCAGTTTTTTTCCTGAAGAGAGTAGTTTCAATTTGATCGTTCTCAATGTATACTGATATATCAAGGAAATCAATTTTGTGACAGCTTGTATTACACGTAAAGGAGAGTCCAATATCGTTATTGTTTAGTGTATTGAAGTATTGCATGAATTCATCTTTATTTCCATTCCAAATCAGGAACAGATCGTCAATATACCGTGACCACAAAACAATTTTGTCTAGTGCCCCGTTGTTCTGTGGGCCCCATGCTATTTCCTTCTCCCACCACCCCATTGTGAGGTTAGCATAATTGGGCGAGAAGGAAATTCCCATGGCACAACCACATAGTTGGTGGTATATTTGGTGATTGAAAAGAAATATATTGTTGTTTAAACATATTTTAATCATGGTGAGTAACATGGCTGAGTGTTCCAATTCATGTATACTCCTTTGTCTTAGAAAATATGCACAGGCAGTTAGGCCAATGGTGTGTTGTATTGATGTGTACAGTGACACAACATCTATGGCTGCCATGAGATAATTGGGGTTCCATGATGTGTTGGCAAGAATTCGTAGAAAGTCACTTGTGTCTTGAATATACGAAGGAAGGTTCTTCACCAAAGGTGCAAGGTACCGGTCTATATATGATGAGATGTTTTCATATATTGAATCACAGGATTTTACAATTGGTCTCCCTGGTGGTTTTATCAGTGTCTTGTGAATCTTTGGCAGGAAATATAGAGTTGGGATTGTTGGATTTTCTTTCAGTAGAAATGTTTTCTCCTCGATGTTGAGTAAATTATGTTCGTGCCAATCATTAAGGTGTTTCTTTATCTCCTGAAGCATCTTGTATATTGGATTGTTTGTAAGCTTGGTGTATTTGTGAATGTCACTTAATTGTCGGTGTGCTTCTTCTACATAATCACTGGTGTTAAGGATCACGATATTTCCGCCCTTGTCTGCGGGCTTTATAATAATATTGGGATTTTTTGCCAAATTCTGAATTGCTTGATTTTCTTTTCTGGAGATATTTTCCCTGATTTTATTGTTCCTTATTTTGTCAATTTTGGCAATTTCATTCATAATTATTTTCGAGAAAGAATCAATTTTATTACCTGGTGATAGCTGTGGGCTATATTTGGATTTTTGTTTTAGGCCGCTTGGTTCATGTTGTTTAGTATCAATTCCAAGGTGTTGGAGAATTTCCACTTCAGTGGTTTGGTCATTTTCCGAATCGTTTGCCAGGTCATATAGATTTTTTAGATGAGGGATTTCCTCTATTGTGAGTGAGTCTCTCTGAGTTTGCTTAGTGCCTTCTTGTACCTCTATGTTTTGGGTGTTTTGTTTCTTTAATGCATGTATTTTGGTGAGTTAAAGTTTTCGCACAAATTGATATATGTCAATTTTGGTGGTAGTATAATCAAGATGTTTCTGTGGGCAGAAAGATAGGCCTTTGTTAAGGATTCGGTGTTCAGTATCCGTGAGTACATAATCCGATAGATTGATTATTAGATTATTCATGTTTGGTTCCTCTTCGTATGGTTCCTGAGTCCGTATGTTCTTTTTTCTTTTGGATCTCCGGGTTTTCCTGAGGCTTCTGAAAACTTTATATTGCCTCTTCCATACCCTCTGCCTCGTCCTCTGCCTCTGCCTCGTCCCCGAGTCCGGGATAGATTCTGGTCCAGGTCGACGAGGCGCATTTCCTCTAAAAAAGTAGTATTGGTAGGTATACTGGTGCTGGAGATTGTTTCATTTTCGCTACCACTTACATCTGATTCTGTTTCTATGTCAGTTGAAGATTGTGCGGGTCGTGTAGCTTGATTCATTTTCAATACATCAAACCTTTTGGCAAATGTAAGTATTCTGCCTTGTTTATAATCAGCTTTGTCGCGGGCAAACTTTCTCTTTTTTCGTTGTTCAATTTCATCTTCATACCTCTCTAAGCGGTCTTCCATTTCTTTCCATAATTTATCAGTATCTTCCTTATTGTTTGCAGAAATTGTAGCTTCCAATTCTTGGATTTGGTTGTGTATCTCCTCAAGATCCTTTTCAGCGTATTTTATAAGGATGCGCATCATGTTCTGACTGCATGCTGTATTGTTTGCTCCCCACTCCTCAAGCATGTCAGTTCTTGTTTCTGGGTGTGTGGGCATTGTAAAAATCCTCAGCCCACGTGGAATTCGATTGATTTCAAGATACTTTTGTAGTGCGAGTGCCCACACACCCAGAAACGAGGCAGAGGGTATGGAAGAGGCAATATAAAGTTTTCAGAAGCCTCAGGAAAACCCGGAGATCCAAACGAAAAAAGAACATACGGACTCAGGAACCGTATGAAGAGAAACCAAACATGAATAATCTAATAATCAATCTATCAGATTATGTACTCACGGATACTGAACACCGAATCCTTAACAAAGGCCTATCTTTCTGCCCACAGAAACATCTTGATTATACTACCACCAAAATTGACATATATAAATTTGTGTGAAAACTTAAACTCACCAAAATACATGCATTAAAGAAACAAAACACCCAAAACATAGAGGTACAAGAAGGCACTAAGCAAACTCAGAGAGACTCACTTACAATAGAGGAAATCCCTCATCTAAAAAATCTATATGACCTGGCAAACGATTCGGAAAATGACCAAACCACTGAAGTGGAAATTCTCCAACACCTTGGAATTGATACTAAACAACATGAACCAAGCGGCCTAAAACAAAAATCCAAATAGAGCCCACAGCTATCACCAGGTAATAAAATTGATTCTTTCTCGGAAATAATTATGAATGAAATTGACAAAATTGACAAAATAAGGAACAATAAAATCAGGGAAAATATCTCCAGAAAAGAAAATCAAGCAATTCAGACTTTGGCAAAAAATCCCAATATTATTATAAAGCCCACAGACAAGGGCGGAAATATCGTGATCCTTAACACCAGTGATTATGTAGAAGAAGCACACCGACAATTAAGTGACATTCACAAATACACCAAGCTTACAAACAATCTAATATACAAGATGCTTCAGGAGATAAAGAAACACCTTAATGATTGGCACGAACATAATTTACTCAACATTGAGGAGAAAACATTTCTACTGAAAGAAAATCCAACAATCCCAACTATATATTTCCTGCCAAAGATTCACAAGACACTGATAAAACCACCAGGGAGACCAATTGTATCATCCTGTGATTCAATATATGAAAACATCTCATCATATATAGACCGGTACCTTGCACCTTTGGTGAAGAACCTTCCTTCATATATTCAAGACACAAGTGACTTTCTACGAATTCTTGCCAACACATCATGGAACCCGAATTATCTCATGGCAACCATAGATGTTGCGTCACTGTACACATCAATACAACACACCATTGGCCTAAATGCCTGTGCATATTTTCTAAGACAAAGAAGTATACATGAATTGGAACACTCAGCCATGTTACTCACCATGATTGAAATATGTTTAAACAACAATATATTTCTTTTCAATCACCAACTATACCACCAATTATGTGGTTGTGCCATGGGAATTTCCTTCTCGCCCAATTATGCTAACCTCACAATGGGGTGGTGGGAGAAGGAAATAGCATGGGGCCCACAGAACAACGGGGCACTAGACAAAATTGTTTTGTGGTCAAGGTATATTGACGATCTTTTCCTGATTTGGAATGGAAATAAAGATGAATTCATGCAATACTTCAATACACTAAACAATAACGATATTGGACTCTCCTTTACGTGTAATACAAGCTGTCACAAAATTGATTTCCTTGATATATCAGTATACATTGAGAACGATCAAATTGAAACTACTCTCTTCAGGAAAAAAACTGCTACCAACTGTATTCTACATGCAGACAGCTTCCATCCAAAAGCTCTATTGAGAAGCATCCCTTACGGTGAATTCATTCGCATGAAAAGGAATTGTTCAAAAGATGAAGATGCCAATAAAGAAATTCTTGAGTGTACCAAGAGATTACAAAAACGAGGTTACAAAATGAGAGACCTCAAGAAAAGTATGGACAGGGTAAAAACTAGGAGCAGAACCGATATCCTTGTGAAGAAACACTCACAATTGGACAACCAGCCTATCACCATCCACCCAACAGCACCACGACTAATACTCACATACATCAAAGAATCGTACAAAATCAGACAAATGATTCAGAAATACTGGCCAGTCTTACAACAAGACCAAGATCTAGTGAACATCATTGGTACACAACCATCTATCTCATATAAGAAAGTACCATCTATCAGAGATCTCACTACCAAGAGTCACTTTCAGACTATCCAAACTGCAGAACTAAACTGGCTTACAACACAACAAATCGGTTTCAGGAAATGCAACAATTGCAAAGCCTGCAAAATTGGAATAAATATGAGAACGTTCAAAGACCCAGAAGGCAAAACCATTTACATACATCATAAAATCACATGTACAACAAAATTTGTAATATATGTGATCCAATGTGATTGCGGCATGCTCTACATAGGCAGCACCATCTGCATGCTGAAAAAGCGAATTTTAGAACATATCAGAGCGGTAAAAAACAGAGATCTAACGTATGCCACCGCCAAACACATGCTTATATGCCAGAAAGGAAATTGGATGAACATGTCATTCTTTGGTATTGACTCTATTGAAATGAATGAAAGGATGGGTGACCGACAAAGGAAATTGCGACAACTTGAATCCATATACATCATCAGATTACGAACTAAGAACCCGAGAGGGATGAATGCGGATGAGGAACTTTATGTACATCTCTAACAGAACATTTTTTGGACTTACCTTAAAACTTTGAAATCAATCACTTACTATAAAGACATGGGTACACTTTGTGATCCTATACGTTTAACTAATGTTTTGGCACAGACGCCTCCATCTTATAAATGCAGCTCTCCCCCCTTTTTGCGATACCATTGCTTTGCATCTGGTCCCTGATACCTGCTCAGCAGCCGATTGTAAGTTGTGAAACGTATATACTTTTTGAATTATGAGTTTGGTCACTAATACCAGTTATTTTTCCAATTGCTTTGCACAATAGTCCAAATGCCTTTGTAAATGAAACTAGATTAACAAGTCGTTTTCTCACTGTTACTAGGTGATTTGTTTTGTCAAAAAACTAAAAACTACAAATCCCAGAATTCTTTTTTTTTTTTTCATACATTGTACATACAGGAAATGCTTTATAAACGTTACAGGAAGTAATACCACCTACCGTGAACAAGGCCGACAAGGCTGAAACGCGTTGGTGTAACAGACGGGAATTCTGTTAAATAATAAATCCTGACAAGGTTCCAGAGTGCGAGTGTCCTTTGTTTGAAAATTGATTATTGGCCGATGGCTTGGCCCAACACCCGCACCCGCTGGGGAGCGATCCGAACGAAGCCACATTGTTGGATATATATATATATATATATATATATATATATATATATATATATATATATATATATTCAGTGAAAAAACCATAGGTTTCACACATGTTATAGTTAGCTGGAAATTTTACTGATAAAAAACCAATGAAATTCCCCCGTTATAGTTAGTGCAGGCAACTATAACTCACGCGACCGCAATCCTCTGCTGATGACATATGTGTCTTTATGAAAAAAAAATATTTGCAATATATGTATAGCTAAAATTTAATGGAAGAAGACATGGGCAAATAAGTGTCTAAATACAGTATAAGCATCAGCAGAAGATTGCGGTCGCGTGAGTTATAGTTGCCTGCACTAACTATAACGGGGGAATTTCATTGGTTTTTTATCAGTAAAATTTCCAGCTAACTATAACATGTGTGAAACCTATGGTTTTTTCACTGAATTTGCAAGGTTTTTTAAATGCTAATTCCTAACTATAACGTGTGTGAAACCTATGGTTTTTTCAGTGAATTTGTACGGTGCGCGCACAGTGAGCACGCGGTGCGCTTTGCGCACCGCGCGCCCACTTTACGCAGTTAGTGCCGTGCACGCACGGTGGGCACGCGGTGCGCTACGCGCACCGCGTGCCCACTTTACGCTAGATGGGCCATGTACGCACGATGCGCTTCGCGCACCGTGCGCACATGGAGGACATATGATGCGCTTCGTTGTGAAAGGTAATGTTTTATTTTTTCACAGAAGTGATATGCCATGCACAAATGCTGCCCTTCGGGCACCATTTCCACATGGGGTGGGGAGAGTATGGATATTTTTTTTTTTTAATTAATTTTAAATTCCGTTTTTTACCTTGGGGGATCTTTGAGGACTCCCTCAACATGGCTAGGTGCTTAGGAGCTGTCTAAACAGTCCCTTTACATGTTTTTGGCCTTTGTTTTTTAACCCCCTCTCAGAGTGCGAGAGAGAAAATGGCGGCCGCTACTTCCTGGTTTCGACCGATTCGAATGTTTACTAAGATCTAACAGCCAATCAGAATCGCGCTCGCGCACGTCACCGTACGCGTACGGCAAGCGCTCCGTAAGCGCACCGTAAGCTGGCTCAGATATATATATTGATTTAAAGGCTATTTTCTCAGAATCTACTGAACAGATTTACACCAAACCTACAAAAGGCACTTCCTTGACCTGTAGACTACCTCTCTGCCAAATTTCAAGGAACTCTGTTCAGCCGTTCGGGCTGTAGCTGTGTCTAAAGGTCCTATGGAAAAATGCATGGGAAAAACGCGTTTAGGGACCCCCCTTTTATCTCAGCCCCCGCTTGACGAATCCCCCCGAGACTTTTAGGGTAGGAGCGGAGCGTAGCGCCCCATTAGTTTTGAAAATTTCGCGAGGATTCGTCGACCGGCGCCAAAGTTATTCAAAATAGAATGTTGCGGTTTTCCTATGGAAACAGGGTCCTAACTATAACTACCTACTGGCGACCGCCAGTAGGTAATATATATATATATATATATAAATAGTCCATTCCGCTCTTCTCTCGGCGGAAATATAGGCACGGACCTCTCGCCTCCAGTCCCAAAATCAGTCAATCCACAAGCAAGAGTGGGTGAAGCAAAACAGTTTAATACCTTAAAGTTTTTAAAACGAAGAAATATTCGGACCAGTGTCCTCCATGACGCGTTTCAATTGGAAAAATGCCATATAGGGTGCTATTCAAATTAATGCATAGTGCATATGATCCACCTAAAAAGCAACCTAAATAAACCTATATTGTCAAAAAAACGAGCTGTCAAATTTAAGAAAAATTACCAGTTTCAAATAAACGTGAACCCAAAAAAAGTATTTAACAAAACTAAATGCGTATAGTGTAAGACAAAAATACGTATAAAATGATCAAAATAGCAGCATATATAGATAAAACTAGTCAAAAGGACAAAATGTATAAATATACTATAAAAGCCATAAAAAGATAGTTTATATATATATACTTCATTTTATACAAAGAGATCAGTGGCCAAGATAAGAGCTGAAAATCCATAAAGGAAGGCAGTCTGAAATAAAAAAAACTATTAAAAAATGCCAAAAGGACATTGTGCAAAAGTGCAAGGACCTAATCAGCAAAAGAGTTAAGTAGAAGAAAACAACACATAATTTCCAGACATCGAATAAGGGCCTAACAATGCTTAGAATATGACAAAAAGACACAGCTAGGATGCAAAAAAACAGTTCATAGCAGCAGTAAGATACAAATAATCATAGAAAGTTATGAAGATCCTCATTAATATTCAGACCATTTGGGGCTCTAGTATCTAAGGCTAGAATAAAATGTGATTCTCTCTGTCTCAATAGTTTATCACGGTTGCCGCCCCGTCCGGGGTTGGCAACTGATCCTATAACAGTGTACTCAAAGTCTTTTAACTTGTTATCATGAATGGCTTTGAAGTGTCTCGCCACTGGATAGTTAGAGTCAGAATTCACTATTGCCCTAATATGCTGCAGGACTCGTTTGTGAACAGGAAGTTTGGTACTACCTTTATACTCTAGATTACAAGTGCAGTGAATTTTGTAGATTGCATATTCAGTGTGGCACGTTAAATGTCCTTGAATGGCATTCTCTTTGCTGTTGAATGCTGTTCTATAGTGTGTACTATTGGTGGCAAAGGTACACGCCCGGCAAGAGTTACACTTAAAGAAGCCCGTTTTATTAAGCCAAGTGCCTTTGATGTTAACTAAAGGCATAGTTCTCACAAGGGCATCCCTCATAGAAGGTGCTTTCCTAAAAGTAATAGAGGGTAATTTAGGAAGGATGGGGCCCAAAATATTGTCCGTTAAAACAATAGTCCATTCAGAATAAATGATTTTACGAATGGCATTCTCCTGAGAACTAAACATAGTTATTAGGCGAATGGACTTAAGGTCTGATTCAGGAGTTAACGTGATATTCTTGCTACTAGGTTGAAGAAGAGTAACCCTGGATATAGCATTCGCTTTGTTGAGGGCATGTGTTAAAAGAAATTCTTTGTAACCCCTGTCAAGAAATCTTTTAAAAGCTGCCTTCTGACAATCAATTGAGACAGTATCAGAGCTACAAATACGTCGAATGCGAATGAATTCGCCGTAAGGTATACTATTGATCAGATGACGTGGGTGTGCACTGTCTGCAAATAAAATCGAGTTACCTGCGGTTGTCTTCCTATGCAGTTTAGTACAGAGTGTATTACTGTCAATGTATACCAAAACATCAAGAAACTCAACAGAACAATTGTCAATGGAAGCAGTGAACTTCAGATTCAAATCATTAACATTAATATCATCAACAAATCTACTGGCATCATCCTTCGAACCATTCCAAATTAGAAATATATCATCTATATAACGCCAGTAATGGACCACATGGCTCCACCAGTGCTGGTGGGTGGTCCTGAGGACATGCTCCTCCCACCAGCCCACATGCAAACATGAGTAGCTGGGGGAGAAACATGCCCCCATCGCCACACCATGCACTTGATGGTAAATCACATTCTCAAACAGAAAGAAATTTGTGGATAGGCAAAGTTAAATCATCTCTAAGATCATGTTGTTGTGATCTTTCATATTGATGTCCCTGTTGGCTAAAAAATGTTTGGTAGCAATCAAACCATGACAATGTTTAATGCTGGTGTAAAAGGATTCTATGTCCATAACTACCAGCAGGTAGTTGGAACACCATGGAATGTCCTTAATCTTATTCAGGAAATCTGTAGTATCTTTGATGTAGGATGGCAATGAGGTCATGTGTGGCTGCAGAAAAAAATTGACATATTTTGATAGATTCTCATTCATGCTGTTCTGGGCAGAGATAATAGGACGCCCAGGTATTGGAGTTACTTTTTTGTGTACCTTTGGTAAGAAATATAAAATAGGTGTAACTGGATGTTCAATATTAAGAAAGTTCATTTCATCTTTAGTTAACAAACCAGTTCTCTTCCATAGGTAGATTTTTTTGCGTGTTTTTTCCTCCGCAGATCTCATTTCGAGTTTTGTCGTTTGTTTATAACAAGACCCATCAGACAAATGACGATCAGCCTCTGCCAGATAATCTATCCGAGACCACAGTACTGTGTTACCCCCTTCATCTGATTTCCTGATTATAAGGTTAGGATTATTCTGCAATTTCAAAATTAAAGCATGGTATTGTTTGTTGCGATAATCCCTCTGTCGTGATGCAAACGGAACTGTCCTATTAAGAGTCTTAAGTTCAGTAATTACTCGATCACTGAAAACATCCACCGCATCTTTCGGCATCAAAGGAAAAAAGGTGGAGGTAGGGCGGAAGGGGCTAAGAGCTGTCGTATTGGAACAGCTAAATTGACTGGCCGAAGAAGGATCCCCATCTTCAGTCACATGTGCCAAATCAAAAAGTATCTGTAAATTAGAAATGTCTTTGACTTGCAAAGTGCCTCCAATATTGGTTGTATTAGTTATATTAACAGGATTCTTAACAGGTGATGTATTAAGTTGAAAATATTTAATCAATTTAATTTTCCTTATGAATTTAAACACGTCAATCCTGGATTGGTTATAACAAAAACGATGCTTTGGATAAAAAGAAAGGCCCAGAGATAGTAATTGTGTTTCCGCTGTTGACAATAAAGTATCTGTCAAGTTGATGACTGTGTTTTGTGTAGTATTTATTGCTTTTTCCAAACCCTTCTCGCATTCCATCTTGATGTATTTTTGGCGGTGCCTGAGCCTCCTCTCCCTCCTGCGTTGGTTGGCTGATCTTCTTGCACAAATTGAGGTTTGCGGGGGCGCAAGGCGTACCTCCGGTCCTCGCTCACAAAATGTAGTTCCTCTACTAGAGAAAAACTCGGAGCAGCAGAAGTTGAAGGTAAAGATATACCCGATCGGTCATCATCGGAATCGCTGTTAGTGCTGAGGGACACTATATCAGAATCACCTTCGCTGACTTGAGCCTCATTATTCACAGGGATTTGTTTGCCATGTATAGTGTCCCCGGACAGTGCTTGTCTCTTGTAATTATCGTACTTGCGTGCAAAAGTAAAAATTCTACCAGTGGCATAGTCATTCTGGTCGCGCGCAAATTTGAAAATCTTTCTCTCTTTGATCATATCCCCATATTTTTTTAAACGTATATCGATGTCGTGTTTCCCTTTATTGATACTGTCACTTTGACCAGTAGCATCAAGTAGTCCATTTATACGTTCTATTTCCACCAAAAGAGCATTGCGGTCGATTTCTGCATACTTAATGAGAATATTGATCATATTCATTGAGGCTTGCAAGTTGTTTTCAGCCCACTCTTGTAACATATGTGGATTCGGATTTTCAAAAGTAGGAGCAATAAGCACACGTAGCCCTCTGGGAACACGATTGGCATCTCTATATTTTTCAAGTGACTTTTTCTCGAATACGAACTCTAATCACCATAATGCACTGCTTCAAAACGTCATGTGGGCGGGACTATTTACAACATTTAAAGCACAAACTGCCATGCTGCTGCTTTTCCTCTGGAGCCATTTCCTGTGATTAAGGGCGAGGACGCCCGAAACGCGTTGGGACTCTGAATGGCATATTGAATCGAACTTGCGCTGTGTTTCCGAAGTTGTGCAAAATGCTATCCTGTGGAATAAAGAGCAAAACACATGCCGTGTGAGGTACCTTCAATGTTGGGAAACTTACGATTGGTATATCTAGCGGCCATCCCAGGTCGCGAAGGCACCCCCCTGCAGAAGAGCGGGTCCGGTAGCGTTACTTACACGTTGCCATTGGAACGGTATGTGAGTTCGACAGGAGCTCAAAAAGCATGTCAGCAAC
Organism: Triturus cristatus; assembly: GCF_964204655.1. Lineage (NCBI taxonomy): Eukaryota > Metazoa > Chordata > Amphibia > Caudata > Salamandridae > Triturus > Triturus cristatus. The sequence goes on from NC_140587.1 coordinate 109,547,031, forward strand.
TTGGTGAATACGCAGTGATCATAACAAAATGAAGGAAACAAAACAGCGGCACCAACTCTTTGGGGAACAAAAGTATAATACGAACTCTAATCACCATAATGCACTGCTTCAAAACGCCATGTGGGCAGGATTATTTACAACATTTAAAGCACAAACTGCCATGCTGCTGCTTTTCCTCTGGAGCCATTTCCTGTGATTAAGGGCGAGGACGCCCGAAACGCATTGGGACTCTGAATGGCATATAGAATCGAACTTGCGCTGTGTTTCCGAAGTTGTGCAAAATGCTATCCTGTGGAATAAAGAGCAAAACACATGCCGTGTGAGGTACCTTCAATGTTGGGAAACTTACGATTGGTATATGTAGCGGCCATCCCAGGTCGCGAAGGCACCCCCTTGCAGACGAGCGGGTCCGGTAGCGTTACTTACACGTTGCCATTGGAACGGTATGTGAATTCGACAGGAGCTCAAAAAGCATGTCAGCAACTTGGTGAATACGCAGTGATCGTAACAAAATGAAGGAAACAAAACAGCGGCACCAACTCTTTGGGGAACAGAAGTATAATACGAACTCTAATCACCATATGCACTGCTTCAAAACGCCATGTGGGCGGGACTATTTACAACATTTAAAGCACGAACTGCCATGCTGCTGCTTTTCCTCTGGAGCCATTTCCTGTGATTAAGGGCGAGGACGCCCGAAACGCGTTGGGAGTCTGACTGGCATATTGAATCGAACTTGCGCTGTGTTTCCGAATTTGTGCAAAATGCTATCCTGTGGAATAAAGAGCAAAACACATGCCGTGTGAGGTACCTTCAATGTTGGGAAACTAACGATTGGTATATGTAGTGGCCATCCCAGGTCGCGAAGGCACCCCCCTGCAGACGAGCGGGTCCGGTAGCGTCACTTACACGTTGCCATTGGAACGGTATGTGAATTCGACAGGAGCTCAAAAAGCATGTCAGCAACTTGGTGAATACGCAGTGATTGTAACAAAATGAAGGAAACAAAACAGGGGCACCAACTCTTTGGGGAACAAAAGTATAACACGAACTCTAATCACCATAATGCACTGCTTCAAAACACCATGTGGGCGGGACTATTTACAACATTTAAAGCACGAACTGCCATGCTGCTGCTTTTCCTCTGGAGCCATTTCCTGTGATTAAGGGCGAGGACGCCCGAAACGCGTTGGGACTCTGAATGGCATATTGAATCGAACTTGCGCTGTGTTTCCGAAGTTGTGCAAAATGCTATCCTGTGGAATAAAGAGAAAAACACATGCCGTGTGAGGTACCTTCAATGTTGGGAAACTTACGATTGGTATATGTAGCAGCCATCCCAGGTCGCGAAGGCACCCCCCTGCAGATGAGCGGGTCCGGTAGCGTTACTTACACGTTGCCATTGGAACGGTATGTGAATTCGACAGGAGCTCAAAAAGCATGTCAGCAACTTGGTGAATACGCAGTGATCGTAACAAAATGAAGGAAACAAAACAGCGGCACCAACTCTTTGGGGAACAGAAGTATAATACGAACTCTAATCACCATATGCACTGCTTCAAAACGCCATGTGGGCGGGACTATTTACAACATTTAAAGCACGAACTGCCATGCTGCTGCTTTTCCTCTGGAGCCATTTCCTGTGATTAAGGGCGAGGACGCCCGAAACGCGTTGGGAGTCTGACTGGCATATTGAATCGAACTTGCGCTGTGTTTCCGAAGTTGTGCAAAATGCTATCCTGTGGAATAAAGAGCAAAACACATGCCGTGTGAGGTACCTTCAATGTTGGGAAACTTACGATTAGTATATGTAGCGGCCATCCCAGGTCGCGAAGGCACCCCCCTGCAGACGAGCGGGTCCGGTAGCGTTACTTACACGTTGCCATTGGAACGGTATGTGAATTCGACAGGAGCTCAAAAAGCATGTCAGCAACTTGGTGAATACGCAGTGATCGTAACAAAATGAAGGAAACAAAACAGCGGCACCAACTCATTGGGGAACAGTAGTATAATATGAACTCTAATCACCATATGCACTGCTTCAAAACGCCATGTGGGCGGGACTATTTACAACATTTAAAGCACGAACTGCCATGCTGCTGCTTTTCCTCTGGAGCCATTTCCTGTGATTAAGGGCGAGGACGCCCGAAACGCGTTGGGAGTCTGACTGGCATATTGAATCGAACTTGCGCTGTGTTTCCGAAGTTGTGCAAAATGCTATCCTGTGGAATAAAGAGCAAAACACATGCCGTGTGAGGTACCTTCAATGTTGGGAAACTTACGATTGGTATATGTAGTGGCCATCCCAGGTCGCGAAGGCACCCCCCTGCAGACGAGCGGGTCCGGTAGCGTCACTTACACGTTGCCATTGGAACGGTATGTGAATTCGACAGGAGCTCAAAAAGCATGTCAGCAACTTGGTGAATACGCAGTGATCGTAACAAAATGAAGGAAACAAAACAGGGGCACCAACTCTTTGGGGAACAAAAGTATAACACGAACTCTAATCACCATAATGCACTGCTTCAAAAAGCCATGTGGGCGGGACCATTTACAACATTTAAAGCACGAACTGCCATGCTGCTGCTTTTCCTCTGGAGCCATTTCCTGTGATTAAGGGCGAGGACGCCCGAAACGCGTTGGGACTCTGAATGGCATATTGAATCGAACTTGCGCTGTGTTTCCGAAGTTGTGCAAAATGCTATCCTGTGGAATAAAGAGCAAAACACATGCCGTGTGAGGTACCTTCAATGTTGGGAAACTTACGATTGGTATATGTAGCGGCCATCCCAGGTCGCGAAGGCACCCCCCTGCAGATGAGCGGGTCCGGTAGCATTACTTACACGTTGCCATTGGAACGGTATGTGAATTCGACAGGAGCTCAAAAAGCATGTCAGCAACTTGGTGAATACGCAGTGATCGTAACAAAATGAAGGAAACAAAACAGAGGCACCAACTCTTTGGGGAACAAAAGTATAATACGAACTCTAATCACCATAATGCACTGCTTCAAAACGCCATATGGGCGGGACTATTTACAACATTTAAAGCACGAACTGCCATGCTGCTGCTTTTCCTCTGGAGCCATTTCCTGTGATTAAGGGCGAGGACGCCCGAAACGCGTTGGGACTCTGAATGGCATATTGAATCGAACTTGCGCTGTGTTTCCGAAGTTGTGCAAAATGCTATCCTGTGGAATAAAGAGCAAAACACATGCCGTGTGAGGTACCTTCAATGTTGGGAAACTTAGAGAGTAGAGAGAGAGTAGTAGAGAATGAGTAGTAGAGAGTGAGTAGTAGAGGGAGTAGTAGAGAGTAGAGTAGTAGAGAGTGAGTAGAAGAGAGTGAGAAGTAGAGATCAGTAGAGAGTGAGTAGCAGAGAGATTAGTAGAGAGTAGTAGAGTAGTAGAGAGTGAGTAGTAGAGTGAGTAGTAGAGAGTAGTAGAGAGCGAGTAGTAGAGAGTGAGTAGTGGAAAGTGAGTAGAAGACTAGTAGAGAGTGAGTAGTAGAGAGTGAGTAGTAGAGAGAGAGTAGTAGAGAGTAGTAGAGTAAGTAGTAGAGAGTGAGTAGTAGAGAGCGAGTAGTAGAGAGTAGTAAAGACTTAGTAGTAGAGTAGTAGAGACTGAGTGGTAGAGAGTAGTTGAGAGTAGTGGATTGAGTAGTAAAGAGTAGTAAAGAGTGAGTAGTGGAGAGAGTAGTAGAGAGTGAGTATGTGGTAAATAAAATTCATTACCGGGACTTAATTTGATACAGAAACATAATAAAATAGCTCAGTAAAATAAGAGGCAGAATCCGTGGTATTAGAGGTTCGGAATGGGCTTTATTCCAATGATCGATTATAATCGGTTGCTCCAAGTTCCATCACCACGGGGGTTCAGGAAGTGAAGTACATACTTTATTGACAAGAAATGACTTTTATAGAACATACATTACAATGAAGCAAATGCAGTAGGCGTAACAATTGATAAGGAAAATGACGATTCATATGCGTAACCGAAAATGGGTGTAATAAGGAGTAAAAAGGAACATAATTGGTTATGATGTCATATATAGGTGGATCTATAAGATAATACTTGGCATAGATGCGCGCGCAGCAGCATGACGTGTGATTGACGTGCAACTCGGGGGTGAAGGGGACTTGACATTTAGCTCTACATGTGGAGACGAAAAGTCTGGGGGGTCAAGTCAACCTAATCCCAAATCATATCTAACATCCTATGTTTAAAGAACTATGTTATCCACAAGAGAAAGGTCTCTCGAACAAAATCTATTCTATACTGACTGTGAGTGCGTGTACAAGCGTCTAAGTGTCTACACTGAATGCGAGGGGGTAGGAATATTCCATGGTAACAGGGCTATGAATTACTTGCATAAAGACAGAGAAGCCGAGCCTTTGCTCGGTAGCTGGAAGAATGTTTACTTAAACTGCTAGACAGGAATGCATCGGCTAAGGAGTGAAGCAGATAATTCGAAGGTGAAATACAGTTCTTGGCAGAGAATAGGCTGATGTCAGGCTTCGTGAGCCGCGCAGAGAATGAGACAAAGTTCATGGTCACAGATGCAGGCTCAGACTCGAGTTTTCAGAGGCAGAAGGCAAGAGGAGTTTGATGACAGAATCAGGGCCTACTTGCCTGGACTGTAAAATGGCATAGGTGAACCATATAAAGCCGGTGGCCTTTCATACTTAGGAATGGAATATCCGGCCTATTCATGGCGGATCTGACAGAGGACATGTTGACGGTGGACGCACATGTGTTTGCGTCTTCATAACTGGAACTGGAGGGAACATACATGTACTTGTGATTCATACATGAAACCGTTGGGGTCCAAGATAGGGGACATAACTGATCAGAAAAATCCATATTTCCACATTCCCTCCTTGTCCCCTACTTGCCCGTTAAGAGATATCAATCTTCATCAATCCATTGATCTGTTCATATAACATCATTTGTTCTTCTTTCTTCTTCCGTGACGAATGAAATCTTGGTGGTGGAATACACGATGTGGCACACAGACCCCAGATCGCTGGTCCACATTGTAGACATAGACAGCAACTGAATAGTATGAGAAGGCCAATACCTAGGAAGGATAGAACTCTCCATCCCCAGGCTGATATCACACTCCAAAACCAACTGGACCAAGTCCAAGTGCCTGGGTTCTGGTGTATCTGGTTTACAATCTCATGAAGGCGAGTTATAGCTTTATATACAGATGGCGAATTTTCTGGTATGAATACGCAGCAGCTTGATCCGATGACCCTACAGGCTCCGCCCCTATCGGCCAGGATGACGTCAAGGACAAGACGATTTTGAAGAACCACGATCCTCATCGCAGATTGCTCCTCTGTCAAGTTGCCTAGGGCGGCAATAGTTTCATTCACTACTGCTTCAAGGGTTCTAGTTAATCTACGTATCAACTTACTATTAGTAACAGTACCTATATAGGGAAAAATGCCTTTATTAAAATCTACATACTTGTCCCATGCCGTCTCAGTATAATCGACAATTGGGAGATCTCTCCGCTCTCTGTTGTGTACTAAATGAATATTTCTATAATAATCAGGAGGAGCTAGGAAAACAGGTGGCAAAAGGAATGCAATGTAGCAGGTACCATCCCAATCTAGAGGTAGACGCATATATGCAGTCGGACCACATATAAAGTAGGAGTGGCGATAAGCTCTAAATGAAGATTTGCCTTGATCACTGAATTCTACTATAGTAGTGCATTTACTATGGCCCATATGTATGGAACCAACCTTTCATACACACAATTCACCCTTCGCTGGGAATACTGACATGGTGGGTAAAACTAGTTCAACTTCGGATTTGACATTTAGAATCATGAGATTAGGTGTAAAATTACCTAATCCATATACTTCATTTTCTAGATCCGTTCCTGTTCCTTTGGGGCGACCCTCCTTGTCAGGGTAACAGACTTTGAATAAAACTAGGTTCAGATTTCCCCATACCCAATGGTCTTGGTAAACGGCTGTGTCTGAGTCTATGGAATTCATTAAACTAAACCATGCTCCACAGGAGCCATTATGTGTAAACGGATGTGGAAAGAAAGGCAGGACTCCTTCATAATTCTGATAGGGAGGGAGCCGGCCACACACCCAACAATTAGTTGCATTACTAGTCTGATGGGAATGATGTAACATACTAATGAAAGTGTTATTGCGCAGCGCAAGTCTATAAGACAATTCATGTGGGGGTAGGTCACTAAAAGAATGTTCAGCAGTAATATTGTAAACATTTCTGGCAATAGGGTAATATATGTGCAACAATATACTTGCAGTAATTATTAAAAGACTTAAGAAAAACAAGATTAATAATGTCACTATGTAATGGCTACGCAGTGATTTACAATACGCCTGTCGTTTCAACATTTTTCGTGGTTTTCCATGATTCAGGTCTAAGGGATACATGTCGGAGGCAGATTCAACCGCTTCACCTTGGAGAGGACTTAAACAATCAAATCGTCCGACGGTCTAGGCCTTAGTTTTAGTTTATAGAGTTCCTTACTGTCGGCCTCAGCCAAAGGTAGTTTTGAGTCAATTGGTGAAGGCACACGAGGTGGGCTATTTACATCTGCAGGAAGTCCATGAAATTTCTTGATATGACTTGAATGAATCCATCCTTTTCTGCCTTCGATCTTCACGGCTGTCCTTGTGGTCAGCAGGACCAACTGGGGTGTCTTCCACCTGGGCTCCAGCTGAGTCTTTCGGTCGAAATTTCTCACAAGCACAAGGTCCCCCGGAACTACGTCATGGGGTTTCACCTCCGTGTTGTCGGGAAAGGCTGCAGCTACCTGTGAACGACAAGATTGTAGTGCAGACATCAAGGAAGCCAAGTAATCTGTCAGCATATTACAGTCAATATCAGTTATTTTGCGTGGTATGGGCGTCCCCCACATATTTGGTGGTCTGCCGAAGATCACCTCATACGGGGATAGCCCTGTTCGAGAGTGTGCTACCATTCTCATGTAAAAGAGTGCAACTGGTAACGCTACTACCCAGTCGACACCTTTCTCTCTGCATATTTTGGACAATCTGATTTTCAGTATCTGATTATGTCTTTCTACGAGACCTGCTGCCTCGGGGTGTCGGACACAGTGGAATTTCCACTGATAACCTAACAGAAGTGAAACATGTTTCATTAATTCGGATGAGAACGGCTGGCCGTTATCTGAGTGAACAACACGTGGTAAACCGTATCGTGGGAAGAATTCTCGAACCAACTGTTTGGCAGTAGTCGGGGCAGTGTAATCTGAAACCGGGTATGCCTCCGTCCAACGGGACAGAGCGCAGACAACTACGAGAACATATTTGAATCCTCGACATCGTTCCATCTGGATATAATCCATCTGGAGTACTTCAAAAGGGTGATTAGGAGGATGAAATCCACCCTGTTCTACAGGAACGCTTTTTCCTGGGTTGAACTGGCAACAGATCATACAGGTACGGACCTTTTGTTTGGCTGCTGCTCGTAAATGTTTATTGAACCAAATGTGTTGAATGCTATCTAGCATAGCTTTTTCTCCTAGATGTGCTGGACTATGTATAGTGTTAACTATAACTTGGACCATTGAATCAGGAAGGAACCACACAGACTTTTCCTTCATCATCCATCCTTGGTCCGTTTGGATCCCTCCTAATTCAGTCCATTTCTTTATTTCGTCTGGTGTAGCATGTGTCTGTATGTCAATTACGTCAAGAGTAGGATCTTTAACTGTCATACAATGTGTCGGCATCGGGACTATTGTTTTTGTCATGTCGGAGGTTTGAGTTTGAGCAGTCTGTTTAGCTGTTCTGTCGGCTAGATCATTGCCTTGAGAAATGATATCAGTAACCTTCGTATGAGCCTTACATTTCATAATTGATATTGCAGTGGGTAGATGTATTGCATCTAATAAGGCATGAATGAGGGGTCCGTGCTGAATGTGGGCACCGTGGGAAGTTAAATAACCTCTCTCTCGCCACAGCACGCCGAAGTCATGTACAACTCCGAATGCATAACGTGAATCAGTGTATATGTTGACTTTTTTATTTGTGGCTTGAATACAGGCTTGTGTCAGAGCGATGAGCTCTGCGGCTTGAGCTGACAAAGTATTTATACGATTTGTTTCAATGACTTCAGTATCTGTTGTGACTGCGTAAGCAGCCACTAACTCTCCTGTATTTGTTCTCATACATGAACCATCTACATACAATGTTAGGTCTGGATCTGACAATGGGACATCGGTTAAGTCTTGTCTGGGTTTCGTCGTTATAGTAATAACTTCAATACAGTCATGGGCTAGTGGGTCTGTTCCGGTTACTGGCAAAAGTGTGGCAGGATTCAATGTGTTACAGCATCTGATTTCTATATGTGGCTGAAACAATGTAAGTTCGTACCCTGTAAGTCGCGCTATAGTCAAGTGTTGTGTTTGCGTTCTATTTACAAGAACCTCTACTGCGTGTGGTACTTGAACTGTCAATGGATGTCCTAACACTATGGCGTCGCTCTGTCTTATTGCTAAGGCTGTCGCTGCTACTGATTTTAGACATGCAGGCAAAGCCTGAGCTACGGGATCTAATGTACTAGAAAAATAAGCACATGGTTTGTGTGCTCCTGCTTGTTCCTGTGTGAGTACTGACAAGGCAGTACCTTCGCGTTCTGTAACAAAGAGTGTAAACTGTTTTCTGTAACATGGCGTTGCTAAAACAGGTGCTTGACATAAAGCTTTCTTTAGGCTTTCAAAAGCTTGTGTATGTTCCTGAGTCCAAGGGAGAACAGTCGATGTGGCTGCCTCCTGTGTTGTTAACTGAATGAGTGGTTTTGCTAGAAATGCGTACTGAGGGATCCACTGCCTGCAATATGACGTGAGGCCTATGAAAGCCCGCACCTCCTTTTGTGTCTTGGGTATTGGCATGTTAGCTATTAACTGAATGCGGTCGGGTGTAAGCTGCCTTCCCTCCTTGGACAGCGAGTGTCCAAGATAAATAACTCGCTGGACACAGAATTGCAGCTTAGAAGGGGACACCTTGTGCCCCTTTTCGGCTAGAAATTGTAAAACTGTCAGTGATGCTTTTTCACATTCCGGTTCGCTTCTCGCGGTGATCAGCAGATCATCGACGTATTGAAGCAGAGCAGTGTTAACTGGCATGTGGATACTGTCGAGTTCTCGTTTCAGTGCTTGGCTATAGATGCTGGGGCTTTCTGTAAATCCTTGAGGTGCGCGTGAGAATTTAAAGCTACGCCCATTTATACTAAATCCGAACAAATATTGGCTTTCCGGATCTATTGGGACGCTGAAAAAGGCATTCTTGAGATCAATTACAGTAAAGAATGTTGCTTCGGAATCAATAGCTGTCAGTAATGACGAGATATCTGGGACCACAGGAAATTGTGGCACAATGCATTTGTTTAATTCGCGCAGATCAATAACCAATCGATATACTGGCGGGGCCTTTGGATCTGTTCGTTTAAGGATCGGAATTATCGGTGAATTACATACATTGGAGTCTGTTTCCACAACTACTCCTTGGGCAATGAGCTCGTCAACTATTTGTAGCAAAGCCACTACAGCATCTGGTGGTAACTTGTATTGTCGCATTCGTGGTAGTACCACTCCTGCCTTTAATGTGACTCGATATGGTGTAATATTCATGCATCCAACATCAGTAGGGCCTTGTGCCCATAGATGTGTCGGTAAAGTCTGCAGTCGGGGATCCATGTCTCTAGATACATAGTGCCCTTTAAAATCACGTAAAAATAATCTTACTCCTTCCGGAGAACAACATATTATGGCTCCTAGAGCTTTCAGTGTTTTTATTCCTAACAGATTTTCTGGACATGATTTAGTAAGCAACAAATCTGTAGTTCGGGTCAAAGGTCCTATCGTAAGTGGAAGAGGCTGTGACACTTCATTAACAATAGGTTTTCCTGAAAAACCAAGGGAAATATTCTGTGAGCCTGAGAGGGGTGCCCCTGGAACTTCACTACGTTTTATGGTTGTTCGACTTGCCCCTGTATCGAGTAAAATTTTTCTATCTTGGCCTAAAAATTCACTATGTACATAAGGTCCTTCTTGATCTACAGGGATCTCGATAAGGGGTAAGTCAACTTCCCTCTCTAGGCTGGTTCATGCGTATCGTTGATAATCAGGATAGTCGTACTGTGCGGTCTGGTACAGTTGTCGTGTCGTGGTTTGTGTGGCAGCAACAGGCAGCGCTGGTGCAGCTGGCACAAACTGTATAGACTGTTGTGAAGCTGGCATGGACTGTGCATGCTGCGGAGCTCCTTGTTCATTCTGATCCTGTCTAGGTGGCCGTGGTCTTTCTTGTGTTTTACCTATGGTGATATTATGTTTCAAAACTGGACAATCGTGTACGTAATGACCTGGTTTTTTACAATAATTACATGTCCCTTTTACAGGTCCTGTTGAATCACTGGAATGTGTCATACCCTTTTTATGTCCTTCAGCTGGAACTGTCTGTGAAACTAGCATTTTCATTTTCGTGTCTTTCATGCGTCTGTGTTCATGTTCTTGTTCCTCTCTAATTCTATTGTGATGGTACTGTAACATTTGTAACATTTGTGATGGAGTGTTACCTTGCCAGGTACTCTCGAATTTTAATACTCTATTCTTTACTTGGGGCAGGGCATTTTCTACTAATTTTGTTACAAACAGATGCGGGTATGACTCGCTACTTGCTTTTATGCCACTATTTATACCAAAACATTTTTCAAATCGGGCATAGTAATCACTAGTGTCTTCATCTTGCTTCTGCTTACAGGCTGAAATTGTACCCCAATCTTCCTTTTTCGTAGTTAATAAACGTGGCAGTACCTGTACTAATAAACCTGGTAGTGCTTTAGTTTTATCCCCAAGTCCTGCTCCTGCAGTTCGGGCCTTTTCTTCCGCTTCTAATACTGACCATTCTATCTTTTGGTCTCCTACCTCCCACTCTTTTTCCCTGAGTTTCTCATAGATGCCAGCAGGCATCAATACCTTTAATATTGTCATAATGTCGGGATAGGTATACTCTCCCATGAGTAACATGTCTTTAATTTCTCGGTGAAAACCCGCTGGATCTTTGTCATGACTGGGTACCACTTTCTTCATTTCTAACAATTCTATTTTCGATATGGGCGTATATACAAATACGCGTTTAAACTCGTTGTCCTCGCCTTTTATTGGGTGCACTTCTCGTAAGGGATTCTGTCTATCCATGTAATACGTGGTTCTTTCCTTAACGGGCAATGAGACACGGTCTGAACATACAAAAAGAATATACTGCTTTCTTGATTCTAGAATTTCTTTAATTAATTTAGTACCTGAACCTCTCCATCTATTCATAAGCAATTCAGTCAATATGTCAGGTAAGGGACCAGGGTCCGAATGCTGACTCTGATATAGTATAATGAGTTGTTGAATCATATAAATCCCAGCTAACCGCTGTTCATCTGGGGTGAGATTCAAAAATGTGCGTGCTACTGTATCATCACTATATTTTCCGGGACTGTCCACCCAATGGACAGCTGCCCTAGCTAAATCTTGTTCATCCATAGAATCGAGGAAATGATAACCCCTTAGTTCTCGGAGTAGTTTGTCGGCGGCTTGGAACGAATGCTCGTTAGACCTGATGTTAATTATAGGTATTTGGAAATTCCTGTTATTATCCGGACATAGCGGACGTATCGGGTCAATAAGACATCTATTACTATTACAAGATCTTCCTCTACCTACATAGGCTATGGTGTCTGACTGTCCTGCGGGCAGTCCTGACCCTTCCTCCTCGCTTTGTTCGAACGCGTCTACCTCTAATCTTTCTTCGTGTAGGCGTTCTATTTCTTTACGGATCTTTCGGCACATGGCTATTATACAATTTTGTTTATCATGTCTACCTTCTGATATATTCTGGCTCCATCTGGTAAGAATTTGCATTGCTTCCGGGTCTACCCCCGGTCGGTCTTGATTTCTGATCACACAATTTATGAGGAAACGTAACAGTTCCCCCTGTATCTCCACTTTCTGGTATTCCATAGCTCTGTTAATACATTCTGGATCTCGCCCTGTTTGGACAAAATGATATATTTTATCTAGATGCGCAGTCATTCCTGGTAACTTCCCTAAATATACTGCGGCTCGTCTGATACGTAATGATGCCATGATCATTTCGTCCTCTTTGCCGGGCACAGGGTCATATCTACAATCTATAAGAAGTTCCTTAAGCGTACGGGCATTTATGAGTTTGGGGGTACGTGAATGTGCTGACTCTTGGAAGGTAAGTTTATTTATTCTGGGTGGCGTAGAAAAAATATTGGTAGCACCTCCCGTAGCCCCATCTGGGGTGTCGGGTGTGAAAGGATTCGTTGAACGTGACACAGCAACTATAGGTGTGGACACAGCTATAGAAGTAGCTGTAGGAACAGATGCAGAAACAGATGCGCTTGCCGGAACTTGTGACACGATCTGTTGCTGTAGGGATACGGGTACTGGATCTTGGCGTTGGACCTCCCTGGTATGCGGTCTATGTGGGGCGGAATTAGCATATTCGGGAGCTGCGTCATCTAAATATGAGGAAAGAAAAACATCTTCTGCGGTTCTAGGATGCCCCTTAGGATGTACCTTTATTGGGAATAATGGGGGTGGCAAGTCTTTCGGTATCTCTGGAGTAGCCTTAGGTAATCCTTCGGCTAGAAGGGGATACATACCATTCATAAGGGCATTTCTTTGTCTATCTACTTGTTCTGATTTCACTCGGATACCTTCCTCAATTAATAGATTTTCTCGAACTTTATTTGAACTCTCTTTATTCTTTTCTTCCTGTCGGAGTGCTTTTTCTGTGCGTCTATGAGATTCTTTACGCCATAACTCAACGGCGTCTTTCTGTGACTGTCTGACTTTCCTTTTCCATAACTCTTCCTCGACTTTCATGATGCACTCTGCATCCCAGGTCCCCGCTGCGGGCCACCTCTGACTTTCTGGTAATTCCTTGGTGTAGTCTACCCATAAATCAAGGAATAATATAGCGTCTAAGCCATGTTTGTGATACATGAAGTGCCCTGGAGTGTCCCTAGGAGGAATAGGGACGGCTTCTTCGAGTACCCCTTTTCTAGTAGTGATCTGTCTTAATTTCGAAAAGAGCGGCATATTGACAACTGATCCGATACTTAATCTTGAACACACTTAGTACAAAAGCACAATAATGAACAACCATTCATACCACAATATGCAGGACGTTTAACACATTAAACATTAAACATTAAACATTTTTTTAACCTTTAAAATAACCAACAATGATGATTGTCTGCATAACTAATCACCAAGCATAATTCTTGACAATAACTAGATACTTCGGAATACTTGATATACTGCTAAACAGTACATATACACTGCTAAAACAGTGCAGACCGGATTTGTGTACCCAAACCCGTCTTGACCGGCACAACCTATGTGCACGTCAGAAATGCCTCCCCAGTAATGGTACTCACCGGGTAGCTTCGGAAACGGAAGGCCTCGGCAACTGAACTTGAACCGGACTGGACTCGACTCGACTCGTCGGAAACTGGACTCGACTTCGAACTGGTGGGCCTCTGTATACCTCGGATCTTGCTCTCTCAGCTAGGCTCTGGTCGGGATACTTCGCACTTCTCACCGCCTCGTCTGGGTGTTGATCGCAGCCTCAGTCGCCCCCGCTTGACCGGAGGGAGATACAGGAAATCCTGCTGGTACGCGTTATTGTCCGTCCAGCTGTGGCAGGAGACCGGGCCTGCAACTCACCGCCGGCGCGTGAGATGAGAAAGTGTCCCTATTCGGGCGCCATTCATGTGGTAAATAAAATTCATTACCGGGACTTAATTTGATACAGAAACATAATAAAATAGCTCAGTAAAATAAGAGGCAGAATCCGTGGTATTAGAGGTTCGGAATGGGCTTTATTCCAATGATCGATTATAATCGGTTGCTCCAAGTTCCATCACCACGGGGGTTCAGGAAGTGAAGTACATACTTTATTGACAAGAAATGACTTTTATAGAACATACATTACAATGAAGCAAATGCAGTAGGCGTAACAATTGATAAGGAAAATGACGATTCATATGCGTAACCGAAAATGGGTGTAATAAGGAGTAAAAAGGAACATAATTGGTTATGATGTCATATATAGGTGGATCTATAAGATAATACTTGGCATAGATGCGCGCGCAGCAGCATGACGTGTGATTGACGTGCAACTCAGGGGTGAAGGGGACTTGACATTTAGCTCTACATGTGGAGACGAAAAGTCTGGGGGGTCAAGTCAACCTAATCCCAAATCATATCTAACATCCTATGTTTAAAGAACTATGTTATCCACAAGAGAAAGGTCTCTCGAACAAAATCTATTCTATACTGACTGTGAGTGCGTGTACAAGCGTCTAAGTGTCTACACTGAATGCGAGGGGGTAGGAATATTCCATGGTAACAGGGCTATGAATTACTTGCATAAAGACAGAGAAGCCGAGCCTTTGCTCGGTAGCTGGAAGAATGTTTACTTAAACTGCTAGACAGGAATGCATCGGCTAAGGAGTGAAGCAGATAATTCGAAGGTGAAATACAGTTCTTGGCAGAGAATAGGCTGATGTCAGGCTTCGTGAGCCGCGCAGAGAATGAGACAAAGTTCATGGTCACAGATGCAGGCTCAGACTCGAGTTTTCAGAGGCAGAAGGCAAGAGGAGTTTGATGACAGAATCAGGGCCTACTTGCCTGGACTGTAAAATGGCATAAGTGAACCATATAAAGCCGGTGGCCTTTCATACTTAGGAATGGAATATCCGGCCTATTCATGGCGGATCTGACAGAGGACATGTTGACGGTGGACGCACATGTGTTTGCGTCTTCATAACTGGAACTGGAGGGAACATACATGTACTTGTGATTCATACATGAAACCGTTGGGGTCCAAGATAGGGGACATAACTGATCAGAAAAATCCATATTTCCACAAGTAGTTGAGAGTGAGTAGCAGAGAGTGAGTAGTACAGAGTAGTAGAGAGTGAGTAGTAGAGAGTGAGTAGTAGAGAGTAGTAGAGTGAGTAGTAGAGAGGGAGAGAGAGGGAGTAGTAGAGAGAGAGTAGTAGAGAGTAGTAGAGAGTGAGTAGTAGAGTAGTAGAGAGTGAGTGGTAGAGAGTAGTAGAGATCAGTTGAGTGAGTAGTAGAGAGTAATAGAGAGTGAGTAGTAGAGAGTAATAGAGAGTGAGTAGTAGAGAGTGAGTAGTAGAGAGTAGTAGTAGAGAGTAGTAGAGAGAGAGTAGTAGAGAGTGAGTAGTAGAAAGTAGTAGCGAGTGAGTCGTAGAGAGTGAGTAGTTTAATTTAAAAGGAACACAATGAGGAGGTTCATTTTGCCATAGAAATTATGATTAGTGCGGAAAAAAGAAAATTAGGGCACATTTTGAGTGACTTCTCAAATCCTCTTCTATTTCATTAAAACATTTTGACATGCAGACTGAAACATGCACTTTCAATACCAGCAGCAGACTTCCCTGGTGAGCAGTAGCTTTACTAAATTGATCTAATAAGCAACTAGAGTGCTAACATTCCAAATGTATGGCAAATGTGTGACACATCTGAATGCCTTCTTGATGTAATGAAAGTAAAAAACCTGCATGTATTTCCTACTGAGGAGACTGTTGTAAATGAGGAAATTAGGAAACTTCAAAACAAATAAGTCTCCCAAGATGGCCACCAGAGACAAAAGAGCCCAAATGTAGCACAAATATCACCGAGATGTAGCCCAAGTATAGCCCAATGACAGATTGTCCCAGAGTGTTTTAAAGAACAACTAGAGAGCTAACAGTTTTACTTATGACAAATGTATGGCACACCTGATGCCATCTTGATTGGAATAAAGTGGTAACACTTAAAACATTTAATTTGCAAAGGAACAAAATGAGGGGGTTCATTTTGCCATAGAAATTATGATTAGTGCTGCAGAAAGAAAGATTAGGGCACATTTTCACTTCTCAAATCGTCTTCCATTTCATTAAAAAATTCTGACATGCAGACTGAAACATGCACTTTGAATACCAGCAGCAGACTTCCCTGGTGAGCAGTAGCTTTACTACAGTGATCTAATGAGCAACTAGAGTGCTACCATTCAGAATTTATGGAAAATGTGTGACTCATCTGAATGCCTTCTTGATGGAATTAAAGTAAACAAGCATTGACAATGCAATAGGTCTCGCCCTCGTTTTAGTTAAAGCAATTCTGTTTGTAATTAGGTAGCTTTTTATCTTTGCTTGTATTCGTTTTTCAAACTTTCATGTACATACCATGCATATGTATGCATATCTGTATATGTATATGTTTGCATGCATTTATATTTATATAGATATGCAGATTATATTTATATGTTTATATATGTATATATACACACATACATATATATAAATGCAGATGCATACATATGCATATATATATGTGCATATGTGTGCATGTACAGAGAGGTAGAGAGGTAGAGGTGTAGAGGTAGAGAGGTAGAGGTAGAGAGGTAGAGAGTAGTAGAGAGAGAGGTAGAGAGAGGTAGAGAGGCAGAGAGTAGAGAGCGAGTAATAGAGAGTAGAGAGTGAGTAGTAGAGAGTAGTAGAGAAAGTATCAGAGAGTGAGTAGTCGAGAGTAGTAGAGTGAGTAGTAGAGAGTGAGTAGTAGAGAGTGAGTATTAGAGAGTGAGTAGTAGAGAGTAGTAGAGAGTGAGTAGTAGAGTGAGTAGTAGAGAGTAGTAGAGAGTGAGTAGTAGAGAGTAGTAGAGAGTGAGTAGTAGAGAGTGAGTAGTAGAGAGTAGTAGAGAGTGAGTAGCAGAGATAGAGTATTCAAGAGTAGTAGAGAGTGAGTAGTAGAGAGTAGTAGAGAGAGAGAGAGTAGTAGAGAATGAGTAGTAGAGAGTAGTAGAGAGTGAGTAGTAGAGAATAGTAGAGAGTGAGTAGTAGAGAGTAGTAGAGAGTGAGTAGTAGAGAGACAGTAGTAGAGAGTAGTAGAGTAGTAAAGAGTGAGTAGTAGAGAATGAGTAGTAGAGAGTAGTAGAGAGTGAGTAGTAGAGTGAGTACTAGAGAGTAGTAGAGAGCGAGTAGCAGAGAGCAAGTAGTAGAGAGTGTGTAGTAGAGAGTGAGTAGTAGAGAGTAGTAGAGAGTGAGTAGTAGAGAGAGAGTAGTAGAGAGTGAGAAGTAGAGAGAGTAGTAGAGTAGTAGAGAGTGAGTAGTAGAGTGAGTAGTAGAGAGTAGTTGAGAGTGAGTAGTAGAGAATGAGTAGTGGAGAGTGAGGAGTAGAGAGTAGGAGAGAGTGAGTAGTAGAGAGTGAGTAGTACAGAGTGAGTAGTAGAGAGTAGTAGAGAGTGAGCAGTAGAGAGTAGTTGAGTGAGTAGTAGAGAGTGAGTACTAGAGAGAGAGTAGTAGAGAGTGAGTAGTAGAGTAGTAGAGAGTGAGTGGTAGAGAGTAGTAGAGTGAGTAGTAGAGAATAGTAGAGTGAGTAGTAGAGCGAGTAGTAGAGAGTAGTAGAGTAGTAGAGAGTGAGTAGTAGAGAGTGAGTAGCAGAGAGAGCAGTAGAGTGTAGTAGAGAGTGAGTAGTAGAGAGTGAGTAGTAGAGAGTAGTAGAGAGCGAGTGGTAGAGAGTGAGTAGTGGAGAGTGAGTAGTAGAGAGTGAGTAGTAAAGAGTGAGTAGTAGAGAATGAATAGTAGAGAGTGAGTAGTAGAGAGAGAGTAGTAGAGAGTGAGTAGTAGAGAGTAGTAGAATGAGAGTAGTAGAGAGTTAGTAGTAGAGAGAGAGTAGTAGTAGAGAGTGAGTGGTAGAGAGTAGTAGAGTGAGTAGTAGAGAATAGTAGAGAGTGAGTATTAGAGCGAGTAGTAGAGAGTAGTAGAGTAGTAGAGAGTGAGTAGTAGAGAGTGAGTAGCAGAGAGAGCAGTAGAGAGTAGTAGAGAGTGAGTAGTAGAGAGTGAGTAGTAGAGAA
Organism: Triturus cristatus; assembly: GCF_964204655.1. NCBI lineage: Eukaryota > Metazoa > Chordata > Amphibia > Caudata > Salamandridae > Triturus > Triturus cristatus. Next base: position 109,564,998 of record NC_140587.1, read on the forward strand.
TAGTTGAGAGCGAGTAGTGGAGAATGAGTAGTGGAGAGTGAGGAGTAGAGAGTAGGAGAGAGTGAGTAGTAGAGAGTGAGTAGTACAGAGTGAGTAGTAGAGAGTAGTAGAGAGTGAGCAGTAGAGAGTAGTAGAGTGAGTAGTAGAGAGTGAGTACTAGAGAGAGAGTAGTAGAGAGTGAGTAGTAGAGTAGTAGAGAGTGAGTGGTAGAGAATAGTAGAGTGAGTAGTAGAGAATAGTAGAGAGTGAGTAGTAGAGCGAGTAGTAGAGAGTAGTAGAGAAGTGGAGAGTGAGTAGTAGAGAGTGAGTAGCAGAGAGAGCAGTAGAGAGTGAGTAGTAGAGAGTAAGTAGTAGAGAGTAGTAGAGAGCGAGTGGTAGAGAGTGAGTAGTGGAGAGTGAGTCGTAGAGAGTGAGTAGTAGAGAGTGAGTAGTAGAGAATGAATAGTAGAGAGTGAGTAGTAGAGAGAGAGTAGTAGAGAGTGAGTAGTAGAGAGTAGTAGAGTGAGTAGTAGAGAGTGAGTAGTAGAGAGTAGTAGAGAGAGAGTAGTAGAGAGTGAGTAGTAGAGAGAGAGTAGTAGTAGAGAGTGAGTGCTAGAGAGCAGCAGAGAGTAGTAGAGTGAGTAGTAGAGAGTAGTAAAGAGTGGGTAGTAGAGAGAGAATAGTAGAGAGTAGTAGAAAGTAGTAGTAGAGAGAGAGTAGTAGAGAGTGTAGTAGAGAATGAGTAGTAGCAAGTGAGTAGTAGAGAGTGAGTAGTAGAGAGTAGTAGCGAGTGAGTAGTAGAGAGTGAGTAGTACAGTAGTAGAGAGTGAGTATTTGAGAGTGAGTAGTAGAGAGTGAGTAGTAGAGAGTAATAGGGTAGTAGAGAGTGAGTAGTAGAGAGTAGTAGAGAGTGAGTAGTAGAGAGTGAGTAGTAGAGAGTGAGTAGTAGAGAGTAGTCGGCCAGCAGAGGTGCTCTAGAGCCAGAGAACCAGGTCAGCAGACCTGCTGTAGAGCCAGAGAATCCAGGTCAGCAGAGCTGCTTTAGAGAGAGAGAACTAGGTCAGCAGAGCTGCTTTAGAGCAAGAGAACCAGGTCAGCAGAGCTGCTCTAGCTGACACTGACTGACTGACACTGACTGACTGACACTGACTGATTGACACTGACTGACACAGATTGACTGACACTGACAGACACTGATTGACTGACACTGACTGACTGACACTGACTGACTTACTGACACTGACTGACACTGATTGACACTGACTTACACTGATTGACTGAAACTGACTGACTGACACTGATTGACTGACACTGACTGACACTGATTGACTGACACTGACTGACTGACTAACACTGACTGACTGACACTGACTGACACTGACTGACTACTCTCTACTACTCTACTACTGACTCAATACCACTCTCTACTACTCTCTCTCTACTACTCACTCTCTACTACTCACTCTCTACTACTCTCTACTACTCAGTGAGAGTAGTAGAGAGTGAGTAGTAGAGAGTGAGTAGTAGAGAATGAGTAGTAGAGAGAGAGTAGTGGAGAGTAGTAGAGTAGTAAAGAGTGAGTAGTAGAGAGTGAGTAGTAGAGAGTAGTGGAGTAGTAGAGAGTGAGTAGTAGAGAGTAATAGAGAGTGAGTAGTAGAGTGAGTACTAGAGAGTAGTAGAGAGCGAGTAGCAGAGAGCAAGTAGTAGAGAGTGTGTAGTAGAGAGTGAGTAGTAGAGTAGTAGAGAGTGAGTAGTAGAGAGAGAGAGTAGTAGAGAGTGAGAAGTAGAGAGAGTAGTAGAGTAGTAGAGAGTGAGTAGTAGAGTGAGTAGTAGAGAGTAGTTGAGAGCGAGTAGTAGAGAATGAGTAGTGGAGAGTGAGCAGTAGAGAGTATGAGAGAGTGAGTAGTAGAGAGTGAGTAGTACAGAGTGAGTAGTAGAGAGTGAGTAGTAGAGAGTAGTAGAGTGAGTAGTAGAGAGTGAGTAGTAGAGAGAGAGTAGTAGAGAGTGAGTAGTAGAGTAGTAGAGAGTGAGTGGTAGATAGTAGGAGAGAGTAGTAGAGTGAGTAGTAGAGAATAGTAGAGAGTGAGTAGTAGAGCGAGTAGTAGAGAGTAGCAGAGTAGTAGAGAATGAGTAGTAGAGAGTGAGTAGCAGAAAGAGTAGTAGATAGTAGTAGAGAGTGAGTAGTAGAGAGTGAGTAGTAGAGAGTAGTAGAGAGCGAGTGGTAGAGAGTGAGTAGTGGAGAGTGAGTAGTAGAGAGTGAGTAGTAGAGAGTGAGTAGTAGAGAGTGAGTAGTAGAGAGTGAGTAGTAGAGAGTAGTAGAGTGAGTAGTAGAGAGTGAGTAGTAGAGAGTAGTAGAGAGAGAATAGTAGAGAGTGAGTAGTAGAGAGAGACTAGTAGTAGAGAGTGAGTGGTAGAGAGCAGCAGAGAGTAGTAGAGTGAGTAGTAGAGAGTAGTAGAGAGTGGGTAGTAGAGAGTGAATAGTAGAGAGTAGTACTAGAGAGAGAGAGTAGTAGAGAGTGTAGTAGAGAGTGAGTAGTAGAGAGTACTAGCAAGTGAGTAGTAGACAGTAGTAGAGAGTGAGTAGTAGAGAAGTAGAGAGTGAGTGGTAGAGAGTAGTAGAAAGTAGTAGAGAGTGAATAGTAGAGAGTAGTAGAGAGTGAGTAGAAGAGAGAGTAGTAGTAGACAGTGAGTAGTAGAGAGTAGTAGAGCGTGAGTAGTAGAGAGTGAGTAGTCGAGAGTGATTAGTAGAGAGTAGTAGCGAGTGAGTAGTAGAGAGTGAGTAGTAGAGTAGTAGAGAGTGAGTATTTGAGAGTGAGTAGTAGAGAGTGAGTAGTAGAGTGTAGTAGAGTAGTAGAGAGTGAGTAGTAGAGAGTAGTAGAGAGTGAGTAGTAGAGAGTGAGTAGTAGAGAGAGAGTAGTAGAGAGTGGTATTGAGTCAGTAGTAGAGTAGTAGAGAGTAGTCAGTCAGTGTCAGTCAGTGTCAGTCAGTCAGTGTTAGTCAGTCAGTCAGTGTCAGTCAATCAGTGTCAGTCAGTGTCAGTCAATCAGTGTCAGTCAGTCAGTTTCAGTCAATCAGTGTAAGTCAGTGTCAATCAGTGTCAGTCAGTGTCAGTAAGTCAGTCAGTGTCAGTCAGTCAGTGTCAGTCAATCAGTGTCTGTCAGTGTCAGTCAATCTGTGTCAGTCAGTGTCAATCAGTCAGTGTCAGTCAGTCAGTGTCAGTCAGTCAGTGTCAGCTAGAGCAGCTCTGCTGACCTGGTTCTCTTGCTCTAAAGCAGCTCTGCTGACCTAGTTCTCTCTCTCTAAAGCAGCTCTGCTGACCTGGATTATCTGGCTCTACAGCAGGTCTGCTGACCTGGTTCTCTGGCTCTAGAGCACCTCTGCTGACCGAGTTCTTATGCTACAGAGCAGCTCTGCTGATCTAGTTCTCTAGCTCTACAACAGCTCTGCTGATCTGGTTCTCTCCCTCTAAAGCAGGTCTACTGACCTGGTTTCTCTGGCTCTGCAGCAGCTCTGCAGACCTGGTTCTCTGGCTCTAGGGCAGCTCTGTTGACCTGGTTCTTAGGCTGTAAGCAGCTCTACTGACCTGGTTCTCTGGCTCTAAAGCAGCTCTGCTGACCTGGTTCTATGGCTCTGAAGCAGCTTTGCTGATTTGGTTCTCTGGCTCTAGAGTAGCTCTGCTGACCTGGTTCTCTGGCTCTAAAGTATCTCTGCTAACCTGGTTCTCTGGCTCTAAAGCAGCTCTGCTGGCCTGGTTCTTTGGCTCTAAAGCAGCTCTGCTGACCTGGTTCTCTCCCTCTAAAGCAGCTCTGCTGACCTGGTTTCTCTGGCTCTACAGCAGCTCTGCTGACCTGGTTCTCTGGCTCTAGAGCAGCTCTGCTGACCTAGTTCTTAGTCTCTAGAGCAGCTCTGCTGACCTGGTTCTCTGGCTCCACAGCAGCTCTGCTGACCTGGTTTTCTGCACTCACGATGCACGCACCCTACTTCGCGAAAGTATATTTAAAAATTAATATAAGTTTATTATAAGTACAAATATATTATTTTGATGAATATCTTACATAATCTCTTGCCTTAATATGTATAATAAAGACACATACATATCATTTTGGAACATACATTTTTTTTGCGGGAGTCACGCACCCAGCACTCCCCAGCACGTATATGATGTCACGCGGGACCCGCAACCGCGCAAACATCTTGTACCGTAATGCGCATGTGTCGCGAATGCGCGGGAGCAGGAGTCGCAGACTGGTCGCATACCAATCATGCATATCACGTGATATTAAATGTATATGATGTAACTGAAAAACATGCAGCCATCGCACACCATACGCGGATCCTTCATGACTTTTCTAAAATGACAGCTTGAATGCGTGTACCCACCGTGATGTGAACACTTTGAGTGCGCGACTCCGAAAAAAATTTGATTTTTTTTTAAAGAAAATAATATAAATATACTAAAATAAAAAATGAAAACAAGAAAAATAATCAATAATTCAGTTTTAATTTACATTTTTTTTGTGCAATTTTCAGAAAAATATATAATGTTATTTAATGAATAAAATATTTATAAATAAACAGTTAAAAAACTGTGGAAAATCAGTGCAGAAAAACAGATATAACTACTATCACACTTAAAAGCTAGCATTTAAAAAAACTTTGAAATTCACTGAAAAAAAACATAGGTTTCAGAGACGTTATAGTTAGAAATTAGCATTTAAAAAACCTTAGAAATTCACTGAAAAAACCATAGGTTTCAGGGGTGTTATAGTTAGCTGCCCATTTCACTCATACAAAACCATAGAAATTCCTCCGTTATAGTTAGTTCTGCTAACTATAACTCACGCGCCCGCAATGCACTGCTGATGATGTCACATATTGCATCATTCATGACATGGTCAGTGACATCACTGATGACATCACTGATGACTCTTTGTGTGGATGGGGTGTGAGTGGCTCTGTGCATAGATGTGTAAGTAGGTGATTCACTGGGTGCATGGTTTCAAGAGTGCATCTGTGATGGACTGTATGGGTGGGTGAGTGTGAGTATGGGTGTGTTAGTGAGTGAATGTATATCTCACTGGTACATGTGTGAGTATCTACATATATGAAAGGCAGTATATATGTCTGTTAGAGTATATAAATGGCTATAAGTTAGAGTGTGTGATTGTAAGAGTGGCTGTATGGATGAGTGTGTGCTTGTATCAGTGATTGCATAGGAGCGTAAGAATGTGCTAGTATTTTTATGAGTAAGTGAGCTGGTGTGTGTATAACTGTATAGGCGATTAAATGGGAGTGTGATTAATTATTTGCATGACTGACTAGGTGTGTGAGTACCTCTATGGATGAGTGGCGGTGTGTGAGTGTCTATATAGATGTATGAGTGCATATGATAGTCCTGTACTGAGTGACCATAAGTATGAGTGACTGAACGGGTGAGTGAGTTGATGTGTGTGTTGACATAAGAATCAGTGAGTGGGTATGTAGTTATTGGTGTTGGAGTGTCTATAGTTTTGAGAATGGCAGTCTGTAACTTAGAGTGGTTGTATCTAAAGTTATATTAGGGTGTGAGAAGATTCATGAAATTATCACATGGATGATGTCATCAGTGATGTCATCAGTGATGTCTTTTGTGATGTCATCAGTGATGTCCACAGTGATGTCACTGACCATGTCATGAGTGATGTAATATGTGACGTCATCAGCAGTGCATTGCGGGGGCACGAGTTATAGTTAGCTGAACTAACGATAACGGGGGAATTTCACTGGTTTTGTATGAGTGAAATGTCCAACTAACTATAATGCCCCTGAAACCTATGGTTTTTTCAGTGAATTTCTAAGGTTTTTTAAATGCTAATTTCTAACTATAATGTGCCTGAAAACTATCGTTTTTTTCAATGAATTTGAACGTTTTTTTAAATGCTAATTTCTAATTATAACGTCCCTGAAACCTATGGTTTTGTCAGTGAATTTCAAAGGATTTTTAAATGAAAATGTCTAACTCTGTCTACAAAGGTAGGACATGTGAAGAAAGAGGGCCCCCCTTTCTTTTTACTGTTTTTGAGCCCTGGGGACCCGATCCCCCAGGGCCTGACCCCATTTAAAAAAAAATATTTATATATGAACGGGAAAGGGGCCACGTGGGCCCCCCTCCCGCGGCTAATTCCGGGCCCCGTGACCCCATCCCCTGGGTCATGGCCCAACATTTTTTTATTATAATGGAGGGGGGCTGCGTGGCCCCTCTCCTCTGGCCATTTATGGCCCCAGAGAACCCATCCCCCGGGGGCGGCCTTCGCGTGACTTTTTATTTTATTTTTTTGATTATTATTTTGGAGGGGGGATGCTCGGCCCCTCTCCCGGGCACTCCTTGCCCCGGGGATCCCATACCCCAGGGCCTGGCCTCTCGTTGGGGACCGTGGGGGGAGCCCCAATGCCCCCATGGTCCCAGCTGGCTCCCCGCCTCCTGTGGGAGCCAGCATTGCTTTTCCACATGGGGAGATGCTAAGATGCAGCTCCCCGTGAGGAAAAGCAATCTGGTTTGAATTTTGGAAGAGAGAGCAGGTTTCCTGTTCCCTCTTCCAAACTCCAAACCACAGTTTTCTATGACAGGGCAGGAGCCATGAGGCTCCCTCCCTACCATAGCAAACTGCAGTGCCCTGGGGGTGGGCACCCTGGGACACTACACAAGCCACCCCCCAGGGCCATCACAGGCTCCAGGAAGGGGGCCACGCGGCACCCCTCCCTACATCTGTACAGCCCCCTGGGAGGTGGTGGTCCCCAGTGCTCGGGGATCTGTTACGGGCCCCCCAATTTAAATATTAGTGTCCTGGGAATGTGGCGGTCCCCGGGGCATGTGGGGGGCTTGAGCTCCCCCACTGGTATATCTTTTTTTTTAAAAGAAGCCTCGGGTGTGCCCCGCGCAATTATAATTAATGAAAGCCCTGGGGGTGGTGGTTCCTGGGGGTTGGGGGGGCCTTGGAGACCCCCCAAAACTTAAGAAAATCAAGCCCCGGGGGGTGGCGGGGATTGGAGCCCACCACACATTTTTTTACTGCCCCCAGGACCTGGCCCACCCGGGGGCTTCAATTAAACATTTTTTATTTATTTTCTGGGCCGGATTCGCGCTTATTTTATTTATTTATTTTAAATGCGTTTTTGGGCCCTGGTGGTCCTTGTGGGACCCCCTGAGCAGGCTTAGGGGGTCAGGGTGTTTCTACCCTGCCCCTTTTCTTGTTTTGTGTGTTTGTTTTACTGTTTTCTTGTGCCTCGGTTCTACCGAGAAACACAAGATGGCTGCAAACACTTCCTGGTTTTAAGTGTTAACAGCCATTTAGAATGCAGCTCATGATCGGCAGGGTGCACGGATCTACCACAGCCATAGATATCAAAACTTTTATGTTTTGATTTTCCCAGCAACTACTGAATGGATTTACACCATTTGAAAAAAAGGGCGCTTTCTGAACCAAGAGCTACCTTTTTGCCAAATTTGGTGTCATTCCGTTCAGCAGTTTGAGCTGTAGCCGTGTCTTATGTTTCCTATGGGTAATTGATTTTTTGGCCTCTATTTTTTGAATTTCTCAGGAACTACTGAACGGATTTACACCATTTAACAAAAAGGTCTCTTTCTGAACCAAGGGCTACCTTTTTGCCAAATTTGGTGTAATTCCGTTCAGCAGTTCGGGCTATAGTCGTGTCCAAAGTTTCCTATGGGAAATAACATGGAGAAAACACGTTTTGGGACCCCCTTTTTTCTCAGCCCCCACTTGCCGAATCACCTCGAAACTTTCAAGAGAGGATCTGACCGGAGCACCCCACTAGTTTAAAAAAATTTGCGATGATTCGTCAACCGGCGCCAATGTTATTGGGAAATCAATAAACGTTTTTCCTATGGATAATAGGTCCTAACTATAACTACCTACTGGCGATCGCCAGTAGGTAATCTATACATATATATAGATCCAGTAGGTTGTTAGGATGTAGTTTCCATATTAAAAGCATTTTTTGACTTGCCTATAACTTTGATGTTGTTTAACCATTCTTCATGAAATTTTCCTAAATAAGTGTCACAATAGATTCTGGTTGTCATAGAAAGTTTGGCGGTGATATGTGCAGTGGGGACTGAGATCTTGTGGCACAAAATAAGGGTGTATTTGTATTGTTAATTCCCATAGGAACCTTTAGCCGTAGCTATAGTCCGAACTGCTGAACGGACTTACACCAAATTCAGCAACGAGGTAGATGTTGGTTCAAGGAAGTGCCTTTTACTTGTTTGGTGTAAATCCGTTCAGTAGTTGGTGAGACATTTAACCCCTTCAGTGCCCATGACGAGCTGGACTCGTCATGGGCCGCGGTGGCGCTGTGCCCATGACGAGTCCAGCTCGTCATAGACCCCGCCCGCTAATGCAATGGCCGGCACTGGGCGGGGAAAGGGGCGGGCACTGAAGGGGTTAAGTAAAAAATGTTAGTGATATCTCTGGCTGCAGAAATAATGCAACAATTTTGCGATTAGTCACGAAGGCATGCACCAATGGCATTGCTCTGATTGGCTGGATAGAACCTGAATAGAAATGTGCAGCCAGCATTTTATTTCTTGGGAACGAATCCCATGGCTTAAAATTGCAACCCTGCATGTCCTGACATTCCTCTTTTTGAGGTCTGGCTGCAGTAAAGTGACTCATGCCACGTAAAAGTGAGTGCAAATACAGATCAAGTGAATAAAATCCTCTTTTGGTTGCCCACAAAATCTACATGAAATGGGACCATTATACTGCCAGCTTGGCAGGTCTACAGTTGTTTGTAGATGGCTGGACCAGAGTGCCATTTCTTGTAGAGGACGGAAACTGTTGCGCTTAATTAAGGTGCTTGTTTAAAATGTCCTATTTGTTATTTGTCAATTACCATCCATGCATGTGTTCTCCTGCTGAATGTAGTTTTTTCTTTTACCAACGACTGCAGTCTTAACATTTTATCGGTGATTCATCTTAATGCTGAAAAGGACAGAATTTTGTTCCACGTGTCTTCAGCGTTGGTGTTTTGGAGGGCTTTATGTAGAAATTTGTTATATGAGGATTTTTTATCATTCTCTACCAGAGTGCTTCACTAATTTGAAAGTGTCCTTGGTTACATTTTCTTTTGTACCAGCTTTTTCTGCTTGAGTACATTCTTCCCAGTGATTCCTTTATTAAGCCAAATTTAAGCTGCACCTAAGCTGGTGATGCACTTTTTGGCAGCTGGAAAGTTTGTTTGTAGGTGGTATCTTGCGGTTCGTTTAGTAATGAGAAATCTTTTCTGTACTGGTTGATGCTGCCATAAGATAGTGTTGGCAGGAGCCTTGCTGCCATCACTGCTAATAGCTGCTTAAACGACAGACAATACAGTTGGTTTGATAGTGTGCTGAAGGTAAATATTAATGCACCAGCCCTTTTTTCCTTGTAGTTCCTTGGTGCTTGTTGGCTGAATCTGTTGTCTAAGTAGACTCCTAAATATTTGTAGTTTGAAACCTCCTCCTGCATGTTGCCGTTCAACCAGATCTTGAGTTTGTGGCTCGATCTATTGTGGATCAACATAGTTTTTATCTTGTTTGTGTTCATTTCTAGATTTGTTTATTGTTTTTTTTAAACTTTATTTATCATTTTCTGACATATACACAGCATGGGTTGAATAATTCACTAAAATTACATATCAAACACAATTATTATAACCACATAATGACATTGTGCACAGTCACATTCCAGGGATGAAACAGGTTATGAAATATATACTGTTCTGACTATTTTATGGTGTTTCTACACCTCGAACCAAGTCTCAACTACCATGTCTAGGATCACAGTGTGTTGTCAGAGGTTAATATTCAACGCTCTATTTACATACTCTGGTCAGCCCACTCCAGTCGGGACTATCCCTGAAGGACGAGATGCGGGAGAGGAAGAATCTAAGCCCACTAGGTATTCTTTCAGTGGTCCTCATATATCTTTAGGACAGGAAGTGGGCGGTAGCAACATTGAAGAGAGGTTACAGTTTGTATTACAAAACGTAAGACTGGATAGCCAAGCGCCAACTGTAGGGGAAAGTCCGCTGCCCCATTTGAGGGCAATCTTGCATTTGGCCAATAATAGCACCAGCGCAATAAATTTACATGGGTTCTTTGGCATGTTGTATACATAGCCCGAAAGGGTGACCTCAGGTGTGGGGTCTATCTCCAAATGCTTCAACTGCGAAATGAACCTGAAAATAGCCCTCCAGAATGGTAGTAAGTTTAGGATTTTGTCTTAAGTTAGTTCTGTGAATCGGGCCCAAGGTTTTTGGGTGCCTTTTTCATGTACTCAGCCATCCTGGAACAGAGACCAAGTACATAGTCCACTATGTCTTGCTTTAGGGGCTTGAGAGGTAACTCCCATCCTTCCTTCACCAAACACAATGGACCCCTGACAGGGTGACCAAACAAAAGTTCAAAGGGGCTGTAGACAATCCCCGTTTGTGGCACCTCCCTATATGCTAACAAAAGGCAGGGCAAGAGAAGGTCCCATCTTCGCCTAAGCTTTTCTGGGAGCCCTTTAATCATGCCCTTTAAGGTTCAAACCATTGCATTGTGGGTGATAGGGTGTGGTGAACTTGTAAGTCACTCCACACTCCTTCCACATTTCTGTTAAGTAACCAGACATGAAGTTGGTACCTCTGTCTAATACCACCTCCTTAGGAAAACCTACTCTTGAGAAAACTCCCAACAGGTGCTGTAGTGGTCCTAAGGGGAATAGCTTCTGGGTACCTGGTAGCATGATCCACTACCACCAGTATACATCTGTGCCCAGATGCTGTTTGGGGACCCATGGGACCAACAATGTCAATCCCTACCCTTTCAAAGGGCACCCCCACCACAGGTAGTGGTATCAGGGGGGCCTTTGTAGTGCCACCTGCTTTGCCACTGGCTTGGCAGGTTACACAGGAGCGACAAAACTCCTTGGTGTCTTCAGACATGTGGGGCCAGTGAAAGTGAGGGACAAGTCTGTCCCAAGTCTTGTTCTGGCCCAGGTGACCTGCTAAAGGGATATCATGGGCTAGGGTCGATAGGAAGCCCCTGAACTTCAGAGGTATAAGCAACCTTCCCGGTGACACCAGGCTTGGGGTCTCTACACTCTGAGTACAGGAGTCCATCATCCCAATACATCTTATGGGTATCGCTAGCACTCCCAGCAGCCTCAGCAGCAGCTTGCTGTCTGAGGGGTTCAAGAGAGAGGCAGCTCTGCTGCTCCTGGCTCAGATCTGCCCTGGAAGGCCCCACTGTCCCCAATAACTCAACCTGATCAGACTCAAGCTCCTCTGGGACAGTTCCTTCTTCAGGACTGTGAACATCTTCCTCAAGAGACTGATCCTCCTTTTGAGTCAGGGGGGGAGGCTCTGCCTTAACCTTTCTGCTCCTCCTCTTGGATGGCACTTGGTCCATTCCTCCAGAATCCAAGGCCTGTTTAGTTTCAGACATTTTGGCCTGTGACCTGGTCACAGCAAACAGGGATGGTCAGCCTTTCTGCATGAGTCCTTAGCTCTACTTCTGCCCAAGCTGAAGTCTCTAGATCATTGCCAAGCAAGGATTCGACTGGTAGGTCTGCACTCACCACAACCTTCTTAAGACCAGTTACCCCTCCCAGGAGAAGTTAACAACTGCCAGAGAATGGTCTGTTCTGACATTGCTAGCATTGGCCACTTGGTACATTCCACCAAGTATAATCTGGCCAGGATCCACAAGATATTTTATCACCATAATGACACTTGTTCCTGTGTCCCTGAATGCCAAAGCCTGTGCTCCATTGATTAAAGGCTGTTGCTTGTACTTGCCCAAGTTACTGGCACTCACAGAGGGGGTCATATCCATGCCCCCATCACAGAAAAGAACAGCCTGAGTGGTTTATCTGACTAGACCAGAGCCCAACTCAGTACCCAGGGTCAACCCTACTAAACCCTTGGCTTGTGTATTCCCACCAACAATTGTAACTGCACTAGGGGTAGCAGGTGCCTTAGGGGCATTGGTGGGGGCTGGAGTATTCTCTTTGGACTTGGTGCAATCACTGGTCCAGTGTGTCTTTTGCTTACAGACTTTGCACCATGGTTTCTTTTGGCCTTTCCCTTTGTTGGACTGTCAATCCCCACCTGAAGAAGATTTTTGGTGCCCTTGAGAAGACTTCTGGTCTATACCATTGCCCCCACCCTTGTCAGAGTTCTTAGAATTTTGCTTCTTTGGGTCACCACCTTGGTTCTGTACTTTCTGCCTCACCCTGGTTCTGACCCATTTGTCTGCCTTCTTTCCCAATTCTTGGGGAGAGGTCAGATCAGAGTCTACCAGGTACTGGTGCAACAGCTGATTTTGACAGTTATTAAGAATCTGCTCCCTCATTATCAGATTGTACAACCCTATGAAGTCACACAGTTTACTGCCCAATAACCAACCTTCAAGAGCCTTAGCAGCACCGTCAACAAAGTCCACCCAGTCTTGATTTTGTGCCTTTTGGGTATCCCTGATCTTTAACCTGTATTGTTCAGTGGTTAGGCCCAAACCCATCTATCAGTGCACTTTTCAAGACCTGGTAATCATCAGCGTCCTCTTCTCTTACAGTGAGGAGCTTATCTCTACCTTTATCTGCCAATGAGAGCCATAAGATTACTGCCCACTGCCCTTGGGGGACCTTCTGTACTTAACAGGCCCTCTCCAAGGCAGTTATCCATTTGTGGATGTCATCCCCACTCTGGTAGGGAGGGACAATCTTACTTAGGTTTCTATGGTCATAAGACCTCTCCCTATCTCTAGGGAAATTGCTGCCACCAAGGGACTCTAGTCCCTCCTTTTTTGCTAGCTCAGTAGAGCTCTAGGGCTTCCCTATCAAGGACCATCTGCTGCTATCTGAGGTTGAACTTATCTTGCTTATACTTCAGCAGTCTCTCTCTCCTCTCCTGGGAGTTTTCCCTCCCTCTGTGAGAAGAAACAGAGGTCCCTACAGATGAGGTAGAGTAGACAGACTCCCATGAGAGAGATCTATTTCTTCTAACCCTACTTTAAACTCTTCCTGGAGGGACAATGAGGGGAGCATTGGGCATCATCCTCATCCAGTTGAGCTGTGGTCACCAGCTCCTGATCATTGTCATCAGTCTGGTCAGCAGCAAAGTTGGGCCAGTGGGAGTTCTACCCCCAGATCCACCCTCAACTGCTGCCCCACCCACTCTGCCTACCCCTTCAGGCCCACTACGCCCTGAGAGATTATCCAGCCTGAGTATCTGTAAAAGATGCTGGGTGGTTGGGCTTTTGCTTGTCTTCAGCTTCCTAATGGTACATAAGGTTCTAAGCTGTGCAAAGGTGAGATCCTCATATTTATAGAGGAGAGGCCCACTGGCTTCTGGCAGGGACCCACTGGCTCCAGGCTGATTACACATTACATTACTAGTGTGGTGTGATGTATTGCACTACCTTCACTGGCATGGCTTACTAAACTCTCTTGAGTTGTAGAAAGGGTGTGCTATCCCTTAACACACAACTCTAAGTTCAGTAGAACTAACTGTATACTAAACTTGATATTATATGTACCTAAGGTACCTTTAGAGCTTTTCAGTTGATCAATTCAATTGATATTATCTGGTAAAACAATAGCAAGTTGGAATCCCACAAGCTGCACACCAATGTGAGAAATTTGCCTGATATATGCTGTCCACTAGTTATAGTGGGCACCTTGTATCAGTCCAAACATCCCCTTATGGTGATATGTTAAAGACAACCTTTATTGAAAGCTATCCTAGTGGTAGCTATGGAGAGCAGCCTTCAGGCTAAGTCTTGAAGGAATGTAAAGCATCTTGTTTTACCAGTCTATAATCTCTTGAATGACCAAATGAAAGGACAACCACACCAGGTATAAATTTAAAATATATGTATTTAGGTTAACACACACCCCTCTAGTCTCTTTATGAGGCTGGAGTTCGAAATACTACGGGCCCGATTCACAGAATTAACTTAAGACAAAATCCTAAACTTACTACTTTTGGTACTCACAGAATGCACTTACTACTCTTGGTATTCACAGAATGCACTTACTACTGTTGGTATTCACAGAATGGATTTACGACTACTAACTTTACGTCCGCACTCAGGCCGGAAATTCCGGCTCGGAGGCGGAGCTTCTGGCCTGGAGGCGGAGATTCTGGCCCGGAGGCGGGGCTTCCGGGCCGGAGGCGGAGTTTCCGGGCCGGAGGTGGGGATTCCGGCCAGTGGCGGAGATTTAGCCATGGCCAAAATCTCCACCTCTGGGCCGGAAGCGCCGCCTCCGGCCCGGAAGCCCCGCCTCCGGGCTGGAATTTCCAGCCCGAGTGCGGACGTAAAGTTAGTAGTCGTAAATCCATTCTGTGAATACCAAAAATAGTAAGTGCATTCTGTGAATACCAAAAGCAGTAAGTGCATTCTGTGAATACCAAAAGCAGTAAGTTTGAGAAATGCTGGAGGGTAGTGCCTTCTTAATTGGTCCACATCAGTGAAGAATCCACGTCAAAAACTTGGTTCAAAATGAAAATACTTGTGATGTTTTTATTACTAGTTGACATTGCAAATATAAATAGCGAAAAGAGAGCCCTAGTGGCCCATTGGCCTTGGGCTTTTTCAAGGCGGTTTTCAGTAGAGAGCAAGGTCTGCCTGCTAGGGGGTAAATGAGTCTCTGCGGTCTCTGAGAACAAAGCTGTCAGAAGGCAGACCTTGCTCTCTACTGAAAACCGCCTTGAAAAAGCCCAAGGCCAATGGGCCACTAGGGCGAAACACGTGTCGGCTTGTTTGCTCTCTTTTCGCAATTTATATTTGCAATGTCAACTAGTAATAAAAACATCACAAGTATTTTCATTTTGAACCAAGTTTTTGACGTGGATTCTTCACTGATGTGGACCAATTAAGAAGGCACTACCCTCCACCATTTCTCAACCTTACCCTTTCAATGGCTCTTGGGTGTAGCCATTCATGAGGATTGTGCCACATGTAAATTTGGGCTCTGACAATTGTAGCGCGGCTTAAGCCCAGAACTTTCCACCCACACAGCGTTTTCAAATACAAAAGCAGTAAGTGCATTCTGTGAATACCAAAATGGTAGTAAGTTTAGGATTTTGTCTTAAGTTAGTTCTGTGAATCGGGCCCTTAAGTTGCAAGTCAGTATTCAACAGTAAAATCACAAATACACTTTTGGGCCCCAGGGGCGTACCAAACCATATACCAATAAAGTGGTAGAAGAACCACGACTGAACTAGACACAAGGCCTACAGCCTGTAGAAGTGCTTGGTCCACAAGAAACCACCCAAGGTAGTGACACAGGGGACCCACTGGGGACGCATGCAGTGTGAGAACACAGCTGCGGATCACCGTTAACTTCTATGGGGAAAGTCGTGGTTGTAAATTAAGAGTTTAAGGACACTTAGGGGCTGGCTACGAGTGAATCCTTTTGGACTTAGAGGTGTCTAGGGCCAACACCCACGGGAGCACCAGAGTACTCGAGTTACCTCACCCAGGGAAGCCGGGTGCATGGATGTCTTTTGGTGTCGGTTTGCGTTGCTGTGCTGTTTTCAATGGAAGCTGGCAAGCTGTGAAGAGGAGAAGTGTCCGGAGAGATTAAATCCTTTAATCGAGGATGGAAGTAACCTGAAAGCAGAGGGGACAGAGTCTGGGTCACTTACCAGTGACCAGGGGCACGATAGTCCAATGCCCACAGATGTCGAGTGATTCAGGTGAGTTGACTGGTGTCTTGATTCTTCAGCCATGAGGTCCAGGAGGCATTGACAACAACCAGGAGCTGGATTCGAGCTGTCCCACAAAGTCTTTCGAGTGCTGCAGTATTGGCGACCAGATTGGACACAACATGTCTTGGCAACGGCAAGACACTTGGAAATAGAAAAAGAACGTCGGTGCAGACCAGCAAGGTCTGGGGGACTCACCCAGCAAGGGTAAGTCGGGGCATATCTGGAGCAACTAGGAAAGTCCAATCAGAAGAGGAGTTGTCATCGTGGGGACCCACTAGCCAACAGGCTAGCGATCGCGAAGGAGCCTCAAGTGGTCGCACTTGAAACTGGCCCACGGGACACTCATGGAGTGGAGGCCAGAGATCTTCAGTGCAGGAGGTGCACAAGGCTGGGTCTACTCGGAGCCCAAAGCACAACTTCTAGGAAGACCAGGAAGATGATGGATCAGCAAAAGATCCCGGAGTCCTGGGGTCATGGTTCCACTTCACCCACAATAGCCACAGGCCTCAGCTTTGCTGTGGACTCAGGGTAGCCTCAGGGTAGTCTAGTAATCCACCTCTGGGGATGCAGAAACTTCGGCATCTGGCGGGAGCTTCAGAATTGCAGACCAGACAGTTGCTTCTTTGGTGCCTGCCAAGCAGGGGAGTCACTCCTTGACCCCAAAGGAGATTTCTTCAGTTTTCTAGATGAAATAGAACATTGAAGGTCCAGGATATATGTTGCAGAGTTTTGTCCAGGGTAATCTAAAGTCGCAAGGACTGCGTTCCCATATATATACAAAGTTTGGGCGTTGGACATACTCTAGGGACCCACCTATGGGAGGGTTTGGAAAGAGGGGTGGTTACACCCATTTCCTTTGTCCAGTTTTGCACCATAGCGGGGCAGGTAGCCCCTGCAACTGGTTTGAACTGGACTATTTACAGGGACACCAAGTGTGCCCCAGTGCAGGACTTCAAAGCACCAGAGAGTGCTCCCGCCCAGCCCCAATAAACATCTGCCTGTCTGGGGAGGTGTTTACACCTCCCGGGGACAGGAAACCTATTGTTCATTCCTATTGTCCATGTTTCCGTGCAGCCAGTCCAAAGTTAGCAATTACCCCAAGGTTATAATGCACTTAAGAGTATATGGTCAGGCTGCACCACAAACAGCATCAGAGGAGGTACTCCGAACACTGAAGACCTGTGGTGTCATTTTGGAGTGCTGCTCAGGGGTGGCATAATACATGCTTCAGCCCCTGGTAGGCCTCTGAGGTACCTATGCCCTAGGTACATAGTATACCATATACTAGGGGCTTCTAAGGCACACCTGAATCCAATTAGAAATGTACCTAATGTACATGGAAACCATTTTAGAGAGGAAGCAGCTAGGCTGGGGTCTTGATCAGCAGGGCCACAGCCAGACTAAGGTTGAAAAACAGTGAAACACCAGCAAAAAGTGGGGGTACCCATGTGAAGCAGATCCTACTCTCCTACACAGTAAGATTGCAGAATCATAGCATAAGGATCAAGAGCTCAATATTCATCAAACATTTGGTTGCATTTATCCGAATGAATATGTACATTATAAACTGACTGCTGTTACGTGCCTTTACAAAAGTTAAAACACTACACAAATGATAATATTAACATTGGCACCGTGTTAGGCTGTGTCATCAGTTCCGAGCGAGAAATTAAAACTTAGATTGCATTAACTTACAAAAAGGAAGAACACATAACAACCTTAACTAACTGTTGTTCAGCCCTTTAACGTCCTGTTGGGAGTTGTGTGTTATTTACCCACTACCGAGACTACGAACTATCAGAAACATGTATTACGGGGTATGCATGTCAGGCTTTCTGTTTCTGCAACTCCCTTGCCTCTTTCTGCAGTTCTCTTGCCTCCTTCTGCAGCTCTGTTGCTTTTTTCTGTTCTTCTCTTGCCTCTTTCTCCATCCCTCTTGCCTGTTTCAGCACATCACGTGCATCTTTTTGCACCAATCTTGCCTCTTTTTGCACCAATCTTGCCTCTTTCTGCATTCCTCTTGCTTTTTTCTGCACCTCTCTTGTCCCTTTCTGCAACTCTTTTGTCTCTTTCATGACTTCTCTTGCTTCTTTCTGCACTTCCATTGCTTCTTTCAGCACTTATTTATCCTCTTTTTGAACTTCTCTTGCCTATTTCTGCACCTCTCTTGCTTCTATCTGCGTCTTACTTGCTTTTTCTGCACCCCTCTTACTGCGGTACTTCAAATTTTCATGGCGCAAGTAATATAACAAAGAACTTGGCAAAGAAGCTGAAATATGAAAAGACATCTTTATTAAACTCAATTGAGTGAGACTACGTCGCACAGAAGCCTTAGCAACTGAATGAGGCAGTCCCCAGAACAGAAAACAGTCTTCTCTTTTATACAGAATATTCCGCTTTGGGCAACACCGCCCCTGTTTTACAAGTGGTTATTCACATATTTTGGCTTCAAAGAAAAGGCAGAGTCATGATGACAATCCCACATTTCAGTTCGTTCAGCCCTCAATCATTTAACCCAGCAAGGCTCAGAACCCTCATCAGATATCAGCAGACCCCAATAAAATGGGCACCTCCTGCTCGTAAAACAAGCCATAAAGTAGGAAACAGAGTCAGATGTGAAAGAGGTTAGTCAGGGTTCGTGTGGGAAGAAGGAATTTATGATGCCTCGGGCCCTGATGCTTATCCCAGTTGGCCGCAGTAAAAGGAACCGGCCGGACAGGGCTGACCTCGGGCAGTGGAGTCAGTTTGCACAGGTCACAGAGAAGTCACAGAAGGTGTACGTGTCCTTTAGGCCTAGGCATGGCCTTAGCACAAAGCCTATGTGAGGGCAATCACAAAAATGGCTACTGTTCTAATATGGAACCCGAGGGATCAATATGTAGTATTATATATATATATATACGGTGAATTCATTGGTTAAACATGACGAAAACACTTGTACATACCGCATTTGTCATTTGCGGTTTGTTGATACCAAAGTCGGCAGGATAGGGGCCTGCCTCCAATGTGGTTCCAAATTTTACAGTACCACAGACCCTCCTTTTGCCCTTACATAGGCAATAACTATACTCATACTAATCTGAATCCAGGTCTATATTCATAAAGTCATGAAGATGTTGTTGTAGCATCATCCTATTACTTAGCAATGTGTTATAATCTACTGTTTGCCGTTCCTCTTTGCCTATGTATCTCTTCCCTACTGCTCAGCCAGAATGAGAGTTAGTGTGCTTGGTAATGTCTGGAATGTTGGATGATTGATGATGTCGTGGAATGCTTGGGTGCCTGGTGAGGCTGTGAGTGCCAGTTGGAGTGAGCAGGCTGAGCAGCAGGGAGGCTGCTCCTGGTGGGGCAACACCTGGACTTCTAGTAATCTACTTAAGGCTGTACTTGAGAATAAACCTACAGCATACCTATACTTAACCTGGCTACCGGACTTTCATTTAATTACAACATTTTACATTTAACATTGGCACTCGGTTGGCAGTTTAACGGCAACATTGTCGTTTAAAATCGGTTCTGTGTCACTAGTAGCGCGCTCTTACTTTCACAAGCATGTTTCCCTGGTGTCATCGTGGTTCCCCTCAGACGTTCTATGCTGTTCACTCTGGATGCCTACTGCCCTCTGCCTTCAAACTGCCACCAATGCTCACACAACGTTTCCCTACAGCGCCAGGCATACTGTTTCCTTACTTGCTGCCCTCTGTCGTGGCTCCTCTCGTTCTCATGATTCAAATTCGTCATTATCATAGAGTGTTCTTTCTTCAGTATAGAGACACTCTGTTACTTCACTGCCATCATGTGGCCATGAGTGGTAATTCTACTGAACTTTGTTTGACATCTTCAATATTAACTTCACTTGCTGCTCTGCCTGCTTTTCAAGGAGTTCATTTTTTGTCAACCTGTGACTGGATCGTCTTTGCAACGTTATCATCTCTTGTGCCTACACTCTTCAGTTTGGTGTTCCAAGCAAATGGAAAGGAAATTGTCGTTTTTCTTGTTTATAATCTTCCAGCAAGGTACTGTTTCATTGCGATTTACTTTTATCTACATGTTCTTCAAGCCTAGCATGCTTACTTTACAGACCACGGTGACTACCTTCTTTATTTTAGCTTATTGTTTTCTTGGGACAGTGTATTTTTCATAATGTTGCTGTATGTGCTCAAAAGCTTTTATTGTGTCATTCTTTTAGGTTCAATTTTAGTTGTTTTTTTAATGCGATTATTGTATTATTTACTGGTACCTGATCCTGAATTTGTTTGAGAGGAGGTGAGAAAGTGTAGTGTTTTGTCTTGCATTTGTATGATTAGAGGGAGAGAGTATTGTGTTCCTGGTCATGTTATTTTATGCCCCTCTGAATCGGTTGTTACCTCGCGTGAGGTGTTGGACTGTGCGTTACGGGTGCGCACATGAGAAGACCCCTTCTTTTGAAGCCTCTCTGATTTCACTGTTTTGGTTTTACCCTCTGAATTGGTTGTTACCTCGTGTGAGGTGTTGGACTGTGTGTTACAGGTGCGCACATGAGAAGACTCCTTTTGAAGCGCCTCTGACTTGCCTGTTTGGTTTTACCCTCTGAATTGGTTGTTACCTCGTGTAAGGTGTTGGATTGTGTGTTACAGGTGCGCACATGAGAGGTCTACCTTTTGAGTAGCTTCTCTGATTTGCTTGTTTGGTTTTACCCTCTGAATTGCTTGTTACCTCGTGTGAGGTGTTGGACTGTGCGTTACGGGTGCGCACAAGAGAAGACTATTTCCTTTTTAGCTTCTCTGGATTTACCCTTGTTTTGGAAAGATGAGAATGCTCTTTAGCTTCTCTGGATTTACCCTTGTTTGGGAAGAAGAGAATACATTTTAGTTTCTCTGGATTTACTCTTGTTTTGGTTGAAGTATTTGTATCATCCTGTTGTTAGGGGTTGCAAAATTACCCTTTAGTGTTACGTTTTATTTATAATTAGTCGTATTGCATGTATGTACATTGATCTTGCATGCTTGTATTTTTACAATTTTGATGAGGGGGGGATGTGTTATAATCTAATAAGTGATTAATGCATCCTCTCTGTTGTTGCCCTTGCCTTGCTGCTCAGACTATGTGATGTCATCAGAATGTTGAGAGTGTTTAAGTGGGAAGAAGGAATCAGTTGGTGTGGAAGGGCTGATCAGCAAGGAGGGTGCTCCTGGTGGGGCATTGCATGGCATTGTAAGAAGCATAGCATGAGACATAACTTGGATCCTATCTGAAGAATAAAGCTGTGATCCTGAACTACATCTCTGGACTACGTATCTTTCATTTAATTACAACACTGGCGACGATTTTCAAAGAACCTGCGTGTTGCTGAAGGACTACCCTGCTACTGAAACTAAGGATCTGCCTAACCAAAGGAATTTAAACTTATGCTCTGGAACCACAAGAAAAAGAATTCCCAAGAAGAAGGATTACGACAGATACGCTCTGGTCAGCCCCACCAGTGTCTTTTGTCAACTAGACAGCCTGCGGACTAGAGCGTTTGACTTTTGTTTAATTTTCTTTTGACTTTCATTTGACTTTCTTCTGTCCTGTGATTTGAAGCACTGGTTTTTCCTGCCTTGCACGCTGCTTGCCTCACACACTTATGGCTGCTCTGCCTGTGCACTGCTAGTGACTGTCTTAACAGTGATCTCACTTCAAAGAGACGCAGTTGGCCTGATCACCCTGCTGTGTCTCTCTGCTGTGTTTGGACTCTAACAGCACGCTTTGGCTGCATCCTCGGTAAGACAGCTCTGAACTTTCAGCAGCGTGAGCACGTTTCTTTCCTGAAAGAGCACTTTTGGTGTCTGTATTTGAAAAGGTGTTCTGAGCGCAAGCAGTGCACCGTACTTCATGAGAGCCTCCACCCCTGTTTTTATTACGGTGTATCTTTCAACAAGTTGGAGCCAATGTGTTTTCTCTTGACTATGTTCATACATGAGGATTTTGATAGTAAAAGTGGCCATACTATCACAAGTAAGTGGTTTTGCCTATATTTCAGTTAGAAGGAAACCGCCTTGCAACCATTTGAAATTTCATACTGAGCACGCGTGCCTCTTACCTCTTCACATGCATCAACCTGCGAGTCTTCTATGACGTTTTTTTGTTGCTGTACTGTCTCCAGACGATTTGGTGCAAAAGCGTGCCTAGAGCCATCCGGCAGACGCAAGATCAACGTGCCGCCATTTTGCTATGTTTACTCTCTGCCGGAAAGACATTGTTTGCACTCATCTTTGTTTTACGTGCTTTGCTTTTACCTTTCGTGATTGATGAAGAGTGATGATATTATGAGGTACGCTCCACCGAGGGTTTTTTCGAAATTCAGAGATATGGTGGCAACTCACGGAGATTCAGTGTGGTGAATCAATTTTTTTTTCCAAGTATAGAGTTCACTTGTGTTGCCTATCATCTGTGACCATTTTGTTCTATTGACGGTTGCACTGTGTTTGTGGAAGCTAAAATACATTTCTTGCAAAACACTGAATTTCAGGATGGTGGATTTAAGGGTTCACGCTCTGAAATCCATGGATGTCACTGGACTTTGGACACTGGTTTCACATTGGGTGGAGAGCTCGGGTGAGATATCGCTCACCGGTTGATGTGTTTATTTACTTACTCGAATGTCTCATTTAGGTTTTGTTATGATGTGAATGTCTTCCTTTTGAGTTGTGGTTTGTCTTTGATTTTGTTATTGTATGGAAAAGGGGAGGTGAGTGTGTAGTGTTCCAGGTTATTTTTATGTGTGTAGCAGTCAATATACTTTGTGTGAGTGTAAGGTCTCTCTCACTATTTGGATCCTGAGTTTAGGGGATAGAGTATTCACCCCTAGTATTCTTTTAGCCTTTGGTTAACCATTTTTGTGGTTATTTGGTTGAGATTAGTGTGTCACCTGTGTGAGTGGAAGGTTTCTCTCACTGTTTGGACTGTGTGAAGAGAAGACACCTTCTTACGAAGCTTCTCTGTGTTACCTCTGATATGTGGTAATTAGTGGACTTGAGTTTGTCAGTTTCTCTCACTGTTTGGAATGTGTGGGTGAATGGTCTTTCTTTAGTTATGAGAAGACACCTTCTTACGAAGCTTCTCTGTGTTACCTCTTATTTGGTAATTAGTTGACATGAGTTTGTCAGTTTTCCTACTGTTTGGAATGTGTGGGTGAATGGTTTTTCCTTAGTTATGAGAAGACGCCTTCTTATGAAGCTTCTCTGTGTTGCCACTGATTTGTGGTAAATGGTTGACATGACTTTGTTAGTTCCCTCACTGTTTAGAATGTGTGGGTGAATGTTTTTCCTGGTTTGAGAAGACACCTTCTTATGAAGCTTCTTTATATTTATCTTGTTATGAGTCTTACGAGGATTCTGCGTTTACTTTGATATGAGTCTAACGTGGTTTCTCTGGTTTTACCTTTGAAATATTAATTTGACTTTTAGTGATGGTTGGTGCGTGAATTGTTGACTAAATGAATTGTCATGCATTTAATTTGTTTGATATGTCTTTGATTCATTGCTCATTGTCTTTTCATGCATTTTTGATATTCTAATGTATTTCCTATCTTGATTGCCTGATGTACTTCCATTTGCTTTTATTGTGTTTTGGTTTCCTTAGAAAGGGGGATGTGTTATAATCTACTGTTTGCCGTTCCCCTTTGCCTATGTATCTCTTCCCTACTGCTCAGCCAGAATGAGAGTTAGTGTGCTTGGTAATGTCTGGAATGTTGGATGATTGATGATGTCGTGGAATGCTTGGGTGCCTGGTGAGGCTGTGAGTGCCAGTTGGAGTGAGCAGGCTGAGCAGCAGGGAGGCTGCTCCTGGTGGGGCAACACCTGGACTTCCAGTAATCTACTTAAGGCTGTACTTGAGAATAAACCTACAGCATACCTATACTTAACCTGGCTACCGGACTTTCATTTAATTACAACACAACTCTCTCTCGGGACACGTCTCCTTACACATGTAGTAGCACATAGGCCACATATGGCAGGACAAAATAAGGAATACCTCTATCTGTAGTGGGTGGCATAAGATCACACACCCAACAATTAGTGATGTTCACTACTAACTAGTGTTGATGCAGAAGCTGTACAAAAGAATTTCTTACGAATTCTGATCTTTTAACCTGCTCATGTTCAGCTAAAAGGTAAAAAGAGTGCAAAGGAACAGTAGTAGGAAAAGACATATGTAAGAGGGTGCAGAAGTCAATTGAGTAGAGAAAAACAATCCCACCCATAAATGGCAACGTCATGTTTAAAAAGACACTAAAAAACACGTTATTAAGAACATAAAGGCAACGGGAGAAAGTAGTGACCACTATTACAAATGAAATAATAATTTTTTACAACCCTAAGCAATAAGCAAATCCCAAAATTATCCAGTAACATTTTTAGGGCTCCTATGCATTTCAGTAATTCTTGTATGTTCAGGTGAAACAGTGGTGACCCTCATCAATGCTCTAAGGTGAAAATACTCTTTCCACAGAAAATTGACTTTATTCTGCTTTTACTAAACAGAATAGTACTTTAAAACAATGCCAGCAAAACAATCAGTCTCCTAACACCTAGTCTATACAATCACACGGAAACCTCTTGTGAAACCAACTATGCCCAGAGTCCATTCAAAAAGCCTCTCTGGCAGGCTTCTATTGTCCATCAAATCATCTTCTGTTGTTTTCTTTTCGCATGGGCCTCTTCATTCAAGCCTTTCATGAGAGAAGTACTGCTTAGTTGGAGTGCCCTCCTGGCAAACACCCACAGCTCACTCGAAAGTCTCAATGTCTCAAGGCAGTCTACCTGTGTCTCCCCTCTGCGGCAGACACTACAGGTAGTGTGCTCTCCATTGATCAAGGGCATAGGTCATCTTGTGCAGACCCGGGACCATTCTCAGTCTCCAATACTCATCATTCGGTGTCAGAGGACGCTCAGGCTGCCCTTTCATGGGCACCAGAATGTAGTGCCTTTTGTCAATCTTGGACCCGCCGGTGCACTGCACTTCCATTGGAGCAAAGGAAAAAGAGGGGGGGGTGTGGCCAAAAACTCAGGCCAAGGGGCTCAAGGGACTGCACACTGTCAGAGGTTACCAGCACATGACAGGCGCTCTTGTGCACTGAAATTCTGGTTCTGTGGCAAAACCAGCTCCTCCTTCTTTTCTGATGTTGAACGCCTTCTGATGAAGCAGGTGCGATGCTTTAAACAGTTCGTTGTATAACAAGGGGCCTGTAAACAGGCGGCCTGTGATCTTCAAAGGAGTGGCCACACGCCATGGGACAATTTTGGTCTAGAATATACTGTCATTCTCAAAAAGCAATACAAATATAAAGGCAGTAGGCAAAACAGTGCCTCTAAGCTTTTGAATTGGGTTTCCGTGTGAGAGCCTCCATCATCTAAGGGTAGATAACTACACGAGAATTCTATCTCAATGGATGTCTTCACATATGGTGGCGTTGTCTAACGGGGCAAACACATTTTTTTTTCTCAATGATTACATCTTGGTTTCCCTAAATTCCTTATCTAGAACATCTCAATAGAGAAATCACATGGTACAGATTATCATGGGCATGTAGAAAACTTTCACATCAGGTGCAATATGCAATACACAGGCTAATAGTCAAATATGCAAACAAAAGACAAGAACTAAAGGGTCCTGATATTTGCATGATTAGAACACATCGATGCCACCAAAAATTAAAGCAGCAGGAACAAAAGGGTAAAAAACCACGTTAAAAATAGACATTGAAAATTCGTCATGTTCAAAAAAAGTAAACGTAAGTTATCTCCTATTGAGGTGGAAAACTTGTCATACTATAATATAATATACTTGAGTCAGTTAACCAGTCTATCGCAACCCTGACAGTCAGGCTGGAAAACATTGAAGCAGGCCTAAGGAAAATTCTTGGAAACCAGTCTGGCCACACAAAAGGGAATTATACATAAACATGCAGTCTGGAAGTGTGTACCTGAACAATACACCTACAATAATAAATGGGCTGACTGGTGAAAGGAATACGGAAAAGGGAATTGGAAGTAGGACACAACTAAAATCCCCAATAACTAAGCATGATGCGACATTGGTCAGGGGAGAAGCAACAAAAGAAAAAAAATCTATAGGAAGACCAAAAATTATTTGTGTGAAAGTCAGGCATGTGACACAACACCAAGAGTACGGGTGATACACAAAAGCCAAAGTCACATACATTTTAACTCTACCGCTGGCGGCTACACCATATACGGTAATCTTAGGTAATGTTCCAGTTCCTTCTTCAGGGAAAAATGAAAACCTAGTTTTCTTTTAAGGAACAAAAGCCATATGCTACTTAGGAAGCAAAACATCATTAACTAATGTAATATAGAAATTAGGCCACCTTGAGTCACAGATCTATAATTTCATCCTTAGGTCCAATCAAGGATACATAAATATAAGGCTGCCTGTTCCTTTAAGGGAAGGGGCAGTAACGTGACTAACTACAGGTGACACACTTCGATCCTGTATATCTCTTTTATTTTCCTTCAATACTATTATAGCCAAATAGACATGCATTGGTGAAGTGTTGTCTCTCATGTTCACAGCATGAAATATCATTAGCTGTGGAATTTAGTAACCAGAACAAGTTCAACCAACTGTTGCGTAGCGATGGGCATCGTCATGACCATCCCCTCACAACACAGGTAAACTTGTAATAGTATCAAAAGCAGCAACAAAGAGAACAAAAACATGCATAATAATAAAAAAAAATTAAAAACGCACAAAACGTCAAGCCATCAGATATACTTGCTGTATATATAAAACAATAGCATATATAAATAAGCGGTGACACACAACACCATGTCATGTACTTTATGCACTGTAAAACTGCAGCCTAAAAGCCAATATTTGGGCCTGTTTCATTTGTCAGGTTTAAAATCCTTACCCTCCTTTTTGACAGTAGATCACCAGGCAATGGAAATCTGCTGTCAAATATAACTTTACTGTCTCTCTTCTAACATACAGGACCAGCAAGAACAATTCATGATAGGACCAAATACACAAAAATAAATTTCCATTACTTGACTGTTACCCTCTTGTCAGTTACCTCGCAACATCAATGCTACCGTAGTTTTACCTTTCTGAAAGTAAAAATCGTTACATGACACTCCATATTAATTTGGCACATACAATTTCCACTGTGAAAAAGAAGTCTTAATTGGCAATTCGTTCTCACTTAGGCATGTAGCCTTAAAAATATTAGAATCTTATTTTCTGTCTAAGACTTAATGCAACACTTCGTTTTCTGTTAAATAAGAGCTAATAGCAGGCATCATTCTATTTTTTTTTTTTTAGAGCGAGACACAAATGTATCAGTTCTGCAAAGCATTTAACATGATGTTTGGGCTTTCAAAGAAACCCCTTTTCTATATTTTCCATTTGGAATTAAGTTCTTTAGTTTTAGTGATGTTGTTATGGAGAAACCAGAAACCCCACCTTTAGAGGCCCGTGTAGCAAGGTCATTCTGCATTCCACAGAGGCAAGGCCCTAATTTAAAAGGTCATAAATGTCAACGTGGCAGCCTACTCCATTGTTTACGGGAAAACTAAAGATAGCATCTCAGCAGCGTAACTTGAGCCAGCCTCTGCAGCTCTCCTTAGCCCCCAGCTTCTGCCACTCTGAATTCGTCACAGCCAGAAGGCCTTCCTAATTCCTCCTAACTTGCAATAATTTACTATATTTTGAAAATAATTTCTCCTTTTTAGGCACTAAAAAAATTATCTCTATTCCCAGATTATTAAACTACATGTACCGTGAATAATTCACAAAACTTAATAACACACATACCAGTTTTTAGAATAAATGCGTGTTGCAATCCTATGCAATGGTACACATTTCATCAACCTTAAATTAATGAAGTCTCAGTAGGCCCAGCTGAAGTTAGAACCTTCAACCCCGATATTAAAACAAGCCGTTGTACTGGCATATTGACTCATTGAATCATAAGAAGGCACAACCTGTAAATATATACCAAATTCTACATAACCAAACGTCTTTTATAATACTCACGCCTAAAAGGGTTCTAATCGGGAGTGACATCTTTCGGAGAGTCAAAGTCAGTAAGATCAGAGATATACTGGGCTGCAGAGACAAAGAATCCCCCAGAACCTCGGTGCTCAGAGTACCTGCTTAGTGGATTTCTGTCCTGTTCTCCCCAGTAGATTTCTGTCCTCTGACAAGATCGCTCCTCCAGATAGTCACTTGTATTGATGCCGCGCTGTTGGGCGCCAACTGCGGTACTTCAAATTTTCATGGCGCAAGTAATATAACAAAGAACTTGGCAAAGAAGCTGAAATATGAAAAGACATCTTTATTAAACTCAATTGAGTGAGACTACGTCGCACAGAAACCTTAGCAACTGAATGAGGCAGTCCCCAGAACAAAAACCAGTCTTCTCTTTTATACAGAATATTCCGCTTTGGGCAACACCGCCCCTGTTTTACAAGTGGTTGTTCACATATTTTTGCTTCAAAGAAAAGGCAGAGTCATGATGACAATCCCACATTTCAGTTCGTTCAGCCCTCAATCATTTAACCTAGCAAGGCTCAGAACCCTCATCAGATATCAGCAGACCCCAATAAAACGGGCACCTCCTGCTCGTAAAACAAGCCATAAAGTAGGAAACAGAGTCAGGTGTGAAAGAGGTTAGTCAGGGTTCGTGTGGGAAGAAGGAATTTATGATGCCTCGGGCCCTGATGCTTATCCCAGTTGGCCGCAGTAAAAGGAACCGGCCGGACAGGGCTGACCTCAGGCAGGGGAGTCAGTTTGCACAGGTCACAGAGAAGTCACAGAAGGTGTACGTATCCTTTAGGCCTAGGCATGGCCTTAGCACACAGCCTATGTGAGGGCAATCACAAAAATGGCTACTGTTCTAATATGGAACCCGAGGGATCAATATGTAGTATTATATATATATATATATACGGTGAATTCATTGGTTAAACATGACGAAAACACTTGTACATACCGCATTTGTCATTTGCGGTTTGTTGATACCAAAGCCTGCCTCCAATGTGGTTCCAAATTTTACAGTACCACATTACCTCTTTATGCACCCAAATTCCTTCTTTCTCCACTGGTCTTGCCTGTTTCTGCACATCTCTAACCTCTTTCTGCACTTCTCTTTTCTCTTTCACACCTCCGTTGCTTTTTCAATACTTTTCTTGCATCTTTCTCTACCCCTCTTGCCTCTTTCTGTACCTCTGTTGCTTCTTTTTGTACTTCTTGCTTCTTTCTGCTCCTCTTTTGCTTCTTTTTGCACCCTGTTGCCTCTTTCTGTGTCCCTCTTCCCTCTTTCTGCACCTTTCTTGCCTCTTTCTGCACATTTTTTACCTATTTGTGATTTGCTCTTGCCTCTTTCTGCACCTCTATTGATTCTTTATATATTTCTCTTGCATCTTTCTTCACCCCTCTTGCATCTTTCTGTACCTCCGTTGCTTCTTTCTGTGCTTCTTCCATATTTGTGCACCGCTTTTGCTTCTTTCTGCACCCTCTTTCCTCTTTCTGCACCCCTCTTCTCACTTTCTGTACCTCTCTTGTTTGTTTCTGTACCTCACTTGCCTCTTTCTACATCTCTGCTGCCTCTTTCTGCACATCACTTGCTTCTTTCCATGCCCCTCTGTTGCTTCTTTTTGTACTTCTTGCTTCTTTCTGCTCCTCTTTTGCTTCTTTTTGCACCCTGTTGCCTCTTTCTGTGTCCCTCTTCCCTCTTTCTGCACCTTTCTTGCCTCTTTCTGCACATTTTTTACCTATTTTTGATTTGCTCTTCCTTCTTTCTATACCTCTCTTGCATTGTTTCTGTACATCTTTTGCCTCTTTTTGTACCTCTCTTGCCTATTTATGCACCTCACATGCTTCTTTCTGCACCCCTCTTGCCTCTTTCTGCCCCCTTATTCACTCTTTCTGTACCTCTATTGCCTCTTTCTGCAATCCTGTTCTCTCTTTCTGCAGCTCTCTTTTGCCTGATTTTGCACTTATCGTGCCTCTTTCTGCACTTCTCCTGCATGTTTCTGCATCCTTCTTCCTCTTTCTGTACTTCTGATGCTTCTTTCTGCACCTCTCTTGCTTCTTTCTGTGCCTTTCTTCCTTTTTCTGCATTTCTCTTACCTCTCTCTGCACATCTCTTCTGCTTTCAGTACCTCCCTTCTTTCCGTACCTCTCTTGCTTCTTTCTGCACTTCTCTTGCCTCTTTCTGTACCTCTCTTTCATTTGTATCATTGTTATGCATCTCACTTGCTTCTTTCTGCACCCCTATTCTCTCTCTCTGAACTGCTCTTGGCTGTTTCTGCACTTTTCCTGCCTGTTTCTGCATCCTTCTCCCTCTTTCGGCACTTCTATTGCTTCTTTCTGCATCTCTCTTGCTTCTTTCTGTGCCTTTCTTCCTTTTTCTGCATTTCTCTTACCTATTTCTGCACATCTCTTCTACTTTCGGTACCTCCCTACTTTCTGTACCTCTCTTGCTTCTTTTATGCAATTATCTTGCCTCTTTCTGCACCACTGTTGCTTCTTTCTACACCTCTGTTGCTTCTTTCTGCACCTCACGTGTTCTTTTCTGAACCCCTCTTGCCTCTTTCTGCACCCCGTTCCCTCTTTCTGTAACTCTCTCACCTCTTTCTGCACCCCTGTTCACTCTTTCTGTACCTCTTGTGTTTCTGCACCTCTGTTGCCTCTTTCTGTACCTCGGTTGCTACTTTAAGCACCTCTCTTGCTTCTTTCTGCACCCTTCTGGCCTATTTCTGCACCCCTGTTCTCTCTTTCTGAACTTCTTTTGCCTCTTTCTGTATCCCTGTTCCCTCTTTCTGCACCTCACTTGCCTTTTTCTGCACTTCTATTTCCTCTTTCTGCATTTCTACTGCCTGTTTCTGCATCATTCTTCCTCTTTCTGCACTTCAATTGCTTCTTTCTGAACCTCTCTTGCTTCTTTCTGCACCTCCATTGCTTCATTCTGAACCCCTATTCCCTCTTTCTGCATCCCTCTTGCCTCTTTCTGAAGTTCTCTTGCCTCTTTCTGAAGTTCTATTGCCTCCTTCTGCACCCCTCTTGCCTCTTTCTGCACCCCTCTTGCCTTTTTCTGAACTTCTCCTGCCTGTTTCTGCATCATTTTTCCTCTTTTTGCACTTCTATTGCTTCTTTCTACACCTCTCTTGCTTCTTTCTACACCTACATTGCCTCTTTCTGTACCCCTCTTCCCTCTTTCTGCATCCCTCTTCCTTATTGCCCCTTCTGTCCTATTTTAGCACCTCTCTTACCTGTTTCTGCAACTCCCTTGCCTCCTTCTGCAGCTCTGTTGCTTTTATCTGTTCTTCTCTTACCTCTTTCTCCATTTGTCTTGTATTTTTCACCTCATCACTTGCCTCCTTCTGCACTAATCTTCTCTCTTTCTACACCAATGTTGGCTCTTTTTGCACCAATCTTGCCTCTTTCTGAATTCCTCTTTCCTTTTTCTGCAACTCTCTTGTCTATTTCATCCCTTCTCTTTTTTACCCTCTTGCCTGTTTCTGCCCCTCTCTTGTCTTTTTCTGTACCTCTTTTGCTTATTTCTGCACCTCACAGTGAGAGGTTGACCTGGCATATGCTGTCCACTAGATATAGTGGACACCCTGCACCAGTCCAAACAACCCCTTATTGGTTATAGGTTAAAGACAACCTTTATTCAAAGCTATCCTAGTTGTAGCTATGGAGAGCAGCCTTCAGGCTAAGTATTGACATCGCTGATGACATCACTGATGACATCATCCAGTGAATGTGTGTTTTTCTGAAAATTAAATATGTTTTATATATGTATATCTCAAGGTCGATGGAAGAATAAATGGGTATATAAGTGTCTAAATGGATGATTTGTTTTTGAAAAATTGATTGTGTAACTGACTGATTAAGTGTATCATAGTGAATACATTGCTTAGTGAGTAATGTTTAAATATGTAAATATCTGTATCAGTCTCTCACTTTGTGTATAAGTGGCTGCATGGGTTGGTGAGTAGCTACATGGGTGTCTATATAGGTTATTAGTTGGTTTTTTGAGTATCAGTCTGAGTGTCTGCATGGTTCGGTGGGGGGTATTACGTAGTGCATAGTTGCATGAATGAGTGACTCACTGTTTGTATGTGTTGAAGACAGCATGTGTGCAGGACTGTATGGGTGGATGAGTGTGTGTATGGGTGTGTTAGTGAGTGAATGACTGTCTCAATGGTGTCTTTATGAGTAACTACATATGTTTTAAACTAGTATATGTGACTATTGGTGTATATAAGTGAGTATATATGAGAGTGAGAGATTGAAAGAGTTCCTGTATGAATAAGTATGTGTTTCTATAAGTGATTGTTTAAAGATTAAGTATGTGTAAGTTTCCGTAGAAGTAAGTGTGGTGGTGTGTGTATAACTGTATATGCAAGTAAATGTATGTTTGATTCTTTATTAGCATGAGTGACTATGTGTGTGAGTAACTATGGATGAGTGGCATTGTGTAACAGGATGTATAGGTGTATGAGTACATATGATCAGTGAGTACATGTATGAGTGACTGTATAGGACTGTTGGTGAATGAGTGGATGTGTATGTGGATCTTAGAATTACTGAAGAGGTTGTTGTAACTGGTATTGGTATGTCCATTGTTTTGAAAATTGTAGTCTCTATTTTTGAATGTGTGTATCAAAGGTTATATTAGGGTGAGAGGAGGTCTGCCACTCTATCACAAGGATGATGTCATCAGTGATGTCATCAGTGATGTCATTTGAGATGTCATCAGTGATGTCATGAGTGATGTCACTGACCATGTCATGAGTGATGTAATATGTGACGTCATCAGCAGTGCATTGCGGGCGCGCGAGTTATAGTTAGCTGAACTAACTATAACGGGGGAATTTCAATGGTTTTGTACAAGTGAAAAGTCCAGCTAACTATAACACCCCTGAAACCTATGGTTTTTTCTGTGAATTTCTGAGGTTTTTTAAATGCTAATTACTAACTATAACGTGCCTGAAACCTATGGTTTTTTCTGTGAATTTCAAGGGTTTTTTAAATGCTAATTTCTAACTATGCCTAAATAGATAGGACATGTGAAGAAAGAAGAAAAAATGCACAGAAAGAAAAAAAAGAAGTGCAGAAAGAAGCAACAGACGTCCTCAAAGACGAAGAAAACTGCAGGAAGAAGGATAACGTGCAGAAAGAACAAAAAGAAGAGCAGAAAGAAGCCTTGTTGCAAAATCATCCTGTACCCTCAACTTTTTCAGACGGATACTGGTGGTAACTGAGTCTGACTAACCAGTCCTAGAGCCAGTGCTATGTTAAAAGACACTTAGAATATAGTAAAAACACCTACATACACTAGGGAACATTATGCGTTGGGGTCCCCCTGTGATTAGCATGACCTCCTCTGTAAGCCCCTAGTATATAATAGGGCAGGGCGATTAAAACTACCTCTTAAAACAGGCCACAGTGCGTTTTTGCACACGTTAACTCAGGCCCCGTCCCCTCCCTTCACCACTGTGTAAACACGCCCTGTGTCCGTTTTTAGTTGGGAGATTAAGTTCATTTGAATCCTGAGGGTCCCTAGGGTCCAACTAGCCCACTAGGTACCTCCAGTAAGTGCCACAGAGCTGCGTTGGAGAGAGGTGTAAAAAGTGGCACGGCCTGGACCACCTCTCTGCAATGCAGCTCAGTGGCACTTACTGGAAGCACTTGGTGGGCTAGTTAGCCCCCAGGGGCCCTCAGTATTGAAGGAAAATTATATCCCCAATTTAAAACGTGCCATAGTGCGTGTTTGCACACGTCACCTCAGGCCCCGTC
This sequence comes from Triturus cristatus, assembly GCF_964204655.1. Lineage (NCBI taxonomy): Eukaryota > Metazoa > Chordata > Amphibia > Caudata > Salamandridae > Triturus > Triturus cristatus. The sequence goes on from NC_140587.1 coordinate 109,598,514, forward strand.
CCCTCCCTTCACCACTGTGTAAATGCGCCCTGTGGCTGTTCTAAGTTGAGAGATTAAGTCCCCTTGAATCCTAAGGGTCCCTAGGGTCAAACTAGACCACTAGGTACCTCCAGTAAGCGCCACAGAGCTGCGTTGCAGAGAGGTGTAAAAAGGGGCTTGGCCTCAGAACACCTGTCTGCAACGCAGCTCCCTGGCGCATACTGGAGATGCCTGTTGGGCTAGTTGGCCCTCAGGGACCCTCAGTATTGAAGAGGAATTAATTCCCCAACTTACAACTCGCCAGGGGGCGCGTTTGCAGAGTGCTGCAAGGAGGGGGCGACGCCTCCGGCACGATGCCAGTCTTTTATTTATTTTAATTTTTTAAGAAGGGGGGCTGTGTGGTTCCCCTTCTTATTCTAATTTATTGGCCCTGATAACCCCATCCCCCAGGGCCTGTCTTCTAATTATATTTTTTTGACCCCAATCCCCAGGGCCGGCCACTGTTTTTTATTATTTTAAAAAAATATATATTTATAGACACACCTAGGACATGCTGGACAAACCGTACGTACCTATCACCATGATGATTTACGTGATATTCATTAAAAGGCGACTATGCATACAATGAATCCACGTGGAATGTATTTACACCACTAGTGAAGCTCTGACATGTCTGATGCCCTACCGTGCCTAATCCCGGTAGACACCCTTGTCGTTTATTTGTACAAAAATGGGTAGCTATTGACGGGCACATTTAATACACATGCACACCAAGCCATTCAAAGGGGATTCGACAAAAATTTGACCAAAACTATGCAAGAAACCCCCCTCACGATTAATAAAACACACATCCACTGCCGGATGTGTAATACTTTTTATTTTACTCTCTGGAAAGGGGACGAACATCACTTGAGAGTCACAGCGCGCTCCTGGCAGAGGCCAATGCTGTGTTACACCCACCATTGCCTGCTGAGTGCCACACACCTCTTTGTTGTATTCCACTAGCTAGTGCATATGCTATGACACTCTCTAGCCCATGTGCACTGTAACACCACCCCGTGAATATGTCATGCCACACTTGTCTTTGCACGGGGTATATTGCCACATCTAACATGCCTTCCTCGATGCCTATGTTATAACACACAGTGCTATGCCATACATATTACAATCTGGGATCCATATCTTTGTCACTGTGCATATGCAACGTTACACTCCCCAGCACATATTTTATATTACAACTTTAGAGACTAGTTAGGTTACACAACACTGCCCTGTGCATATTACACTCCAAGGCGCATATCGCATAGCACGCGCTAGTGCCTGTGCTATCTCGTGCTCTCCAATGAATCTGTCATTGCGCACAATGTATTGCATATTATATTTCACGCCCGGTTCATCTTATATCACACTTTTTGGTGCATAGTTTATACCATACACTATATCTAGTTTTCATTTTCAATCGTGCTCTCAGGACTATGTTTTATATAACACTCTGTTCACCTACCCTTTTCACGGGCATTACATTTTGCGATAGGGGGTGGAGGGTCAGGGGGTGTTTCTGCCAAGTGAGCCCGGAGTCACAGTCACAAACGTCCTCTTCTTCCTAAATAAAAGTGAGATTATGCTGCATACTTGTTCATATTTTAAGTAGTTCGCACAGACACACGTTTTAAAAACAATAAAGTTCCTAATACCCTCCTTCTCTGAACAGTTAGCTTGCTGCCCCATCCCCCTCCTCCCTATCCTCTGTTGTGTGAATCCATGGACTAGCCTCCTCCCTCCTGCCATGCATGGTCTGATGTGCTGCCACTGCCCTCAATTTAGTATGATGTACCAGTCCACTCCTCCTGCCCTCCATTGCCCAATTCTATGTCCCATCATTGACCTCCTGCTTAAACTCTGTGCTTAGCTTGCCGCCCCTATTCTCCTTCCCCCTGCCCTCCGATGTCTTTGTGCATGCCCCTGCTCCATCCTTTTTGCCCACCATGTTCCATGGACCTGCCACTCCTATCTACTCTGAGTGTTCTGTTGAGCTTCCACTCCCCTCCCACCTGCCTAGCATTGTCAGATGACTGTAACCTGTCCCTGCCACCTCCACCCTGCCTGTCCACATGCCATGCCCCTATCCTCTTCCTCCTGTCCACATGGTCCATTGTACTGCCACACCCTTCTGCCCTCCCTGGTCTGTTGTGCTGCAACTGCTCCTCCTGCCTGCCCCGTGCAGTCTGTTGTGAGGCCCCTTCCCCTGAACTTTCTTGTCTGTGCACAGGTCCTGACCCTCCCTTCTATCCTCCATCGTCCTTTGTGCATGCCCCTGCACCCTCCTTCTTGCCCATCATAGCCATTGTGCTGCCACTAACCCTCCCACTTGCCATGCATGGTCTTCTGTGCTGCCATGGGCCCTCCCACCTTCCCTGTGTGGTCAGTTACCTGCCCCTGACCCCTCCCACCTTCCCTCCATGGTCTGTGTGTATGCCATCACAGTCTCACTGTTGCTCTTCATGGTGTGTCTTGCTTCTAGTGCCCATCCTGCCTGACCTCCATGGCTATCTTGCTGCTCCTGCCCTGCCCCCTTGCCCCCAGCCCTCTGTTTACATTTGCAGACCCCTACTCCCTCCCTCCTGGCTTGTCTGTTCCATTGTAATGCCCCTGATCCGTCCCTCCTGCCCTTTATGGTCTGTTATGCTGCAGCTTTCTCTCCTGTCTGTCCATTATGGTCAGCTAGCTACCATTGCCTCTTGCCCCTCTGTTCTCTGTTGTCCATGTGCATGGTCCTGTCCCCTCCCTCTTGCTTTCTATGGATTGTTGTGCTGCACTCCCGTCCCGCATGCCCTGTGTGTTGTATTGTGCTGCTGCAAACCCTGATGCCTGCCCTGCAGGGTCTGTTGGTGCACCTCTCCATGTCCCTCCTGTCCTCTGTTATCCAAGTCCATGTCCCTACCCCATTTCCTTCCATGATCCAATGTACCATACTTGCGAACATTTTGAACTTGGTAAGAGGGAGATTTTGAAAAAAAGCTGGAGTATTGATTTTCCCCTTTGAGTTACATTGAAAAAGAGGAGATTGTAGACAGGAGACAGATCGAATAAAGCCCATTTGAGCTTAAAAACATTGGACGTTTCCTGGCTGAATCGGGTCTGTTGGCATGTATGGTTGTACTACCATTGCCTCTTCCTTCTGCCCACAATGGTCTATTACATTGCCACAGCCTCTCTTGCAAGTCCTGTATTGTTGGTTTGTTGCCCCTGCCCCCCTTTCCCCTGCCCTCCATAGTCTGTTGTGCTGCCACCGCCCTTCCTGCCTGCTCAGTGTGGTTAAATTGTTGCCTTTGCACCCTCCTACCTGCCTTCAATTTTCAGAGTCCGTGCCCCTGGCCTCTGCCTCTCAACTGTATCCTAATGAACAACTAGATTGCTAACATTCTATATTTATTACAAAAGTGTGGAACGCCTGACGTCATCTTGATGTAATCAAAACTGTAATGCCTAGTGCATTTCCTTTAGAAATTACATATATGAGAGGGTCTTATTGGCATCAAAATTATGGTTAGTGCTATAAAAGACTAAAATAAGGACATATTTTCTGAGTTTTCAAATAGCGACAAAGCACTTTTAAATTATTTGTTATCTTTATGTTTTTTTTATCCATTTGACCACTTGATTAAATGTTGCACCTAGGGGAGAGGATGTGGTGTTACTTCCAGAACTGCAGACTTTGCAAATGGGGACCAGGTTGAAGTTTCTGCTTCAGCTCGACATTCTGTGATTCTGGTCAAATCACTTAGTCTCCCCATGTCTACAACCAAAATGAATTTGTTCTTGTGTGATGTAACCAATGCTCATGTAAAGCACTCCAATACCTGACAAGTCTGCACTATATAACACTGCAAAAACACAAAATAATAAGTGTTTTGCACCCTTCTGTCATTGGGCTATATTTGGGCTACATCTGGGTGATATTTGGGCTACATTTGGGCTCTTTTGTCTCTGGTGGCCATCTTGGGAGACTTATTTGTTATGAAGTTTCCTAATGTCCTCATTTACTGCAGTCTCCTCAGTAGGAAATACTTTCAGCCTTTTACTTTGATTCCATCAAGAAGGCATTCAGATGTGTCACACATTTGCCATAAATTCAGAATGTTAGCACTCTTTTTGCTCATTAGATCACTGTAGTAAAGCTACTGCTCACCAGGGAAAACTGCTGCTGGTATTGAAAGTGCATGTTTCAGTCTGCATGTCAGAATTGTTTAATGAAATAGAAGAGGATTTGAGAAGTCACTCAAAATGTGCCCTAATTTTTCTTTCTGCAGCACAAATCATACTTTTTATGGAAGAATGAACCCCCTCATTTTGTTCCTTTTTAAATTAAATGTTTTAAGAGTTACCACTTTATTCCAATCAAGATGGCTTCAGGTGTGCCATACGTTTATCATAAGTAGGACTGTTAGCGCTCTAGTTGTTCTTTGGAACACTCTGGGAAGCTGCAGTAGAACACAAAGGAATCAACTGACAGTCTCTGCCCTTGTTGGATGTACATGTTTTACTGAGAATGTCAGACTTCATTCTCACATGACTGAGAAAGATAATGTGAATTTACAGAAAATATGCTCTCAGTTTAGCTTATAGATCACCTTCCAAACCTCTGTGGGAAAAGCATGAGAAAATATTTTTCTCTCAATCATGATATCCCAGCAGAAGGCTTTTTCACATGGTGAAATCACCTTAGAACATACCACAATTCCTAAAATGAGTATGGTACCATCAACAAATTGTTTATAATGTAACTAAAGTCTTAAAACCTTCTATTAAGTGCAATGCTTTTTAATGAGGTGCTATCATGTATATTGGTCCCAAGATGGCTGCCAACAATTCTTGGATGAAGTGCTGACAGCCAATCAGATCTCAGGATGAGATGTGTGGTTAGGCTCCGCCCACATATATATATGATTTTACTTTTGATTTTCTCAGGAACTACTGAACAGATTGACACCAGACCTGCAAAAGGCACTTCCCTGACCTGAAGACTACCTCTCTGCCAAATTTCAAGTAATTTTGTTCAGCCGTTCGGGCTGTACCTTGGACTAAAGGTCCCTATGGAAAAATGCATGGGCAAAACGTGTTTTGGGACCCCCCTTTTTTCTCGGCCCCCGCTTGACGAATCACCCCGAGACTTTCAGGGTAGGAGCGGAGCGGAGCGCCCCACCTATTTTGAAAATTTTGCGAGGATTCGTCGACCGACGCCAAAGTTATTCCAAATAGAATGTTGAAGATTTCCTATGGAAACACGGTCCTAACTATAACTATCTACTGGCGACCGCCAGTGGATAATATATATACATAGTGATATAGGTAATCTATATCACAGTAAGGGGTGCATACAACACCTTACCCAGGCTGCAGTTGCAGACCTGTGGTGTCATTTTTGGTGGCTTTCAAGGGATGGCATAATATATGCTTCAGCCCCTAGTAGGCCTCTGGGGTACCTATGCCTGTGGTACATAGTATACCATATACTAGGGACTTATAAGGGCACTCCAGATCCAATCTGAAATGTACCTACAGTACATGCAATCAAATTAGAGAGGAAGCAGATAGGCTGGAGCCCTGGATAGCAGGGTCCCAACCAGACTAAGAAAAACAGTGAAATACCAGCAAAAAGTGGGGGTATACATGTGAAGCAGATCCTGCTCTCCTATACTCACTTGCTTCTTTCTGTACGCCTCTTCCCTCTTTCTGTATCCCTCTTTCTGCATCTCTCCTTTTGCTTTCTGCCCCTCTTTTGCCTCTTTCTACAGTTCTCTTGCTTGTTTCTGCACTTCTTGTGTCTCCTTCTGTACCCCTCTTGCCTCTTATGCACCTCTGTTGCTTCATTCAGCACTTATTTAGCTTCTTTCTGTACCTCTATTGCTTCTTTCTGTACCCCTCCTCCCCTCCTCCCCTTTTCTGCATCCCTCTTCCCTCTTTCTTCATCCCTCTTTCCTCTTTCTGCACCTCGCTTGCTTTTTCTGCAGTTCTCATGCATCTTTTTCCACCTCTTTTGGTTCTTTCTGCACTTCTATTGCCTCTTTCTGCCACCCTATTTCCTCTTTTTGTACCCCTCTTGCCTGTTTCTGCAACTCCCTTGCAGCTCTCTGCCGTTTGTGTGCCTCCTTCTGCAGCTCTTTTGCTTTTATCTGTTCTTCTCCTGCCTCTTTCTCCATCCCTCTTGCTTTTTTCTGCACCTCTCTTGTTCCTTTCTGTAAGTCTCTTGTCTCTTTCTGCACCTCTCTGGCTTCTTTGTACACCCCTCTTGCCTCTTTCTGCATCCATCTTCCTCTTTATGCACTCTATTGCTTCTTTATGTAACTCTCTTGCTTCTCTCTGCACCTTTCTTGCTTTTTCTGCATTTCTCTTACCTCTTTCTGCACATTTCTTCTACTTTCTCTACCTCCCTTCTTTCTGTACCTCTCTTGCTTCTTTCTGCACTTCTCTTGTTTTTTTCTGCTGTACCTTTCTGGCCTCGTTCTGCACGTCTCTTACATCTGTCTGCACTTCACTAGCCTCTTCCTGCACTTCTCCTGCTTTTGTTTGCATCTCCCTTGTTTCTTTCTGCAATGCTCTTGTCTCTTTCATCACTTCTCTTGCTTCTTTCTGCAACACTGTGGCTTCTTTCTGCACCTCACTTGCCTCTTTCTGCACCCTTATTCTCTCCTTCTGTACCTCTGTTGCCTCCTTCTGCACCCATGTGGCTTCTTTCTGCACCTCTCTTGCTTCCTTCTGTACCTTTTTTCCTTTTTCTACACTTCTCCTACCTCTTTCTGCACATCTCATCCACTTTCTGTTTCTCCCTTCTTTCTGTACTTCTGTTGCTTCTTTCTGCACTTCTCTTGCTTCTTTCTTCTGCACCAATCTTGCCTCTTTGTACACCAATCTTGCCAGTTTTTACATTCCTCTTGCTTTTTTCTGCACCTCTCATTTCTTTCTGTACCCCTTTTGCCTCTTTCTGCAGCTCTGCTGCTTCTTTCTGCACTTCTTTGGCTCCTTTCTGCACATCTCTTTCTTCTTTCTGCACCTCTCTTCCCTCTTTCTACACCTATGTTGATTATTCCTGCACTTACCTTGCTTCTTTATGCACCTCTGTTGCTTCTTTATGTACCCCTCTTCCCTATTTCTGCATCCCTCTTTCCTCTTTCTGTATCTCTCTGCACCTATCCGGACTATTTCTTCAGTTCTCTTGCCTGTTTTTGCACTTCTCTTGCCTCTTTCTGTACCCCTCTTGCCTCTTTCTGCACCTCTGTGGCTTCTTCCTGCACTTCTCTTGCTTCTATATGCACCTCTATTGCTTCTTTCTGTACCCCTCTTTCCTCTGTCTGCATCTCTCTTGCCTCTTTCTTCACCTCTCCTGTCTTTTTCTACAGTTCCCATGCTTCTTTCTACACCTTTATTTCTTCTTTCTGCACCCCTCTTCTACCCTCTCTGCACCTCTGTTGCTTCTTTCTGCACTTCCCTTGCTTCTTTCTGCACCTCTATAGCTTCTTTCTGTACCCCTCTTTCTGCATCCTTCTTTCCTCTTTTTATACCTCTCTGGCGTTGTTTCTGCACCTCTCTTGCCTATTTCTGCACCTCACGTGCTTATTTCTGAACCCTTCTTGCCTCTTTCTGCACACTTATTCTCTCTTTCCCTACCTCCATTGCCTCTTTCTGCACCCCTGTGGCCTCTTTCTGAAACCCTCTTGCCTCTTTCTGTACCCTTATTATCTCTTTCTGTACCTCTTTTGCCTTTTTCTGCACTCCTGTGGCCTCTTTCGGCACATCTCATCCACTTTCTGTACCTCCCTTCTTTCTGTACCTCTGTTGCTTCTTTCTTCTGCACCAATTGTGCCTCTTTCTGCACCAATCTTGACACTTTCTGGATTACTCTTGGCTTTTTTCTGCCCCTCTCTTGTTTCTTTCTGCACACCTTTTACCACTTTCTGCAACTCTGCTGCTTCTTTATGCAATTCTCTGACTCCTTTTTGCACATCTCTTTCTTCTCTCTGCACCTCTCTTCCTTTTTCTGCACCTTTGTTGCTACTTCCTGCTCTTCTCTTGCTTCTTCCTGCACCTCTACTTCTTCTTTCTGTACACCTCTTCCTTCTTTCTGCATCCCTCTTCTGTCTTTTCTGCATCTCTCTTCCCTCTTTCTGCACGTCTCTTGCCTTTTTCTGCACCCCTCTTGCCTCTTTCTGCACCTCTGTTGGTTCTTTTTGCACTTCTCTGGGTTCTATCTGCACCTCTATTGTTTCTTTCTGTTCCCCTCTTCCCTTTTCTTCATCCCTCTTCCCTCTTTCTGCACCTCTCTTGCCTCTTTCTGCATCTCTCTTGGCATTTTCTGCAGTTCCCATGTCTCTTCCTGCACCTTTGTTTCTTCTTTCTATACCCCTCTTCCCCCATTTCTGCACCTCTGTTGCTTCTTTATGCACTTCCCTTGCTTCTACTGCACCTCTATTGCTTCTTTCAATACCCCTCTTTCCTCTTTTTGCATCCCTCTTCCCTCTTTCTATACCTCTCTTGCATTGTTTCTGTACCTCTCTTGCCTCTTTTTGTACCTTCCTTGCCTATTTCTGCACCTCACATGCTTCTTTCTGCACCCCTCTTGCCTCTTTCTGCACACTTATTCTCTCTTTCTGTACCTCTATTGCCTCTTTCTGCACCCCTGGGGCCTTTTTCTGCAGCTCTTTTGCCTCTTTCTGCACCTCTCTTGCTCCCTTCTGTACCCTTTTTCCTTTTTCTACACTTCCCTTACCTCCTTCTACACATTTCATCCACTTTCTGTACCTCCCATCTTTCTGTACCTCTGTTGCTTCTTTCTACACTACTCTTGCTTGTTTCTTCTGTACCAATCTTGCCTCTTTCTGCACCAATCGTGCCGCTGTCTGGATTCCTCTTACTTTTTATACCTCCCTGTGACAGGAAACCTATTGTCCAGGCCTCCCCTGCTGGAGTTTTGGTCAGCTGCAGGAGGCCAGACCTGTGTATGTGGCTGCAGCATCCATTTTGTGGTGCCAGGGCACTATTAAGTTTCTACCGGGCATACCAGTGCTGTCATGTCTCTCCCTCTAGAAGGGTGGGATCATACTCCCACACCAGTTACTGGTGTATGATTCCAAGGTGTTTGACACCAAACACGACATGTATCCGTGCACCCAATCCAAAGTTAGCATTTACCGTTTGGTTATAATGCACTTAAGAGTATATGGTCAGGCTGCACTTCTGACAACCCCGGAGGATAGATTCCGAAGGCTGCAGAGGGGCTCAGCTCATGCCTGGGCACCCTCTCCCATATAACCAAGCACCCTGCCTTCAGGATTGATAAGGCCTGCCATAGGGGTGACTGATAGGTTTCTATTTGCTGTGATAGGTGAGATATAGTGAACCTATATCTCAGTAAGGGGTGCATGCACCACCTTACCCGGGCTTACCAGGGGTGGCTTAAAACATACTTCAGCCCCTGGTAGGCCTCTGGGGTACCTATGCCCTGGGTACATAGCATACCATATACTAGGGACTCACAAGGGTACCCTAGAATCCAATCTGGAGTGTACCTAAAGTACATGGAATCAATTTAGAGAGGAAGCAGCTAGGCTGGCATCCTGAATAGCAGGGCCCCAGCCAGACTAAAGTTGAAAACAGTGTTACAGCAGCAAGAAAAGTGGGGGCAACCATAAGAGGCAGATCTGACTCTCCCACACAACCCCCCCAAACGCAGGGACATTAAACTAACCTTGACCAGTCGAGTCTTCATGTTCTAAGTGGGAATATGTGGACAGTCCTTCTGCTTTGGCATGGTTACTCCCAGGTCTATGTTCCACTGTGTAGTTCATCTATTGTAGGGAAATAGACCACCTTAAAAGTTTGGGGTTTTCACCCTTCATCTGTTTTAGCCATAAGAGGGGCTTATGGTCTGTTTGAACAATGAAGTGAGTACCAAACAAGTATGGCCTCAACTTCTTCAGAGCCCAAACCACAGCAAAGGCCTCCCTCTCAATGACTGACCAACGTTCCTCTGTGGGGGTCAGCCTTCTACTTATGAAAGCTACTGGCTGATCCTGACCGTCATCATTCAACTGAGGCAGCACAGCCCCTACCCCCCACTCAGATGCATCTATTTGTACAATGAACGTTTTGGAGTAATCAGGACTTTGCAGAATGGGAGCAGTGCACATGGCCTGCTTCAGGTCATCAAATGCCAATTGACAGCTAACTGTCCACTGAACCTTTTTGGGCATTTTCTTAGAGGTTAAGTCATTCAGTGGTGTCACTGATGATCCATACCCCTTGACAAATCGTCTGTAATACCCAGTCGGGCCTAAGACGGCTCTCACCTGAGTCTGGGTAGTGGCAGCAACCCAGTCCATTATGGTCTGGATTTTGCTCTGCAATGGTTGAACCTGGCCTCCACCTACAAGGTGGCCCAGGTGCACAACCTAACTCTGCCCTATCTGGCACTTAGAAGCCTTGATAGTTAGGCCTGCTTTTTTCAGGGCCTCCAAAACATTCCTCAGGTGGACCAGGTGAACCTCCCAGGTGGAGCTAAAGACAGCAATATCATCAAGGTATGCTGCACTATAGTCTTCCAGGCCTGTAAGATCTTGATTAACCAAACTTGGGAAAGTAGCCGGTGCATTCTTCAAACCAAAGGGCATTACCACAAACTGATAGTGCCCACTAGTGGTAGAAAAGGCTGTCTTTGGCTTTGCATCATCAGCTAGTCTGAACTGCCTGTAGCCGGTTCAATGACTCCCAAATCCAACAACCTTTGGACTTCTGTCCTTATACAGTCCCTGAAATAGTCAGGTTGCCTGTAGATCTTATTCCTCACAGACAGACTGTCCCCAGTGTCCAATTCATGAGTGCACCAGGTCTGACTTGGAGTTAGAGAAAACATATGTCTAAACTGACTGAGAATGTTTCTGCAGTCAGTTTGTTGCTGGACAGTGAGGCTGCCTGTCAAGGCTACACCATCTACTGATCCATCATCAGGGTTCTGAGAGAGCAGGTCAGGGAGTTGGTCACTCTCTTCCTCCTGTCCCTCATCAGTAGCCATGAGCAAGCCCATGTCTGCCCTGTCAACATATGGTTTTAGTCTTTTGACATGAAGTATCCTATGGGGGCTCCTAGGGGTTCCAAGGTCTGCCAAGTAGGTGACCTCTCCATTCTGTTCAACAATTGTATGGGGGCACTCCATTTGTCCTGGGGGGCTGCTGGGGCCACAGGCTCCAACACCCACACTTTCTGCCCTGACTGGTAAACAGTCAGCACAGCCTTTTGGTCATGCCAGGCCTTTTGTAATTCCTGGCTAGCCTCAAGGTTTTAGTTGCCTTTTTCATATATTCAGCCATCCTGGAGCGGAGACCAAGTACATAGTCCACTATGTCCTGTTTAGGGGGTTTGAGAGGTAACTCCCATCCCTTGTTTACCAGACAGAAAGGACCTCTAACAGGATGTTCAAACAAAAGTTCAAAACAGCTATAACCAACCCCCTTTTTTGGACCTCCCTGTAGGCAAACAAAAGGCAGGGCAAAAGGATGTCCCATCTGCGCCTAAGCTTTTCTGGAAGACCTTTGATCATGCCCTTTAAGGTTTTGTTGAATCTTTCAACTATACCATTCCATTGTGAGTGATAGGGTGTGGTGAATTTGTAATTCACTCCACACTCCTTCCACATTGCAGTCAAGTAACGTGACATGAAGTTTGTATCCCTGTCGGATACTACCTCCTTAGGAAACCCCACTCTTAAGAATACTCCCAAGAGGGATTTTGCCACCACAGGTGCTGTAGTGGTCCTAAGTGGTATCGCCTCTGGGTACCTAGTGGCATGGTCCACCAACACCAGGGTAAATCTGTGCCCAGATGCAGATTTGGATCCATGGGACCAACAATGTCAATCCCTACCCTCTCAAAGGGCACCTCCACCACAGGTAGTGTTATCAGGGGGGACTTTGTGGTTCTACCTGCCTTGCCACTGGCTTGGCAGGTCACACAGGAGCGACAAAACTCCTTAGTGTCTTCATAAATGTGGGGTCAGTGAAAGTGTGGGACAATTCTGTCCCAAGTCTTGTTCTGGCCTTGGTGTCTTGCCAAGGGAAAATCATGGGCTAGTGTCAATAGGAAGCCTCTAAACGTCAGATTTATAACCAGCCTCCTGGAAGCACCAGGCTTGGGGTCTCTACACTCTGAATAAAGGAGTCCATCATCCCAATAAATGTTATGGGTGCCACTAGCATTCCCATCAGCCTCATCAGCAGCTTGCTTTCTGAGGGGTTCAAGAGGGGGGCAGATTTTCTGCTCCTGGCTCAGATCTGCACTGGAAGGGCCTCCTGTCCCCAAGAACTCAACCTGGTCAGGTTCAAGCTCCTCTGGGACAGTTCCTTCTTTAGGTTCAAAATCATCTCCCTCAGGAGGCTGATCTGTATCAACAGGTAGGTCTGCAATTACCACAACCTTCTTAGGCCAGTTACTCCTCCCCAGGAGAAGTTAACAACTGCCAGAGAATGGTCTGTTCTGACATTGCTGGCATTGGTCACCTGGTACATTTCACCAAGTATAATCTGTCCAGGATCCACAAGATCTTTTGTCACCATTGTGAAACTTGCTCCTGTGTCCCTGAATGCCAAAGCCTCTTTTCCATTATTCAAAGGCTGCTGTCAGTAGTTGCCCAAATTACTGGGACTCACAAACGAAGACATATCCATACCTCCATCACAGATCAGGAGCTTCAGCCCCTGGTAGGCCTCTGGGGTACCTATGCCCTGTGTACATAGTATACCATAGACTAGGGTCTCACATTTCCTTTGTCCAGTTTCACACCAGAGAAGGGGCTGGAAACCCCTGAACTGGTTTGAGCTGGACTATGCACAGGGATACCAAATGTGCACCCAGTGCAGGACTTCAAAGCACTCTCAGAGTGCTCCCACCCAGCCCCAATGCACATCAGCCTGTCTGGGAGGTGGTGATAGGAAACCTATTGTCCAGGCCTCCCCTGCTGGTGTTTCAGTCAGCAGCAGGGGGCCATACCAGTGTCTGTGGCTGCAGCATCCATTTTGTTATGCCAGGGCTCTTTTAAGTTGGTACCGGGTATACCGGTGCTGTCATGTCTCTCTCTAGAAGGGTGGGATCATCCTCCCACACCAGTTACTGGTGTGGGGGTATGATTCCAAGGTGTTTGACACCAAACACGACATGTTTCTGTGCAGCCAGTCCACAGTTAGCATTTACCGTTTGGTTATAATGCACTTAAAAGTATATGGTCAGGCTGCACTACTGACAACCCAGGTGGATAGATTCGAAGCGTGCAGAGGAGCTCAGCTCATGCCTGGGTTTCCTCACACATGTAACCAAGCACCCTGCATTCAGGATTGATAAGACCTGCCATAGGGGTGACTGATAGGTTTCTATGTGCAGTGATAGGTGAGATATAGTGAACCTATATCTCAGTAAGGGGTGCATGCACCACCTTAACCAGGCTGCAGTAGCCGGCCTGTGGTGTCATTTTGGAGGGCTTCCCAGGGGTGGCATAATACATCCTTCAGCCCCTGGTAGGCCTCTGGGGTACCTATGCTCAGTGTACATAGTATACCATAAACTAGGGACTCCCAAGGGTACCTGAAATCCAATCTGGAGTGTTTCTAAAGTACATGGAATCAATTTAGAGAGGAAGCAGCTAGGCTGGGGTCCTGAATAGCAGGGCCCCTGCCAGACTAAAGTCGAAAACAGTGTTACAGCAGCAAACAAAGTGAGGGTAACCATAAAAGGCAGATCCTACTCTCCTACACCCTATTCCTTCTTAATGCACCAATCTTGCCTGTTTCTGCACCTTTCTTGCCTCTTTCTGCACCACTTGTGCTTCTTTCTTCACTTCTGTTGCCTCTTTCTGAACCCTCTTGCCTCTTTCTGCTCCTCTTTTGTTCCTTTCTTTACCTCTCTTGCTTCTTTCTACAACCCTCTTCCTTCTTTCAGTACCTCTCTCACCTCTTTTTGCAACTCTCTTGCTTTTTCTGTACTTCTCTTGCCTCTTTCTGCACCTCTGTTGCTTCTTTCAATACTTTTATTGCCTCTTTCTTTACCCCTCTTTCTGTACCTCTGGTGCTTCTTTTTATTCCTATTGCTTCTTTCTGCACCTCTCTTGCTTCTTTCTGCGCCCTCTTGCCTCTTTCTGCACCCCTCTTCCCACTTTCTGTACCTCTCTGCCTCTTTCTGCACATCTTTTACCTATTTTGCAGTTCTCTTGCCTCTTTATGCACCTCTGCTGCTTCTTCCTGCACCTTTATTGCTTCTTTCTGCACCTCGCGTGTTTCTTCCTGCACCCCACTTGCCTCTTTCTGCACCCTTAGTCCCTCCTTCTGTTCCTCTAATGCCTCTGTCTGCCCCCCTGTTCCCTCTTTCCGCACCTCTTTTGCCTCTTTATGCACCCCTGTTCCCTCTTTCAGCAACTCTAGTGCCTGTTTCTGAAGTTCTCTTGCCTCTTTCTGCACTTCTCCTGCCTGTTTCTGCATCCTTCTTCATCTTTCTGTACTTCTATTGCTTCTATCTGCAACTTTCTTGCTTCTTTCTGCACCTCTCTTCCTTTTTCTGTACTTCTCTTACCTGTTTCTGCACATCTCTTCCACTTTCTATACCTCTCTTCTTTCTGCCCTTCTCTTTCTTCTTTCTGCACTTCTCTTGCTTTTTTCTTCTGCACCTCTCTTGCCTCTTTCTGCACCTTGCTTGCTTCTTTCTGCTTTTCCCTTGCTTTCTGCACCCTCTTTGCCTCTTTCTGCAACTCTGTTGCTTCTTTCTGCACTTCTCTTGCTTCTTTCTGCACGTCTCTTGCTTCTTTCTGTACCTATATTTCTTCTTTCTGTACCACTTCCCTTGCTTCTTTCTGCACTTCCCTTGCTTCTTTCTGCACATCTATTTCTTCTTTCTGTACCCCTCTTTCCTCTTTCTGTATCTCTCGTCCCTCTTTCTGCATCCCTCTTGCCTTTTTCTGCACCTCTCGTGCCTCTTTCTGCAGTTCTCTTGCCTCTTTCTGCAGTTCTCTTACCTCTTTCTGCATTTCTCTAGCCTCTTTCTGCACCCCTCTTGCCCATTTCTGCACCTCTCTTGTTTCTTCCTGCACTCCTGTTGTTTCTTTCTGCACCTCTATTGCTTCTTTCTCTACCCTCTTCCCTCTATCTGCATCCCTCTTGCCTGTTTCTGCATCTCTCTTACCTCTTTCTACAGTTCTCGTGCCTGTTTCTGCATTTCTCCTGCCTCTTTCTGCACCTCTCTTGCATCTCTGTGCACCTCACTAGCCTCATTCTTCATTTCTCTTGATTTTTTCTGCACCTCTCTTGTTTCTTTCTGTAACGCTATTGTCTCTTTTATCACTTTTCTTGCTTCTTATTGCACCTCTGTTGCTTCTTACTGCACCGTGCATGTTTCTTTCTGTACCCCTCTTCCCTATCTCTGCACCCCTGTTCTCTCTTTTTGTACCTCTCCTACTTCTTTTTGCACCCCTGTTCCCTCTTTCTTCACCTCTCTTGCTTGTTTCAGTACCTCACATGCCTCTTTCTACACCTCTGTTTCCTCTTTCTGTACATCACTTGAATCTTTCAGCACGCCTCTTGCCGTACCCTTATTCCCTCTTTCTGTACCTCGATTGCCTCTTTCTGCACATCTATTTTCTCTTTCTGCACCGTTGTTGCTTATTTCTGCTCTTCTGTTGCCTCTTTCTGCAACCCTCTGTTGTTTCTTTCTTTACCTCTCTTGCTTCTTTCTGCACCCCTCTTCCTTCTTCCTGTACTTCTCTTGACTCTTTCTGCACCTCCTTTGCTTCTTTCTATACTTCTCTTGACTCTTTCTGCAACCCTCTTGCCTCTTTTTGCACCCCCTTTCCTCTTTCAGCACCTCTCATGCCTTTTTTTGCACATCCTTTTCCTATTTTTGCAGTTCTCATGCCTCTTTCAGTACCTCTGTTGCTTCTATCTGCACTTCTCCTGCCTCTTTCTGCACCTCTCTTGCCTCTTTCAGCACTTTCTTGCTTCTTTCTTTAATTCTTTTATCACTTTCTTCACCCCTCTTGCTTCTGCCGGTACATCTGTTACTTCTTTTTAGGCTTCTTGCATCTATCTGCACCTCTCTTGCTTCTTTCTGCACACTCTTGCCTCTTTCTGCACCCTCTTTCCACTTTTTGTACATCTCTTGCATCTTTCTGCACATCTTTTATCTATTTTTGCAGTTCTCTTACCTCTTTCTGCACCTCTGTTGCTTCTTTCTGCACCCTTGTTGCTTCTTTCTGCACCTCACTTGTTTCTCTCTGCACCCCTCTTGGCTCATTCTGCATCCCTGTTCCTTCTTTCTATACCTCTCTTACCTCTTACTGCACCCCTGTTTGCTCTTTCTGTACCTTTCCTGCTTGTATCTGCACCTCACTTTCCTCTTTCTGTATCTCTCTTGCCTCTTTCTGCACCTCACTTGCCCCTTTTTGCACCGCTCTTGCCTCTTTCTGCAGTTCTCTTGCTTGTTTCTGCACTTCTTTTTCCTTTTTCTGCACCCATGTTGCCTCTTTCTGCACCTCTGTTGCTTCTTTCTGCACCTCTCTTGCTTCTTTCTGCACATCTATTGCTTCTTTCTGTACCCCTCTTCCGTCTTTCTGCATCCCTCTTCCTGCATCTCTCTTGCCTCTTTCTGCACCTCCCTTGCCTTTTTATGGAGTTCTCATGCCTCTTTCTGTGCCTCATTTGTCTCTTTCTGCACTTCTCTTGCTTTAATCTGCACCTCTCTTGCTTCTTTCAGCACCCCTCTTGCTTCTTTCTGCACCCATCTTTCCTCTTTTTGCATCTCTCTTCCCTGTTTTTGCAACTCCCTTTATACAGTTCTCATGCCTCATTCTGCTGCTGTGTTGCTTCTTTCTGTACTCCTCTTGCCTCTTTCTGCACCCCTGTTTCTGCATATCACTTGACTCTTTCTGCACCAATCTTGCCTCTTTCTGCACTAAACTTGCCTCTTTCTGCATTCCTCTTGCTTTTTTCTGCACCTCTCCTGTTTTTTTTAAAAACTCTCTTGTCTCTTTCATCACTTCCCTTGATTCTTTGTGCACCTCTGTTGCTTCTTTCAGCATTTCTTTTCTGCCTTTTTGCACTTCTCTTGCCTGTTTCTGCACCTCTCCTGCCTCTTTCTGTACTTCAATTTCTTCATTCTGCACCCCTCGTGCCTTTCTCTGCATCCCTATTCCCTCTCTCTGCACCCCTCTTGCTTGTTTCTGCACCTCTCTAGCCTCTTTCTGTACCTCTCTGGCTTCTTTCTATGCCTCTCTTGCCTCTTTCTGCACCTAGCTTGCCTCGTTCTGCACTTCTCCTGTTTCTTTCTGCACACCTCTAGCCTCTGCCTTCACCCCGTTCCCTCTTTCTGCACCTTGCTTGACTGTTTTTGCAACTCCATTTCCTCTTATGCAGTTCTCCTGCTTCCTTCTGCACCTCTGTTGTTTCTTTCTGCACCAATCTTGCCTCTTTCTGCACTAAACTTGCCTCTTTCTGCATTCCTCTTGCTTTTTTCTGCACCTCTCCTGTTTTTTTTAAAAACTCTCTTGTCTCTTTCATCACTTCCCTTGATTCTTTGTGCACCTCTGTTGCTTCTTTCAGCATTTTTTTTCTGCCTTTTTGCACTTCTCTTGCCTGTTTCTGCACCTCTTCTGCCTCTTTCTGTACTTCAATTTCTTCATTCTGCACCCCTCGTGCCTTTCTCTGCATCCCTATTCCCTCTCTCTGCATCCCTCTTGCTTGTTTCTGCACCTCCCTAGCCTCTTTCTGTACCTCTCTGGCTTCTTTCTATGCCTCTCTTGCCTCTTTCTGCACCTAGCTTGCCTCGTTCTGCACTTTTCCTGTTTCTTTCTGCACACCTCTTGCCTCTGCCTTCACCCCGTTCCCTCTTTCTGCACCTTGCTTGACTGTTTTTGCAACTCCATTTCCTCTTATGCAGTTCTATTGCTTCCTTCTGCACCTCTGTTGTTTCTTTCTGCACTTCTCTTGCCTCTTTCTACACCCCTCTTGCCTCTTTCTGCACCCCTTTTGCTTACTTCTACACTTTTCTTGCTTCTTTCTGTACCTCTCTTGCTCTTTCTGCACCCTTCTTGCTTCTTTCTGCAAGCCTCTTCCCCCTTTCTGCACCTCTCTTGCCTCTATCTGTTCCTCTATTGCCTCTTTCTGCACTTTTCTTGTCGGTTTATGCATCTCTGTTGCTTCTTTCTTTACTTCTCTTGCTTCTTTCTGCACCCTCATGCCTCTATCTGTACTTATCTTCCCTCTTTCTGCACCTCTCTTGTAGTTTTTGTATATCTCTCTTGTCTCTTTGTGCACCTATCTTGCCTTTTTCTGCAATTCTATTGCTTCTTATTGCACCTCTGTTGCTTCTTTCTCCACTTCTCTTCCCTCTTTCTTCATTTTTTAAAATTTCAATTCATAACATGATTTCATATACAAAATACTGAACATAACTCCCGATCAGTGACCACAACAACACTTAAAATCATCCAACAGTTACTAGAAAGGTAACATTGTAATACCACAAAAGTTATTTGATACAAAATAATTTTACTCTTTCATATGCTCAGTCATGTGCCTCCATATCTGTACACCCAATTTCTGTCATTGTGTGCCCTGAAGGGAGTACATGAACAGCAACAAATCTAGCTCTCCTCATCTTAAATGTAGAAGCGGCTTTCTGTAACCAAACTGAAGCAGTACATAACCCTGCCACCGCAGTGGCTATGAAGATTAAAAAGCGAAACATATGTACCCCTGTCCCTCCGTACAACCACCCACAACTCTTAGTAACATTACTTCTATTGAGATATTAATTCCTACCCCTGTATTCTCAGTCAAAAACCCTTCAATGTGTCCCACCAGCTTTGCTAGATGAGTACAGGAATACAAGATAGGCACAATATCAGCGTGCTCCTCCCCACAGTGAAAGAATTTCCCATTATTTGTCCCACCCCAGTTTAACATTTTAGCACGACTGTAGTAAAGATTAAATATTGTCTTATAATGTTGTGCTTTTAGCTTGGCTGATAGCAAGATGTTTTCAGCCATATTAATAGCATGCTCCATGAAAAACCCTTGCCGCCCCAAACGACTGTTCCATTTAAGATTTTGAGCAGCCAGGTCATCCTGCTGTGTATCCAACAAACAATTATATAGAATACCTATTTTATCCTTACGTTTTATGGCCTCAACCAAAACATTCGGCTTTATCACCCTCTGTGTCTGGCTTCTATAGGTAGAAAAGACTTTTTAGCCAGAAATAAAAAGGAGGAGAAGCCTTCATCGTTGTAATAATCACCTATTTGTCTTATTCCCTTGGCTCTCCATCTATCAGTTATCAAATCTCAAAAGATACTGGGCAGTAGTGTTGTAGCAGCCGTAGGTGTAAAAATACCATATCCCCTCAATCTGAAGGCCTCTCCGCACTGCCTGTCAGACCTTAAAAGCCGCGAACGGAACCTTAAACCTGCTTTTTTATAATAGTTTACTCAAAAATCCTAAATAAACAGTTCTTAGCCTCTGAGTCAAGCAACATCTGATATGTAGATGGTGCATCGGCATAATTTCCCACCTCCTACCCTGTTAACAGAATTTCCATATTCTGTAGAATACAGGCATAATACTTTAATGTGAAGTTAGGGACTGCCCAACCCCCACCCTTAAAATGTCATGAATATCAGTGCTCTGCAAGGCTTTACCCAGCCTCATATAAAACTACAACAAATTGACTGTAGTCTTTGCAACTGTGCCCAAGTTAATTAAAGTGGTACTGCTGTAAGTAGTATACAGCTTTGGGTAGAGCATTACTTTTGAAGACATTGCACCTCCCAATCAATCAAAGATGAAGACATTCAATACAATGTAATTCTTGCTTTATTCCAGCAAGAATAGACCCCCAATTGATCTCTACTAGTTCCTACAGACGGACCCTGATTTTGACACCTAAATACGTAACCTCATCAGTTACCCTAGGATCATCGGGACAAGCTGAGTTGGTGCAGATAATCTGTGTTTTGGCCGGGCTGAGTTTATACCCTTATACCTCACCAAACAAGTTTGCAAGTCTTTCTATGTCAGGGATAGCTGTAGCTGGATCTGAGGTCCCAATCACAACGTCGTCTGCATAAGCAATCACCTGGAATTGCAGCTGTCCACAAGATAAAGAACTGATCCTGTTACTACCTTCCAGAATTGTTAAAAAGGGATTAATATATAAAGAAAACAAGAGCTGGGAACAGGGGCAGCCCTGCCTTGTCCCTCTAGTTATACATACTGATTTAAACTTGTTACCCATTATGTATATTCTGGCTATCGGGGTCTTATACACAACCTGAATTGCCTTGATCAAACCCAACCCAAACTCTAAATGTCACAGTACCGCCCATAAAAACCTCCAGTGGAAAAGGTAAAATGCCCTTTCTGCATCTAGTAACACCGGACCCATGGTAGTTGGTTGTACCTTTGCGAGGTCCAGCAGGGTAACTACCCTGTTTATATGCTTGTCAATGCCCCTGCCAGGTATGAAACCATGTTGGAGAATGGAGTCCAATGGCATTTCTGTTGCTTCTTCCTGCATTTCTGTTCCTTATTTCTGCACTTTTCTTGCCTCTTTGTTCACCTCACTTGCCTCTTTATACACCTCTCTTGCCTCTTTCTGCACCTCTCTTCCCTCTTTCTTTACCTCATTTCCTCTTTCTGCACCTCTCTTTCTTTTTATGCACCTCACTTGTTTCTTTCTGCACCTCTCTTGCCTCTTTCTTGACCTAATTTCCTCTTTCTGCACCTCTCTTGCTTTTTATGCACCTCTCTTGTTTCTTTCTGCTACTCTCTTGTCTCTTTCATCTCTTTCTCTTGCTTCTTTCTGCACATCTGTTGCTTCTTTCATCAATTGTCTTGCCTCTTTCTGCACTTCTCTTGCCTCTTTCTGTACTTCTCTTGCCTCTTTCTGTACTTCTCTTGCCTCTTTCTGTACCTCTGTTGCCTCTTTATGCACCTCACTTGCTTCTTTTGGCATCCCTTTTTCCTCTCTCTGCACCCCTTGTCCCTCTTTCTGCACCTCTCTTGCCTCTTTCTGCACTCCTGTTCCATATTTCTGTACCTCTCTTGCCTGTTCCTGCACCTATATTGCCACTTTCTGCATTTCTCTTGCCTCTTTCCACGCCTCTATTGCTTCTTTCTGCACTTCTCTTGCCTCTTTCTGTACCCCTCTTGCCTCTTAATGCATCTCTGCTGCTTCTTTCCACATCTCTGTTGCTTCTTTCTACACCTCTCTTCCCTCTTTCTGCACCTCTCTTGCCTCTTTCTGCACCTCACTTGCCTCTTTGTGTACCGTTGTTGCCTATTTATGCACCTAACTTGCTTCTTTCAGCACCCCTTGTCCCTCTTTCTGCACCTCTCTTGCCTCTTTCTGCACTGCTCTTCCCTCTTTCTGTACCTCTCTTGCCTGTTTCTGCACCTCTCTTGCCTCTTTCTGCACTTCTCATGCCTCCTTCCACACCTCTATAACTTATTTCTGCACTTCTCTTTCCTCTTGCTGCACCCCTCTTCCATCTTTCTGCAACCCTCTTGCCTCTTTCTGCACCTCTGTTCCTCATTCTGCACTTCTTTTGCTTTTTTCTGCACCTTTCTTTCACCTTTCTGCACCCCTCTTGCCTTTGTGTACAGCCCTCTTCCCTCTTTTTGCAAATCACTTGCCTCTTCCTGCACCTCTCTTGCCTCCTTCTGCACCCTTGTTCCCTATTTCTGCACCTCACTTGCCTCTTTCTGCAGTTCTCTTGCATCTTTCTTCACATCTGTTGCTTCTGTCTGTACTTCACTTGTTTTCTACACCTCTCTTGCTTCTTTCTGCAAAAGTGTTCCCTCTTTCTGCACCTCATTTGCTTCTTTCTGCACTTCTTTCGCTACTTTTTCACTTCTCTTTCTTCTTTCTGCTCCCCTCTTGCCTCTTTCTATACCCCTCTTCTTTCTTTGTGCTTCTCTCTTCCCTCTTTCTGCCCTTCTCTAACCTCTTTCTATACTTCTCTACAGGTCCACTAGTTTGCCAGCATCAGATGGTGTGTGAAGTGTCTAAAAAAGAATCTGATGAAGGGAGGGGATGAGTAAACTGAAAATCCCCTCAGTGAACATTTGCAGGCTTAACAATCAATAAAAAAATAAAAGGCCAAAGTAGCTCTGGAATTAGAAGTTTTAGAGGCTGAACATAATCTGTCTCCAGGAGACACACATTTAGGGATCTCAACTGTCACTGTTGGATGCATTGGGTTTTAAACTAGCCGGTAGCAAGCTTCAAGGCACGCAGACTTGTAGAGTGTCAATTTTAGCTAAAAGGAGTTCTATACATTTCTGTACACAAACATGTGCAGATAGATTTGGGAGATAAGTCAACATGGAATTCTGTTCTGCTGCAAGAAGATTTACCTTGTTTTCTGTATATGGGTCAATTTTAGACAATCATGGTTTATATGACTGGCTGACTGGTGAATTTGTATATTGGTCGACTCCCATAGTTTTCTCTGGAGATTTAAATATCATTTTACTTACTAGCTGGTCTTGTGAGGAGCAGTATAATTATTGTGGAAGAAAACCTAAAGTATTTCAGTCTATCAAATGCCATTGTAAAAACCATATCCTGATAGATGTTTGGCAAATCAAGAGACCTACGGAACTGGGTTATACCTTTTTTCCTCTCCTCACCGGTTGCACGCGCACCTAGATTTCTTTTTGTATCACATTCTTTAATCCAAGATTGTGATATCTAAATCTAACCCCGGGTCATGTCTGATCATAATCCTCTTGAGCTGGTGTTCAAGAATAGGGGTTGCCCCAAAAAGGGCACTAACTGGAGCTTTGAGCAAGCGTTACTGATCAACAGTGACTATATATGTGATATGGGGATTTGGATACCATTATTTCTCAAAGAAAACTTAGGTAGCACATCCTTGTAAGTTGTTTGGGATGCTCTGAAAGTGGGGATTCGGGGAGAAATCCTGCATTATAAGTTAACCCAGGTGAAGAAGGGAAAACAGAGAATGCAAGAGCTGTATGTCACACTAGCATTGCAGGAGAAGAAACTGATAGTTGCTACACAGCAGAAAAATAATATTCAAGAGGTACAGTTGGGGGTTACAATGGCAAAGGTGGCAATTAATGAGACTACAATAGCAAAAATAGCAGATAAACATACAGTGTGGATGGAGCAAGCCTATGAATATAGTGAGCAAGTCTGAGAAATACTGGATCCAGTGCAAGGCATGATCCATGACCCGTTGGGAATAAGGATGGCTTTTAAAAGATTTTACCAGTCACTGTATTTGGAAACTGGTAAGGTGGAGGACGAGGATATAATCAGTTTTCTGGATTTAATCCAACTCCCGAGATTTGTAAACAAGAACAGCAGGGTCTAGAGGGTAGTGCCTTGTTGGAAGAGATCTTAGCTGCTGCCTCCTCCACGTCTAATGCAAAAACAACAGTTGATGGACAGAATGCAGAACAATGTCATACATTCACCCCAGTACAGAGATCTGGGCCTAAATCCATCGTTTTTTTGCTCATCATGCCATTCCAGTTTGAACCCAGCCATTTGCAAATCCGTCTTGACCCTGTGCCTGATGGGAACAGTCCAGCGCGAACTGCCAAGCCAGGTCCTCCCTGGACTGGAAACAAGCATCCTAGGACCGGTTTCGGGATTTCACCCCTCTTCAGCCAGTTTAGCTTGATTCCAGTGGCATGGAGAGCACAGGACTCACGTCTGAGCATACCCGTCCCACTCGGGTGACAAGTGCAAAAACAACAGTTGATGGACAGAATGCAGAACAATGTCATACATTCATCCCAGTACAGCGATCTGGGCCTACATCCATCGTTTTTTTGCTCACCATGCCATTCTAGTTTGAACCCAGCCATATGCAAATCAGTCTTGACCCTGTGCCTCATGGGAACAGTTCAGTCCGAACTGCCAAGCCAGGTCCTCCCTGGACTGGAAACAAGCATCCTAGGAGCGGTTTCGGAGTTTCACCCCTCTTCAGCCAGGATAGCTTGATTCCAGTGGCATGGAGAGCACAGGACTCACGTCTGAGCATACCCGTCCCACTCGGGGTGACAAATGCAAAAACAACAGTTGATTGACAGAATGCAGACACATGTCATACATTCACCCCAGTACAGAGATCTGGGCCTAAATCCATTGTTGTTTTGCTCACCATGCCATTCCAGTTTGAACTCAGCCACATGCAAATCAGTTTTGACCCTGTGCCTCATGGGAACAGTCCAGCCTGAACTGCCAAGCCAGGTCCTCCCTGGACTGGAAACAAGCATCCTAGGACCTGTTTCGGGGTTTCACCCATCTTCAGCCAGGATAGCTTGATTCCAGTGGCATGGAGAGCACGGGACTCAAGTCTGAGCATACCCGTCCCACTCGGGGTGACAAATGCAAAAACAACAGTTGATGGACAGAATGCAGAACAATGTCATACATTCACCCCAATGCAGATATCTGGGCCTAAATCTATTGTTTTTTTGCTCACCATGCCATTCCAGTTTGAACCCAGCCATATGCAAATCAGTCTTGACCCTGTGCCTCATGGGAACAGTCCAGCCAGAACTGCCAAGCCAGGTCCTCCCTGGACTGGAAACAAGCATCATATCACTGGTTTCAGGGTTTCAACCCTCTTCAGCCAGGATAGCTTGATTCCAGTGGCATGGAGAGCTCGGGACTCACGTCTGAGCATACCCGTCCCACTCGGGGTGACAAATGCAAAAACAACAGTTGATGAACAGAATGCAGAACAATGTCTGCAGGGAAGGCAGCTGAGATTGATGGCATCCCGGTAGAATTCTACAAGGTATTTGTGCCAGAATTGAGGGTCTGCCTAACCAGTTTGTTTACACGTATGTTTAAAGGAAAGAATCTCCCCCCATTGTGGTCTCAGGCAAAGATTGTGGTTTTCCCTAAAAAAAAAGAGACATTGGCAACAGATGTCGGGTCTTATTGACCGATCGCCCTTATTAACGGGTCTCCAAAATATATTAAAAAATCCTTGCCCCCGATTTTCCCAATTATCAGCAACATAGTGACTGGACAGCAACATGGGTTTATACCCGTAGAAGCACTACGGACCATAACAGGCAAATAATTTCTCAGTTTGATGCAGCCCAGGTAGCAGAAGACCCTATGGCTCTGATTCTGCTGGATGCGGAGCAAGGTTTTAATAGGGTCTCCTGGCACTATCTGTGGACTGTGTTGGAGACGGTAAACAAAGGGCATGAATTTTGGCTAGCCATTTAGGCTTAATATTTTAAACCAGAAGCCAGAGTGTTTGTGACAGGGGAACTCTCAGAATCATTTGAGATTTTGAGGGGGCAAGGCAGGTGTGCCCATGCTCCCCACTCCTTTTTGTACTATATACAGATCCATTTATTCGCAGTGTTGAGCTAAATGCTACCATCCCTCTATGGTTTTAGTGGATGGACCACTGGCAAATTGAGCTCAACTACTTTAGGAGAGTCTGTTTTAAGATCTTACTGAAGGCTTTAAAGGTTTGATAAACAGTTTGCAAGCTAATGGGCTTAGGTAGATTACCTTTTTATATCCCATTAAGTGAGAATAAGTACCTGCCAGAAGTATTTGGGGATCAGTATACCCTACGTTGGGTTAAAATTGACTTAAACAAGATCAGCTTTTTTCACTTCCATGGGTGTAAGTTTGTTTCATGAGATTAGAAATGAATTTGATATTAGTCAGAATTATTTTATTTAATTATCTACAGGTGAGGTATTTTTTAATTGTAAGGGAGGTGGCCCTGTCAGATTTCGAAGATGTGATATGGTTGATGTATTGATAGAGGGGTGTAAACCTCCCATTGGAGTTATGTATTCCCTCCTTAATAAACATATGAAAGATGACATTGATAAACACTCCTTGAAGTGGCAAGAGCAGCTGGATATGTCTTAATCTAATTTTCAGGAATCCTTCTTTCTGGCTCAAACAACATTATTATTATCGAAGCTGCAATTGCAGTATTATAAAACCCACTTTAATCTTTACTACCTTCCGAGTAGGATTATCAAATGGGTGGCAGTAAAGGTTCTTGATGTTCCAGATGCCAACTTAGGGGGGCTGATATTGTACCTAGTTTTGCTATCTGTCAAGTGTTAACATCTATTAAAACCCAGATTGCAGAGATTTTCAATTGAAAATTAAATATTTGTGTTTCCCTGACTCCTGCTGTAATTTTTGGGGAGTGTCAGATGGAGATAGGTTGTCAAGGGGTAGGGCATTGGTATTTATCGCTATGACCATTTTTTGATTATGTATAGCTTCGGCAAAGCTAGACCGTTTTTTCAACAATGGTTAGCCCGGGTGCTGGCAGCATGTAATCTGGAAAAAGCAATCTTTTCAAGGAAAAGGGTCCGAGGTAAAAGGAAGGGTCAGCGGAGGTTCCCACCACTAATTGATTGGATAGAATCAAGGAGCTGAGAAAGCTACACACAATGCACTTTAGTCAAGTGTTTGGTCCTTATTTATGCATCTCGGATTTGGTGTTTTACTTTCCCCTTGTTTGTAATCAATTATTGTTAGAAATGAGGGTCTCTGGTTGGCAGTGGATGGCCACCGTCCAAGCAGGGACCCTTCTTTCTAAGTCAGAGTGAAGGGCTGCACCCCCTTGACAACCCCTGCTCCACCCTGTGGTAACGTAGCACGAGCAGTTAGGCTAATCTCTGAGGCAATGTGTAAAGCGTTGATGATCACAAACAGTAAATATAGTGAGGAACACTACAAATGGACACAACACAGGTAGTTATCAAAGGAATAGTTATATTTATAGAGACTTATCACAAGACCAAAAAACGAGGCTAACACAATACTGTACAGAAATACTTCTCTCTGGATGCTGCAAAAATAGTTCCAAGGGGTAAGGTAAAATTCAGTTCAGGACAGTGGTCTCTGCGACCCCTCTACTCACAGTTCTGAGATGTTGACAAATAATCCACAAGAAATGTCGCTCTGGCGGTTTAGCGATGTTTTTCCTCACGCTCTGGTCACGGCCGCTCGCTAACAGGGGTTAGCGACGATTTTCTTTACGCTCAGCAGCTGTAGCGATGATTTTCTGCCCGCAAACTTGCGAGGCGATGATTAGGCCAGTGAGCATTCAGCGGCAGCGATGCGACGATTTTCTTCACGCTCAGCAGTTGCAGCGATGATTTTCTGGCCGCAAACGTGCAGGTCAATGATCAGGCCAGCGAGCCTTCAGCGGCAGCGATGCGACGATTTTCTTCAAGCTCAGCAGTTGCAGCGATGATTTTCTGGTCGCAAACGTGCGGGGCGATGATCAGGCCAGCGAGCCTTCAGCGGCAGCGATGCGACGATTTTCTTCACGCTCAGCAGTTGCAGCAATGTTTTTCTGGCTGCAAATGTGCGGGGCGATGATCAGGCCAGCGAGCCTTCAGCGGCAGCGATGCGACGATTTTCTTCATGCTCAGCAAGTGCAGTGATGATTTTCTTCACGCTCCTCGGCTGCGGCAGCTCGCTAACAGGCCTTAGTGATGGAAATGAAGTCTACTGGTCCTGAGACTTCAGTCAGGAGGCTAGTTCTCTCTCTAGCCCTTGGGTGATTGCAGGGTCAAGACGAAAAAGTTCTCTTACAGCTCCTTTTCCCTCCTTTTTCCAGTCCAATGAAAACTACTGCAGGCCAATCCAGGGAACAGCACACAACACCAGGCCAGTCCTCTCCGATAGCTTTCTTCAGTTCCACGGACAGAGGTTTGTCTTGAAATCCAGGGGCAATACAAATTGTAGGGGTTTCAGCAAAGATATTTATACCCCAAAAGTCTTTGTTCTAAAGAGTCACAAGTCACTGAACCCAGCCAGAAACAGTTCTGCTCAGTCCTGTAGCACATTGTTTACCAGGCTGCATCCTTCCTTTCAGAGTGTAGGGCAGAGACATCAGACTCACCACAGGAGGTGGAGCCTGCATTGTGGAGGGAAGGCACAGCCCTATTCAGGTCCCAGGTGCAACTCCTCCCACCCATCTAGATGCAGATCTCTCCATTCACCACTGGGACACCTCACCCTGTCTCCTGGAATTCCCCAGCCCTGTCACTTCAAACCCAGACAGCCAATACACATAACAGGAGAGCACACTGGAAGGCTTAGACAAGAAAATACCTACTTTCTAAAAGTGGTATTTTCAAACACAGAATATAAAAATAACCTTCACTAAAAGATGTATTTTAATATTCTGAGCTCAGGCATACTAAACTCCTTTTTCTACCATGTTCCTGGGGCCAGTTAGGACTATAGAGTGTAATAGTCAAACTTCCCATCCTGGCCTAAGGATAACAGGTAGCCTTACAGTGGTGAAAAACGAAATTGGGTGTAATTCACTACCAGGACATGCTACACACATCAGAGCATGTCCTACCTTACACATACAATGCACCCTACCATGGGGTGGCTTACATGATGCCAAGGGAAGGTTCAGGGGCTGGGAAGTGGGTGCACTTCACAGCCAAGATCGCAGTTCTAGACTGCACACAGACACTGCAGTGGCAGGTCTGAGATACACTTTACAAGCTGCTTCTGTGGGTGGCGCAAACCAGCGCTGCAGGCCCACCAGCAGCATTTGGTTTACCAGCCCTGGGCACACACAGGCCACGCTACTAGGGACTAACAGGTAAACCAAATAAGCCATTCATGGATATACCAATTCACATATCATATTTACAAAGGGAGAGCATATGCACTTTAGCACTGATCAGCAGTGGTACAGTGCCCAGAGTCATAAAATCAACACAAACAGGTCAGAAAAAATACAGGAGAAAGGCAAAAAGTTTAGGGATGACCCTGCAAAAAGGGCCATTTCCAACAATTATAAAGTGATGTTTTGTAGTGTGGTTATGTGATATGATTGTTTAAATGTGTTGTGTGGTGGGTTGGGATTGAGTTATTATATGTGGGGTAAAATGATGGTCTTTCTGTATTTTGAAATATTGTAAGGAAATTGATAATAAAATATTTTTAAAAAAAGAAATTCACAGAAAGAAACACAGGTTTCAGGAATGTTATAGTTATTAATTAGCATTCACAAACCATTGATATTCACTGAAAAAAACACAGGTTTCTGGGACGTACAAAAGCAGAGAAATTCACTCGTTGTAGTTAGCTGAGTTAACTATAACTTGCGCTCCTGCAATGTACTGCTGATGACATCATATATTATATCACTCATTACATGGTCAGTGACATCATTGATGACATCACTGATGACATCTCAAATGGCATCACTGATGACATCATTCACTTAATATCTGATGCCCATACTCAAACCCTTATATATACCTTTCGTACACTGCCTTTCACATTTGTAGTTACTCACACATATACCACTGAGAAATCCATTCACTCACCAACACAGCCATATGCACCTATACAGCCCCTCGCTGATGCACTCATGTACCCATGCAGGGAGTCACACACTACCCCACCCACCCACACAGACACTCAGACACCCATACAGTATAACAAGAAATAAGCATGATGGTGTCAGAAGCATCACGGAATGGATGAATATCACAAACTGAAGCTGGTTTTCTGGTAAACGCAAGACCAATAATGCTGTACTTTTATATACTACCAAAAACAATATACCTATGCCAGGATGACCCTTAGTTTCAGCAATCAGTTCAGTATAGGAACCATTATCTAAATTCTGGGATTTCTTCTTCAGGCCCTAGTGGAAAATGCCATCCTAGCTGAAGGAACTAGGGATGTCCTGAATTTATTTAGAGAGGTGGAATTTTATCCAACCAAATATTTTTGGTGAGTTTGGATATAGAATCATTATACACGAACATCCATCAAGAATGGATCCTAAGGGTAACAGATAACATCTTACATCAGGAACAATGGGGTTACAAAACCCCAAGACCCTTCATAATAGATTTAGCGTAAATAGCACTAACAAATAATTTCTTTCAGTTAAAGATAAGATCTATCTCCAGACACACAGGACCTCAATAGGAGTACAGTCGCCCCACGTCTGGCTTGTTTGTATGTCTCAAAATTTGAAAAGGAACATTTCTATTGCCTGGAAAACCCATTTCCATCTTATCTGAATCTGTGGCATTGCTACATTGATGATGTCCTTATTATTTGGGAAGGAGATCTGACATCAATAGAACATTTTGTGACATGGATTGATAACAGAAATAGATTCCTCCATTTCACCTCCACAGTCATAAAACCAATACTTCCATTTCTGCATCTGGATATAAAACCAAAAGCAGGGAGACTAGAGACGAGGGTCCATCATAAACCAATGGACAGTAATAATCTGCTGTCTTTCAAGAGCTTCCACCCCAAGACCCTGAAAGAGAATTTGCTAGTAGGACAGTTCCTTAGGTTACAGAGAAATTGTACAGAGCAAAAAACTTTTAATGAAGAAGGGGAAAAACTGAAGTGGCGCCTTCAAGAATGGAATTACCCTAATCGGGTTTTTAATGAAGCATGGAAAAGAGCCAGGAATAATAACAGAGATGCCCTGTTAGAAATAATTAAGAAACCAAAATTAAACAAAATAATATGTGTATCCACCTATAGCACAGCTTCAAAGGCTATGAAATGAATCATCACCAAGAATTGGAAAATACTCAATTCAGGTGGACAAAATATAGAAAGACCAATTTTATATGTGTTCCTACTCTCTTGAGGAAATATATGCTTACTCAAACTAAGCTGATCTATACAGCTTTCTTTATTGAAAAATTGGCATTAAAGGGCTATGATTATTGGAAAGACAGTATCGACTTGAAATCAATTTGGTGCACTAAATCCTGGCAGGTCCAAGGTACAAAAGCTTTATTTTGTGCATGTTTTATACCTTCACTAATAATGTGTCTAAATGATACGGTCTTGTATGGTACTGGCAAAGAATTATAGAATTGAATGCTCTTACTATTTCATCCCTTGCCCTTCTCAACAATTGGCGATCCCATACTAATTATACTGAAGATTAGTTAAATGGCATGATACAAAATGGTACCTTTAATTCAACGGTTATGGCTCTGGTGAGTGGTTGGTGTGGCCATTAGAGAGTAATGTCTGTCATGCTAGCTTTCCAAACTCTACGTCTGGGATCAAATCAAATAGACCTGATCCCCGATATTCACAATCCACGCAACATAACACTGTTACTACTCATTCTGTGGGTAAATTATGCCAACAATGGCCAGAAAATTCCACATTGTATTCGGTGAAACAACATTTTTTCCTCTCATCTGAAGACACAAATCAGTCTGATTCCCTTTTGGGTCCCAAAAGCCCCATTCTAAACAATTTGTTCATGCAGCTTATAATACAATTTGGAAATTATCGCAAATGGAAGCTGCAGTACACTTATGCCAAATTGACCAAGATAATTTGGATAAAGTCTTTCCTGTGGTAGACAAAAGTATAAATTATTTGTCATCTCGTAGTCATAGTTTGGATAATATTGTATTGTCTGTCATAGATATTGTGCAAAGTGACGTGTCTAAATTATATCATGGTCATGCATAACTTAGATCTATACGGCAATTTAGTTGCTGTCTACCTGTCAAATTAAATGGTAAAAACAAGGTTGTGGAATTAAGGTAATGCCAAGAAAGGAGCCCATTCTTCAGTGTTTGTAGTGTCCACTCACTATGATTACAAAAGCTGCAGACCTAGAACTTAGAACCCCTTGGCTTCTAAAAAAATCATACAACATGTAATTTAGAAAATACGGTATATGCAATCAGGTGTCCATGTAATTTTCTGTACATCGAAATGAGCATGAGGAAGGTTAAAGTGAGAATCATGGAACATATGAGCAATGTACAATGTAGAAAAACAATGACAAAACTCACTAGTCATTTTGTGGAGAAACAGCACACTGTAAAAGTCCTGAAATGGGTGGTGATTGACAAACCAACCTTGACAAGAGTGGGTGTGGATGCTAAAATGGAACTCCTGAAGAGAGAACAACAATGGATTTTAAGGACCAAGAGTAACAGTAGAGGTCTGAATGATGACATCCCATAGCATCAATTAAATAGCTATAAGTGAGTGGTATTAAGAAACTGAGTCCATGGATAAAAGGAAGGCATGAGAAAAGCAAGTTAAATATAACTCCTTTTTTTAAATAATAAGGGGTTCCTCCATCACACACTAACCTCGGAGTGAATACAACACCTTTATGTATGAAGATAGGAACCTGACATTAGAGCACAGTATAAAAATCTGTTTTTGATCATGGGTAATAGAATCAAGTAACTATGCATATGAAGAGGGAAGAGTTAGTCTCCTTTTTAATCGGAATTTGCGAATCTCAAAATGCGATGTATATAAAAAATCGCAAATAATTTGCGATTACCAAAAATACACAGATTTTGATTGCAAACTCGCTATTAGCGATTCCTTAATTGCAATTCGCAAAAAAGGGATCACAAAAATAGAGAATCTGTCATTAAGGTGCAGCTTGATGTCATCACACCCAGAAAACGTGACTGCCTGTGCTGTTTCAGATTGCTTGAGGCTGTATGAGAGGCTGGGAGGAGAAGGAAACAACTGTACTCCAACATTTCCAAATAGATCCCCAGGTGAACGGGAAGGATAAGGAGGAGGCTGGGAGGAAAAGGAAGCAAAAGTTCAGTGAGAGGGAGCAGGAGGTGCTCATCGAAGAAAACTTCCTCAGCCATGAGTTGCTCTTTGGCAAAAAGTCACACCATGTGCCAGAGTCACAAAAATGAAAAATATGGCTGGATATCCAGGCAAAGGTCAATGCCATCGGTGTGAATCAGCGATCGGTGGGTGACCTGCGCAAGGGCTGGTACGATATGCGGTCCAGGTCGAAGCACAAGGTGGCAAACAGGCTGGCAGAGGCAAAGAAGTCTGGTGGGGGAACATCCACTGAAACAGAATCTACACCCCTTGAGGAGTTGGTGGAGTCTACCCTACAGCCAGAGAGTGTCAGTAGTGTCGCTGACATTGACAGCTCTGACCCTCCCTACACATTAGACAAGGTAAGGTGCATGCCAAATTATCCCTGTCACATTACCATCTCAGTCACACACTCAGGAATGCACCAGCTACCAAGTAGAAATGCAACTTCATTAAACATTTTCCAGCACACCCAGCAATGCATCATGGGAGATGTAGTCACAGTATCATAGAGTGGAACAATGAGACAAAATATTGTAGAATCAGCATAAGTAAATATGTAAAGCAAAATACGCTAGTCAGTATTTAGCTAACCAAAAATCAGAAAACTTTATTCAGTGAACAATGTGAAGCAGAACAAAACAATAAAAATGTGCCTTTTCATTTACAGTTCTACCTGAAACACAGGATGGCAGTTCAGGAGCTGAGAAGGGAACACATACAGAGGACCAGGCAGGGCAAGAGGACACCGAGCAAACCCCACTGTCAAAACATGTCCCACGGAGACAGCGTCATATTGTGCCTCCACTTCCACTGTTAGAGGCAGAACCACAGTCCATAGGGGATGAGGCCCAGCCAGATCAGGGACAGCATGCAGCATGGTCCAGGAACATCCCCCTGTGCACCGTAGTGAGGAAACATGAGGGAGAAGCAGGAGCAGTGTGACCACCAGCACAGCTACTGTTGAGGATCACACTTTGTTTGCCGGACTGGAAGGCACCATGGTAAAGGTACAGCACCTGCAAACAAAATCAATGCGGTCAATACACCAGCAGCTGGTGTCTGTCAACCACAACCTGAGTGACATGAGGGAGGTCATCAGGGAAATGACAGGTGCAATTAAAGAACTGGTTGCCACAATGAAGAGAGACCAGGCAGACAGACGCAGGGGAGACAACGTCTCTACAACCGTCTGGACACTTACAGCAAGGCGGTCAACTGCATGTGTACTGTCACTTCCCTGCTGTCACACCGCTTTGTAAGCATGCTGGTTGAAATGGCACACTGCATCCAGGATGTGGCCAAAGGGTTGGTGCAGGTGACAAATGCTGTGGAACAGCTGCAGACAGCTACCAGAGGTGGCACGGGACTCCTGGGGTCAGGGGATATTGAGGAGCTGTAAAGCAGGAGCAGCATCACCCCACCAATCGCCGAACCCAGACGGTGCAGTGTGAGGCAGGGAACAACACCAGATGCCTCAATGGAGAGCAGTCAGTACCCTGAGCGAGCAACAGCAGGACATGAGTGCAGAAAATAAACTGGTGCCACAGAAGAATGCCAATGGGTGAAGCAACCCATTGCATGTGGACTTTATTGTGGTCTTCATCCATGCACTGTGGGCATAACATGTGCAACATCTTGTGACATACATAAAGTGTGTGTTTAGGCTGTGTTACTGATATTTGCCTGCAGGTAAAGAAATAATAAAACACAGTCCTGCACAAATCATCTTTTGCACTGTGTCATCATTACTTACTAGTTTTGCTTTATCTCATCACGTCTCTGTCAGCCGGCAGCTGCCCCTACACCACCTGCTGGTCTGAAACTTGGACCTGGGCCCTCATCCTCAGATGAATCTGTATCAGTGAGTTCAACTGGAATGCCTTTTTTTGTTGCTATGTTGTGGAGCATGGCACAAGTAGCCATAATCTTGCAGCAGGTATCTGGGTTGTATTGTAGTGCTCCTCAGCTTTTATGCAGGCAGCGGAACCAGCTCTTTAGTATCCTAAATGTCCGCTCAATTACACAGCGTGCAGATTTGTGTGCGCGATTATATCTTCACTTCCTTGCATTAGCTTGATTGAGGTACGGTGTTAGGGTGAAGTCTCACACAGCACATGCACTGTCTCCTACAGGATGAAAGACATGAGGTCAGTCACTGTCCTCCCACTTCAGCCCTTAACTGTATGTTAGATTGTTAGACATTAATTTACCGAGCAGGTAGCCCTCGCCAAATCGCCACCATTGAGACGTCTGTATATCCCACTGTGCTTAAATAATAAAGGAGTCGTGTGTACTGCCAGGGTATTTTGCAACAATATCGGTGATGATATATTTGGCATTGCAGATAACCTGTATGTAGAGTGAATGATAAGATTTGCGGTACCTATATACATACTCATTGTTTGATGGGGGTGGGAGGGATACATGGGTTCCATCTATGCTGCCAATGACGTGGGGAAATTGGGCAATCTAGTAGAAGTTCTGTTTTTTTTTCTGTAATGCCTGTTGTGTGCTGGGGAATTGGATGTGATGATGTAGCCTCTGTACCATTGCATCCAATAATTTATGGAAGAATCACAACAGGCAGCTCTGGGAGACCCCTCCTGCTGTTGCTATCACCCTTGGAAACTCCCCGATGCCAGTAAGTGCACTTAACACAGGACCTGCAGATGGGTTGTAATGGTTTGGGTCCTGCGTGTTGGGTGTTCAGCAAGGGTTTTAGCTCATCTATCAAGTCCATAATGGTAGCTGAGTCCAGCCTATACTTCTCATGAATCTCCTCGTCAGTCTGCTGGAATAGAGTGATGCGCTCTTTGAAGATCCGTTCCCGTCATCTCCTTCTCTCTGCTGCAGCTCGAATTCGCATCCTCCTGGCTATCACATACAACGCTGCCACTGTGGAAGTCTCTGTTGCATTGGAGGCTTGTTTAAATAGGTTACACCTTGTTGCCTTGAGTTGGTGGTAAAATCAATGTGCAAAATTGCGATTTTCAAGAGTTTGCAATTGGCAATTTTTTAATACATTTCTTTGCGAATTTGCAATTTGTGATTACGCTAGTTGCGATTATTGCAAATAGCGTGTCGTTAATTGCGATGTTGGGAATATTATACGCAATTTTTGGGCAAAATTGGTAATCGCAAATTTTGCGAATACCTATTTTGCACTGCGAGCCTATGTTATACTTAGGACAGGTTTATTTTGCAATCACAAACATTGTTTTTTTTGCGATTTGCAGTGTTTGTGACCTCAAATTAACTTGATACATATGCCTCTATAACTGCCCACATATAAACTATAAGAAAGTAGGGTAGACATTAAGAATTGTTAATGAAAGTAGAAATAGGAGAGCCAACATGGTTACCATAAAGAGACAGGGAAACGAGTGATCTCTGACCCTAACTATACCATCCCTGTAATTTGTGTTTTTATCAAAGAATGTGAATATATATAAATGCATGGGGTGGTGGGAGAAGGAGGTAGCCTGGGCTGATGAAAATAATATGCATATGGAAAGTGTGACATTGTGGACCAGGTTTATAGATGACTTACTTATTTTGTGGGAAGGCAGTACAAGGGATCTGGAGCTCTTCCTGACCAAATTGAACAACAATGGTGCAACCTGCAGTTCACATGTGCATGGAGCCAACAGAATTGCCCTTTTATGGCAGTAGCGTTGGAGGTTAAGGAGAATGAGCTGACCACAAGAATTCACAGAAATCCGACTGCAACCAACTCCATTTTACATGCTAACAGTGGTCACCCTATATGCATTGAAATGGAGTATTCCCTACAGCCAAATGCTGAGAGCAAGGAGGATATGCTCTATGGAAGAACTCTATGATGAAGAAGTGCATAGGCTGTTTGGAATGTTCAGACAAAAAAGATGTCCAATAACTAAATAACTGTTCTCAAGAATGCCAAAAAAAGACAAGAAAGGAGTCTCGCTTTTCCTAAAGGGTGTAGGAGAACAGCAATGCCATCAAGAGAATCTTCTTAGGATATAACTTGGCACAGCCCAGCATCAAGAAGGTTATAACAAAACACTGGTGTGTTCTAAATAATGATGAACATCTGAATGAACTCTTTGAAAAAAGGGTCACAAGCCACATCAAAAAAAGTATGATCCTTGGGAGATATTTTGACCTCAAGTCACAATATTAATAAAGGAAATCAACAAGGAATGGGATCATGGTTATTAAGGAACCAGGAAGGCTTTGTGAGGTGCAACTCGTGAAAAGCATGTAAATATGCTGTAAATAGCAAGAGTTATCATACAATGGATGGTGCTAATCAAAGAAAAGATAACGTGTAACACAGAGTTTTTTTATCTAATCACTGAAATGTGATTGAAACAAGATGTACATTAAAATCAAAAATGGGGACAAGAGCTGCCCAGTAGCCTGCCACTTTGACCAGATGCACAATCGATCCTTATCGACATTTTCCTATTGGGGCATAAAACATGTCAGGGCTCACCAAAGAGGGGGAAATCGAGAGAATGAGCTGCGTAAACAAGAATCACAATTGATATTATTAATGGAAACTGAGACA
Source organism: Triturus cristatus (assembly GCF_964204655.1). Lineage (NCBI taxonomy): Eukaryota > Metazoa > Chordata > Amphibia > Caudata > Salamandridae > Triturus > Triturus cristatus. Next base: position 109,635,745 of record NC_140587.1, read on the forward strand.
CCGTGGGGAAACAACAAGGATGCAGAATTTTATAATATTGGTAACATCTTGATCAATGAGGATTTAAACTTACTTGTTTAACCATGACACTGATACATCGAGATCAATAAGGACTGTGTGTTTACTAAATCAATGTATTGTTCAGAGCCGAATTTGGGGTAGGAGATTTGAATGTTTAGATAAAAACAAGAGATTGCCAGCATCATGTATTGGTGAAGCAACTTGAAATTGAATATGTGACTGAAGGGAAATAATGGTGACAATAGTACTATGCACTTTGGATTAACCAGCACCTGGTTATGCATGTTGCTTATCTAGACAGGACAGAAAAACCACCCTGTATGTAGCACTTTAATCCATTTGCACTTTTCCATATATGCGGCCCTCTTCTTAAGAAGGATACAATAATTCAACTTTGCACTTTAATCAAAATTGCACTTTGGAATATGCTGCTTTCTCTGGGGTAGGACAAAGGATCCCTGGGCATACGTCTCTTTAAAGCTGCTTGTCTAGATAGGGCAGTAAAATCCGCCCTGCATGTAGCATTTTAATCAACGTGCATATTCTCTCATATGCTGTCCTTTTTTAGGAATGATATAATAACTGCAGTTTGTACTTTAATGAAAACAGCACTTTTGAATATGCTGCTTCCTTTGGGGTAAGACAAATAATCCCCAGGCATGTTTCACCTTAACGCAATAAGTGAGAACCAAGAAGGGCAATTATATGTGGTATTTGGGCAAGTTGTACCTTCATGCATTTGCACTTTAAATTGCTGCATTGTTGCTACATGGTCCATATCTCAAAGGAATGAGAGGAATAATAAGTGAGAACTAAGAAGGGCAATTACTCGTGATACTTGGGGGGACATGCAGTATATGTGGTGTATATAGCAATCAAGTTGCATTGGAGACCATCATCGTTGCATTTAGTTTTTGGATTCCCAGTTTTCCTTTTCATTTTCAAAATATGGGCAAATAAAAAATAAAACAGAAATCTATAATTTTTTGAGAAAAAATGTGTGCAGAATTGAAAAATAAAAAAATAAAAAAAGTATATATCTTAGGAAAAAAAATAAAATAAAACATAATAATTGAAGGGAAAAAACAAGTAATATGCGATGAATGTATATAGAAATATGTTGTGAGCACAATGACACAATTTTTATGCATGATGAGGTTAATTGCAGATGGTGGTACCAAAACATGGAACTAAATGTATCGCTCTAGTGGTCAATTGAGGGTCAACAACATTGAGAAGGGACAGAGCACTTAATGGACACAATGTAGAACCTAAAGCGAGACAGTGGAAGGCAACTCTCTGAAACGCGATGGTCCAGTCTCACAGATGAAATGGTGACTGTGTGTATTTGCCATTTATCAAAGTTAATAAGTAAAATAATTGAATAACTAACCCGAAAAGAAGTTGCTGTTTGTCAACCGTGTTCCGCTGGATTTGGTGTTTGTGAGGAGAGTGCCCAAGGAAGACATGTATGTATATATATATATATATATATTCACTGAAAAAACCATAGTTTTCAGGGGCGTTTTAGATAGCTGGACTTTTCACTCATACAAAACCATAGAAATTCCCCCGTTATAGTTAGTTCAGCTAACTATAACTCGCGTGCCCGCAATGCACTGCTGATGACGTCACATATTACATCACTCATGACATGGTCAGTGACATAACTCATGACATCACTGTTGACATCTCAAATGACATCACTGATGACATCATGGATGACATCATCCAGTGAATGTGTGTTTTTCTGAAAATTACATATGTTTTATATATGTATATCTCAAGGTCAATGGAAGAATAAATGGGTATATAAGTGTCTAAATGGATGATTTGTTTTTGAAAAATTGATTGTATAACTGACTGATTAAGTGTATCTTAGTGAATACATGGCTTAGTGAGTAATGTTTAAATATGCAAATATCTGTATCAGTCTCTCACTTTGTGTATAAGTGGCTGCATGGGTTGGTGAGTAGCTACATGAGTGTCTATATAGGTTATTAGTTGGTTTTTTGAGTATCAGTATGAGTGTCTGAGTGTCTGTATGGTTCGGTGGGGGGTATTACATAGTGCATAGGTGCATCAATGAGTGACTCACTGTTTGTGTGTTGAAGACAGCATGTGTGCAGGACTGTATGGGTGGATGAGTGTGTGCATGGGTGTGTTAGTGAGTGAATGACTGTCTCAATAGTGTCTTTATGAGTAACTACATATGTTTTAAACTAGTATATGTGACTGTTGGTGTATATAAGTGAGTATATGTGAGAGTGAGAGATTGCAAGAGTTCCTGTATGAATAAGTATGTGTTTCTATAAGCGATTGTTTAAAAGACTAAGTATGTGGAAGTTTCTGTGGAAGTAAGTGTGGTGGTGTGTGTATAACTGTCTATGCAAGTAAATGGATGTTTGATTCTTTATTAGCATGAGTGACTATGTGTGTGAGTAAATCTATGGATGAGTGGCATTGTGTAACAGGATGTATAGGTGTATGAGTACATATGATGAGTGAGTACATGTATGAGTGACTGTATAGGACTGTTGGTGAATGAGTGGATGTGTATGTGGATCTTAGAATTACTGAATAGGTTGTTGTAACTGGTATTGATATGTCCATTGTTTTGAAAATTTTAGTTTCTATTTTTGAATTTGTGTATCAAAGGTTATATTAGGGGGAGAGGAGGTCTGCCACTCTATCACAAGGATGATGTCATCAGTGATGTCATTTGAGATGTCATCAGTGATGTCATGAGTGATGTCACTGACCATGTCATGAGTGATGTAATATGTGACGTCATCAGCTGAACTAACTATAATGGGGGAATTTCAATGGTTTTGTACGAATGAAAAGTCCAGCTAACTATAACGCCTCTGAAACCTACGGTTTTTTCAGTGAATTTCTAACAAGTTTTTAAATGCTAATTCCTAACTATAACGTACCTGAAACCTATGGTTTTTTCAGTGAATTTCAAAGGTTTCAAATTTCTAACTATGCCTACAGAGAAAGAACATGTGAAGAAAGAAGAAAAAACGCACAGAAAGAAAAAAAAGAAATGCAGAAAGAAGCAACAGAAGTCCTCAAAGACGAAGAAAAGTTCAGGAAGAAGGATAACGTGCAGAAAGAACTAACAGAAGAGCAGAAAGAAACTTTGTTGCAAAATCATCCTGGACCCTGAACTTTTTCAGACGGATACTGGTGGTAACTGAGTCTGACAAACCAGTCCTAGAGCCAGTGCTATGTTAAAAGACACTCAGAATACAGTGAAAACACCTACATACACTAGGGAACACTATGCTTTGGAGTCCCCCTGTGATGAGCATGACCTCCTCTGTAAGACCCTAGTATATAATAGGGCAGGGGATTAAAACTACCTCTTAAAACGCGCCACAGGGCGTGTTTGCACACGTCACCTCAGGCCCCGTCCCCTCCCTTCCCCACTGTGTAAACACACCCTGTGGCCGTTTTAAGTTGGGAGATTAAGTCCCCTTGAATCCTGAGGGTCCCTAGGGTCCAACTAGACCCCTAGGTACCTCCAATAAGCACCACAGAGCTGCATTTCAGAGAGATGTAAAAAGGGGCACGGCCTAGACCACCACTCTGCAACGCAGCGCAGTAGCGCTTACTGGAAGCACCTGGTGGGTTAGTTGGCCCCCAGGGTCCCTCAGGATTGAAGGGGAATTATTTCCCCAACTTAAAACGCGCCACAGGGCTTGTTTGCACACGTTAACTCAGGCCCCGTCCCCTCCCTTCACCACTGTGTAAACACGCCCTGTGGCCGTTTTTAGTTTGGAGATTAAGTTCATTTGAATCCTGCGGGTCCCTAGGGTCCAACTAGCCCACTAGGTACCTCCAGTAAGCGCCACAGAGCTGCGTTGCAGAGAGGTGTAAAAAGTGGCACGGCCTGGACCACCTCTCTGCAACGCAGCTCAGTGGTGCTTACTGGAAGCACCTGGTAGGCTAGTTAGCCCCCAGGGGCCCTCAGGATTAAAGGGGAATTATTTCCCCAACTTAAAACGCGCCATAGGCCGTGTTTGCACACGTCACCTCAGGCCCCATTCCCCCCCCCTTTCCCACTGTGTAAACACGCCCTGTGGCCGTTTTTTAAGTTGGGAGATTAAGTCCCCTTGAATCCTAAGGGTCCCTAGGGTCAAACTAGCCCACTAGGTACCTACAGTAAGCACCACAGAGCTGCGTTGTATAGAGGTGTAAAAAGGGGCGTGGCCTCAGAACACCTGTCTGCAACGCAGCTCCCTGGCATATACTGGAGATACCTGTTGGGCTAGTTGGCCCTCAGGGACCCTCAGTATTGAAGGGGAATTAATTCCCCAACTTACAACTGGCCAGGGGGCGTGTTTGCAGAGTGCTGCAAAGAGGGAGCGTGGCCTCCGGCGTGATGCCGGTCTTTTATTTATTTTATTTTTTTAAAAAGGAGAGCTGTGTGGCCCCCCTTCTTTTTCTAATTTATTGGCCCTGGGGACCCCATCCCCCAGGCCCTGCACCCTCATCTTTTTTGGTGAAAATTCTTTTTTGGGCCCTCCCAAGGCCTTAATCAGCCCCGGGGACCCCAACCCCCGGGTCATGGCCTTTTTTTTTTTTATTCTTTAGGAGGGGGGCTGCATTGCTCCCTCCTCAGGCCACTAATGGCCCTGGGGACCCCATCCCCCCGGGCCAGCCTTTGTTTTTTATTATTTAAAAAAAATACATATTTATAGAAACACCTAGGACATGCTGGACAAACCGTATGTACCTATCACCATGACGATTTGCATGATATTCATTAAAAGGTGACTATGCATACAATGAATCCACATGGAATGTATTCACACCGCTAGTGAAGCTCTGAAGTGTCTGATGCCCTACCGTGCCTAATCCCGGCGCCCCCGCCTGTGGGTACTCTCCAAGTAGACACCCTTGTTGTTTATTTATACAAACATGGGTAGCTATTGACGGGCACAATTAATACACACGCACACCAAGCCATTCGAAGGGGATTCGACAAAAATTTGACCAAACTATCCAAGAAACCCCCCTCATGGTTAATAAAACACACATCCACCGCCAGATGTGTAATACTTTTTATTTTAGTCTCTGGAAAGGAGACGAACCTCACTTGATAGTCACAGCGTGCTCCTGGCTGAGCCCAATGCTGTGTTACACCCACCAGTGCCCGCCGAGTGCCACATGCCTCTGTGTTGTATTTCAAAAGCTAGTGCGTATGCTATGACACTCTCTATGTGCACGGTAACACCACCCCGTGAATATGTCATGCCACTCTTGCCTTTGCACGGTTTATATTGCCCCATCTAACGTGCCTTCCGCTATGCCATACATATTACAATCTGGGATCCATATCTTTGTCACAGTGCATATGCAACGTTACACTCCCCAGCACATATTTTATATCACAACTTTAGAGACTAGTTAGGTTACACAACACTGCCCTGTGCATATTACACTCCAAGGCGCATATCGCATAGCGCGCGTTAGTGCCTATGCTATCTCGCACTCTCCAATAAATCTGTCATTGCTCACAATATATAGCATATTATATTTCACGCCCGGTTCATCTTATATCACACTTTTTGGTGCATAGTTTATACCATATACTATATCTAGTTTTCATTTTCAATCGTGCTCCCAGGACTATGTTCTATATAACACTGCGTCCAACTACCCTTTTCACGGGCATTACATTTTGCGATGGGGGTGGAGGGTCAGGGGTTTTTTCTGCCAAGTGAGCCCGGAGTCACTGTCGCAAACGTCCTCTTCTTCCTGAATAAAAGTGAGATTATGCTGCATACTTGTTCATATTTTAAGTAGTTCGCACAGACACACATTTTAAAAACAATAAAGTTCCTAATACCCACCTTCTCTGAACAGTTAGCTTGCTGCCCCATCCACCTCCTCCCTTTCCTCTGTTGTCTGAATCCATGGACTAGCCTCCTCCCTCCTGCCATGCATGGTCTGATGTACTGCCACTGCCCTCCATTTAGCATGATGTACCAGTCCACTCCTCCTGCCCTCCATTGCCCAATTCTATGGCCCATCATTGACCTCCTGTTTAGCCTCTGTGCTTAGCTTGCTGCCCCTATTCTCCTTCCCCCTGCCCTCCGATGCCTTTGTGCATGCCCCTGCTCCATCCTTTTTGCCCACCATGTTCCATGGACCTGCCACTCCTATCTACTCTGAGTGTTCTGTTGAGTTGCCACTCCCCTCCCACCTGCCTAGCATTGTCAGATGACTGTAACCTGTCCCTGCCACCTCCACCCTGCCTGTCCACATGCCATGCCCCTATCCCCTTCCTCCTGTCCTACATAGTCCATTTTACTGCCACACCCTTCTGCCTTCCCTGGTCTGCTGTGCTGCAACTGCTCCTCCTGCCTGCCCCACGCGGTCTGTTGTGAGAGCCCTTCCCCTGAACTCTCTTGTCTGTGCCCAGGTCCTGACCCTCCCTTCTATCCTCCATGGTCCTTTAAGCATGCCCCTGAACCCTCCTTCTTGCCCATCATAGCCATTGTGCTGCCACTAACTCTCCCGCTTGCCATGCATGGTCTTCTGTGCTGCCATGGCCCCTCCCACCTTCACTGTGTTGTCCGCTAGCTGCCCCTGACCCCCTCCCACCTTCCCTCCATGGTCTGTGTGTATGCCATAATAGTCTCATTGTTGCTCTCCATGGTGTGTCTTATTTCTAGTGCCCTTTCTGCCTGACCTCCATGGTCATCTTGCTGCTCCTGCCCTGCCCCCTTGCCCCCAGCCCTCTATTTCCATGTGCAGACCCCTATTCCCTCCCTCCTGGCTTGTCTGTTCCATTGTAATGCCCTTGATCCGTCCCTCCTGCCCATTATGGTCTGTAATGCTGCAGCTTTCTCTCCTGTCTGTCCATTAGGGTCAGCTAGCTACCATTGCCTCTTTCCCCTCTGTTCTCTGTTGTCCATGTGTATGGTCCTGTCCCCTCCCTATTGCTTTCTATGGATTGTTGTGCTGCACTCCCGTCCCGCATGCCCTGTGTGGTGTACTGTGCTGCTGCAAACCCTGATGCCTGCCCTGTTGGGTCATTTTTGTGCACCTCTCCATGTCCCTCCTGTCCTCTGTTATCCGAGTCCATGTCCCTACCCCAATTCCTCCTGCCTACCATGATCCAATGTACCATACTTGCGAACATTTTGAACTTGGTAAGAGGGAGATTTTGAAAAAAAACTGGGGTATTGATTTTCCCCTTTGAGTTGCATTGAAAAAGAGGAGATTGTAGACAGGAGACAGATCAAATAAAGCCCATTTGAGCTTAAAAACATTGGACGTTTCCTGGCTGAAACGTGTCTGTTGGCCTCTTCCTTCTGCCCACAATGCTCTATTATATTGCCACAGCCTCTCTTGCCAGTCCTGTATTGTTGGTTTGTTGCCTCTGCCCCCCTTTCAACTGCCCTCCATAGTCTGTTTTGACGCCACTGCCCTTCCTGCCTGCCCAGTGTTGTCAAATTGTTGCCTCTGCACTCTCCTACCTGCCTTCAATTTTCAGAGTCTGTGCCCCTGGCCTCTGCCTCTCAACAGTATCCCAATGAACAACTAGATTGCTAACATTCTATATTTATTACAAAAGTGTGGAACGCCTGACGTCATCTTGATGTAATCAAAACTGTAATACCTAGAGCATTTCCTTTAGAAATTACATATATGAGAGGGTCTTATTTGCATCACAATTATGGTTAGTGCTCTAAAAAACTAAAATGAGGACATATTTTCTGAGTTTTCAAATAGCGACAAAGAACTTTTAAATTATTTGTAATCTTTATTTTTTTTATCCAGTTGATCACTTGATTAAATGTTGCACCTAGGGGAGAGGATGTGGTGTTACTTCCAGAGCTGCAGACTTTGCAACTGGGGAACCAGGTTGGAGTTTCTGCTTCAGCTCAACATTCTCTGATTCTGGTCAAATCACTTAGGGGCATATGTATGAAAGCAAAAATTAGTCGCAAACGCTGCGATTCGCAAAAAACAGCGTTTGCGACTGATTTTTCGCTATTTCATATGTATGACACACTTCCAAACTGAAAAATAAGAAATCGCTAAATTAGCGATTTCTTAGGCTGCGAAACAAGAAAACTGCGAATTTCCTAGCGAATACCTAATTTGCGATTCCTTAGCGTTGCGAATATCGCTAACAAGAAATCGCTAGCTAAGAAATCGCAAACACATGTATGAAAAAATCGCAAATTGCGATTTCACGAAATTCGCTAATTAAGAAATCGCTATTAACACCAATTGCTTGCAGGTGGTAAACTGGTGCAAGGTACAAAAACCAGCCCACAATGCAACAAACACACCCACAATGGCTGCTATGTACGTGATAGCCAGGAGGCTGCGTATTCGGGCCCTTGCACACAGGAGAATGAGACAGGAACGTATCTTCAGGCTGCGCATCACCCTGTTACAGAACACTGAAGAGGAGATCTATGACAAGTACAGACTGCACCCACAGACCATAATGGACCTGATTGAGGAGCTGAAACCCCACTTGGAGCACCCTACTCGCAGGACACAAACAATTCCCACACATGTGCAGGTCCTGTGCTCCCTGCACCTCCTCGCGTCAGGGAGTTTTCAACGGGTCATAGCGGAGGTTGGTGGGGTGTCACAGAGTGCACTTTCGCGCTTCTTCCATGCCTTCCTAGATGCAATGCTACTGAGGCTCCCACATCACATTTACTTCCCCACCACCCAACAGGCATTACAACAAACGATACTGGACTTCTACCAGATTGCACGTTTCCCCCACGTCATCGGCTGCATTGACGGGACCCATGTGGCCATCACACCCCCAGCAGAAACTGAATATGTCTACAGGAATCCGAAATGCTACCATTCCCTCAACATACAGATTGTGTGCAACGCTAAGTATCACATCACCGACATCGTAGCCAAATACCCCGGCAGTACACATGACTCCTTCATCTTCCGACACAGTGGAATACACAGACGTCTGAGTGCTGGAGAGTTTGGGGAGGGGTACCTGCTCGGTAAATACATTGCACACATCAATACATCCACTACATCAGTTGTGGGGGGGGACATTGACTCACCTATTGTGTTTTTTTCCATGCAGGTGACAGTGCCTATGCAGTGCGCGACTTCATCCTGACCCCATACCTGGATCCTGCAAATGCAAGTGAGAGGAGCTACAACAGGGCACACAGATCTACACGCTGTGTCATTGAGCGAACCTTCGGAATCCTGAAGAGCCGCTTCCGGTGCCTGCATAAGAGTGGAGGCGCACTGCAATACAGCCCTGAGACCTGCTGTAAAATCGTGGCAAGCTGTGCAATGCTACATAACATGGCAATGAGGAAAGGCACCACAATTGATGTGACCGATACAGACACATCGGATGACGAGCGCCCTGCTCCCCCTGCCAGACCAGCACCAGGAGTTGGGGCAGCTGCTGGACGCCAGAGACGGACTGAGATCACACAAAACTACTTTTAGGTGAGTATTGAGGAAATGAGACTACAAAGCCTGATGATGTGTCAAGTGTTTAATCACACTTAACATGAAAGAAATTGTAATTGTCCCCAGCACATGTTGTACACACAGTGCAGAGAAGGCACAAGAAATAGGGCAAACAGCCTTTAGCGGGTTAATGCACCCGTGTTGCAGTCAGTGTCCCCGCAGATGATCACCTCCGTCGGTGCCGTCCAGGGTGGTTGACCCCCATGGTGCGCCCTTGGCCTGCTACCTGTCTGCCACTGCGGCGTCTTTCACCTGGCAAGGTTGGAGTGATGCTGCTGCGACTCGATGTGTCCTCACTCTCAGCAGAGGCCATTAGTGCGCTGCCACCTGCATTGGCTGTCTGCAGCTGTTCCACAGCAGTGGTCACCTGCGCCAGCCCTCGCGCTATGTCCTGGCAGCAATGTGCCATGTCCACCTGCATGGTTACGCTTCTGCGTGTGAGTGCGCTGGTGGTGGTGCAGAGGCGGTTGACTGCCTTGGTATAATTGTGCAGCCGTGCATTGGCACGTCGTCCAGCCCTGTCATTGGCAGCTTGGGTGTCCCTCAAAGTGGCACAGAGCTCTCGTATTGCCGCTACCATGTTGCGATTGTCCTGATGTAGGCGGCCTAGCTGGCGATTCATTGACCGCATTGCCTTGCTTTGCAGGCGCTGTTCGTGCAACATGCACTGTTCCAAGCCGGAGAACACGGTGCCTTCTCCTTCTGTTGCAGTGCTGCTCCGTGGCCTTGACCTGGAAATGGCCTGTTCCCTTTGCCTTGGTGTTGGTGCGTCATGACGGGGCATGTCTGTCACACCCTGACTCCCCTCTCTCCTGTCGGTGTCATCGCCTGTTGCTGGGACTTCATCCTCAAATGGAGGCAGTGGGGGCACATGTGCGCGCTTCCTGCGCTGAATTGGCTGCTGCTCTGTCTCATCGCTGGAGTCCGCAGGGTCTGCAGGCTCCTCTCCCTCAGCGCTGTCTTCTTGTGGCATGGCGTGTGCTGTGGATGTAAAGGGGACTATATGAGTTTGTGTTACTGTCTGCATGTGGCACTCAATAAAGTTACAAATCTTTGACGGCTAACCTCTGACACATTTCTATTCAATGATCCCCAAAACACATATGTTGCATTTACTTGTGATGGTGTCATGGACACACAGTCAGACACAGTACTACGAGTACCATGATGCATTGCTGGGTGTGCTGTAAGACCTGGGCTGGATTGGCATGTTGGGAGTTAACTGTGCGCATTTGGGGGAGTGTGCAAGGGATGGGGAGGAGTGCAGGGTGATTTGGCATGCATCTTACCTTGTCTGCTGGATGAGGGGTCGGAGCTGTCGATTGCAGCCACACCACCAACGCTCTCAGGCAGGAGGGTTGACTCCACGAGCTCCTCATGGGGGGTTGGCTGCTCTGCAGTGGATGGTCCTCCTCCAGTCTGAGTGGCATCCTTGAGTCTGGCTGCCACCCTCTCCTTGGACCTCTGGCGCATATCATACCACCGCTTGCGCAGCTCCTCGATGGTGCGTGTGGTGACTCCAACAGCATTCACCTTGCTCTGTATTTCCAGCCAGATTTTCCTCTTCCTGGCCTCTGGGACTTTGAGTGCCTTCTTCCCAAACAGGAGCTCATGGCTGCAGACCATCTCCTCAATGAGGACCTCCTGCTCCTTTTCTGAAAACTTGTGCTTTCTCTTTCTTTTTTCTGCATCTTTGCCCTGCTGGTTTTGTTTGGGATCCATTGCTGGTTGCTGTCTCCAGGAAAGCCTCCTCACACTCCACAAGCAGCCTCTGGGTGTGGCTCAGGTGAGCAGGTGCAGGCAATCACTACAGTTTCCTGTTTGTGATGTCATCAGCCTGCACCAGGCTTGCAGATTCCCGTTTTTGCGATTTCTTATTTAGCGAATTTCGCTATTAAGAAATCGCAATACGGGATTCTGCGAATTATTTGCGATTTTTAAGGAATCGCAAATGATTAGCGATTTATTTTTTACATCCCGTTTAGCGAATCTGATTTTGCGAATCGCAAAATCTCGCAATTTGAGATTCGCTAAAGGGGAGTTTGATACATATGCCCCTGTATCTCCCCATGTCTAAAACCAAAATGAATTTGATCTTGTGTGAAGTAACCAATGCTCATGTAAAGCACTCCAATACCTGACAAGTCTGCACTATATAAAATTGCAAGTTCACAAAAAATAAGTGTTTTGCACACTTCTGTCATTGGGCTACATGTGGGCTACATCTGGGTGATATTTGTGCTGCATTTGGGCTCATTTGTCTCTGGTGGCCATCTTGGGAGATTTATTTGTTATGAAGTTTCCTAATTTCCTCATTTACTGCAGTCTCCTCAGTAGGAAATGCTTTCAGTTTTTTACTTTGATTCCATCAAGAAGGTATTCAGATATGTCACACATTTGCCATCAATTCTGAATGTTAGCACTCTAGTTGCTCATTAGATCACTGTAGTAAAGCTACTGCTCACCACGGAAGTCTGCTGCTGGTATTAAAAGTGCATTTTCAGTCTGCATAGCAGAATTTTTTAATGAAATAGAAGAGGATTTGAGAAGTCACACAAAATGTGCCCTAATTTTTCTTTCTGCAGCACTAATCATAATTTCTATGACAAAATGAACCCCCTCATTTTGTTCCTTTGTAAATTAAATGTTTTAGGTGTTACCACTTTATTCCAATCACGATGGCTTTAGGTGTGCCATACTTTTGTCATAAGTAAGACTGTTAGCGCTCTAGTTGTTCGTTAGAACACTCTGGGACATTCTGTCATTGGGCTATACTTGGGCTACATGTGGGTGATATTTGGGCTACATTTGGGCTCTTTTGTCTCTGGTGGCCATTTTGGGACACTTATTTGTTATGAAGTTTCCTAATTTCCTCATTTACTACAGTCGCCTCAGTAGGAAATACTTTCAGTTTTTTTACTTTGATTCCATCAAGAAGGCATTCAGATGTGTCACACATTTGCCATAAATTCAGAATGTTAGCACTCTAGTTGCTTAGTAGATCAATGTAGTAAAGCTACTGCTCACCAGGGAAGACTGCTGCTGGTATTGAAAGTGCATGATTCAGTCTGCATGTCAGAATTTTTTTATGAAATAGAAGAGGATTTGAGAAGTCACTCAAAATGTGCCCTAATTTTTGTTTCTGCAGCACTAACGTTATTCAAAATAGAATATTGCGGATTTCCTATGGAAAATAGGTCCTAACTATAACTACCTACTGGCGCTCTATAATGAACAAAGATGTCAACTACCCAGTAGCCAGACACTTCGCCCTTAAACATCAGAGCAACAGGGAGCTGTTGCAATAGTTTGGTCTGGATCATGTGCCCATAAATCCTAGGGGTGGAGATTGAGTACAAAGACTGCGGCGACTGGAATCCCGCTATATAATTGACTTACACACTAAGGTCCCTTATGGTCTGAATAGCGGAGAAGAATTAGTTGTACACCTGGGAAGATGACTGTGATTTTGATTACTAAAATTTGTACTTCGAAAATATGTTTCTTGATATTTTACCATCTGACATGCATAATATTGCCATACTTTGAGCCTTGTTGAGACCTGGTTCCTGTTGTTTTTCCTCCCTTTTCCTCTTTCCTCTCTCTCTTCTTTTTCCCCCCTTCTTTTTCACCTTTCTATCTATTAGTATCAATAACAGGAGTGTTGCTCATAATATGAGCTTAGTTGACTGAGGGCGATTAGCCTTCTAATAACATATGTTTATAACATCGTCGTACTGAGAATTGGAGCCAATACATGGCATTATTACGTTACAGTGGTTTAATGAAGTGCCGATACACGGCTTAATTTGTTGATAAAGCTGTCCTTGAATTGACGGGACTAGTTCTGATTATCAGAACACATGCGGTATTTTACCGTTTTGTTAACTGATGAAATGAGATGCTATATATTGTAGCTCATATGTTAAGATGTCTGATATTCAATCATTTATGGTAACACACACTGTTAGTATACTAGGAAATGGAATGCACCATAGCAATAATGATGAATTTTGCATGATGATTACACTGTTTTAAGATGGCCACCTTGTTAAAATGCAATAGCGAGGCTTGTATCACCGTCATCGATTATGCTGCAACGTTAATGACGCAAATGAATTTAAATGTCGGCGCGCGGTGTCTGTAACTAGACAATGATGAAGGAATCTCCGAAACGCATCTGTTTTTCTGTTTCGGTTCATCTGCTAATTAAATAAGAGCCGATACAAAACCCTCCCCGTGAGTGCTTGACTTTGTAAGAGAAGACAAAGTTGGGAAGCTTGAGTATTGATACGTGGGGCACCACCACGAGACAGCATCCGCCCAGGAGTGACTTGGCTTTTGGTGTTATCTTGGGAGCAATATATATATATATATATATATATATATATATATATATATATATATATATATATATATATATATATATATATATATATATATATATATATACATATATTATCTACTGGCGGTTGCCAGTAGATAGTTATAGTTAGGACCGTGTTTCCATAGGAAATCTCAAAATTCAATTTTGAATAACTTTGGCGCCGGTTGACGAATCTTCGCAAATTTTTCAAAACTAATGGGGCGCTCCGCTCAGCTCCTACCCTGAAAGTCTCGGGGGGATCCGTCAAGCGGGCGCCGAGAAAAAAGGGGGGGCCCAAAACGTGTTTTCCCCATGCATTTTCCCATAGGACCTTTAGTCGAAGGTACAGCCCGAACGGTAGTCCTCAGGTCAGGGATGTGCCTTTTCCATATATGGAGTCAATCTGTTCAGTAGTTCCTGAAAAAATTGCAGTTAAAAGCACATACATATCTATAGCCGCGCACCGTGCGCGCACCGTGCGTGCACCCTAACGCGCGCGAGCGTAATTCTGATTGGTTGTTACATGTCAGTCAACGTTCGAATCGGTCGAAATCAGGAAGTGTCGGCCGCCATTTTGTTGGTTTTCAGTGCGAGAGTGGAAAAGGAAGGTGGCGAACGTGAAAAGGGGGCAGGGTAGAGAGTTCCTGACCCCCTAGCCTTGGTCAGGGGGTCCCTGAAGGACCCCTAAGGCAGAAACAAATGTATATTTTTTGTAAAAAAAATCGCGGGGGTGCGCGCACCGTGCACGCACGGTGAAAAACCATTAAAAAGAAATTTCATACGTAGTTTATTGCAAAATAAATATATATAAAAAATTATAATACATACATAACTTAGCATTTAAAAACCGTACAAATTCACTGAAAAAACCATAGGTTTCACACACGTTATAGTTAGGAATTAGCATTTAAAAAACCTTGCAAATTCACTTAAAAAACCATAGGTTTCACACATGTTATAGTTAGGTAGATATTTCACTCGTAAAAAACCAATGAAATTCCCCCGTTATAGTTAGTTGAGATAACTATAACTTGCGCGACCGCCACTCTGTCACAAGGATGATGTCATCGGTGATGTCATGAGTGATGCCACTGAACATGTCATGAGTGATGTAATATATGACGTCATGAGCAGAGGATTGCGGGCGCGCAAGTTATAGTTATCTCAACTAACTATAAAGGGGGAATTTAATTGGTTTTTTATGAGTGAAATATCCACCTAACTATAACATGTGTGAAACCTATGTTTTTTTAAGTGAATTTGCAAGGTTTTTTAAATGCTTATATATATATATATATGACCTACTGCCAGTCGCCAGTAGGTAGTTATAGTTAGTACCTAGTTTCCATAGGAAAAGAGTTTTTTGTTTTCCCAATAACTTTAGTGTCGTTTGGCAGATCTTCGCGAAAGTTTTAAAACTATTGGGGCACTCTGGTCAGCTCCTGTCTTGAAAGTTTTGAGGTGATTTGTCAAGCAGGGGCCGAGAAAAAAGGGGGGTCCCAAATGTGTTTTCATCATGGTTTTTTCCATAGGAAAATTTAGACAAAGCTACAGCCCGAACTGCTTAACGGAATTACATCAAATTTGGCAAAAAGATAGGTCTTGGTTCAGAAAGATCCCTTTTTGTTAAATGTTGTAAATGTGTTCAGTAGTTCCTGAGAAATTAGAAAATGAAAAAGGTTCGATATCTATGGCCGCGGTGGATTCGCGAACCCTCCCGAGCATGAGCTTCACGCTGATTGGCTGCCAAAACACCAAACCAGGAAGTGTTGGTAGCCATCTTGTGACTCGGTAGAACCGAGTCACAAGAAAACAGTAACAAAAAAGTTATACAACAAGAAAAGGGGGCAGGCTCGAGCCCCCCCACATGCCCCAGGGATCACCACCTCCCAGGGGCTTTGCACATTAAATGCGTAGGAGCCACCTCCCCGTGGCTTTCTCATTTAAAAAATAAAAAACATGTGTGGGGAGGCTCGAGCCCTCCCACGCCCCGGGGACCACCAACTCCCCGGGGTATTGCACTCATAGGTAGGGGTGCCGCTCGGCCCTCCCTTCTGGAGCCCTCCATGGACCTGGGGACCGCCACCCTCCAGGGCCGGCTCCTGCAGTGTCCCAGGGTGCCCAACCCCAGGACACTGCTGTTTGCTATGGCAGGGCGGCTCCCGCCCTGTCATAGCAAACAGTGGTTTGGATTTTGAAAGCGCTATCAAAATCCACACAGATTGCTTTTCCATAAGGGGAGCTGCATGTCAGCAGCTCCCCATGTGGAAAATCAATGCTGTCTCCAGCAGGAGGCGGGTAGCCGGCTGGGACCGTGGGGGCATTGAGGCTCCCCCCCATGGTCCCCAATGGAGAGGACCGGACCCGGGGTATGGGGTCCCCGGGACCAGAAGTGGCCCAGAAGGGGGACCACACGGGTCTTCTCCCCATAATAAAAAAAAAGGACAGGGCTGCGTTGCAGAGAGGTGATCTGAGTCCACACCCTTTTTTACACCTCTCAGCAACGCAGCTCTGTGGCGCTTAGTGGTGGTACCTGGTGGTCTAGTTGGCCCCCATATACCCTCAGGATTCAAGGGGACCTAATCTTCCGAGTTACAACATGCCAGGGGCCTGATATGGAAAGTGTGCAAATGCACCCCCTGGTGCGTTGTAACTTGGGGGATTAAGTCCCCTTCGATCCTGAGGGTCTCTGGGGGCCAACTAGCCTACTAGGTACCTTCAGTAGGCAACACAGAGCTGCGTTGCTGAGAGGTGTAAAAAAGGGTGTGGCCTTGGACCACCTCTCTGCGACGCAGCCTTGTTTCGCTTACTGGAGGTACCTGGTGGGCTAGTTGGGCCCCAGGGACCCTCAGGACTCAAGGGGAATGAATCCCCCAATTTACAACACGCCAGGAGGCGTGTTTGCACAGTGGTGCAGAGGGGGCGGGGCCTAACAAACAAGTGTGCAAATGTGCCGCCTGGCACATTGTAAATTTGGGGATTAAGGGCCATATTTAGGTAAAACGTGTTTTGCGATTCTCTAATTGCAATTTTTAGGGAATCCCAATTAGAGAATTGCAAAACGGAATGTAGGTAGGATTAGCAAAATATTTTGCGATTCCCACCTATTCCTTATTTGCGAATCCCAAATTGAGATTCGCAAATAAGGAATACCTTGCCATTCATTCCTATGGGCTAGAAGGCCCATATGAATGAATAGGCAGACATTCTCAATTTGCGATTCTCAATTAGAGAATTGCAAATTGAGATTGCAATTTCAAGGTTGCAAGGGTGTCAATGGGACACCCTTTTGCACCCCTGAAATAAACATGTGTGCACATGTGGCGCACATACATGCGCCAAGGGCATGTATGTGCGCCACATGGCACTTTGAAAAATGCAAAGAAGTGAATTTTTCAAGGAAATCGCAAATTACCACCAACCTGAGGTTGGTGGTAATATCCGATTCCTTAAGCCAAAATTGCACAACTTGTGTGCTTCCTACATTGCATTTAAGGAATCGCAATTTGGGATTCCTTAAATGCATTAGCAAAATAAGGAATCGCAAATTTTGCGATTCCTTATTTTCGCGTGTGGGTTTTTGTGTGCTACATAGCACACTGCCCAAATTGCGATCGCAAACGCCGAAATTCGTCGAATTTCAGCATTTGCGATCGCAATTTGGCTTCCTACATATGGCCCTTGGTCACATTCAATCCTGAGGGTCTCTAAGGGCCAACTAGCCCACCAGTTACCTCCAGTGAGTGCCACAGAGCTGCGTTGCAGAGAAGTGGTCTGAGGCCACACCCCTTTTTACAACTCGCTGCAACGCAGCTCTGTGGTGCTTACTGGAGGTAAGTTTCGGGGTGATTCGGTAAGAGGGGGCCGAGAAAAAAGGGGGTCCCAAAACGTGTTTTCTCCATGTTATTTCCCATAGAAAACTTTAGACACGACTACAGCCTGAACTACTGAACGGAATTACACCAAATATGGCAAAAAGGTAGCCCTTGGTTCAGAAAGAGACCTTTTTGTTAAATAGTGCAAATCCGTACAGTAGTTCCTGAGAAATTCAAAATATAGAGGTAAAAAAATGCATTTCCCATAGGAAACTTTAGACACGGCTACAGCTTGAAATGCTGAACGGAATTACACCAAATTTGGCAAAAAGGTAGTGCTTGGTTTAAAAAGAGCCCTTTTTAGGTCTCGCTGAGCCCAGCGCATGCGCTGGCTCGAAGAGACATTTTGTATGTGGGCTCCAAAAAGTGCTACCAGGCCAGCCTAAAGCTACAGTGCATGTGCGCGGCCGCGTGCGCCGCGCTTACTTTCACTTTCGCTGGCGCACGCCCGCTTTGATCGCGATCACTTTCAATTTCGCGGCTGCGCAGACCCAGCCTCCTCTGCCGGCACACCAACAACTGGCAACATTACTAGCGCTTGTTTTTATTGCCACAAAACGAAGTCTGGGAAATTGGAGGGAGTGTCATCTAAAGTTACACTGTGCATCAAGGACTACAGTAACACCCCAACACGCTGCTGTCACTACTAACCACGAGGCACAGGCAAATAAATATCTTCCTATCCAAGTGCAAGACGAACACAGACACCCGCAGGAAGCGACACTCTAACCCACGCAAGTTGGCTATCCGAGGCTCCCACTCACATTCATTATGTTGGTTTCATTTTCTAACTCTGTTTCATTGTGTTCACTGCTGAGTTAGAATTAAGCTCTATAGCCCCTTACCCGACAAGTCGTCGGGGATACACTCACCAAAAGCAGCAGAAAGCGCGGAGCCCAGAAGGTTGCGTTTCTCATGATGCCAGTGTAACCGGGTCCTGTACTCTGCGAGGGATGGGAGACCTGCAGTAGTCCCAACTACCCGGCCTCCAGGAAGCGGGTGAGAGAGTCAGAGACATAGAAACAAGACTGGTTCCGTAGGTGTCGTCTCGCCTGGCAACCATTTTGGGATGGGAACATTTCACTTTCACTACAACTGACACTTAAAGAAGACCCTCTCTCCACTGAAAGCGAGTGTCCCTTAAGCAACACAGTTAGTTTTTACAGAAGCCATTTATCAAATAATACATGTTTTATGTATAACAAAACCTGCAACGTGATGTGTGCTACGGCTCATCTTGCTACAGTGTTAAATTAATCATACACCAATATCGCTTTTCGTTTTTTCTCCGATTTATTTTTACTCAAAATGTCTACGTGTCTTTTTCAAGATGGCTTCTCCACTGCCTTAGGAGTCAGGACTGTTACGTTGATAGTTTTCTCCTTTCCCTTCGAATTACACGGGGTGGGTGAGTGGATTGTGTATTTCTTCTGGGGTGCTTGAGTTTATCACACTGGTCTCTCTAGAAGCTGCAAATTCTTTGGCTTTATTCTACTGCTTTTGTGGCCTACACTCGTACGTCAAACGAAAATGCTGCAGTATCGATCACCGGCGTTTCTATGCCAGCTGTAATCAGTTCATCCTTGCTTTTCTTTGCAATATTTTTCTTGTAGTTATTGTTCTTCCCTGAAAATTGTCTGTCTGTCTTCAAAAATAACAAGCATTGGTAAATGTATTCGGTTTTGCCTATTTGGTTAGAAATTTTTGTTGTAATTCGTGGTTTTGTGAGTAGTTGTGCAATATAAGTTACTGAAACTCTGCTACAAGTGTTATGACTTCTTTATTGACCAAGACAATATATTGTGCTGTATGTTCTCAAGGCAAGTCTCAAACTCTCCACTGGGCTCCGTATACACAAGATCACACACTGTGTCAACTTCATTATGAGATTGTTTTATTGGTGGCTGTGCACGTGTAACTTTTGGTGCTAATCCTTTAATTTAAAACACCAATTTAAGACACCAATAAGGCCTTGACCTATGTTAATCTTAATGTTACTTATTGAGCGCACGAATACCCGGAGTTGTCTTGGCGCTAAAGAACTAAAGTAAGCCCAAAAGATCATGCATTAATTCTGGAATAACCAAGTCCTAAGACTCTTTCTAAATTAGGCTAATGAACTTGCAGACCTGATATGCACTGGAAGAATTTTATTCTCACTATACACAAATGGAGTTGAGTCAGCAGTGAGTTCTGAGGTGATTGATGTACCTATGGTAAAAGAGAACAAGCATTGGCATAGCCAATAGGTCTCGCTTTTGGGACCTTCTAAGTATTTAGTTTTGCAGCACAATATTCTTGGTGCAACAACAACTGTTGCATGGCTAAACACTTAAAAGGTCCCAAAGGCGAGACCTATTGGCTATGCCAATACTTGTTTTAAATGGTGTAAATCCATTCAGTAGTTGCTGAGAAGATCAAAAAATAAAAGTTTCAATATATAAAGGCACGGAGAATCCACGCACCCTCCCGACCACGATCTTTATTCTAATTGGCTAGAAGTGTGGGCAGCCATCTTGCGCCTCGGTAACCGAGGCACAAAAAAACAGAAAAAGAAATGCAAAAAAAAGAAAAGGGGGCAGGGTAGAAACACCCTGACCCCCTAGGCCTGCTCAGGGGGTCCCAAAACAGCATTTTCTTTAAAATCGGCTAAATTCACGCTCACAGCACGAATTTCATCCAAAAATTTAAAAAACGAAGCACGGGCTCCCGCGCTTTGTTATTATTTAGCTTCCTGGTGGGCCAAGTCCCGGGGGCATGTTAAATTGAGCAGCAGGCAGAGCTGGGAGACTTTGGGCTCCAGTGCTGGCAGCAGCAGCGAGCGGCAGAACTGTGTCAAGCTGCTGAAGGGCATCAGATGAGAGCAGCAGAGGAGCCGAAGGTAGAAGACCGCTCCGCCACTTCCCGGCACGGACAGCAAGCTCAACTCCTCATCCAACAGCCGGGACGACGGCATTTATGTGCTCATAGGCAAAACAGCGAAGGGCATGCCACCAGCTGCGGCCACAGGAGGCAAGGACCCACACGGGAACTCCATCTGCTTCAAGGGCGACGGCACAGAGGAGCCGGTAGTGGGCTTTGAGGATGCCGAAGGGACCCAGAGAGGACAGTATGGCTTCTTGCAGTGCCAGTTCAGCTCCTTGTTCCAGCCCAGGGTCAACAAATTCTCCCTCCGCATGTTCGGCAGCCAGAAGGCAGTGAAGACGGAGCAGGAAAGGGTTAAAACTGAAGGGTTCTGGATCATCCACCCCTATAGTGATTTCAGGTAAGGAGAGTGGCCCTCCCCATACCTGCCTCTGGCACACTGAGACCGGGTGTCTGCAGGGCAGGGACCTGCCACCCGTTCCACCTGGCCGGGTTTCTAACAAAGCTCAGACCGGAGGGTGTAATTCAAGAGGAGAATCTTTGAGAAAATAAACTTCAGCCAAGCGTAGGAAAGCTTGGCTTTCCCCCATGTCTGAGCGGTGCCTCTCAAAATGGCCGCCGCGAGAGTCTCCTGTGCAACGAGATTTGGCCTTTTCTTCACCGGGGACTAGATTATTTATTTACGCTCTCTCTCACTCACCGCTTGTCAGTTTCAGTCGGCACTTTCTCCGGCCAGGCACCAGGTGAGGCAGCTCTTTATTCGGTTCCCCTTTTTTTCTTGCTTTTCGAATGGAGTCACCGCCGGGGTGGGCTCCCGGCGGGTAGGCAGGCGGCAGGCTCTAAACCATGGTACATGCCACATGCACACGCGGTGTGGCGGGGCGAGCTCCGGGCAGTTTGGCACACTCCCGGATGGCTGGGGTGGGCTCCCAGCATGCGAGGACGCTCGCGCCGTTGCTCACTTGCCACGCAGTTTCCAGCTCCACGCAGCTAGGTGCTTCCCTTTCCCAGGGGCCACACCGAGTTAGCCTTCCCTCGCATGTTGGGTATCCCACCCTCGTCACCAGATGTAGTGTCCTGCGTGGACAAAAGGAACACGGACACTCGTGGTTCTTGTGGAGGTTCTTTATTTGCGACCTCGCTATATCTCGGGTATCAGCTAACTGCCGTTCCTGACCCACGGTTCCTCCCTTTCCGCCCGCCCGCCCTTGTCCTCCCTCAGGCAGGTCCTAGTGCCCCTCATGTGGGGTGCATCATTACAGCCACCCTCTCTTATTTCTTGTCTTGGACTTCTGGGTACTGGAAAGATTTTGGAAAAAATGCTATACCTGGCGAAGAATGTGTCCAGGCATGAAATGAGACGTGGGCACCAGAGAAGTGAAATGTACTTAGGAAAACGTGTGTGATGGTTCGACTGTTCCCTCACTCTTTAACATGAAATACCCAAGGCCTATCCAAAACACAGCCTCCTACCACAATGACCTTAAACAACAGACTTTCATTAGCGCCCAGGAAGTCTCTCCCTCACTTCACGCAGCAGCCTAATCTATCTTCTGCAATTCCCTCCTTTTTAACCATTTCCTCCCCTTCCCTGCCCGTCCCTGGAACATAAGTCAATCTTGCAACTTCACATTAGCCAGGAAAACTGCAGGCGCTGCCCCCACTTGCAATGCAGGGAACAAATACAGATCACATTTTAGAGCCTGTGCAGAGGAGGAGCTGTTTCTGTGACTTCTATGCACTAGCGAATTCTCTTAGGGAATGCTAAAGACTCCGACCAGACCTTTTACCTGGATTGCCATCCGAAATGTGGCATGGATTTCAATCAGAAGTGTGTCCTCTCCCCTTTCTTTTAAGAATTTCGGCCCCACTTGTGGGCCCCTTGAACCCACCACCATGTCTCTAGAACTCCCGACTTCCCTTGGGTAGCAGCAGGTTGAGGTTTAACAATCCATGGGACCCAGGCCCCTCTGACCCCGCACAAATGGCTGGATGAGTCAATTTTTGCTAATAAAAAAAGTAATTGCAGTAACGTTAAGTTATGAATAATGGAAGGCTCCTCAAAATGCAATCTATAAAGGAGGTTAGAGTCATCTTTTCAATAAAATATTGAAACGTCACGCTGCACAGGTGGTTGGCATCTCTCTGGCCATCATTTCACTCGCATGCGCTAGAATCACTAGAGTGCGGCCCCTTGTCCCTGGCTGCAATCCCTAGCCAAGGCCTGCTTTCGGTCACTAAATGTTTGCATGTCCACAAACTCTTCATTTCCGCACCTTTGCCCTGTGTGCCCCAGCAGTCACGGAATTGTCTTTCTCTGGCACACTCTCACTCACTGACTCTCTTATCTCCTGTCTCTTTCCCTCACCCCATACCCTTCACACTCCCTCTTCCTGTCCCTCTCGTTGCACCTGCTTCGGTGTCTGTGTCATTGCATGCCCTCTTCAGTCTGTGTGTGTCTCTCTCCCTATTTCTCTCCCGCCCCCCCCACCCTTTCACTTTGTCTCCCGTGGCTTGCTTCCTCTCCATTATTTACCCCCTCATCGATCACCAGCCCTCTCTGTCTCTTATGTCCCTCTGTTCGTCTCTGCATGCCTCTTTGCTC
Organism: Triturus cristatus; assembly: GCF_964204655.1. NCBI lineage: Eukaryota > Metazoa > Chordata > Amphibia > Caudata > Salamandridae > Triturus > Triturus cristatus. The sequence continues at coordinate 109,658,978 of NC_140587.1, forward strand.
CTCCTTACAGCTCTCCCTAACGCCACCTGCCTGTGTCCTTTTCTGTCTGTCTCTCCATCCACACGGGTCTCTCTGCCCCTACACTCTCTTCCTTCACCGCTCCCTAAATATGAGTTTCCGTCTCTCGGTTTCTGTTTTATTCTCTTAGCCCGCCTCTCGCTCTTCTCTCTCGTTCTGTCACTATGCATCTCTAACTCTGTCTGTTTCTGTCCCACTTTCTCCCCCCATTTTCTGCGTTCCCCTCTCCCCTCTTTAACCCTCTTTCTCCTCCCTCTCTTCTTCTTTTCTCTCTCCCCATCCCTACTTCCTTTCTCTTTCTTTCTCTAGGTATCTGAAATTCTCGAACTATGCCAAATTCTATCTTTGTGGCTGTCCTCCTCTCTTATTCTATCGATCTCTCAGACAACCCCCTCCACCCCCACCCCGACTTCAGAGTTCGGACCAGATTGGGCCTATGTTTGTGCAGTGAGCCCTGGTCCTTGCAGGTTTCAAGCAGGGGGCGCGCGACCACCAGTAGTAGCAGAGGCCACCCCCAAAGAGTGCCTCGAGGGCTGGTGCCATAACGGCCGCCCGTGCCCACAAGGAACGGATGCGGTTTGCGCTGGTCAGCGCCGCCGGGAATCGCCGTGCTGCAAAAGCGCCCAAGGTCCTCTCCTCCCCCTCCCCAAGCACAAAGGGGAAGAAGGAAAGGGGGAAGGGGATATAAGGCAACACACCCCCTGGGCAGATCACCTTTTACATCAGGGAGCTGGGGGAGCGGAACCAACATTTTTGAGTCGGTCTTGGGAACTTAGGAGGAGCTACCGTCTCCACCGTCAGGACCCAGGAGAAGAAGGATCCCAGCTGAACAGGGAAACAGCTACAACGTGAGGTGCCTGTAGTATCGCGAGAGACGGTGGGGCAGCCCACGTCTCTCACAATAACAGGGGAAGCGATATTAGTAATCACCCCCTCAAAGAGAGCGACTTGTAAGGTGGGCTCGATGGAGGTCGAGACCACGTGTGTGAGGAAATAAAAGGCCCAGGGCGCTGGGCGTGTTTATGTTCGTGGCTAACCACCAACGCCACACCTGTGTGTCCGTGTCGTCTTTTATGCGACTGGCCGAGTCACCCCAGATATTACACTGGCGACGAGGTGGTGTCAGCAAGCTGCTGTCCTACCTCCAACCCGCCGTGCTGTCCACCGCTGCCGCGCACTTTCCCTGCCGCTGTGCAGTCCGTCCCGTTGGTGTGCCTCCCTCAGCGCGAGCGTCGCCTGAGTCCCCGCCGGCATCTGCAGCCTCGCAGAAGCTCAACTGGACCGTCGGTGCTCGCCTGGAGCAAGTAGTGAGCAGAATCGCTGGAGCGTGTGTGCCGGTGCCCCGCTGGAAGCGCGAGGAAGTGGTAAGCTCTCGCGGCCTCTCTGCTGCCCCCTCTGGCCGTTCGAAGACATCGTGCCTATAACGGCCTTTCCCTCAGCGAAAACCAGTGGGTGGCCTTGTCCCGGGAGTCGCGTGCTGCAGGCGCATAGGAAGAGCACTCTCCCATATATTTCTGGCCACCAACCAGTAAAGTTAATTCACAGGAGTGACTGCCAGACACATAAGGTGCCAGGTCTTGAGGTGCTTCCTGAAGGAGAGATGGTCCTGGGTCAGTCGCAGGTGGGTGGGGAGGGAGTTCCACGTCTTGGCCGCCAGGTAGGAGAAAGATCTTCCTCCGGTGGTGGATCTGCGAATCCGTGGGACGGTGGCGAGGGCGAGGCTGGCAGAGCGGAGCTGGCGGGAGGGTGTGAAGAAGGTGAGGTGGGTTTTGAGGTATTCGGGGCCCATGTCGTGGAGCACCTTGTGTGCGTGGGTGAGGAGTCTGAAGGTGATTCTCTTGCTGACGGGGAGCCAGTGCAGGTCTCTCAGGTGTGCTGAGATGTGGCTGTGTCGAGGGATGTCCAGGATGAGTCGTGCCGATGCGTTCTGTATGTGCTGGAGTCTTTTCTGTAGTTTGGCGGTGGTCCCAGCGTAGAGGGTGTTCCCGTAGTCCAGTCGGCTGGTGACGAGGGCCTGGGTGACCGTCTTCCTGGTTTCAGTGGGGATCCATCGGAATATCTTACGGAGCATGCGGAGGGTGTTGAAGCAGGAAGAAGTAACGGCATTGACTTGCTTGGTCATCGTGAGGGAGGAGTCAAGGATGAAGCCCAGGTTGCGTGCGTGGTCTGTGGGCTTGGGGGCGGTGCCCAGAGCAGGGGGCCACCAGGAGTCATCCCAGGCAGTGGGGGATGGCCCTAGGATGAGGACTTCCATCTTGTCTGAGTTCAGCTTCAGACGGCTGAGCTTCATCCATTCCGCAATGTCTTTCATACCCTCCTGGAAGCTGGCTCTGGCGGTGGCGGGGTCGTTGGTGAGGGAGAGGATCAGTTGGGTGTCGTCGGCGTAGGAGATGATGTTGAAGTTGTGTTTGCATGCGATGGCTGCGAGGGGGCTCATGTAGACATTGAAGAGGGTGAGGCTGAGCGAGGATCCTTGGGGAGCGCCGCAGATGATCTTAGTGGCCGATGCGCGGAAGGGCGGGAGGCGAACTCTCTGGGTTCTGTCGGAGAGGAAGGAGATGAGCCACTCCAGGGCCTTTCCTTGAATCCCGGCGTGGTGGAGGTGGGTTGTCAGGGTGCGGTGGCAGACAGTGTCGAATGCGGCTGACAAGTTGAGGAGGATGAGGGCGGCAGTCTCACCGTTGTCCAGCAGGGACCTGATGTCGTCGGTGGCTGCGATTAGGGCGGTCTCGGTGCTGTGGTTCGCTCGGAATCCGGACTGTGACGGGTCAAGGGAGCCGTTTGTCTCGAGGAAAGCGGCCAGCTGAGTGTTGACGGTCTTCTCAATGACTTTAGCGGGGAAGGGGAGGAGCGAGATGGGGTGGAAGTTCTTGAGGTCTGTGGGGTCCGCGGTGGGTTTTTTCAGGAGGGCGCTGATCCCCGCATGCTTCCAGCTTTCCGGGAAGGTGGCAGCTGCAAAGGAGTTGTAGATGATGTTCCGGAGGTGGGGTGCGATGATGGAGTCGGCTTTGTTGAAGATGTGGTGTGGGCAGGGGTCGGCTGGGGAGCCAGAGTGAATGGTGCTCATTACGTGGGTGGTGTCTTCCGTGCTGACGGGGTTCCAGGCACGGAGGGTGGTGGTGGGGGGCTTTGGTTCGGTGGACGGGCACGTGGTCTGGGCGCTGAAGCTGTCGTGTATGTCGGCGATCTTGCGGTGGAAGAACGTGGCGAGTGAGTCACTGAGGTCTTGTGATGGTGTGATGTCGTTGTTGCTGGCGCTGGGGATGGAGAGCTCTTTAACAATGCTGAAGAGTTCTTTACTGTTGTGGGTGTTGTTTGTTGTCCAGTCGTTCTCTGAATGATGTCCTTTTGATGGTGCGGATCAGCTGGTGGTGTTTGCAGATGGCATGCTTGAGGGCAGTCATGTTTCCTGCTGACCGGTCATGACGCCAAGCTCTTTCGAGGGTACGGCAGGATTTCTTGGAGTCTTTGAGATCGTCGGTGAACCATGAGGCTTTCTTGCTGTCGGGGTTGCTAGGAGGGTTCTTCAGTGGTGCAAGGGCATTGGCGCAGTTGGTGATCCATTGTGTGAGGTCGTGGGCCGCTATGTTGGGCTCCATAGTGATGGTGGGTGGGTTTTGGCTCAGGGAGGTGGTGAGCTGGTCGGTGGTAATCTTGCTCCAGCATCTTCGGGGGGCTTGTTTCGGGCGGTGGTGAGTCGTGGTTTTCCTGAAGTTGAAATGGACGCAGCTGTGGTCGGTCCAGTGATGTCCAGTGGTGTGGCTGAAGGAGATGTGTTTGCTGGAGGAGAAGACGGGGTCAAGCGTGTGGCCAGCGAGGTGGGTGGGGGAGTTGACCAGTTGCTTGAGTCCAAGGTTGGCGAGGTTGTCTATCAGGGTGGTGGTGTTGTTGTCCCTGTTGTTCTCCAGGTGGAAGTTGAGGTCTCCTAGGAGGATGTAGTCGGAGGAGGCGAGGGCGAGCGGGCTGATGAAGTTTGCGATGGCTTCGTTGAATTGTGTGCGTGTTCCCGGGGGTCTGTAGATGAGAGTGCCTCTGAGGGTGGTCTTGGGGTCGGTGTGAATCTGGAAGTGAAGGTGCTCGGCGGTGGTGAGGGTGTCGTCGGGGTTGGTCGTGATGCGGATGGTGTTTCTGTAGACAATGGCGATGCCACCTCTGGCTTGGTTGACGCGGTCCCTGCGGGTGATCTTATAGCCGTCTGGGATGGCTATGGCGATGTCAGGGGCTGAGGAGGCGTTAATCCAGGTTTCCGTGAGGAAGGCGACGTCCAGCGCTGTAGTGTCGAGGAGGTCCCAGAGTTCGATGGCGTGTTTGTGGATGGAGCGGGTGTTGAGCAGGATGCACTTGAGGTGGTTGGTGTTGGTGCCTGCTCTGGGGGATGTGGTGCAGGTCCAGAGGCAGGTGAACTTGCAGGTATGGCAGGTGAAGGCTCCGTGCGTGCGTTTTGGGGTGGCTCGGAAGCAGGCTGGCTGTCTGCCGGTGTTGAATGCGTGGAGGGTGGCGTTGTTGTAACTGCGTCGTGTGGGTTGGCTCCGGTGAGGGCCAGGGGTTCTGGCACTGAGCGCGGTCCAGGCACGGACGGGCGCAGACAGGCTTGCCTTTGGCACACCTTTGGTGTGCCAGCGGCCCGCCCGTGGGAGGGAGGAGCAGCTTGGAGGCGGGAGCGGGGCGGCGAATGGGGAGCGGGAACGGGAACAGAAGGCAAAAAGGAGGCGGGCCGCAGGGGATCAGCGGCGGGGAGCAGGAACAATACGGGGAGAGCAGCGAGGGGCAGAGACCCCTGAGAGGTGGGATACCGTCAGGGAACAGAAAACAATAACAAAGTCAAAGCAGCAAAGGTACAACAAAATTAGGGCACACAACAGTGGAAAGCACAAAATACTTAGGGAACGAGCGACAGCGCGGGGATCGTGCGGTGAGTGGAGCGACCGGCCCTGCGAGCAGAGACAGGGGTCACAGCTCACCACCACGCGTTCTTCGCCCTAACTGGCCAAGTGGGAGGGAGGAGCAGCTGCGAGGCGGGAGCGGGGCAGCGAATGGGGAGCGGGAACGAGAACAGAAGGCAAAAAGGGGGCGGGCCGCAGGGGATCAGCGGCGGGGAGCGGGAACAATACGGGGAGAGCAGCGAGGGGCAGAGACCCCTGAGAGGCGGGATACCGCCAGGGAACCGAAAACAATAACAAAGTCAAAGCTGCAAAGGTACAACAAAATTAGGGCACTCAACAGTGGAAAGCACAAAGTACTTAGGGAAAGAGCGGCAGCAGCGGGGATCGTGCAGTGAGTGGAGCGAACGGCCCTGCGAGCAGGGTCAGGGAGTCAAATCAGGACAACACCCCCACACTGGCCCAGGAACTGGTAAAAGCCACAATTACGTGACCCCCGGCTGTGGAAGGGTCCCAGCTGCCCACTGTGCGCACGCCCAGTGAAGGTCCCAGCCGCCGCTTCCTGATTTTCTGCCACCAGTTGACGCGCCACCGCGTGGAATCTCACCAGCATCTTCTCCTGCTGTCGACGCTCCAGTGCCCCGTCGACGCCACTGCTTAGCCTTCCTGCGCCCCGGGGGACATCCGCAGCAGTGCCACCATGACCACCGTTCCACCTCTGAAGCCTTTCGCCGTGACTGGTCCGCCGCCTTCCCAAGCCGCGTGATGGAAGGAGTGGGTGGAGAGGCTGGAGACGTTCTTCGAAGCCGCAGAAATAAAAGAGCGACAACAGCGGTCCATGCTCCTTCACCTGGGCGGTGCAGACATTTATAAAATCGCAAAGACTGTCCATGAGCCCGGGCCCCCGAAGACCTATGCCACGTTGCGCAATGCCATCGCTGCGCATTTCAAACCGTATGTCAACCCAGACTACGAGCGGTTCCTCCTCCACCAGGCGAAGTAGCTCCCGGAGGAATCTGTTGACGTATTCTACGCTCGCCTCAAAGAGCTAGCAAGCACGTGCACCTTGCCTGATGAAGATGATGAGGTACGGGCACAATTCATTCAAGGGTGTGCTTTCTCAAAACTGCACGAGCGCATTCTCGAAGAACACAACATGGCTATGAAGGACATACTGACCATAGGATGCTCCAAAGAATTGTCCAAGGCCAGGGCGGCCCATATGGAACTCAAAGCTATGGTAGCCATCAAAGAAGAACGGGTCTGCGCCATTCAGCCCAATGCACGAGGCCCACGGCAGAGACCCAGAAAGCCCTCGGTCCAAGGGTCCAGACAGAATCCCAAAGTCTGCCTCTGTGGATGGTGCGGAGGCCTGCTCCCACACGACGGCACCTGCCCAGCTCAAGGCATACAGCGCATGCGGAATAGTCAATCACTTCTCCAAAGTCTGTCGCTCAAGGCCTTCACGGCGGTCGCAAGCCCAGCTCGTCCAGTACGCGCACTGGAGCCTGTCCCAGGAGACTCCTCGAGCAGGGACATGGACGATGATGAAGCCGCCACTGTACACATGGTGCACATGCTACATGCCCTCTCAGCGTCGCCACAAGCAGCCCCTATGTGCACTGTCAACGTGCAGGGACATCCGGTGACAACACTCATCGACACAGGTGCCACGATCAACCTCATGGCCATCTGTGCCTACAGACTACTGCCCAATCTGCCTGCGCTCCGCAGCACCAACGTCCAAGTGTACGCTTTTGGGACCCACACCCCCCTCCGAATGTGCAGAATATTCCAGGCTGAGATCTCACACAACGACATCCGTCAGTCGGTCAAGATCTACGTCTCCAGAGATGGGTCAGGATTTCTACTCGGCTGTCGCACTGCCCAAGAACTATGCCTTATCCACTTTGCCTTCGCGGTACAAGCACATGATCTGGACAGGTTAATATCGGAGTTCGCACCCCTCTTTGATGGGATCGGGTGCCTCAAGGGCCCACCAGTTCGTCTACACATCAACAAGTCGGTAGCCCCCGTGGCTCTCAGACATAGGAGGATTGCCTTCCACCTCCGCCCGAAGGTAGAGACGGAACTCCGCATGCTGGAAGCAGCAGGAATCATTGAACGAGTGAGAGGTCCCACCCCGTGGGTGTCCCCCATCGTAGTTGTGAAGAAACTGAAGCAGCCGGACGCTGTCTGCATATGCATCGACATGCGGATTCCGAACCTCGCCATCAAACGAGAATGCCACCTGACACCCACGGTTGATGACATCATAGGCGAACTCACAGGGTCAAAGTGGTTCTCGAAGATGAACCTCCGATCGGGGTATCATCAGGTCCCGCTCCACCCGGATGCTCGTCCAATCACAACCTCCTCCACCCACGCCGGCCTGTGGCGATACAAACGCCTTAACTTCGGAATCTCCAGCGCAGCCGAAGTGTTCCAAAACATCATCAAAACCGTCCTGCAGGGGCTGGAAGGGGTGCTCAACGTGAGCGATGACATCTTGGTCCATGCCCCCTCTCTAGGAGAACACATCCTCCGCCTCAACGCAGTGTTCACACGCCTCAGAGACTGTGGTCTAACCATCCACAGGGAAAAATGCGAGTTCTTATGCCGGGACATAAGCTTCTTCGGATACCGCTTCTCAGACAGAGGCATCGGGCCTGATCCCGCCAAAGTGAAGGACGTCCAAGAAGCGCCAGCCCCTACATCGGTGATCGGAGTCCGCAGCTTTCTGGGCATGGTCACATATTGTGGCCGGTTCATCAAGAACCTATCAGATCTGAAAGGTCCGCTGCGAGAACTCACAAAGACCACCGCCCACTGGACCTGGGGCCCAGCACAAAAGCAAGCGTTCCAACAGACCAAGGCCGCTTTTTCCGCCGATACAACCCTTGTATACTTTGACCCGCGCCATGACTCCCATCTGGTGGTAGACGCCAGCCCCACCGGTCTTGGTGCCGTCTTAGCACAACGCCAGAGTTGTGGAGACTGGGCACCAGTTGCTTATGCAAGCAGGACTCTAATGCCTACTGAACAGCGTTACTCGCAAATTGAAAGGGAGGCCATAGCCATTCTGTGGGGGTGCCGCCATTTCCACATTTATCTGTACGGTCATCCGTTCACTGTCATTACCGACCACAAGCCACTGGTTCCACTGTTCCAAGGTTCGTCGCCCTGACCCCCTCCACGGATCGAGAAGTGGATACTGCAGCTACAGGAGTTCCAGCTGAAAGTAGAATACCGATCCGGCACACAGAACCCTGCCGACTCCCTGTCGTGGCATGCCCGGCCAGCCACCCCTCCGGAGGCTGAAGAAGCGGCCTCCACAGAAGATTATGTGCGGATGATAGTTGAGCGGTCCAGACCCCTCCCGATGTCACTGCAAGAAGTCATAGCCGCCACCCAAGACGATGACTGCCTCCAAATGGAAATACAAGCAGTTGGCTCCGGGGACTGGCAGCCTCTACGAAATCCGTCGCCCATGCGAACGGCAGCGGCCCAAGCTACGCTGAAGGCGCTACACCAAGTCCATCAAGAGTTGTCGGTATCGGCAGAGGGATGTATCCTGTGTGGTCCGCGCCTGGTTCTACCTGCAAGCCTCACCAGACAAGCAGCGCTTCTCGCCCACGGAGCACATCAGGGGATCATCAAATCCAAGAACCGGCTTCGAAGCAAAGTGTGGTTTCCTGGCCTGGACCACCAAATAGAATCGCTCATACAGCACTGCCCCGCATGCCTCGCCACGAGTCTCCCAAGCAGACCAGCACCGGTGATCACTGAAGCAAGCCCGGGCAGCCCATGGGACAGAGTCAGCGCGGATTTTGGCAGTCTTCCAGGAGGGTGACACATGCTGGTGATTGTTGATGATTTTTCCAGGTATCCGGAAGTAGAGTTCATCTCCTCCACATCTGCTGCAGAAGTAATCCCCAAACTGGAAAAGGTAATAGCCACTCATGGACTATTTGGAGAACGCCGGACTGACAACGGACCACCATTCACCAGCATGGAAATCGCCGAGTACCTAGTGTCCCACCAAATAAAGCACCAGAAAATTACGCGTAGGTGGCCCCAGGCCAACGGCGAAGTAGAGCGGCTGATGCGGACGCTGTACAAGACCATCCAGATCGCGCTGTCAGAAGGACTCAACCTAGAACGAGCTGTGTATCACTTTCTCCGGGAATTCCGGCTCACTCCCCACTGTACCACGGGCATATCCCCGAGCTGCCTGTGTTTTGGCCGAACAGTCACCGACACCATTCCCCATCACTCCACGTGGGAAGAAGCAGCGAATCCTCAGAATCTGTAAGACCTCAGGCGACAAAAAGCCAACGAAGCTGCCTCTCAGAAGAGACGTGCCATGGATAGCCTGATAGCTGTGGGCGACCAGGTACTCGTCAAGATCGACACCCCGGAGGAAAGTTCCGGACACCATTTGAACGGCATCCATGGACTGTCATTGCCATCAAAGGCACTATGGTGACTGCACAGCGAGGCTCCGAGACAGTCACCCGCAATGTGTCATTCTTTAAAAATGTCCCACCCGCTGAAGAAGGCAACCCTGCGGAAACCCCCGATCAGGATAAGATACCCCGGAGTAGACCTGCAACTCCGAGAAACAGATGGGCCGAATGTGGGCAAACAGGCTGCACGGACGGCTCTGTCAACCTGCCATCTTCGCCGCCACCAGCCCGAGAGTCCGGAGGAGATCAAAGTCTGACTTCCACCTGCGATCCAGTTGATCAGTCTCCAGACTCACAGCTGTGGAACAGTCAAGGCCGGTACCACCTCCGGCCCTGACCCAAGCCCTCCCAGAGGTACAAGGACTATGTGACCAGTGGCTAATCAGCGATCGGATGTCGGGTCGCAGCCAGGGTGAGCAGTCGCCACAAGTTCCCAAGTAAGACTGTTTCATTTGTTGTAACTCGACCGGCAGCTAACGGTCAGGAATGAGAGTTTAGATTTGTGTTTACTATTGTGTTCATTTCAATTTGCCTCCTGGTAAAGGAGGAATGTAGTATTGCGAGAGACGGCGGGGCAGCCCACGTCTCTCACAATAACAGGGGAAGCGATATTAGTAATCACCCCCTCAAAGAGAGCGACTTGTAAGGTGGGCTTGACGGAGGTCAAGACCACATGTGTGAGGAAATAAAAGGCCCAGGGCGCTGGGCGTAGTTATGTTTGTGGCTAACCACCAACGCCACATCTGTGTGTCCGTGTGGTCTTTTATGCGACTGGCCTAGATATTACAGTGCCGGAGGATTGCATGCCCTCCCCCCGCCTGGGCATGGAAGGTCGGGACGGAAGGGACACGCAGGCACGACCCCCAGCTCCCAAGGCAGTGTGACGAGGCTCGCAGTGCCGAAAGCAGTGGCATCGAGATGGATTGTCCCCCACCCACAGCTCCGGTGCTGGGGAATCATCCTGCCCGCTCCCCTTTCAGACTTGCAATGACCAGGACTGGGCTGCAGCGACCGATGAAGGAACTGGTTGGAGCAGCTTTCACGAGAGGGCAGCGATACCTGCAGCGAGTGGTGCACCGGAGGGCCTCTCAACACACCACCACAACTCAAAAGGCATGACCAGAGTGGCCCCCACTGGCAGATGACCGCGGAACTAGTGGAGGCGCAACTCAGCAGGCGCAGGGGGAGCTGTGACGCGGCTGGGTGATCAGCAGCCTTCACACCCCTTGCCTGCAATATCGGTTGGCGCCGGAGTTGCAGAGCAGAGCGATGCAAAGTTTCCAGGGTGCCTGGGGGGCGTTCTGTTGATGCATCAGGAGCAGCAGCTGTGACCTTGGGCCGGTGGGGAGAACAAGGGCCGGAGCCGACATCTCACAGTTGCAGAACAGGAGTGCTCGGTAAGCATCCACCCTGCAGGGGCACCGTTACGTTAGCTAAAACGTCGGGGGTGCGATATTAATCTTGCCTGCCAGGTCTGGGTGGGGGTTGGCAAGCAGCTGGGTTATTGCCTTGATATGGGTAGCAAGACTCGACTGAGAAGTTGGTAGCCTCTTCCACACACGCAGAGGTCAGAGAGCCTGGCACAATGAAGCTAGGGTTATCTCCTTTCCATGGTAGATGGTGTGTGCCACTGGCGTAGCTAGGGGGGGGCGAGGGGGGCGGTCCGCCCCAGGCGGCACAATTTTGGGGGTGGCCGCGCGGCACTGGTCGCCTGTTGCGGCCGTGGCGGCCTTTATAATTTATTTTGGTACACTGTGTCCCCAAATAAATTATAACGGATGCCGCGGCCGCAACCGATCACCAGTGCCGCGCGCGCGGGCGCGACCCAGTTTGAAAGTGTGCGCTGAGCGCACTTAGCACTTACCAGCCTCCAGGGCCGTCAATCACTCTTGTAGCGCGAGCGCTACCAATGACGGCCCTGGGCAACGTAAAAAAAAACCATGAATTTAGTTTGGCCAGCCCTGCCCTCGCGATGAGAACGGCGTAGCAGTGATGCGTCACGCGCTTCACGCTACGCGCTCTCGCGCTCATTCTGGCCTGGGGGCAGTCTGCTGATATCTGGGTGATGTGATGGCGCTGGAGACAGGTCTGGCGGCTAAAGAAGTTCGAACCAACCTCGCCCCTGCCTGCCATATAGAGACCCTGGAAGTGGAACGAGTCACGCGTGAGGTAAGAGAAGAGTTTTCTTACAGGGCTTTAAGTGTGATGAAAAAACTAGGGGGGGGGGGTGTCTCACAAAGGGGGGTGGCCGATTTAATTAAGGACGTGGCTTTAAAACACTTACCCTTAGCATAGTGTGCCGCCTGACTTGTATTTTGCTGTTTGTCATTGCATTCAGCTATGTGATACAAGAAGTAACACCATACCTACAACCATATTGCCAGCACTCCCTTCTTTGATAACCGTTGCTGGCATATTTTTCAGTTTTTTCCCCATGCATAGAGCGAAAGAAAAAAAACAGACTGGTAGTTTGCAAACTACTGGGGGTCTCTCTTGCCATCTCAATAGAGGACGCACTCTTACTACGTCATCACAAGGCATTTCCCCCTCTACCTTTGCTTCTGCCTCCCTTAGGTGGGTGCTGCTTCTCTCTGCATAGTGGGCTGTTATCAGGACTTCCACAAAGCATGTGAACAGTGTGATCACCAATACAAAAGTCTTCACTGGCTATTCGCACAACAGCTGTTTTCTAAGTTTTGGTCGTAAACCTGGAGGACAACTAGATTTTTAAATATATATATATTTATTTATTTTCTTTTATTCCCAGTGATGCTTTGGATAAAGTAGCCCCAAGAGAAATCTTGTCATAGCTTCAGAACGAGCCATTTTGTGTTTTCAGACAGATATCGAGTTGTGAGAAATCTGGCATGGGAGGTGGGGTACAGGCAGCCACAGTCTCTTGTACCCAGAGGGAGTTGTGCTGTGGATGCCTACATGTTGCCGCCCTTCAGATATTTACATGCTCCCCAGAGATCTGAAGCAGAGCACACTTCTTTCACTTATTCCAGAAATAGGGATGCTCTAGTTTGTATCATTGCTGCTTTCGGATCATCGCTGCAATTACTGCCCAAGTGATGAATAATGTACATAAAACTGATTCATTTTTATTTTTTTGATACCTACGACCAGTCCCGGTTCTAGAGGGTGGGCCAGGCCCACCCAAGGATTGCCCTGGCCCACCCTAGGCCATTGTGAACTGGAAAATGAGCGTTTTTCATGATAATCCGATGATCCGAATGTCTCACAGTGTCTTGAAGCCCCATTGTGCCCTGCTGCTCTCTTTTTGAATTGCAAGCGCAGCAACATTGTGGTATTATCACCAGGGCTTTAAGTGGAAGCTTTTTCAATATTATATGTAACAAGCCATAGTTGCAGCTTAGTTATCTTATGCAACTAATAACCATTGACAAAGCCAATAGTCCTGACTTGTTGTAGGCTAGAATAGTAGTATAGAAGGTTAATATGCCTGCAAAGCACATCATGTAATATGCAGATGACAGATTTTTTTTTATGTAGTTGGGTAAGGTTACTGCTTTGAACACCGATCCTTTTGTTACTTGCAGTTCATACATAGTAAACCTTTTAATATAGCACAGTGAGCTATTTAGGATATGTGACTGCTACAACTTTTAACCCTCACTGACTCATGCAACACATCTTGTACACTGATTTACACGCTTGCATGATTTTTTTTCAATCTGTATGTTATGTAAATCGCTCTGACACTGCATAGGGATGTGTAGCATTATAAAAGAAAGTAAAATAGTGCTATTTAAATTGTGTGTAAATACTGGGACCGACCAACACATCTGAGATACTTACAGTTCATGCACTTACATAAAGGGGCCTAACAAAGTCAAAAGCATGCCTCTCTTAAGTACCTGTGAAGAGATAACCAGCTGTGTGCTTTTGTTTCCCTCCGTTGTATTTACATTTAAATGTGAAGTTCCAGGCCACTCGATCAAAAGGAGGCCTAAAGGCCCCTTAACTTGCCCTTTATCGTTGTTCCAGCTGGAGATAAATATGAAAAAAAAACCTTGCTGCCTGCACGTTGCTGCTGGGAATGAAAAGCAGTACAAAAGGGGGTGGTGATGGACGGAGCATCAGAACCAATCAAACACTCACACCCAGTCAACAGATCTGGGTTTGATCCATCACCGTTCTTTAGCCCACTCTGCCACCCCAGTTCAGACATGGCCATATGCAAATCAGTCTGACCCTGTGCCTCATGGGAACAGTCCAGCCCGAACTGCCAAGCCATGCCTTCCCTGGACCGGAAACAAGCTTCCTAGGACCGGTTTCTGGCATTTCAGCCGTCTTCAGCCAGGCTTGCTTGAATGCAGTGGCAAAGTGAGCAAGGGACTCACGTCTGAGCATACCCTGCCAACTTATGGCGAACAAAGCGGTACAAAAGGGGGTGGTGATGGACGGAGCATCAGAACCAATCAAACACTCACACCCAGTCAACAGATCTGGGTTTGATCCATCACCGTTCTTTAGCCCACTCTGCCACCCCAGTTCAGACATGGCCATATGCAAATCAGTCTGACCCTGTGCCTCATGGGAACAGTCCAGCCCGAACTGCCAAGCCATGCCTTCCCTGGACCGGAAACAAGCTTCCTAGGACCGGTTTCTGGCATTTCAGCCGTCTTCAGCCAGGCTTGCTTGAATGCAGTGGCAAAGTGAGCAAGGGACTCACGTCTGAGCATACCCTGCCAACTTATGGCGAACAAAGCGGTACAAAAGGGGGTGGTGATGGACGGAGCATCAGAACCAATCAAACACTCACACCCAGTCAACAGATCTGGGTTTGATCCATCACCGTTCTTTAGCCCACTCTGCCACCCCAGTTCAGACATGGCCATATGCAAATCAGTCTGACCCTGTGCCTCATGGGAACAGTCCAGCCCGAACTGCCAAGCCATGCCTTCCCTGGACCGGAAACAAGCTTCCTAGGACCGGTTTCTGGCATTTCAGCCGTCTTCAGCCAGGCTTGCTTGAATGCAGTGGCAAAGTGAGCAAGGGACTCACGTCTGAGCATACCCTGCCAACTTATGGCGAACAAAGCGGTACAAAAGGGGGTGGTGATGAAAAGCAGACAATGTGCAGGTGCTGCTGAACTTGTCTAGGAGTCTGAAAATTACACCTGGACAAGTTCAGCATATTTCTGTGGGGCCAACTTCTTGGCAGGGTGGACAGCGTTCACCCTGTGAAAATAATGGGTGGACGCTGTGCACCCCGGAATTGTGCCCTGGTTGGTGTCTTTCAGTGGCTGCATGGTTGTTTCAGTCCGAGTCCTGGCGATTCACAAATAGAAACTTACCTAGACTTTTACTTGCTCATCTACTAATGTAACAGACAGGCTAAAACCCTGAGTAGGAACCAAATGGCTATCTATACATCATCCTGAGCAGTAGTTAATGCAAAATTAATTCACACAAGCTTTTGGATTTTGGAGTGTATTTTTATCCAAGGCGAGGGGTTAGTCTACCAGTGGCTCTGACAATTTCTTTTGGTCATAGAAGTCAAGGTGTTTGAAAGAATGACAAGCTGGGACGTGTGCAAGCCTTGCAGTTCTTTACTTGACACATTATTATTATTTTACTGTTCTTGTAGACTTTTAACACTGTTGGTTACCATGAAAGTAATGTGAAAACAAAATCGCAGAAAAATGTAATGTTTCTGGTTTCTTTGAATATTCAAGGAGTGCCGCAGCGCTGGAGCAGTTTGTCCCGGGTCTTGGATAGAGTTGAACATGCTCCCATGGCTCCTACAGCTGTGTTTGAGGATTGTGATGATAATGCGTCGCCCCTCCCTGTTTTTTAGCTTTGGGCCCCCGGGCAGGCTGTGCACCATGTGTGTTCTGAGGCTGCTATGAAGGAGAGATGCACTATTAAAAGCTGTTTTTGGGTCCCAGGAGCACACGTTTTTTCATTCCCTGGAGTTGGTTGCTAGTGCTTAAAGTAATGACAGGGCGCGACACCTGGTTGTTGCCTTTGGGCCACCAGAGTGGGCTTTGTATCTGGTCTGTGTTGGCAAGGTGGAGCTGACTGACCCCTTTGTGCTGCGTTTAGTTCTAAGGGCACACAGTGAGTCATTCCCTGTGAATAATTAATTTGCTGTTTTTGAAAGACAAAGAATCACAGGCTTTGACACTGTTACATTGGTTTTGGGTCCCCAGACCACATCACGTTTGTGCAGGTCCCCACTGCTTTAATGGAGGGACCATGATGTATGGTCATTTAATGTAAATGTGATGTATTTGTATAGCACGCAGCTACCCGGAGGCATCCTGGCGCTTGTACTCATACCGCTGTGGAACCCTTCCTGGTTTTTCCTATGAGATGTCCACTCCTGGGCACCCCAAGGTGAAAGCCAGGCATCATTTGCGCTGTGGGGGCCGTTGTGGAGATTAAGCAAGCTATTGCCCAGAGTTGCAGAGTGGGTGGGACCCATGATCAGAATAGGCACCAAGGCGAGAATTATCGGGTCTGGGGAAATTGAGCCCAAGAGCCGCCGAGGCGGGAATTGAACCCTGGTCCAGGCCAGACCTCTGCATCAGGGTCTGCCGCTCTAACCATTGAGCCACACTTCTCCACTGTCAGCTGTAGATGATGGATCCCTGAACAGTGTCATGTATGTGCATGTTTGCATTGTGCTGAGGGGATTACCAGGTAATTGTTTACGCAGCTCTCTGAAGGATGGCACATGCGGTTTTTCTGAGTCCCCAGATGGATCATGCAGTCTGTGTATTCTCTTTTGTACTGCCAGTCACTGGTCTATTCAACTGTGTAGCCTTGGACCGCGTCATGTATGTGCATGTGATTTGCTTGATCGAGGTAACTATTAGCGGCAATACTATGTGTCTCTCGGACCTCTTTCAAGTGCTCGCCCTCCTTTTTCCCCAGCACCCCCCCCGCCTCTCCAGGGGCGGCAATCTGAGGGATAGCCCCGGGCGCCACAAGCTCTAGCTACGCCTCTGGTGTGTGCCTTAAAGCAGCGCCATGTTAGCTAGTGCTCTGCCATCCAGGAATGCCTGCGTAGTGTGGTTGAAGGCACCTGAGCAGCTGCCGGCTCCCAGGGACATGGAAACAGACCCCCAGCAGTGGCGCCACCCCCCCCGCCCCCCCTTTTTATCCATGCATAGGCTCCTGCTTCAGGAGCTAAGCTCGCAGGTGGATGCGCAAAATGAGGCCGAGGATTCACCTTTTCAAAAAAAAATAATAATAATAATTTAATTTAATACCATTGTGTAAGTTAAATATTACACAATATTACACATTGGGCGCGAAGACATTGGAGGAAAAACGCACTTCACGGAAGGCGTCGATTATTAGATCTCTAAACGCTCGAAATTGTAGGTCTGCCTTGACACTGTAACCTCCCTGCAGGCTGTGGGCTCGAGATGGGGATCAGTGTTCAAGCCCCAAGGTCGGTTCAATGGGTTGTAAATATTAGTACATTTCCATATTGGTGTGGCTTGACTTTCAAATACTTTGCAAAGTAGCGAATATGGCGGTGGCCCATAGAAAGCCCACCTTTCAGAGGGTCAGCTAGAGCCAAAAGGTTCTGGAAGCAGGTACACCTCGAGTGCTAGTTACCTTGGAAGAATGATAAATGTGATCAAATGCTTCTACCGTCAATATATGATTAACTATTTGTTTATAAATGCGAGGTATAGCACGCGGAATGGGGTGGATCTAATGAAGCTGTGTGTGGACGTTCACGTCGCGAAATGTAGAGCCCAGTTACTACACATAAGAGCAAACAACCCTGACCCATCACACGAGCACAAAGGTTGGTAAAGCCATACCTTGGTTGGGTAATGGCTGTGCTATCCACAACAGCAGAACAGAAAAGTAAACAAAGCACTGTGTCAAGTTAAATTGTAAGTAAACGCAATTAAAGAAAATGAAGCAGGTGGCAGTACACAACTAGTTTAACTGTACACTGCCAGCCTGAGAGTGTGACCCGAGAACACCATGGGGCATATTTACAAGGCGGCAATAGAAAATTATTGCCGCTTTTGCGTCCGTTTTCGGCCGAAAAGTGGCGATAATTTTATCGCCTAAATAGCAAGGTCACGCTAACGCATGAAACCTTGCATTAGCGCACCTATTCTTAACGCCCAACTTTGCATCTCTAATGAGATGCAAAGTGGGCGTTCCTGACCGGACATGACAGGAGAAATGTCGCTAAGCGACATTTCTCATATCATCAAGGCCCACGCTATGAAGCATAGCTGCAGGAAAAGTAGCGATAACCCCTGTTATCGCTACTTTCCTTACGCCTGCTTCAGGACTGACTTAGCCATGATATCCTATGGAAGGAGGATATCATGGCTAAGTTTGTGAATCCCTATCAACAAGCTAACGCCACATTTTGTGAGATTATTGCTGGGTTTCCAGCGATGATCTCACGTTAGGCAGTTAGTGCTAGGATTTTTATCACTTTATAGATAAGCGTTGCTAATCGCACGCTATCTCAGCAATAAAAATCCAAGCTAGCCGGTGATAATTATCCTAGCACTAAGTGCGCTTAGCGATAATTATCGCTGGTTGTTGCTGATATGCCCTCATGTTCTGAGACCTGAGCTGAGTGTAGGGGACCTGTGGCCATACCACCACAGAGGTGCCTGGTTTCGTAGACTAAGCATGGTCAGGTGTGGTTAGGACTGGGATGGGAGACCGCCTCGTAATACCAAGCGCTGTGAGCTCACACAGCGTGCTCATGTGCTCTTAGCATTGTCAATAGTTCCCCCCAAATTACCTGATTGGTGATAGAAAACGCCGATCATTTGCTAAAACAAAATGATATACTGCGTGGCCTAACGATTCCGCGCTAAACAAACTGCAGCGAAAATAAATCAGTGGATTATCAAACATCCTGCAGACCTGCAGTTTGGGCAGAAGCTGCCAGTTTATCGGCACAAATGGGGAGATAGAAAAGATATTATAGACAACAGTGCCCTCTAGCGTTCACTGCCGTCAGCATACCTCATTGTGCAGCTTGGTCAGACAACGAACCTGCAGTAGTATTTTACTGTACAGTAAGATAGATCACCAAGGGGCATATTAACAAGGGCCGGCGATAAACATCGCAAAGCGCGCTTAGCGCTTGCATATTTATCGCCGGCTATCTCTGGAATTAATCGCCCGGTTTGCACGTTATTAACAACGCGCATCGCAGAGGCGATAAAAATTCCAGAGATAGTTGGGATATCGCCATTTTCCATGGTGGAAAACGGCGATATTCTAGATGATAGGGCCTGTGGTCTTGGCCACACAATCCACCCCCCATGTTAAGTATGCTTTAGTCAGGAATTTAACAGACGTTTAATTCCTGCGTAAAGGCATACTGAACGCGATTTTAAAAATCGCTACCCTCCCTTGTTAATATCGCGAAGCTGCCTTCGCGATATTTTCCCAAGGGAGTCTTGTCAAGCACGCCTCCTTTGCATCTCATTAGCGATGCGATCGGAGGCGTGCTGCAAACAGGCGCTAAGTCAGCAAGACACGCAATAGCGTGTCTTTGCTGATAAGGCGATGAAATTATCACCGCTTTTCGCCCAAAAACGGACGGAAAAGCGGCGTTAATTTCATATCGCCGCCTTGTTAATATGCCCCTTAGTACCCTGAAAAGCGCTGCATGCAGGCGTGCGAGCACGCCGGAGCGCAGAGCACGGGGCCCGAGAGGGGGGGGGGGTCACTCAAATTAAATTGAGGCCATGTCAGCTAAACAGACCATTTACCAACGCAGCCTGTATTACAAACGGTAATACAAACACTGATCGGTTACCCGAATGCAAACCCCTGCTTGGTTTTTTCATATCTCGCTCCTACGAAGGGCAGGTTCCTGCGCCCCAAGGCAGGGCCAACCCGGTAGTTCATCTGTCCTCAGTATGAAAGGACAGTTCTGTGGACAGAAGGTAAAGAAAATTATCCAAGGGGAAAGTACCACAACGGAACACACAGTTCTGTTGAAATGAGGAATCCAGTGAATTAAAGAAGCAACAGCACTTCCGGAATGTGAAAGGGATAATGCTTTGAAAACATTGCATTCCCTCGGGCGGCTGCATGAAATTTAAGCTGAAAATGTCCAATACAAAAAAAAAATTGTATGAGTTATATGATATAATAGTCATAGCCAGGGGAATTCATTAGCAAGGACAACAATATTTAGTTTTCTGAGGTGCCACTACATGGGCCATTCAGGGTTGATCAATCCACATGGCCGGAATGGCAGAGGATTTCATTAAAATATATTCTTAGCCCAGCAACTTGAGACATGACTTTCAAATGTATTCGCGTTATTGTAATGACTGCATCCAGTGTGCTGGTAAATGCTACTCTAAAGTGGGGATACAACATTTTGGAAGAAAGGTTAGCAGCTCACCAGTAGAGCATGACAATTAACATTTTCTGGTGATAGCCTGGTCCACGGGGCCCAAAAAAAAAAATATATATATATATATATAATTAAATAAATAAATAAAATCAGTACCATTGAATGGGTAACAATAAACATCTGTTACTGTTACCAGTGTCCCCTAATTGTACGGTATTTCGAGAGGGAAGGCCAAAGTCAGTTTCCCGGGGCCGGCTTCCCGGGGACAAGGGCTGAGAGCGCCCCCTGGGGTGTCCAGGTTACTAGAGGGACCTGCGCCCGCGACAACTGCTCCAATGCGCAGGAGGGAAGGTAAGTGAAACTTAAAAAAAAAAAAGCGCAACATAGTAGGCTTACAGGCATACCGGGCGCTAAACACTTGGCCCCCAGACAGGAGCAGACCGGTACTTACCGGGGTAAACTGCCAGGAGCATGGACGAAGTAGATTGTGTAATTAAGCAATGTATGTTGTATCATGCCTCCACGAGCGGTGTCTGAATATCTCCCATTTTTGTTTGATTGCATGGGTGACCCATAGTGCGAGGTTATAGTGCCATAAGACTCCGAACAGGACACAAGCGTGCCCCCGACATAATGACGAGGATGGAGCAGAGCAAACCATGGTGTTTGGGGGAAGATTGGCATCAGACTTTACCAGATGTCAGTCTCCCGGAGACTCAGCTAGAGGTGGTATCCTAGTGCTTGAGTGGAACAACAGCATGGGCAGGCCTACAGAAAGAGCAACAGAGGCGCAAAGAGATGACAGTGGGTAGGGGGAGCCGCAGGAAGACGGAAGCCTCCCTGGCGGCGTGGCGGAAACAAAAGTTGTATTGGTTTGATAATGGAAACACACCAACAGAGCGGTGTGTAGAAGGAGGGAAACTCACTCTGTGATGCCTTACGGCTGGGTGAGTACACCTGACAAAAAATCGAGGTAGCAAATGGATACAGCACTCGCAGCCCAGCCCCCGCCATATGGCAGGGTGCAGGAGAGACTAGCAAGGTAACGAGTTGTAGCCTGGCTCCGGGAAAAGGCTACCCCCCACACGCAAAGGGGCGTGGAAAACAACAAAGAGCAATCTACAAGCAGTCAGGGTGATTTACGACCCCTAGGATGTGCAAATGAGCAAATGTCAAACAAGTGATTTATGGCCAGCCCATACAGAATGATTTATGACAACAAAATGATGTCAGATTTATGACAGAATGATTTATGACATCCTGACGAGTTATGACCATGATTTATGGCAACAAAATGTTGACAGACTTGTGACAGAATGATTTATGATACCCGATGATTTATGACCCATGATTTATGATGTCCAAATGACACTGAGTGATAACCAATTGTGATAATGTATGATAATGATTTTTTACCCCGGTCCGAGAAGGTGTCCAGGGGATTTGTACAAATATGACGTATGTAATATAAAATAAAACTGCGGCCAACAACCACCACAAAAATAATGACTGTTGGCTGTGTGTAGTAATACAGATACACTAGTATGGTATGGTGCCAGGAATGGGCGCAGTGCGGCTGTTATTGCGTGTGCATTATTTACACCATAGGAGGGGGGATACACACTGTCAGCTCCTGACACCTCAGGGGAGGGAAGTGACTGCTTTTGCATAGCTGAACTTGCACATTGCACATAGACCGCGGGTGGACTTAGGTACCTCCGGGTTTCTCGCCTTGCGCCCGACGTGAGTGAATCCATGGTAGTTCGGGCAGCAGCAGATGGGATGTGTGCACCAGCTTGCAAGGGTGCTCCAAAGGCAATTTGGAAAGGGTTAAATTAAAGACAAGTCTTTAAAGGGCCAGCAAACACTTTTCGTTTGATTTTTCTGTGTACTCTTTTGCACGTTGGATGTTAAGGATTTTTTTTTTTAAACCTCGATATCCCGTGCCTTGTCGAAGTGATATGCTTGGATGCCTCGGTAGAACACTATTAAACTCGAATAATGTGGATTAATGATTTACAAATGCCCAGTATTATTTATACTCAGATTATCTCAGTGTCTCTACTTTTGTAGTTCCCATAAATTATGACGTTACCAGCTCACTGATTGGCTGCTTTAGACCTTATACTAATTATCCAAAGGAAATTTGAAACATAACTGGAAAATTCAGAATTTATTTTAAAACAGCTTCTTTATGTACCAGCATAACATGCATATGAAATATTCTGTGTGCAACATATGGGCTTCTAAACATGCCACAGACAAGAGTGCCGTTTAGGCCCCAGCTGTGTTACGGAGAGCCCTCTCCCCCTCCAAAAACACACGAGAAGCACTGTGAGTACACTTTTACTGCGTTTTTCGACATTGACTGCCAATGCTTTGGTAAAGACATTGCACACCTATTAAAGTGAAAGCAACGAAAGCTGTCATCCTGTTCTTTGTGAGCAAGATTACCTTTTTCATGGGTTCCTAGCATTGTACCGATATTACATATATACGCTACTTGCTGCATGTGTATCTTAAAATTACCCCTTCCCAGAAAAAAAACAGTATAATGGTTGCAATTACAACATCAACAACACTCATCACTTTTAATTTTAGGACCGAATTGGCCGGCAGTGCTGTTCTCTTTTCTGACTTTTCGAGGGGCTATTGATGAGCCTTCGGCCGCCTCGGCCTGCCTGTGTCTGCACAGGCCTAGGTTAATCTGCCATAAGGGACCGCTACAGACAGAACTGACTGCGAATATTAATCATAATCATAAGCAAAGTTTTATTGTATAATTTGTTAAAATTATCACAATACCACATGTATAGATAAAAATATATAAAAGTTAACAACCATAAAACATCTAATCATTGTCACCAAAGACCCATAAAACTTGATTGATACAATTGTAAACATTTGATTTAAGCATGGGGCATTATTTCTCTGTAAAATCTGAGTTATCTATTTACACGGTTTGTTTTCTTTGTTACTTTTTCTTAAGGGTTCCGATGTTACGGTCTTCCTGCTCAAGCTGCTTCAGGCGAATCCTTACTGCCCCCAAAAATTTGATTCCCCTGCATGCCAGGATAATGGAGGATCCTCCCAGCCAACTTGTTACTGCTTGTCTACATGTACGAATTTTTAGGACATTACAAATTTGCTTTAAATACCGTCGTCTCAAATCCAATACTGCTGGGCATACACAAAAAATGTGAGGTAGAGATTCAGTTTTGTAACCGCATAAACAGCAATTTTCTGTTTGGTAGCTCTGTTTCCAGGAGGGGAGTAGGTCTTTTGACATGTGCTGGCCCATCCAATAGTCCATATAGCATTTCTTTAGGAACCCGCTGAAATGAGAGGATAGGTAAGCTTGAGGTTTTAGTGATTTATAAGATGCTATAACTGTCCACCCATGCCTAGGTTTGGCCAATGAATTTTTTTCTTCCAAGAAGGATTTCATTTTGGCTGCCTTGTTAATTAAGCTACTTAAACCGGCTTTATCCATCCTTGTTTCCCAAGATGATTCTAGATTGAGTTCAATCAAGCAATTTTGCAGGTGCTTTCCCCAAGCTTTTATTGTCCGCCTGGTGCATAATTTCTTCCCAGCATAGATGGTCCAAGGACTCCTGATTTGCAGAACGAAATTTATTACAAAGCTTCACAAAGCCGCTCATGCTCCGGAAGTTTTGATTTTGCAGGCCAAATTCTAGCCGTATCTGCGATGGAGAGGCAGATTTTGGCAGATTAAAAACGGCTTTATAGATTTTAGTCTGCATTGCGTTTAATAAATCAGCCCCCTTGCCTTGCCAGGTAACCAGCCCATAGGACAAGGTGGGCAATATTTGCGCGGCCATGACCTTCAATAGATGGATGTAATTGGGACAGTCCAATTTGGATTTCAGTAACCGGTATGCAAAGATTAATGACTGGGCTTTTGCTTTTATTACTGCTTTTTGCTCTTTATGTATCAGTCCTTGCTCTATTAAAATACCCAGATATTTATATGATGGTTGTTCTTCTACCGTTTCTCCATTTGCCATCCATTTAAAGTTGAGTTTACTTGATTCCACTAGTCGGACAACCTTTGTTTTACCTTTGTTTAGTTCCAGCTTTTCCTGTTTTAAATATTCCGCTGGTTTGTTGATTGCTCTTTGTAGACCGATTGGTGTTTTGCTCAATACAACTATGTCATCCGCGTATTGTAAAAAATTGATTGGATCGTTGGCCAATCTCGGCGGATGACATTCTGCTGCAACCAAAACTTAACTGACGTCTGAGAGAAAAAGGTTAAAGAGGCTTGGGGCCAGCACACAGCCTTGCTTTAAACCTTGATACATCAGCATCCTTGAGGTGATACTGCCACCGTTGCCTAACTTGACTCTTACCCATGTGTTGTTATACAGGGTGGCTATGGCGTTTAACATGGGTTTCGGGAATCCCCAGGTTATCAACTTTGCCCATAGGCGCTCTCTGCATACCCGGTCGAATGCTGACCTTATATCAATAAAGCAAGTGTATAGTCTCTAACCCTCAGTTAGTGCTTTTTCCATTAAAAGTGACAGACAGGCCAGGTTTGTGATGGTGCCCATTCCTTTCCTGAACCCTGTTTGAAACTTAGGGATAATATTAGTCTCTTCTATCCAATCTTGTAGCTGAGTTAGGATGCAGGAGGCGTAGAGCTTGGCTTCAACGTCTATTAGGGATATCAGCCTGTAATTAGCGGGGTTGCGACGGTCTCCCTGTTTGAAAATGGGGTGGATGATATTCCCTAGCCAAGATGCGGGGACTTTGTTTTGAGAATATATATAGTTGAAGAGGGGAGTTAAGAACTCTGCCCAGAAATCCGGATCGGTTTTAAAGAGCATATTTGGCAGCCCGTTTGGACCTGCGGCTCCTTCTGTCTTCGGTCTTGTTATTATACCCCTCAGTTCTTTTTTAGAGGTTAGAGGAGTTTCCGTGATCACCTTTACTTCTTCCTGGTCCTCTTTGTCTTTAAACACCGTAATTTCGTTTTTTGTGTTTTTCCCGTTATCCAACTCTCTGCCCCGCTGCCTATTGGTTTTGTTTGAAACTGTGTTTCCATACAGAGATTGCACATGGTGGGACCAGGAATCCTCTCCTAACCCTGCTTCTTGCTGAATGCTTACTCCTTTGTTTAGGTCATTAATGATTCCCCAAAAATCCCTGCTATTTGGCCGTTTTCCTGCGCTCAATAGCTTAATCCAAATGGTTTCCTTGTACATTCTCTTTGCAACCCTTAGTGACTTCCTGTACATACTCCTTGCTTCTTTTAGTTTGCAGTTGTTTATGCCGGTTCCCATTTTTTTTCTATGAGCAGCTGCTTGGACCTTCCGTGCAACACTTCTCTTTTTTTCTCTTAGGTCCAGATTGAACCATGGCTCCTTCCTTGCCTTAAAACATCCCGAATTCCCTGATGCTGCTGGGAATTTGTGCAAGAGGACCTGAATCAGATGTTCCCAGTTCTTTATACGTACTTCGTCGAGCTGGATGCTTGAATTGGACATGTGTTGTTTTACAGTGACCAATATACTTTCCAGGCCTCCCCCACGCCATTTTAATTTCTTTAGATTGAACTTCTCGGCATGTTGTAGTAAGGAGGGCAGAGTTTGCAGTGCAGTGAGAGAGATATTAATTTTAGTTATTTGAGGGAAATGGTCACTTTCCAAACGCTTGACTATTTGG
This sequence comes from Triturus cristatus, assembly GCF_964204655.1. NCBI lineage: Eukaryota > Metazoa > Chordata > Amphibia > Caudata > Salamandridae > Triturus > Triturus cristatus. Next base: position 109,684,383 of record NC_140587.1, read on the forward strand.
AATGATTCTATGCTTGAAGATAGGACCCTGCTTATTATTGTGAAATCAATTATTGAGTGGACTTTACCGCTCAAGTAAGTGATGCCTGCCGGAATGTCACCCCTTGTTTTTCCATTCAGTATTAGTAAACCTAGGTCTCCCAGGTCGCGTACTACTTTATTGATTTTTACTACCTGTTTTTCTCCTAGGAGATTGCTGTTAAAATCTCCTGAAATAAACATCGGGCATTGCGCATAAGATCTCTGTAATACTTTTATCAAAGATAATAAATTTACAAGTTTCTCCTTCTGGGTTTTCCTCTCCGGGTTGATATAGATGTTAAACACCAATAGTTGCCAATTCTTGTTTCCTGTTGGTGAGTGATTGGTAATTTTAGTCACTTGTGCCCATGAAAGACCCACGTCCAGCTCTTCTGTTACCCAGTTGTATTTTTGGGTTACGTAAGTTGACAGTCCTCCTCGTGGATGCCCGAAGGGTGATAATCTTTCTGCCAAAATATGGTGTTCTTGGAACCCTGCGATTGGCGAGGGAGAGAGTTTCCATGATTCCTGGATCAGGATTACATCTTGTTGCTGAAAAAAGGTGAGTGTGTCATTCTCTGCGAATATTATGACGCGAAGGTTACGTCACTCATTACAATTTCATGAGGAGCATTCTGATTCATTGATGAGCCAGTAGGTATTATATTTATGGATATCATTGCATATCACCCAGCAAATGCGCCGCCTAAATTAGAAGCATAGGATGAGACGAAGGAATGCCCTAGGTGGCTTACATGGCAGATTGTATCTAGTGCTAAAGGAAATGTGATTTAAAGACAGGTGACAAAGGCAATCGTACGGCCTCAGCATTGCAGCAGTAACTGCCACCATACATGTCCTTTTAAATTCTACGGTGTATCTTTAGAAACATGTTTTATTAATAGGCGTGGATGTCATCATTTTGGATAATGAAGGGTTTACAATTAGTGTGCAGCCCCGCGTGCTTTGTTCTGCCGCAACCCTGTCTGTGTTCTGTTTATCCATGGTCTACGTTGCCCCAGGGAGTCTGAGCATCGACTGACAGGGAGCTTGAGATGTACGTTTTATCGCCAATGCAGTGATATTGTCTTTGGATAATAATTAAGTTAATTATCGTTTCTCTCGGTTGCATTGCAGTTCCCTTGAGATAGATATTTCAGGCTTGAAGCGTCTCTTTCCAAATGGCACCCAAAGTACGGCATGCGGCAGTGGACACATTTACTATAATGGAGGCATCACGCTAGGCCTGCCCTGTCACCCGCACAGCTTCGAGTCATCTCTTCGATTTCAACGCTGTGTTTATAACACACTTACAAATGGAAAATGAACAAAACCTACATGTTATATAGAGCCAACAGTGACGGGTACACATGTAAGGCGCTTCTGTTTCACGTGCCACCGCAGAGGCAACGTGAGGCTGTGAGTCGTGTGTGAGGCATGACACTGCAATGAGCCCGCAAGTACCTCTTCTAAAGATTGTTTAATTTGTGGGTTTGGGTAAATTTAAAACCTCAAATGACACATTTGGATAACCCATTTTCTGTCCCATCCATGGAGGTAAGCATATGTTTTATATGTCTGCCCTTTTATGTCCTTGTTTAAATACAGCAAACATCAGGTGTCACGACCCTAAGGTCAGGGATCACGCCCACTGAAATGTAGTCAAGGTTGTAGTTGGGTTCGTCTGTCTAAGCAGCACATCTACCACTTCAAGGGAAGCACATTGTGCATGTCCAGCTCACTGGGGCGGTGTGATGTTGTCAAAGTCTTCCAACAGGGGAGGCATCACTATTTACAAGGGCCAGAAACGTCTTCATAAATCTATGGTCATCAGTTCCCATGTGAGCTATGGTTGCACAGTTCACGGTGATGCTGATTGGCTACTGTGCAGGTATGCAGGTCTTTGCCAATGCATGCCAATCTGTGTTGGGCACGTTTTGGGAAAGCTGCTTTTTATTCAGAGATGGAACATCACAGCTGTTTGTTTATCAGGCGGATCCCACTTACTTCTCCAGGTGCTAATCATGTGACTCCAACTTCTACTTTACTCTCTTTATCCGAACAAGGATGTCCCCCAACTATTCCAACCCACCTCTTATCCTTCCATGCCAGGATCACCATTAGAGATGTAGTCATGGCAACGGAAATATCTTTTATACTCAGTGACCTGATGGAAAAAGTAAGACCTTCCACCTTCATGCTCAGAAAATTGGTTTGTTCTTCCAGTGCAGCTGTCAGGATTCAAGGGAACTTAATCCCCCAACTTAAAACGCGGCACAGGGCGCGTTTGCACAGTGGACAAGGGAGGTGGCTGGGCCTGAGGTGACATGTGTGCAAACACACCCTGTGGTGCATTTTAATTTGGGGAATTAATGCACCTTCAATCCTCAGGGCCCCTGGGGGCCAACTAGCCCACCAGGCACCTCCAGTAAGCCCCACATGACTTGGTTGCAGAGAGGTGGTCCAGGCCACCCCACGTTTTACAACTCTTTGCAACGCAGCCCTGTGGTGCTTACTGGAGGTACCTGGTGGGCTAGTTGGACCCCAGGGACCCTCAGGATTCAAGGGGACATAATCCCCCAAATTACAGTATGCCAGGGGGCGCGTTTGCAGAGTGATGGAGAAAGGGGGCATAGCCTTTGTCTACCTCTCACTAATCCCACTGCGTGGGGCTTACTGGAGGTAAAAGGTAGGCTAGTTGGCCCCTAAAGGACCCCCAGCAGTGAAGGGGACATCAATCCCCATCCAAGAGTGTGCCAGGGAATGTGTTTTTAGAGTGGTGGGCAAAGTGGGCATGGCTTGGTACGAGTACTTACCAATGCTGCTGTGTGGGACTGACTGGAGGTAAAAGTTTGGGAAGTTGGCCCCCAAGGATGTCCTCGGGGGCCAACTAGCCCTCTTGTTACACCGCAAACCCACAGCTTGCAATGCCGTCCTGCATGCAGATAGTGCACACCCCAAACACCAAATCAAGGCCATTCCCTTTGGGGAATTCACCAGAGCAAGGAGAAATTGTAGCGAGGATACAGAATTCCACACATATGTTCACACTATGAAACAGAGATTTCAGAACAGAGGATACCAACTGCCAACGTTGGATAGAGCAGAGAGACGTATCCTACGTGTTCCACGCACAGAGACACTTAGAGAAAAGGAGTCCAGCAACATTCAATTGCAACCAGTAAGACTTATTACCAACTACAACCAGAAAGCTGATATCATGACTAAGAGTATGCATAAACTTTGGGAGGTTTTACGAGCAGACAAAACCCTGGAGGCATTTACTACAAATAGACCTCTTGTCACCTACAGAAGAGGTACCACATTGAAAAGTATATTGAGCCAAACTGTCCCTAAAATCATCATGGGTAAGGGTTGGCTTACTAAACAAGCATCAGGCTTTCATAAATGTGGGAGTGGTGGTGTCTGTAGGTGGGCCGCACATAACAAATCCAAATTCATTGGTCCAGATGGGAGACAATATCAGATTAAACAGAATATCAATTGCATGACACGCTTTGTAATATATATCATTGAGTGCAAATGCCATAAACAGTATGTAGGTAGCACCATTCGAATGCTCAAAGAACGAATTAGTGAACATGCCAGAGCAATCAAACAAGGAGACAGCAGATACCCTATGGCTACACATGCTATTGAATGTAAAGAACAAGGCCGCTACAAACAATTCACTTTTTTTGGCATAGAAGTCATACCAACACACCAGAGAGGAGGGGACAGGGAATTGTCTTTACGCCGCGCTGAGGCTACTTGGATAATGCGTTTGAAGGCTGTAGAGCTAGGACTCAAGTCAAGTCAAAATAACTTTATTTCGAATCCAAAAAGGAATCATAAAAGTATACACATATAATAAAAACAGTACACACATATTAAAAGAGACACCCAAAAATCCAAAATACAATAAGGATTTTTTAGCAGTGCATTAAAAATAACATTTGACAGGTAAATCCATTATAAAATATTATCACTCGCTGACTTCAGTAACGGTTTCTAATGGCAAGGGCCGATCTAATAAAGCTCAATACAGCATTACAAATACTTGGGGTGGACAAGGATAATAAATGTTCATAAGCCTCTCTGTAAAAACTGGAACCAAAAGATACCAAGACAGGTTTAAGAAATCTATTTCTTGGAGCTTTATACAGTGCACAGAATAAAATACAATGGATGGTGCTTTGCGAAACTCTGTTATTACAAGGACACAGAGGCAAACTCTTGAACCACCCCCCTTGCTTTGGAAATGCAAGTAAAAAATGTAAGGTGCTAATGCGAAACCTTGTCAGATAGAAACGCAATTGCGATTGTGTAATATAAAATAAATAAAATGGGCAAGACAGCTTACCCCTCAGGTACAATTGATACTTGCTAGAATGTAAGGTACCAAGGTTATGACGATAGTCATTTTTTATCAGGGACTTAAAGTCCTTACCAATCTGGTCTGGGCTATCAAATATATTATTTAACCCAATCTTATAAAAAGTATCCCTAACATACAAGAGCCAAGGCATCTTCATACAATGGTAAAGTTTAAGACAGTCCTGCAAAATTTCCTGTGATAGTTTTAAATCTTCAGACTGCCAAACTTTAGCCCATAACAATAGGGGAGACACATGTATGATGTCGCTGAGATACTCAATGCCCACCTCCCCATGACAGAAATTATTCGAGGTTCCCGATGGAACGGCTAGGAGACGCTTAATAAAAGTATTCTCCATAACCTGTAACTTTCCAATATTATGAGAACCCCACACTCCAGCACCGTAGGTTGCAACCGAGACACACTTGGATTTATATAAGGATATTAGGGTAGGTACAGGTTTTTATCCTAATTTGTTGGCAAATCGAAAAAGGCCTTCAGCAGATTGTGAAAGTTTTTGGGCCCGAGCTATTATCAAAGTATCCCAATTCAATTTCTTATTAAATAAATTGCCCAAATATTTAAAATTGTCAACCTTCAATATAATAGAGTCCCTCACCCTGTATCTACGTGTTTTGACACTTTTCAAACCGCAGGTCATGGCGAAGGATTTAGTAAAGTTGACTTTCAGGTCTAGGACTCAATACCGACCATGAGCTACAGTTCTTTTTGGGAGATTGAGAATACTGTATTAATACCTTGTGATGTTATGTTGACATTACCCACTACAATGTATGTCTATTTTAAGATCTCTCCAGACCCAATTAGATATTGTATTAATTAATGCATACTCATATTGGGATACTGACTTTAGAGTGGCTTAATTCTTTCACTGCTGTTATCTCATGTTACCTCTAGCACTGTGACCTGATAATTGTGTTGGTCTACATCACGGGTACTCATAGTACGGCCCGCGGGCCGCCTGCGGCCCGGCAAGCCTTCCCTGGCGGCCCGCGGACCTTGCAGACGTCCTACCTGTGAAAGCACCGCCGGTTACAGCAGCGCGGACCGGGCGGGCGTTTCTTTTAAAGGCCAAGTCACTTGTTAATGAGGCTTTGTTCTATTTACCTCTTCTTAGCGCCCCTGCATCTCCCCTCTGAATGAGGGGAGATGCAGGGGCGCTAAGAAGAGATGAAATACAACAAAGCCTCATTAACAAGTGACTTAGGGCCATATGTAGGTAGCATACAAGTTACCACTTCTTAAATACCGAACTTTACCGATTCGGTATTTAAGAAGTGGTAACTCGTATGTAGGTATTCAATCCGTAAAAATTACCGATTCGTAGAAATTCGGTAATTACCGAATCGGTATTTACCGATTCGGTAATGAGGCATACCTTCCCATTGATGGGAAGGTATGCCTCATTACCGATTCGGTAAATACCGATTCGGTAATGGGGGGAGCACATGCAAGGGTGGCAGGGTGTCACATTGACACCCTGTTGCATCCCTGATTCGGCCATGTGTGCACATGTGGCGCACATACATGCCCTAAGGGCATGTATGTCTGCCACATTGCACACTTAAACGTGCACAAAAATGCTTTTTTACACATATTCGTCATTTACCACCAACCTTTAGTTGGTGGTAAATAACGAATCCCCACACCCACCACACACTCCCCCTACATCTCATTTCATGATTCGGTATTTACCGAATCGGTAAAATTACCGATTCGGTAATTTTACCGATTCGGTAAATACCGAATCATGAAATGATCCCCCTACATCTCAAAAGCCTAAATACCGGTCGGTAACGGAATATTTACCGAAAATCGTCCGTTACCGACCGGTATTAGGCTTCCTACATGAGGCCCTTGGCCTTTAAAAGACCTGTGAAGTACTTGGGTGCGGCGGCGGTTTGGATTCCAGGGAAGCTGACTGTGATATCTGAGACCGACTATGTTGAATCAGTGAAACCGTGGAAGTCAACCTTTTATTTAGTGCTGCGAGAAGCCAGCCCGATATTTATCATGAATAACTGTACATCTACGTGTGAAAAACAGTATTATTAGAGTTAAGAGTAATGCCTTCCCTTTGCTGACAAAAAGAGCTAAATGATCGAGTTTATAGCCTGGTGAATGTATTTGTTCATGTAACTTGGGTTCTTTGGCTACAACGGTTAACATTTTTTAAAGTAGTATTTCTGTTGTTAAAATAAAGTAAATCATTGCTATTTTAACGTTTTTACGGTTTAAGCAGTGTGCTCGCATTTGCTTATTTCTTGGCCGTGAGTGATCCTCGAATTTACTACGTATTAGACTATTTTTTTCACAAGACTTTGAATGTAAGACGTGCCAAGTGTTAGGATTTCGTTTAACATTGTTTTTTGTATTTGCATCACTGTATATTTTCTATTGTCAAAATGACACTTTCATCTTATAGTGTGATCTAAATATTGTGATATAATGAAATGGATTCGATTAAATGTTTTAATCTCCAAAATGAATCACAACTGAGTTAGTGAGTGCAGTTGTCCTCCATCTAAAATGGGATTACATAGAATCTATGGGTACTGATGCATTCCCAAAGGGAATTTTCCAAAGAGAATGGGTGTAACTCCAGACCAGTAGTTATTTTGTAGAAAAAACAGGAGGACGGGGTCCAAAGTATATGACTGCTGATGGCATTGCCACATGAGAAAGTTCTGAATACCAATGCTCTCTGCTTTGGGATCTGGGCACGCTGCCTCTGCCAGTATGTGAGATCTGTAGGTGTGTGCACACAACCCCTTCCAAAATGTGAAATCTATGTACACAGCATGCAAGCCCTGAGATCTGTGACTGGCTGTGAGATGTATGTCGCCAGTCCCTATCAGACTGTTAGATTTATGTACACTACACACCCTTACCAGATTCTGCGAACTGTGCCTGACCGTGAGTTGTGTGCACACAGTCCCACCTATGCTTTGAGATCTGTGCCTGGCTGTGAGATATGTGCACACATCCAGCAATGTGCTGAGATATGTTCCTGACTCTGAGGCATGTGTATGCAGCCCAGCCATGCGTTGAAATCTGTGCCTGGCTGTGAAGCCCGTGTATGCAGCCCCAGCCATGCGGGGGCATCCGTGCCTGACTGTGAGATGTGTGCACAAAGCCCCAGGAATGCGCTGATATCTGTGCCTGACTGAGATGTGTACACACAGCCCAAGTAATGCGCCGGGATCAGTGCCTGGCTGTGAGGCCCGTGCATGCAGCCCCTGCCAGGTGCTGCCAGTCTGCAGATTCCTGTGTACCTAAAAGTGACACTACCTACTGAAGGAGGAGGGGCGCTAGGATGAGGGAGTCTGTAATGCTCAGATTGTGGTCATTAAAGCAGTGTCATAGCCAGTGTATCATGACCCCTATTGCAAGGAAGGCGGTGGGCCCCCTATGCTCTCTGTTTGAACTGTAAAATACAGCAATATTCATGGTTCCGTCGACCTTTGAAGTTGGAGCGGCTGAACCTGCTGCACAAATGGAAGCTCCACCCCTGAATTAAAGAAGGATGCTTAGCAGAAAGAGAGTGGCATGAGAGGTAAGATGGTGGAGAAAGGGAGAGGGGAAAGGAGAGGGAAAGAAGAGGATAAGGAGAGCGGAAGATGGAGAAACACAATTGGGATGGGCTGAGGAAGGTTTTGGGAGGAGATATGATATAACAAGCATTTGCAAGGCAATAGGTCTCGCATTTACGCAAGTTTGAGCTATTGACATTGCAAATAACAAAGCCTTTTATTTTTGTTTTAGTTTTTAAAACCGAAATAAAATGCATCGTTTACAGTGCCAATAGCTTAAACTCTCGTAAATGCGAGACCTATTGCATTGCGAAGGCGTCTGCTGCAGGGGCCTGTGTTCAACCTCATCTTCACAGTTTTTTTTTTTGCTCTAGCCCCGCCCCCTCCCCCACTGACCCCACCCCCACCGGTGCGGCCCTCTGCCACAAACCACACTGTGAATTTGGCCCCCGAGAGAAAGTTTGTGAGTACCCCTGGTCTACATTATGGACCGCCTGAAAATGCTGTGGGGAATTGGAATACTGTTATGAATATCATTTAAGTTCAGTTCAGGCAATGACCCATATTGTACCGCTTCGTGTGTTTTGACTGTACGAGTTGCTTCCCTACTCAAACTTTATTGTGGATATTCACGCATGATATACTTTTGGTCTAGCCACCCTTTCCCTAATTCTTCTCCTTTTTTTACATCTCAATAGTCCAGTACTCTCTCTCCTCCGTGTTTTATTCGCTTCCCTCTCAAATATTTTATATTATCTTAGGTTACTCCAGCCACGATTTTAGGAGTTACACCTTGGCTTGTCATGAAATGTTAATTCGCTTTCCTTAGAGACTGTGTCACCCTATACGCGTTGAGCTCTCTAGGGTCAATCATGGTTTTTACTCAGGTCATCTTATTCTATTATCTACAAGTTTCTTATTATGGACCTTTAAATATTAGGAGTAGAAGGCTTTAGTTCCACTTTAACGCTTATTGAGGCCTGCATCTTTCGCAGCGCAACCGCACTTACATGTGTCTGTGTTGTCTCACTCACTTCCGGTTTTTCACCGGAGTTTGAGTTTACTTTCTAGTCTCTCAACATGTTTCCGATACTTAAGCGGAAGCCATGTTGTTTCTTTTTCTTCCGGTTTTCGATAGATCGACATACTTCTATGCGTACTCGCCGATGCCCCATATTAGGATCACTTAAGGTAAGCCTTCACTTGAGTTATAGATGCGGTTTATGAATACATTTTACCCGGACTCGTTTTAGTACCTTATCATAGCACTAAGACCTGGGTTACCGATGACGGTTTTTAAGTTTGGAACCCCGTTTATTTTGTGCCTGGATGCCTCGCTATTTAGCCCAAACTTAATGCTTGGAAGTTTGACTATGGATTCAATTTGCCTAGCGCCCACCTCGTAGCCCTCATATTAGTTTATTACCTTTATGAGTATTTTCTTTCATGCGCATTTCATACTTATTCCATCATTTACCTGCATTTTAATGTAATTTACCCAAATTTTGACATCACTTAGGCTTCATGTTCACGTGACCGTTTATTGGTAATGACCTCATATTTTCCAATTGCTTAATGTTTATATTTTGACAACCAGAATTGTATCCCACCATGGTAATTTGCTTGCTTTACGCACCATGTTTACCCGCTCTGCTGGTTACCTACATTGAATCCCTATTACCTGATAGCTTGACGTCATTTGTAGCCTTCTGTTCACATCACTACTTGTGATATTAATTTATTACTGACTACTACCTGGAGTGCTTTTCTTAACCTGACCCCATTTGACTTCAGTCTGTAATGTTCTTTTAACTGTTGGGTCTGGTAGTGGGTTCGGTAACTGGCTACATTGACGTAGGTTACATTTGACAGTATTCTTCTATTCTACATCTTTTTAATTATGGACCGGCCATATTCATTTTCATAATAGGGTTACTCTTAGCTCATTGGCATCATTTCCATTATGAGGCGCAGGCACCATTACCTATTACTTAGTTGCTTTTGTTGATCGTTTCTGCTCCCCGTTCCTATCCATATTGATATGTATTTGACATCCTTCTTTCTTTTACAGTGCTCCTGTTCTGATACTTACCCCATTATTTGCATTGTCCTTTCTACCTATATATTCAGCCGGGACGGAAGTACAACCGGCGGAGAGGTGAGCTTATTATGTATCCTCTTACTGACCCACTATACCTTTCACCCCACACAGAGCACATTTATTGACCTAGGCTTTTTTTGTCTTTTTACTTGATTTCAGTATTTCATTCTTTCTGACAATCTGTCCATTAGGTAAGAATTTTATGTGGATCTTTAGCTGTATTCATACCTTCTTCTCTTTAGCGTCTTTTCACTTGACTTCGGGTAATCACTGGTTGTTCTTTGGTGAAGGTGGATTTCTCTGCATCACTACATGGGAAGGGTTTATTTGTTCTTAACTGTTTTATTTGCTCATGCCACCTTTCTCCAGACAGCTTTTTTCGTAGAAATTTGATCTGGTATACTTAACTGTATTGCTGACTGTTTATATTGTGATATATGCGTCGTGCATTGCTGTTATAAGGGTCAGTCACACCAACTCTCAACCCTCTAGACAAGGCTTAGTCTTTTAGTTTGTATGTTTCTTAATGTCACTTGTAGGTGACGGTTCTGGTGCAATACTGGGAATTTGTACCTAATTGTCATATTGTATCATACTCGTTTTGCAATTTGTTTCCTCTTGTTTTTTCTTCTTTTTTCAGTGAATTGCATTCTTTTTAATATATTATGCTAATATATTGCTATTGTACATCTTGTAGCCCTGAAGAAGTCGTGGGTTAACACCCAGACGAAACACGTGTTGGCTGGGCAATTGATCACCAATTAAAAACCACAAAAGAAAGAAAACACCATCTGACTGCTGTTATAATTGTGTTCTTTTTTTACTGACAGCAATTTATACTGTTAATATTCTCATGTGTGCACAGGTCATCTGTATAGCCCTCTTGTTACCTCCAGTATGTCCCACACAGTGGGATTGCTAAGACGTCTACGGAGGTCATGGCCCACTTTCTCTACCACTCTGCAAACATGCCTCGTGGCAGACTACGGAATGGGGGATGAAGTCCAATTTAGTCCTAGGGAGTTTGGGGGCAAGAATCCCTCCTGGTACCTCCTGTAAGTTCTGGTTGGATGCCCAGCACCCTTTCTCCACTACTCTGCAAACGCGACTACTAGTTAAAGTAGCATATTTCTTCACCTCTGACTTAGAGGCAGTTTTAATCCCCCTCCCCTATTATGCACTAGGGCCTTACAGAGGAGGTCATGCTAATCACAGGGGTACCCCAACGCATTGTTTTCCCTAGTGTATGTAGGTGTTTTCACTGTATTCTATGTGTCTTTTAGCATAGCACTGGCTCTAGGCCTGGTTAGTCAGTCAGTTACCACCAGTTCCCGTCTTAAAAAGTTGTGGGCACAGGATTATTTTGCAATAAGGCTTATTTCTGCTCCTCTGTTGGTGCTTTCTGCACATGTCTTGCTTCTTCCTGCACTTTTCTTCATCTTTGTGGACTTCAGTTAGAAATTAGCATTTAAAAAACCTTTGAAATTCACTGAAAAAAACAGGTTTCAGGCATGTTATAGTTAGAAATTAGCATTTAAAAAACCTTAGAATTTCACTGAAAAAAACATAGAGTTTATGGAAAGTTATAGTTAGTTGGACATTTCACTTGTCCAAAACCTGAGAAATTCCCCCGTTATAGTTAGTTCAGCTAACTATAACTTACGTCCCCGCAATGCACTGCTGATGAAGTCACATATTACATCACTCATGACATGGTCAGTGACATCACTGATGACATCACTAACCCCTGAGTGGGCTCCAAAATGACAAGCATGTTCATTTCGCCCCCCTGCTGTGCTGTTTTGACAAGCAGGACCAGTTCCTGCTACAGCCTCCTTCGCAGCTCCTTGGATGGTCCTGCCCCCCACGGCAGGGCAGACGTGCAGTAATATGTTATCCAACAATTCGCCCGAAAGCTTGGGGGCGAACACATCAGCAGGGGAACCATATGGTTTTCAAACAGGCGGCTTGCATCGCACACACGCAACTTGCTTCGCCATTCCGGATAAATCTTCCCAAGACCTGACGCGTTTCAGGGCTCACGCCCTTTCTTCAGAGGTTGCTGTAGATGTAGAACTCGCAGGGGGTTCTCAGCATGCTCCTCCCTTTATACTACCCTGAGTGGGCCCCGCTTGGTGCGAGTCATAACTGGTGCATGCCGGGATATAGAATCCCGTTGAGAACGATTAATTCACTTTGAGTAAGTCCTGCGCACATCACAAAAATTAAAACATATCTTGTGCCCTGAGTGGGCTCCAAAATTACAATCATGTTCATTTCACCCCCCTACTGTGCCATTCCGGATAAATCTTCCCTAGACCTGATGGGTATCAGGGCTCACGCCCTTTCTTCAGCGGTCGCTGTAGATGTTGAACTCGCAGGGGGTTACAGTAGTTACAGTTGTTGCAATGGGCAACACAATTTCTAACACAATGCAACATTGAGCTCAATGTGAATTTCTAGTCAAATGCAATTAGTTACTTTATGGATTACTTTTCTAACCAAAGGACTGGATCCTAGATTCAGTCCTGGGACATCTCCTGTAAATAGTTGAGTAAAAGCGTTTTGGTTACAGTAGGGATTTTTAAGGAATATTATTGTATATTAAAAGTTGAAACTTAGAAATGTTTTCACATAGAATCACCAATGTTATCCTATTGCAGAAAATTCACTTAGCAGGTAAGTTGAGTTATTGTTTCTTTTTCTTGCTCAGTGTTGGATCCTGGATCCAGCATTGGTGAATCTCCTTTAAACAGTTGCAAGAATGTTTTTAAGTCATACAGACTATTTTATAGGAATATTTTTAGTTTGTGAAAATAGACAGAAACTTTTCTAGTGAAAACCACACAATAGATTCCTTTGGAAGGAAATACAAGATACTGGTAAGTACGCTTAGAATTACTTTTCAGGGCCAGTGCTGGGCTAAAAGATGCAGCCCTGGGTTCTCTCCTGATAACAGCTGAGTAAATCGGAATTCGTAGTTCGGCTGATTTTAGAGGAATATATGTACAATGGTGAAGAAAGGGGGCGGGGCCTGAGGTGACGTGAGCAAACACGCCCTGTGGTGCATTTTAAGTTGGGGAATTAATTCCTCTTCAATCCTGTGGTCCCCTGGGGGCCAAAAAGCCCACCAGGTACCTCCAGTATGCGCCTGGGAGCTGCGTTGCAGAGAGGTGTTCAGAGGCCATGCCCATTTTTACAACACTCTGCAACGCAGCTCCGTGGTGCTTACTAGAGGTACCTGGTGGGCTAGTTGGCCCCTAGTGGACCTCTGGATTGAATAGGAATGAATTCCCCAACTTGAAACACGCCACAGGGCGTGTTTGCACACATCACCTCAGGCTCCGCCCCCTACCTTCACCACTGTGCAAACTTGCCCCGTTGCGCGTTTTAAGTTGGAGGATTAAGTCCCATTCAATCCTGAGGTCCCCTGGTGGCCAACTAGCCCACCAGGTACCTCCAGTAAGCGCCACGGAGCTGCGTTGCAAAGAGGTGTAAAAAGGGGCATCGCCTCATTACACCTCTCTGCAATGCAGCCCCCTGGCGCATACTGGAGGTTCCTGGTGGGCTAGATGGTCCCCAGGGACCCCCAGTATTCAAGGGGAATTAGTTCCCCCTCTGCAAACGCGACAGGGGGTGCGTTTGCAGAGTGGTGCAATGAGGGGGCGTGGCCTCCGGCCCGATCCAGTCTTTTTAGAATGGGGGCTGTGTAGACCCTCTTCTTTTTCTCATTTATTGGCCCTGGGGACCCCATCCCCTAGGGCCTGACCCCAATTTGTTTAAAAAGAAAATATCGGGAAAGGGGCATGGCCATTTTTTTGTAATTTTTTATTTTGGAGGGGGGCTGCCTTGCCCCCCTCTTGTGGCCACTTATGGCCTCGGAGACCCCATCCCCCAGGGCCGTTTTTTTTTGTGCTTTTTAAAACAAAAAAAAATGTGGCGGGGGGCCATGCGGCCCCCCTCCTGGGCTACTACTAGCCCCGGGGACCCCATCCACTGGCCCACTTCGTTGGGGGCCGTGGGGGGGTCCCCAATCCCCCCACGGTCCCAGCTGGCTCCCCGCGTCCTGCAGGAGCCGGCATTGCTTTTCCGCATGGGGAGCAGCTAACATGCTCTTGAGTGGAGAACCAGGTAAGCAGAGCTACTCTAGAGCCAGAGAACCAAATCAGCAGAGCTGCTTTAGAGCCAGAGAACCAGGTCAGCAGAGCTGCTCTAGAGCCTAAGAACCAGGTCAGCAGAGCTGCTCTAGAGCTAGAGAACCAGGTCAGCAGACCTGCTGTAGAGCCAGAGAAACCAGGTCAGCAGAGCTGCTTTAGAGAGAGAACCAGGTCAGCAGAGCTGCTTTAGAGCCAGAGAACCAGGTCAGCAGAGCTGCTCTAGCTGACACTGACTGATTGACACTGACTGACACAGATTGACTGACACTGACACTGACACTGACTGACACTGATTGACTGACACTGACTGACACTGACTGACTGACACTGACTGACTGACACTGACTGACTGACACTGATTGACTGACACTGATTGACTGACACTGATTGACTGACACTGATTGACTGACACTGATTGACTGACACTGATTGACTGACACTGATTGACTGACACTGATTGACTGACACTGATTGACTGACACTGATTGACTGACACTGATTGACTGACACTGATTGACTGACACTGATTGACTGACACTGATTGACTGACACTGATTGACTGACACTGATTGACTGACACTGACTGACACTGACTGACACTGACTGACTGACTGACACTGACTGACTGTCTGACACTGACTGACACTGTCTGACACTGACTGACTACTCTCTACTACTCTACTACTGACTCTACTACTCTACTACTCTCTCTCTACTACTCACTCTCTACTACTGTCTACTACTCACTCTCTACTACTCTACTACTCTCTACTACTCACTCTGTACTACTCACTCTGTACTACTCACTCTCAACTACTCTCTACAACTCACTCTCTACAACTCACTCTCTACAACTCACTCTCTACAACTCACTCTCTACAACTCACTCTCTACAACTCACTCTCTACTACTCACGCTCTACTACTCTCTACTACTCACTCTACTACTCTCTGCTGCTCTCTACCACTCACTCTCTACTACTCTACTACTCTCTCTACTACTCACTCTTGACTACTCTCTCTACTACTCTCTACTACTCACTCTCTACTACTCTCTCTACTGTTCACTCTCTACTGTTCACTCTCTACTGTTCACTCTCTACTGTTCACTCTCTACTGTTCACTCTCTACTGTTCACTCTCTACTACTCACTCTCTACTACTCGCTCTCTACTACTCGCTCTCTACTACTCTCTACTACTCATTCTCTACTACTCACTCTCTACTACTCTCTACTACTCTCTCTACTACTCACTCTCTACTACTCTCTACTACTCGCTCTACTACTCACTCTCTACTATTCTCTACTACTCACTCTCTACTACTCTACTACCCACTCTCTACTACCCACTCTCTACTACCCACTCTCTACTACCCACTCTCTACTACCCACTCTCTACTACCCACTCTCTACTACCCACTCTCTACTACCCACTCTCTACTACCCACTCTCTACTACCCACTCTCTACTACCCACTCTCTACTACCCACTCTCTACTACCCACTCTCTACTACCCACTCTCTACTACCCACTCTCTACTACCCACTCTCTACTACCCACTCTCTACTACCCACTCTCTACTACCCACTCTCTACTACCCACTCTCTACTACCCACTCTCTACTACCCACTCTCTACTACCCACTCTCTACTACCCACTCTCTACTACCCACTCTCTACTACCCACTCTCTACTACCCACTCTCTACTACCCACTCTCTACTACCCACTCTCTACTACCCACTCTCTACTACCCACTCTCTACTACCCACTCTCTATTACTCTCTCTCTACTACTCTCTCTCTACTACTCTCTCTCTACTACACGCTCTCTACTACATGCTCTCTACTACACGCTCTCTACTACACGCTCTCTACTACTTGCTCTCTACTACTCACTCTCTACTCACTCTCTACTACACGCTCTCTACTCACTCTACTACTCACTCTCTACTACTCCACTACTCTCTACTAATCACTCTCTACTACTCCACTACTCTCTACTAATCACTCTCTACTACTCACTCTGTACTACTCTCTACTACTCACTCTACTGCTCTTTACTACTCTCTACCACTCACTCTCTGCTACTCTACTACTCACTCTCTACTACTCTCTACTACTCTCTCTACTACTCCCCCTCTACAACTCACTCTACTACTCCCCCTCTACAACTCACTCTACTACTCTCTACTACTCTCTTCTACACACTCTCCACTACTCACTCTCTATTACTACCCTCTACTACCCTCTACTACTCACTCTCTACTACTCACTCTCTACTACTCACTCTCTACTACTCACTCTCTACTACTCAAACTATACTACTCAATCTCTACTACTCAATCTCTACTACTCACTCTCTACTACTCACTCTCTACTACTCTACTACTCACTCTCCACTTCTCACTCTCTACTACTTGCTCTCTAATACTCACTCTACTACTCACTCTCGACTACTCTCTACTACTCTCTCTACTACTCTCTCTGCTACTCACTCTCTACTACTCACTCTCTACTACTCACTCTCTACTACTCACTCTCTACTACTCTACTACTCTCTACTAATCTTTCTACTACTCACTCTCTACTCACACTCTCTACTACTTGCTCTCTACTACTTACTCTACTACTCACTCTACTACTCACTCTCTACTACTCCCTACTACACTCTACTACTCACTCTGTACTACTCTGTACTACTCACTCTCTACTACTCACTCTCTACTACTCACTCTCTACTACTCACTCTCTACTACTCACTCTCTACTACTCACTCTCTACTACTCACTCTCTACTACTCACTCTCTACTACTCACTCTCTACTACTCACTCTCTACTACTCACTCTCTACTACTCACTCTCTACTACTCACTCTCTACTACTCACTCTCTACTACTCACTCTCTACTACTCACTCTCTACTACTCACTCTCTACTACTCACTCTCTACTACTCACTCTCTAATACTCACTCTCTAATACTCACTCTATAATACTCTCTACTACTCACACTCTACTACTCACTCTACTACTCACTCTTTACTACTCTCTACTACCCTCTACTACTCACTCTCTACTACTCACTCTCTACTACTCACTCTCTACTACTCACTCTCTACTACTCACTCTCTACTACTCACTCTCTACTACTCACTCTCTACTACTCACTCTCTACTACTCACTCTCTACTACTCACTCTCTACTACTCACTCTCTACTACTCACTCTCTACTACTCACTCTCTACTACTCACTCTCTACTACTCACTCTCTACTACTCACTCTCTACTACTCACTCTCTACTACTCACTCTCTACTACTCACTACTACTCACTCTCTACTACTCTCTACTACTCACTCTCTACTACTCACTCTCTACTACTCACTCTCTACTACTCACTCTCTACTACTCACTCTCTACTACTCTCTACTACTCACTCTCTACTACTCACACTCTACTACTCACTCTACTACTCACTCTTTACTACTCTCTACTACTCACACTCTACTACTCACTCTACTACTCACTCTTTACTACTCTCTACTACCCTCTACTACTCACTCTCTACTACTCACTCTCTACTACTCACTCTCTACTACTCACTCTCTACTACTCACTCTCTACTACTCACTCTCTACTACTCACTCTCTACTACTCACTCTCTACTACTCACTCTCTACTACTCACTCTCTACTACTCACTCTCTACTACTCACTCTCTACTACTCACTCTCTACTACTCACTCTCTACTACTCACTCTATAATACTCACTCTCTACTTCTCTCTACTACTCACTTTATAATACTGACTCTATACTACTCTCTACTACTCACACTCTACTACTCACTCTACTACTCACTCTTTACTACTCTCTACTACCCTCTACTTCTCACTCTCTACTACTCACTCTACTAATCTCTCCTACTCACTCTCTGCTACTCTCTCTACTACTCTCTACTACTCTCTCTACTCTCTATTACTCATCCTCTACTCTCTACCTCTCTACACCTCTCTCTCTACCTCTCTCTCTACTACTCTCTACTACTCTCTACTACTCTCTACTACTCTCTACCTCTACGTCTCTACCTCTCTACCTCTACACCTCTACCTCTTTACCTCTCTACCTCTTTCTACCTCTCTCTACATGCACACATATGCACATATATGCATGTGCATTTATATATATGTATATATGTATGTGTATATATACATATATAAACATATATAATCTGCATATCTATATAAATACAAATATAAATGCATGCATATATATACATATATGCATGTTATGGACATGAAATTTTGAAAAACACTAATACCAGCAAAGCTAAAAAGCCACCTTATTACAAACAGAATTGCTTTAACTTAAACGAGGGCGAGACCTATTGCACTCTGTACTACTCTGTACTACTCTCTCTCTACTACTCTCTCTCTACTACTCTCTCTCTACTACTCTCTCTCTACTACTCTCTCTCTACTACTCTCTCTACTACTCTCTCTACTACTCTCTCTACTACTCTCTCTACTACTCTCTCTACTACTCATTCTCTGCTACTCATTCTCTGCTACTCATTCTCTGCTACTCATTCTCTGCTACTCATTCTCTGCTACTCATTCTCTGCTACTCATTCTCTGCTACTCATTCTCTGCTACTCATTCTCTGCTACTCATTCTCTGCTACTCTCTCTGCTACTCTCTCTGCTACTCTCTCTGCTACTCATTCTCTGCTACTCATTCTCTGCTACTCATTCTCTGCTACTCATTCTCTGCTACTCATTCTCTGCTACTCATTCTCTGCTACTCATTCTCTGCTACTCATTCTCTGCTACTCATTCTCTGCTACTCATTCTCTGCTACTCATTCTCTGCTACTCATTCTCTGCTACTCATTCTCTGCTACTCATTCTCTGCTACTCATTCTCTGCTACTCATTCTCTGCTACTCATTCTCTGCTACTCTCTCTGCTACTCTCTCTGCTACTCTCTCTGCTACTCATTCTCTGCTACTCATTCTCTGCTACTCATTCTCTGCTACTCATTCTCTGCTACTCATTCTCTGCTACTCATTCTCTGCTACTCATTCTCTGCTACTCTCTCTCTGCTACTCACGCTCTACTACTCACGCTCTACTACTCACTCTATAATACTGACTCTATACTACTCTCTACTACTCACTCTACTACTCACTCTTTACTACTCTCTATTACTCTCTACTTCTCACTCTCTACTACTCACTCTACTAATCTCTCCTACTCACTCTCTGCTACTCTCTCTACTACTCTCTCTCTACTCTCTATTACTCATCCTCTACTCTCTACCTCTCTACCTCTATCTACCTCTCTCTACCTCTCTCTCTACTACTCTCTACCTCTCTACCTCTACCTCTACACCTCTACCTCTCTACCTCTACCTCTCTACCTCTCTCTACATGCACATATATGCATGTGCATTTATATATAATGTATGTGTGTATATATATATATATAATCTGCATATCTAAATAAATACAAATATAAATGCATGCATACATATACATATATGCATGTCATGGACATGAAATTTTGAAAAACACTAATAACAGCAAAGCTAAAAAGCCACCTTATTACAAACAGAATTGCTTTAACTTAAACGAGGGCGAGACCTATTGCACTCTGTACTACTCTCTACTACTCACACTCTACTACTCTCTACTACTCACTCTCTACTACTCTCTACTACTCACTCTCTACTACTCTCTCTCTGCTACTCTCTACTACTCACTCTACTACTCATTCTCTGCTACTCATTCTCTACTACTCTCTCTCTGCTACTCTCTGCTACTCACGCTCTACTACTCTCTACTACTCACTCTATAATACTCACTCTCTACTACTCTCTACTACTCACTCTATAATACTCACTCTACTACTCTCTACTACTCACTCTCTACTACTCACTCTACTACTCACACTTTACTACTCTCTACTACTCTCTACTTCTCACTCTCTACTACTCACTCTACTAATCTCTCCTACTCACTCTCTGCTACTCTCTCTACTACTCTCTACTACTCTCTACTACTCTCTCTCTACTCTCTACTCTCTATTACTCATCCTCTACTCTCTACCTCTCTACCTCTTTCTACCTCTCTCTACCTCTCTCTCTACTACTCTCTACCTCTCTACGTCTCTACCTCTACACCTCTACCTCTCTCTACCTCTCTCTACATGCACATATATGCATTTGCATTTATATATGTATGTGTATATATATATATATTACCTACTGGCGGTCGCCAGTAGGTAGTTATAGTTAGGACCACGTTTCCATAGGAAATCCGCAACTTTCTATTTTGAATAACTTTGGCGCCGGTCGACGAATCCTCGCGAATTTTTCAAAATAGGTGGGGCGCTACGCTCCGCTCCTACCCTGAAAGTCTCGGGGTGATTCGTCAAGCGGGGGCTGAGATAAAAGGGGGGTCCCAAAACGCGTTTTTCCCATGCATTTTTCCATAGGACCTTTAGACAGGGCTACAGCCCGAACGGCTGAACAGAATTACTAGAAATTTGGCAGAGAGGTAGTCCTCAGGTCAAGGAAGTGCCTTTTGTAGGTTTGGTGTAAATCTGTTCAGTAGATTCTGAGAAAATAGCCTTTAAATCAATATATATATCTGAGCCAGCTTACGGTGCGCTTACGGTACGCTTACCGTACGCGTACGGTGGCGTGCGCGAGCGCGATTCTGATTGGCTGTTACAACTAAGTAAACATTCGAATCGGTCGAAACCAGGAAGCGGCGGCCGCCATTTTCTCTCTTGTACTCTGAGGGGGGGGCTGTAAACAAAGGCAAAAAACATATAAAGGGGCTGTTTAGACAGCGCCCATGCACATAGCCATGTTAGTTGAGTCCTCAAAGATCCCCCAAGGCCAAAAACGGTAAATTTTTATTTTTTGAAAATTTCGCCGATTACGGTTACCGTACGCGTACGGTGCGCTTACGCTAAAAATTTTAATAAAAAAAAAAAACACTCTCTGTGCATGGCATATTATTGTCATCACTTACAAATTAAATTTAACAGATTACCTATCACAAGGAAGCGCATAATATGTCCTCCATGTGCGCACTGTGCGTAACGTGGGCACGCGGTGCGCGTAGCGCACTGCGTGCCCACCTTGCGTGTATGGCACTAACTGCGTAAAGTGGGCGCGCGGTGCGCTTCGCGCACCGCGTGCTCACTGTGCGCGCACGGTGCGCGCACGGAACGAACTGCGTTAAGTGGGCGTGCACGCCACGAATGGCGTAAAGTAACTTAGCATTTAAAAAACCGTACAAATTCACTGAAAAAACCATAGGTTTCACACATGTTATAGTTAGCTGGAAATTTTACTGATAAAAAACCAATTAAATTCCCCCGTTATAGTTACTGTAGGCAACTATAACTCACGCGACCGTAATCCTCTGCTGATGACATATGTGTCTTTATGAAAAAAAAAAAATTTGTAAAATATGTATAGCTAAAATTTAATGGAAGAAGACATGGGCAAATAAGTGTCTAAATACAGTATTAGCATCAGCAGAGGATTGCGGTCGCGTGAGTTATAGTTGCCTACAGTAACTATAACGGGGGAATTTCATTGGTTTTTTATCAGTAAAATTTCCAGTTAACTATAACATGTGTGAAACCTATGGTTTTTTCATTGAATATATATATATATACATACATATATAAACATATATATAATCTGCATATCTCTATAAATACAAATATAAATGCATGCATACATATACATATATGCATGTTATGGACATGAAATTTTGAAAAACACTAATAAAAGCAAAGCTAAAAAGCCACCTTATTACAAACAGAATTGCTTTAACTTAAACGAGGGTGAGACCTATTGCATTTTCAATGCTTGTTTACTTTGGTTCCATCAAGAAGGCATTCATGTGACACATTTGCCATAAATTCTGAATGGTAGCACTCTAGTTCCTTGTTAGATCACTGTAGTAAAACTACTGCCCACCAGGGAAATCTGCTGCTGGTATTCAAAGTGCATGTTTCAGTCTGCATTTCAAAACTTTTTAATGAAATAGAAGAGGATTTGAGAAGTCAAAATGTGCCCTAATTTTTCTTTCTGCAGCACTAATCATAATTTCTATGGCAAAATGAACCCCCTCATTGTGTTCCTTTGCAAATTAAATGTTTTAAGTGTTACCACTTTATTCCAATCAAGATGGCTTCAGGTGTGCCATACTTTTGTCATAAATAAGACTGTTAGCGCTCTAGTTGTTCTTTAAAACACTCTGGGATTTCTTTCATTGGACTATACTTGGGCTACATCTCGGTGATATTTGTGCTACATTTGGGCTCTTTTGTCTCTGGTGGCCATCTTGGGAGACTTGTTATGAAGTTTCCTAATTTCCTCATTTACTACAGTCTCCTCAGTAGGCATACTGTCAGTTTTTTACTTTGATTCAATGAAGAAGGCATTCAGATGTGTCACACATTTGCCATGAATTCAGAATGTTAGCACTCTAGTTGCTCATTAGATCACTGTAGTAAACCTACTGCTCACCAGGGAAGTCTGCTGCTGGTATTGAAAGTGCATGTTTCAGTCTGCATGTCAGAATTTTTTAATGAAATACAAGAGGATTTGAGAAGTCATTCAAAATGTGCCCTAATTTTTCTTTCTGCAGCACTAATCATACATTCTATGGCAGGGTTTGGGTTTGGTAGGTTTCCCTAGATGGCCGCCGAGCACCGGGCCAAAAACCCAAGTGACCCCCCCTTGCAAAACCAGGTGGTTTTGCGATAGGCCATTTTGATGTCGCCTCACTACATTTTGGGCCCTTGCCTGCCGCGGGTACTTGGGCCTCTCACACAAGTGAGGCACCATTTTTACCGGGAGAGCTGGAGGAACGCTGGGTGGTGGTAAATTTGTGTGAGCCCGGTGATGCCACAACTTTCCCACACCAAAATGTGTGAATAAAGTGGGCTCTTGGTGAACCTACAAGTCCTATATATCCCCACAACCAGGAAGATCCAGCGGATGTAACGGTACATTGCTTTCTAAGAGATGTCATAATTAGAAGAAGTTACGGGTGAAAACATTGACATAAAAGGCTGCTTTTTTCAACTAATTTTTAATTTTTCCTATATTTAACTGTTAATTTCTATAAAGAAACCTTGATGGATCTACACAAATGACCCCTTGCTGAATTCAGAATTTTGTCTACTTTTCAAAAATGTATAGCTTTCCAAGATCCATTATTGCTTATCTACCCATTTCTACCGTTATCTGGAAGGAGGTTGAAAGCACAAAAAATTGCAAAAATAGGGTATGTCCCATAAAAATGTCAAAACTGTGTAAAAAAAGTTGGATTTCTGACAAAAATCTGTCATTCCCTAAAAGCTGGAGAAATGGTGATTTCAGCCCCACAAACCCTTTTTTGATATCATTTGCATAGAAAAACCCAGAGGCTTTCATTTGCAGCCACTTTTCCCCATTTTTCACAAAAAAAACAATGTTGCTGTATTTTGACTAACTTCTGCGAACCCTCTAGGAGAATCCACAAACCCTGGGTACCTTTAGAATCCGCATGATGTTGGAAGAAAAGGAAGCAAATTTGGCGTGGATACCTAATGTGGTCAAAAAGTTACAGGGGCCTAAGCGCGCACTACCCCAAATAGCCCAAAAAAGGCTTAGCACAGGAGGGGAAAAGGCCTAGCAGCGAAGGGGTTAAGAGTTACAACTTTATTCCAATCAAGATGGCTTCAGGTGTGCCATACGTTTATCATAAGTACGAGTGTTAGCGCTCTAGTTCTTCTTTGGAACACTCTGGGAAGCTGCAGTAGAACACAAAGGAATCAACTGACAGTCTCTGCCCTTGTTGGATGTACATGTTTTACTGAGAATGTCAGACTTCATTCTCACATGACTAAGAAAGATAATGTGAATTTACAGAAAATATGCTCTCAGTTTAGCTTATAGAGCACCTTCCAAACCTCTGTGGGAAAAGCATGTGAAAATAGTTTTCTCTGCAACATGACTCATGATATCCCAGCAGAAGGCTTTTTCACATGGTAAAATCACCTTAGAACACACCACAATTCCTAAAATGAGTATGGTACCATCAACAAATGATTTATAATGTAACTAAGGTCTTAAAACATTCTATTAACTGCAATGCTTTTTAATGAGGTGCTATCATGTATATTGGTCCCAAGATGGCTGCCAACAATTCTTGGATGAAGTGCTGACAGCCAATCAGATCTCATGATGAGATGTGTGGTTAGGCTCCGCCCAGATATGTATGTGATTTTACTTTTGATTTTCTCAGGAACTACTGAACGGATTGACACCATATATGCAAAAGGCACATGCCTGACCTGAGGACTACCTCTTTGCCAAATTTCAAGTAACTCGGTTCAGCCGTTCGGGCTGTACCTTCGACTAAAGGTCCTATGGGAAAATGCATGGGGAAAACGCATTTTGCGGCCCCCCTTTTTTCTCGGCCCCCGCTTGACGAATCACCCCGAGACTTTCAGGGTAGGAGCTGAGCGGAGCGCCCCATTAGTTTTGAAAATTTCACGAAGATAAGTCAACCGGCGCCAAAGTTATTCAAAATAGAATTTTACGATTTCCTTTGGAACTCGGTCTTAACTATAACTATCTACTGGCGACCGCCAGTAGATAATATATATTTAGTATATTATGTATACATGTGAAAATGTGTCGGTTACCTGTTTACTTCGGTGGCTAGGAAAAAATGGGTGGAACTTATGTCAGCACGCCGACGTGGTCCTCTTATGGCTCCTATGTCGGCATACGGTGTCGCGAGCGGAGCCGTGCTATTATGACATGGTCGTCGATGTGGGAGAACTAGGAAAGAATTACCTCAGAATGCTGGTGCAGGGGATATTCATATAAGTCTTCAGGCTAGGCCTTTGGGAGCAACTGTTTATGTTATCACTCCAGAAACAGAAACCAGTGATCCGAGGGCAGAGGCCCTGCAGATGGCACATGAGGTGGGGAGCCCAGTATTGTGCACCGGCAGGGCAGTGAAGTGACAATCTCCACTACCCACAGAAAAGGTAACAAGGGCAATGAATAACACAGGATCTGCTCTTTGTATCTGGCAGGAACAACAAGGTTAAAATGCCCTAGTTCCAAAATGTAGAATTAGTGCTACAATGGTCTTCAAGAGGACATGCGATGGATGCCGCTTCTGCCTTCCGTACACTGCAGGTGGCACATGAGTCAAGCGGTACGATCATACTGCGGTGGGACTCACACTCATTGACCACTCATGGCACCGGTCCACACTTCGGGGACAATGAATTCCATTAGCTGTGTTTTCTGATGACGTGTCACACCGACCCTGTCCAACAGCAGAACCCCTTTAGATCCAAACAGACTCTTCCACTCTCTCACCGGAAGTGAAACCAGGCCACGCGGACACTTTCACAATACAACAGCCGGGAATGCACTTTTCGGTAAAAAAACCACATTCCTTCTTCCTAATTTATCAAAAAAATGACTCATGAATAACAGGGGCCAGCTTTGATCGGTAAACAGCCGTTACAACACATTTTTTACTTCGCGATACCATTACAATGCATGCATTACCACGCATGCGTTGTACATCGCAAAGTCATTACTACGCATTTATTTAGAACGCATGGTCATTTACCACGCATGACTTTACAATTTTGTTGTAAAGGTATGTATGGTAAATGACCATGAGTTCTAAAAAAAAGTAGACGATCCACGTTGTTGTAAGGACACAGAGGCTGTTCCGTTTCCTCACAATGATGTGCACTGGCCCTCAGAGACGACATGAAGCAGGAACAATGAGGAGGGAGGCACCGCGAGGAGTGAGAGGTAAGGGGGATTGGGCAAGGTGTGGTGGTTACTTTTCAAGGGTTTAGGGTAGTGCAGTGGTGTTTGAGTAGTGTAGCGGGTCGTGCTGAGGGTAGTGTTTTAGGGTTTAGGGTAGTGCAGTAGTGTTTGTGTAGTGTAGAGGGTCATGATGGGGGTAGTGGTTTAGGGTAGTGCAGTGGTGTTTGTGTAGTGTAGGGGGTCGTGCTTGGGGTTGATTTAGGGTTTAGGGTTCTGCAGTAGTATTTGTGTAGTGTAGGGGGTCTTGCTGGGGGTAGTGTTTTAGGGTTTAGGGCAGTGTAGTGGTGTTTGTGTAGTGTAGGGGGTCATGCTGGGGGTACTGTTTTAGAATTTAGGGTAGTGCAGTGGTGCTTGTGTAGTGTAGGGGGTCATGCTGGGATAGAGTTTTAGGGTTTAGGGTAGAGCAGTGGTGTTGGTGTACTGTAGGGGGTCGTGCTGGGGGTGGTGTTTCAGAGTTTAGGGCAGTGTAGGGGGTCTTGCTGGGAGTGGTGTTTCAGTGTTTAGGGCAGTGCAGTGGTGTTCGGGCAGTGTAGGGGTCTTGCTGGGGATGGTGCTTCAGGATTTATTGCAGTGGTGTTCGGGCAGTGTATGGGGTCTTGCTGGGGATGGTGCTTCAGGATTTATTGCAGTGGTGTTCGGGCAGTGTATGGGGTCTTGCTGGGGGTGGTGCTTCAGTGTTTAGGGCAGTGCAGTGGTATTCAGGCCATGTAGGGGTCCTGCTGGTTGTGGTGTTTCAGTGTTTAGGGCAGTGGTGTTCAGTTAGTGTAGGGGGTCGTGTTGAGGCTTGTGTTTCAGAATTTAGGACAGTGCAGTGGTGTTCGGGCAGTGTGGGAGGTCATGATGGGGTGGTGTTTCAGGGTTTAGGGCAGTGCAGTGGTGTTCGGGCAGTGTAGGGGGTTGTGCTGGGGGTGGTATTTCAGGGTTTAGGGCAGTGCACTGGTGTTTGAATAGTGTAGGGGTCATGCTGGGGCTACTTTTTCAGGCTTCAGGACAGCGAAGTTGTGTTCGGGAAGTGTAGGGGGTCATGCTGGGGCTGGTGTTTCAGGGTTTAGGGCAGTGCAGTCGTGTTCGGGCAGTGTAGGGGGTCATGCTGGGGGCGGTGTTTCAGGGTTTAGGACAGAGCAGTGATATTCGGGCAGTGTAGGGGTTGTGCTGGGGTGGTGTTTCAGGGTTTAGGGCAGTGCAGTGGTGATAAGGCAGTGTAGGGGTCGTGCTGGAGCTGCTGTTTCAGGGTTCAGGGCAGTGCACTGGTGTTTTTGCAGTGTAGGGGGTTGTGCTGTGGGTGGTGTTTCAGGGTTTAGGGCAGTGCAGTAGTGTTCGGGCAGTGTAGGGGGCCGTGCTGGGGCAGGTGTTTCAGGGTACAGGGCAGTGCTGTGGTTTTCGGGCCATGTAGGGTGTCGTGCGGGGGCTGGTGTTTCAGGGTTTAGGGCAGAGCAGTGGTGTTCGGGCAGTGTAGGGGGTCGTACTGAGGGTGGTGTTGCTAGGTTTAGGGCAGTGCAGTGCTTTTCGGGCAGTGGAGGGGGTCATGCAGGTGGTGGTGTTTCACGGTTTAGGGGAAGGCAGTGGATTCTGGGCAGTGTGGGGAATCTAGCTGGGGTGGTGTTTCAGGGTTTAGGGCAGTGGTGTTTGGGCAGTATAGGGGGTCTTGCTGGGTGTGGTGTTTCAGGTTTTAGGGCAGTGCAGTGGTGTTCAGGAAGTGTAGTGGGTCTTGCTGGGGGTGGTGTTTTAGGGTTTAGGGTAGTGCAGTAGTGTTTGTGTAGTGTAGAGGGTCATGATGGGGGTAGTGGTTTAGGGTAGTGCAGTGGTGTTTGTGTAGTGTAGGGGGTCGTGCTTGGGGTTGATTTAGGGTTTAGGGTTCTGCAGTAGTATTTGTGTAGTGTAGGGGGTCTTGCTGGGGGTAGTGTTTTAGGGTTTAGGGCAGTGTAGTGGTGTTTGTGTAGTGTAGGGGGTCATGCTGGGGGTACTGTTTTAGAATTTAGGGTAGTGCAGTGGTGCTTGTGTAGTGTAGGGGGTCATGCTGGGATAGAGTTTTAGGGTTTAGGGTAGAGCAGTGGTGTTGGTGTACTGTAGGGGGTCGTGCTGGGGGTGGTGTTTCAGGGTTTAGGGCAGTGTAGGGGGTCTTGCTGGGAGTGGTGTTTCAGTGTTTAGGGCAGTGCAGTGGTGTTCGGGCAGTGTAGGGGTCTTGCTGGGGATGGTGCTTCAGGATTTATTGCAGTGGTGTTCGGGCAGTGTATGGGGTCTTGCTGGGGATGGTGCTTCAGGATTTATTGCAGTGGTGTTCGGGCAGTGTATGGGGTCTTGCTGGGGGTGGTGCTTCAGTGTTTAGGGCAGTGCAGTGGTATTCAGGCCATGTAGGGGTCCTGCTGGTTGTGGTGTTTCAGTGTTTAGGGCAGTGGTGTTCAGTTAGTGTAGGGGGTCGTGTTGAGGCTTGTGTTTCAGAATTTAGGACAGTGCAGTGGTGTTCGGGCAGTGTGGGAGGTCATGATGGGGTGGTGTTTCAGGGTTTAGGGCAGTGCAGTGGTGTTCGGGCAGTGTAGGGGGTTGTGCTGGGGGTGGTATTTCAGGGTTTAGGGCAGTGCACTGGTGTTTGAATAGTGTAGGGGTCATGCTGGGGCTACTTTTTCAGGCTTCAGGACAGCGAAGTTGTGTTCGGGAAGTGTAGGGGGTCATGCTGGGGCTGGTGTTTCAGGGTTTAGGGCAGTGCAGTCGTGTTCGGGCAGTGTAGGGGGTCATGCTGGGGGCGGTGTTTCAGGGTTTAGGACAGAGCAGTGATATTCGGGCAGTGTAGGGGTTGTGCTGGGGTGGTGTTTCAGGGTTTAGGGCAGTGCAGTGGTGATAAGGCAGTGTAGGGGTCGTGCTGGAGCTGCTGTTTCAGGGTTCAGGGCAGTGCACTGGTGTTTTTGCAGTGTAGGGGGTTGTGCTGTGGGTGGTGTTTCAGGGTTTAGGGCAGTGCAGTAGTGTTCGGGCAGTGTAGGGGGCCGTGCTGGGGCAGGTGTTTCAGGGTACAGGGCAGTGCTGTGGTTTTCGGGCCATGTAGGGTGTCGTGCGGGGGCTGGTGTTTCATGGTTTAGGGCAGTGCAGTGGTGTTTGGGCAGTGTAGGGGGTCATACTGGGGGTTGTGTTTCAGGGTTTAGGGCAGAGCAGTGGTGTTCGGGCAGTGTAGGGGGTCGTACTGAGGGTGGTGTTGCTAGGTTTAGGGCAGTGCAGTGCTTTTCGGGCAGTGGAGGGGGTCATGCAGGTGGTGGTGTTTCACGGTTTAGGGGAAGGCAGTGGATTCTGGGCAGTGTGGGGAATCTAGCTGGGGTGGTGTTTCAGGGTTTAGGGCAGTGGTGTTTGGGCAGTATAGGGGGTCTTGCTGGGTGTGGTGTTTCAGGTTTTAGGGCAGTGCAGTGCAGTGGTGTTCAGGAAGTGTAGTGGGTCTTGCTGGGGGTGGTGTTTTAGGGTTTATTGCAGTAGTGTTCGGGTAGTGTTGGGGGTCTTGCTGGGGGTGGTGTTTCAGGGTTTATTGCAGTGCAGTGGTATTCGGGCCGTGTTGTGCGTCAAGCAGGGGGGTGGTGTTTCAGGGTTTAGGGCAGTGCAGTGGTGTTCGGGCAATGTAGGGGGTTGTGCTAGGGCTGGTGTTTCTGGGTTTAGGGCAGTGCAGTGGGGTTCGGGCTGTGTGGGAGTTCATGCAGGGGATGGTGTTTCCGGGCCCGATTCACAGAACAAACTTAAGCCAAAATCCTATACTTAGTACCATTTAGGTATTCACAGAATGCACTTACTACTTCTGGTATTCACAGAATGAACTTACTACTTTTGCGATTCACAGAATGGATTTAAGACTACTAACTTTACGTCCGCACTCGGGCCGGAAATTCCGGCCCGGAGGCGGAGCTTCCGGCCCGGAGGCGGAGCTTCCGGCCCGGAGGCGGAGCTTCCGGCCCGGAGGCGGAGATTTTAAATCTCCGCCACAGGCCGGAATCCTCACCTCCGGCCCGGAAGCTCTGCCTCCGGGCCGGAAGCTACGCCTTCGGGCCGGAATTTCCGGCCCGAGTGCGGACGTAAAGTTAGTAGTCTTAAATCCATTCTGTGAATAGCAAAAGTAGTAAGTTTCTTCTGTGAATCGCAAAAGTAGTAAATTCATTCTGTGAATACCAGAAGTAGTAAGTGCATTCTGTGAATACCAAAATGGTACTAAGTTTAGGATTTTGGCTTAAGTTTGTTCTGTGAATCGGGCCCTCAGGGTTTAGGGCAGTGCAGTGGTGTTCAGGCAGTGTAGGGGGTTGTGCTGGTGGTGGTGTGTCAGGGTTTAGGGTAGTGCAGTGGTGTTCGGGCAGTGTGGGGGTCGTGCTGGGGCTGGTATTTCAGGGATCAGGGCAGTGCAGGGGTGTTCGGGCAGTGTAGGGGGTCATGCTGGGGGTGGTATTTCAGGGTTTAGGAAAGAGCAGTGGTATTCGGGCAGTGTAGGGGCTGTGCTGGGGTGGTGTTTCAGGGTTTAGGGCAGTGCAGTGGTGTTCAGGCAGTGTAGGGGGTCGTTCTGGGGGTGGTGTTTCAGGGTTTAGGGCAGTGCAGTGGTGTTCGGGCAGTGTAGGGGGTCGCGCTGGGGGTAGTGTTTCAGGGTTTAGGGCAGTGCACTGGTGTTCGGATAGTGTAGGGTGTCGTGCTGGAGCTGGTGTTTCAGGGTTCAGGGCAGTGCAGGGGTGTTCGGGCAGTGTAGGGGGTCATGCTGGGGGTGGTATTTCAGGGTTTAGGAAAGAGCAGTGGTATTCGGGCAGTGTAGGGGCTGTGCTGGGGTGGTGTTTCAGGGTTTAGGGCAGTGCAGTGGTGTTCAGGCAGTGTAGGGGGTCGTTCTGGGGGTGGTGTTTCAGGGTTTAGGGCAGTGCAGTGGTGTTCGGGCAGTGTAGGGGGTCGCGCTGGGGGTAGTGTTTCAGGGTTTAGGGCAGTGCACTGGTGTTCGGATAGTGTAGGGTGTCGTGCTGGAGCTGGTGTTTCAGGGTTCAGGGCAGTGCACTGGTGTTTTCACAGTGTAGGGGGTCGTGCTGGGGGTGGTATTTCAGGGTTTAGGAAAGAGCAGTGGTATTCGGGCAGTGTAGGGGCTGTGCTGGGGTGGTGTTTCAGGGTTTAGGGCAGTGCAGTGGTGTTCAGGCAGTGTAGGGGGTCGTTCTGGGGGTGGTGTTTCAGGGTTTAGGGCAGTGCAGTGGTGTTCGGGCAGTGTAGGGGGTCGCGCTGGGGGTAGTGTTTCAGGGTTTAGGGCAGTGCACTGGTGTTCGGATAGTGTAGGGTGTCGTGCTGGAGCTGGTGTTTCAGGGTTCAGGGCAGTGCACTGGTGTTTTCACAGTGTAGGGGGTCGTGCTGTGGGTGGTGTTTCAGGGTTTTGGGCAGTGCAGTAGTGTTCGGGCAGTGTAGGGGGTCGTGATGGGGCTGGTGTTTCAGGGTTCAGGGCAGTGCAGTGGTTTTCGGGCAGTGTAGGGGGTGGTGCTGTGGGTCTTGTTTCAGGGCTTAGGGCAGTGCAGTAGTGTTCGGGCAGTGTAGGGGGTCGTGCTGGGGCTGGTGCTTCAGGGTTTAGGGCAGTGCAGTGGTGTTTGGGCAGTATAAGGGGTCGTGCTGGGGGTTGTGTTTCAGGGTTTAGGGCAGAGCAGTGGTGTTCGGGCAGTGTAGGGGGTCGTACTGCGGGTGGTGTTTCTTGGTTTAGGGCAGTGCAGTGGTATTTGGGCAGTGTAGGGGGTCTTGCTGGGGGTGGTGTTTCAGGTTTTAGGGCAGTGCAGTGGTGTTCAGGCAATGTAGGGGGTCTTGCTGGGGGTGGTGTTTCAGGGTTTATTGCAGTGGTGTTCGGGTAGTGTTGGGGTCTTGCTGGGGGTTGTGTTTCAGGGTTTAGGGCAGTGCAGTGGTATTCGAGCCGTTTTGTGCGTCAAGCAGTGGGCTGGTGTTTCAGGGTTTAGGGCAGTGCAGTGGTGTTCGGGCAATGTAGGGGGTCATGCAAGGGTGGTGTTTCAGTGTTTAGGGCAGTGGTGTTTGGTCAGTGTAGGGGGTCGTGCTGGGGCTCGTGTTTCAGGCTTTAGGCAGTGCAGTGGTGTTCGGGCAGTGTGGGAGGTCATGCAGGGGATGGTGTTTCAGGGCTTAGGGCAATGCAGTGGTGTTCAGTCAGTGTAGGGGGTCTTGCTGGGGGTAGTGTTTCAGGGTTTAGGGCAGTGCAGTGGTGTTCGGGCAGTGTAGGGGGTTGTGCAGGGGTGATTTATTAAGGTTTAGGGCAGGTCAGTAGTGTTCGGGTAATGTAGGGGGTCGTGCAGGGGGTGGTGTTTTAGGGTTTAGGGCAGTGTTGTTCGGGCAGTGTAGTGGGTCGTGCTGGCTGGGGTTTCAGGGTTTAGGGACAGGGCAGTGTAGGGAGTGGTGCTGGGGCAGGTGTTTCAGGGTTTAGGGCAGTGCAGTGGTGTTCGGACAGTGTAGGGGGTCGTGCAGGGGCTGGTGTTTCAGAGTTTTGGACAGAGCAGTGGTGTTCGGGCAGTGTGGGGGGTCTTGCTGGGGGTAGTGTGTCAGTGTTTAGGGCAGTGCAGTGGTGTTCGGGCAGTGTAGGGGTTTGTGCTGGGGGTGGTTTTTCAGGGTTTAGGGCAGTGCAGTGATGTTCGGGCAGTGTAGGTGGTCGTGCTGGGGTGGATTTTCATGGTTTAGGGCAGTGCAGTGGTGTTCGGACAGTGTAGGGGTCGTGCTGGGTGTAGTGTTTCAGGGTTTAGGGCAGTGCAGTGGTATTCGAGCATTGTAGGGAGTTGTGCTGGAATAGTGTTTAGGTCAGTGCAGTGGTGTTTGTGCAGTGTAGGGGCTCGAGCTGGTGTAGTGTTTTAGGATTTAGGGGAGTGCAGTTGTGTTTGTGTAGTGGGCAGCGCATGCGCTGCTTCGCTCGACGAGACCTAAAAAGCATTGCACCAAGATGGCTGCCAACACTTCCTGGATTGAAATGTTGGCAGCCAATTAGAGCCAAGCTCGTGCTTTTGTAGTTAGGTCCCGCCCAGTTATATAAAGATTTTTTTCCTTTAATATCTCGAATACTACTGAACGGATTTACACCATTTAAAAAAAAAAGGTCACTTTATGAACCAAGCACTACCTTTTGGTCAAATTTGGTGTAATTCCGTTGAGCACATTCAGCTGTAATCTTGTCTAAATTTTCCTATGGGAAATTTAATTTTTGACCTATTTTGTGAATTTCTCAGAAACTACTGAACGGATTTACACCATTTAAAATATAGGTCTTTTTCTGAACAAAGGGCTTCCTTTTTGCCAAATTTGGTGTAATTCCGTTCAGCAGTTTGGGCTGTAGTCATGTCTAAATTTTCTTATGGGAAATACCTTTGAGAAAACGTGTTTTGGGACCCCCTTTTTCTCGGCCCCCGCTTTGCGAATCACCCCAAAACTTTCAGGGTAGGAGCTGACCGGAGTGGGACCAAAGTTTTGAAAAATTTGCGAAGATTCGTCAACGGGCGCCAAAGTTAATGGGAAAAGAAAAAATGCTAACTATATATATATATATTCACTTAAAAAACCATACGTTTCACACATGTTATAGTTAGCTGGACATTTCACTCGTAGAAAACCATTGAAATTGCCCCGTTATAGTTAGTTCAGATAACTATAACTGGCGCGCCCGCAATCCACTGCTCATGACGTCACATATTACATCACTCATGACATGGTCAGTGGTATCACTCATGACATCATCCTTGTGATAGAGTGGCGGTCGCGCGAGTTATAGTTATCTGAACTAACTATAACGGGGGAATTTCAATGTTTTTTTTACGAGTGAAATGTCCAGCTAACTATAACATGTGTGAAACCTATGGTTTTTTAAATGAATTTGCAAGGTTTTTTAAATGCTATTTCCTAACTATAACGTGTGTGAAACCTATGGTTTTTTAAGTGAATTTGTAAGGTTTTTTAAATGCTAAGTTATGTATTTTTTATTATATTTTTTATATATTTATTTTACAATAAGCTACCTATGTATATAGTTATAGATTGACTGTATCCTGTAATATGGAATGGCTCATTTAAAATGTTTTATTTTTTTAAGGTTTTTCACTGTGCGCACCCCGCGATATTTGGAAAAAAAAAACAAAAATGTTTTTTTCACCCTTCGGGGTCCTTCAGGGACCCCCTGACAAAGGCTAGGGGGTCAGGAACTCTCTACCCTGCCCCCTTTTCACGTTCTCCACCTTTCTTTTTCACTGTCACACACAACACAAAATGGCGGCCGACACTTCCTGATTTCGACCGATTCGAATGTTGACTGACATGTAACCACCAATCAGAATTACGCTCGCGCAAGTTATGGTGCACGCACGGTGCGCGCTTATAGATATTTATGTTCTTTTAACTGCAATTTTCTCAGGAACTACTGAACAGATTGACACCATATATGCAAAAGGCACATGCCTGACCTGAGGACTACCTCTTTGCCAAATATATCAACTAATTCTGTTCAGCCGTTCGGGCTGTACCTTCGACTAAAGGTCCTATGGGAAAATGCATGGGGAAAACGTGTTTTGGGACCCCCTTTTTTCTCAGCCCCCGCTTTACGAATCACCCCGAGACTTTCAGGGTAGGAGCTGAGCGGAGCGCCCCATTAGTGTTAAAAAGTTCGCGAGGATTCATCAACCGCCGCCAAAGTTATTCAAAATAGAATTTTCAGATTTCCTATGGAAACTCAGTCCTAACTATAACTATCTACTGGCGACCGCCAGTAGATAATATAGATTACCTACTGGCGGTTGCCAGTAGGTAGTTATAGTTAGGACCTATTTTCCATAGGAAATCCGCAACATTCTATAACTATGGCGCCAATTGACGAATCTACGCAAAAGTTTCAAAACTTTTGGCCAGCTCTGGTCCGCTCCTATCCTGAAAGTCTCAGGGTGATTCATCAAGTGGGGGCTGAGAAAAAAGGGGGGTCCCAAAACGTGTTTTCCCAATGCAATTTTCCATAGGAACCTTTAGTCGCAGCTACAGCCCAAACTGCTGAACGGAATTACACCAAATTTGGCAAAAAGGTAGCCCTTGGTTCAGAGTCGTGCCTTTTGATTAAATGGTGTAAAACCGTTCAGTAGTTCCTGAGAAAATCAAAAGTCATCTTGGGACCAATATACATGATAGCACCTCATTAAAAAGCATTGCAGTTAATAGAAGGTTTTAAGACTTTAGTTACAATATAAATCATTTGTTGATGGTAAAATACTCATTTTAGGAATTGTGGTGTGTTCTAAGGTGATTTTTTTACCATGTGAAAAAGCCTTTTTCTGTGATGTCATGAATCTTGTTTGAGAGAACCATTTTCTCATGCTTTTCCCACAGAGGTTTGGAAAGTGATCTATAAGCTAAACTGAGAGCATATTTTCTGTAAATTCACATTATCTTTCTTAGTCATGTGAGAATGAAGAAAAACATGTACATCCAACAAGGGAAGAGACTGTCAGTTGATTCCTTTGTGTTCTACTGCAGCTTCCCAGAGTGTTCTAAAGAACAACTAGAGCACTAAAAGTCCTACTTATGACAAACGTATGGAACACCTGAAGCCATCTTGGTTGGAATAAAGTGGTAATTCTTAAAACATTTAATTTAAAAAGGAACACAATGAGGGGGTTTATTTTGCCATAGAAAGTATGATTAGTGCTGCAGAAAGAAAAATTAGGGCACATTTTGAGTGACTTCTCAAATCCTCTTCTTTTTCATTAATAGATTCTGACATGCAGACTGAAACATGCACTTTCAATACCAGCAGCAGACTTCCCTGGTGAGCAGTAGCTTTACTACAGTGATCTAATAGGCAACTAGAGTGCTAACATTCTGAATTGATGGCAAATGTGTGACACATCTGATTGCCTTCTTGATGGAACCAAAGTAAAAAACTAAAAGTATTTCCCACTGAGGAGACTGCAGTAAATGAGTAAATTAGGAAACTTTCAAAATCTCCCTCTTACCAAGTTCAAAATGTTAGCAAGTATGGTACATTGGATCATGGTAGGCAGGAGGAATTGGGGTAGGGACATGGATTCGGATAACAGAGGACAGGAGGGACATGGAGAGGTGCACCAAACTGACCCTACAGGGCAGGCATCAGGATTTGCAGCAGCACAATACACCACACAGGGCATGTGGGACGGGAGTGCAGCACAACAATCCATAGAAAGCAATAGGGAGGGGACAGGACCATGCACATGGACAACAGAGAACAGAGGGGAAAGAGGCAATGGTAGCTAGCTGACAATAATGGACAGACAGGTGAGAAAGCTGCAGCATAACAGACCATAATGGGCAGGGGGGACAGATCAGGGGCATTACAATGGAACAGACAAGCCAGGAGGGAGGGAATAGGGATCTGCATATGGAAACAGAGGGCTGGGGGCAAGGGGGCAGGGCAGGAGCAGCAAGATGACCATGGAGGTCAGACAGGATGGGCACTAGAAACAAGACACACCATGGAGAGCAACAATGAGACTATGATGGCATACACACAGACCATGGAGGGAAGGTGGGAGGGGGTCAGGGGCAGTTAGCTGACCACACAGGGAAGGTGGGAGGGGCCATGGCAGCACAGAAGGCCATGCATGGCAAGCGGGATGGTTAGTGGCAGCACAATGGCTATGATGAGCAAGAAGGAGGGTGCAGGGGCAATGCACAAAGGACCATGGAGGATAGAAGGGAGGATCAGGACCTGGGCACAGACAAGAGAGTTCAGGGGGAAGGGGCCTCACAACAGACCGAGTGGGGCAGGCAGGAGGAGCAGTTGCAGCACAACAGACCAGGGAGGGCAGAAGGGTGTGGCAGTAAAATGGACCACGGAGGACAGGAGGAAGGGGATAGGGGCATGGCATGTGGACAGGCAGGGTGGAGTGGCAGGGACAGGTTGCAGTCATCTGACAATGCTAGGCAGTTGGGAGGGGAGTGGCAGCTCAACAGAACACTCAGAGTAGATAGGAGTGGCAGGTCCATGGAACATGGTGGGCAAAAAGGATGGAGCAGGGGCATGCACAAAGACATTGGAGGGCAGGGGGAAGGAGAATAGGGGCAGCAAGCTAAGCACAGAGGCTAAGCAGGAGGTCAAAGATGGGCCATATAATTCGGCAATGGAGGGCAGGAGGAGTGGACTGGTAAATCATGCTAAATGGAGGGCAGCACATCAGACCATGCATGGCAGGAGGGAGGAGGCTAGTCCATGGATTCAGACAACAGAGGATAGGGAGGAGGTGGATGGAGCAGCAAGCTAACTGTTCAGAGAAGGTGGCTATTAGGAACTTTATTGTTTTTAAAATGTGTGTCTGTGCGAACTACTTAAAATATGAACAAGTATGCAGCATAATCTCACTTTTATTCAGGAAGAAGAGGACATTTGTGACTGACTCTGGGCTCACTTCGCAGAAATACCCCCTGACCCTCCGCCCCCATCGCAAAATGTAATGCCCGTGAAAAGGGTAGGTGGACGCAGTGTTATATAGAACATAGTCCTGAGAGCACAATTGAAAATGAAAACTAGATATAGTATAAACTATGCACCAAAAAGTGTGATATAAGATGAACCGGGGCATGAAATATAATATACAATACATTGTGCGCAATGACAGATTAATTGGAGAGCGCGAGATAGCACAGGCACTAGTGCGTGCTATGCGTTATGCGCCGTGGAGTGTAATATGCACAGGGCAGTGTTGTGTAACCTAACTAGTCTCTAAAGTTGTAATATAAAATATGTGCTGGGGAGTGTAACATTGCATATGCACTGTGACAAAGATATGGATCCCAGATTGTAATATGTATGGCATAGCGCTGTGCGTTATAACATAGGCATCGAGGAAGGCACTTTAGATGGGGCAATATAACCCGTGCGAAGGCAAGTGTGGCATGACATATTCACAGGGGGTGGTGTTACAGTGCACATGGGCTAGAGAGTGCAATGCGTACACACTAGCTGGTGGAATACAACACAGATGTGTGTTTCACTCGGCGGGCACTGGTGGGTGTAACACAGCATTGGGCTCAGCCAGGTGCACGCTGTGACTCTCAAGTGAGGTTTGTCTCCTTTCCAGAGAGTAAAATAAAAAGTATTGCACATTCGGCGGTGGATGTGTGTTTTATTAACCGTGAGGGGGGTTTCTTGCATAGTTTGGTCGAATTTTTGTCGAATTCCCTTTGAATGGCTTGGCGTGCGTGTGTATTAAATGTTCCCATCAATAGCTACCCATGTTTGTATAAATAAACAACAAGGGTGTCTATTTGGAGAGTACCCACCGGCGGGGGCACCGGAATTAGGCACAGTAGGGCGTCAGACACGTCAGAGCTTCACTAGTTGTGTAATTACATTCCACGTGGATTCATTGTATGCATAGTCGCCTTTTAATGAATGTCACTCAAATCGTCATGGTGATAGGTACATACGGTTTGTCCAGCATGTCCTAGGTGTTTCTATAAATATATATTTTTTTAAAATAATAAAAAACAAAGGCCGGGGGATGGGGACCCCGGGGCCATAAGTGGCCTGAGGAGGGGGGCAACGCAGCCCCCCTCCTAAAGAATAAAATAAAAAAAAAAAAGGCCATGAGCCGGGGGTTGTGGTCCCCGGGGCCGATTAAGGCCTTGGGAGGGCCAAATTAATTTTTTTCAACAAAATGAATTAGTGTGCAGGCCCTGGGGAATGGGGTCCCCAGGGCCAATAAATTAGAAAAAGTAGGGGGGCCACATAGCCCTCCTTCTTAAAAAAATAAAAGACCAGCATTGCCACGCCCCCTCCGTGCAGCAGTCTGCAAATGCGCCCCCTTCAATACTGAGGGTCCCTGAGGGCCAACTAGCCCAACAGGTATCTCCAGTATGCGCCAGGGAGCTGCATTGCAGACATGTGTTCTAAGGCCATGCCCCTTTTTACACCTCTCTGCAATTGCGCTTCCATAGTGGACTATTTTGCCCATAGGGACCATCAGGATTCAAGGGGACTTAATCTCCCAACTAAAAATGGCCACAGGGCATGTTTACACAGTGGTGAAGGGAGGGGACGGGGCCAGAGTTAATGTGTGCAAACAAGCCCTGTGGCACATTTTAAGTTGGGGAAATAATTCCCCTTCAATCCTGAGGGACCCTGGGGGCCAACTAGCCCACCAGGTGCTTCCAGTAAGCACCACTGCGCTGCATTGCAGAGAGGTGGTCTAAGCCGTGCCCCTTTTTACATCTCTCTGCAATGCAGCTCTGTGGCGCTTACTGGAGGTACCTAGTGGTCTAGTTGGACCCTAGGGATCCTCAGGATTCAAGGGGACTTAATCTCCCAACTTTAAACGACCACAGGGCGTGTTTACACAGTGGGGAAGGGAGGGGACGGGGCCTGAGGTGACGTGTGCAAACACGCCCTGTGGCGCGTTTTAAGAGGTAGTTTTAATCCCCTGCCCTATTATATACTAGGGTCTTACAGAGGAGGTCATGCTAATCACAGGGGCAACCCAACGCATAGTGTTCCCTAGTATATGTAGGTGTTTTTACTGTATTCTGAGTGTCTTTTTACATAGCACTGGCTCTAGGACTGGTTAGTCAGACTCAGTTACCACCAGTATCCGTCTGAAAAAGTTGAGGGTACAGGATGATTTTGCAACAAGGCTTCATTCTGCTCTTCTGTTTGTTCTTTCTGCACGTTATCCTTCTTCCTGCACTTTTCTTCGTCTTTGAGGACTTCTGTTGCTTCTTTCTGCACTTCTTTTTTTTTCTTTCTGTGCGTTTTTTCTTCTTTCTTCACATGTCCTATCTCTGTAGGCATAGTTAGAAATTAGCATTTAAAAAACCTTTGAAATTCACTGAAAAAACCATAGGTTTCAGGCACGGTATAGTTAGGAATTAGCATTTAAAAAACCTTAGAAATTCACTGAAAAAACAGAGTTTCAGGGGCGTTATAGTTAGCTGGACTTTTCACTCGTACAAAACCAGTGAAATTCCACCGTTATAGTTAGTTCAACTAACTATAACTCGCGCGCCAGCAATGCACTGCTGATGACATCACATATTACATCACTCATGACATGGTCAGTGACATCACTCATGACATCACTGATGACATCTCAAATGACATCACTGATGACATCATCCTTGTGATAGAGTGGCAGACCTCCTCTCCCCCTAATATAACCTTTGATACACACATTCAAAAATAGAAACTAAAATGTTCAAAACAATGGACATACCAATACCAGTTACAACAACCTATTTAGTAACTCTAAGATCCACATACACATCCACTCATTCACCAACAGTCCTATACAGTCACTCATACATGTACTCACTCATCATATGTACTCATACACCTATTCATCCTGATACACAATGCCACTCATCCATAGAGTTACTCACACACATAGTCACTCATGCTAATAAAGAATCAAACATCCATTTACTTGCAAATACAGTTAAACACACACCACCACACCTACTTCTACAGAAAAGTACACATACTTAGTCTTTTAAACAATCACTTATAGAAACACATACTTATTCATACAGGAACTCTTTCAATCTCTCACTCTCACATATACTCACTTATATACACCAATAGTCACATATACTAGTTTAAAACGTATGTAGTTACTCATAAAGACACTATTGAGACAGTCATTCACTCACTAACACACCCATACACACACTCATCCACCCATACAGTCCTGCACACATGCTGTCTTCAACACATACAAACAGTGAGTCACTCATTCATGCACCTATGCACTACGTAATACTCCCACTGAACCATACAGACACTCAGACACTCCTACTGATACTCAAAAAACCAACTAATAACCTATATAGACACTCATGAGAAAAGTGAGAGACTGATACAGATATTTACATATTTAAACATTACTCACTAAGCCATGTATTCACTAAGATACAATTAATCAGTCAGTTATACATCAATTTTTCAAAAACAAATCATCCATTTAGACACATATATATACCCATTTATTCTTCAATCGACCTTGAGATATACATATATAAAACATATGTAATTTTCAGAAAAACACACATTCACTGGATGATGTCATCAGCGATGTCATCAGTGATGTCATGAGTGATGTCACTGGCCATGTCATGAGTGATGTAATAAGTGACGTCATCAGCAGTGCATTGCGGGCGCGCGAGTTATAGTTAGCTGAACTAACTATAACGGGGGAATTTCAATGGTTTTGTACGAGTGAAAAGTCAAGCTAACTATAACGCCCCTGAAACCTATGGTTTTTCAGTGAATATATATACATATATATATTTTTTATGTATTTATATTTTTATATATATTCAAATACCTTCCTTGTTGCCAGCAAAGAAGCACACCGCGCACACAGATCTTCAGGACAACTGATGCTTTATTGATAAAGCAGCATTTTGTCAGTGAGCTTCTTCCTTACGCCTTCCAGCTCCTTCAAGCCTTGAACACAGGTGGGTAGTGTTTAAGCAGTGATGTTACATGACTTTATGCATCCTATAAAACTACTCACTTTTCCTGTAGTTGTCCCAATACTGTTATAATGCACTTCATTTGAAAGCGGAAACTCAGTTTTTGGGTATTTACTACAATTCCATTTTACCAATAAAGTTCAGCCATTTGAAGAGTGTATGGGTAGCCTGAGGGAATGGGTGGGTGCATAGGTAGTGCCTGAGTGAATGGTGAAGTGCAGGAGTAGTGGCTGAGTGACTGCATAATTATATGGATAAAATGTAAGTAATTGCATGAATGCATAAGTGTAAGGATACTCTGTGAGTGAATGGATGAATGCATGGGTACTACTTCTGTGAATGGTTGAATGCAAAAATAGTACCTGGGTGATTGCATGTGTGCATGAGTAGTGCCTCAGTGAGACGACGACTGCAAGCACTCTAATATTTATCTCAAATACATTTGCCAAAATATAGAGTCTCATTTACATCTGGTACAAAGTAGCCAACAAGTATATAAACCATTTCCTTTTAAACTGAATTGTCCAAATGCAATATTAATTACCGCAAATAATAATCTAAACAATAATTATAAATACTCATAGTTTGCATTACTGTTTAATTTCTGTTCGCATCTTCTCAATTGGCCGAATGATGTACTCAAAAGTTTGGTTTCAAAAATAGCAAATATGAATTTGGTAATTCATAAGGCAATCTAGGTTTAAATTCCAAGTGGGCATCATTGCAATGTGTACATCCTTTATTACACTTCAAATAGACAGTATAGTGTCAAGATGTTGTTGTAGGTCCATCATGGAAAACAATAGCCTCTGCTAAAAAGTTCTTCCTGAAATAGATATTTGACTTGCATTAAAAGTTTTGATTTTTGTTTTACAATGTTCTCCCATTTGCTCTACAACGTTGAAGCATTAAAATGAGATATTTTCCATATCTTTCTATACGTAATGTAGACAACAGCTCTGATCTACAATGTAAACATTTCATGTCCTGATTGGCTGTTTTAATCAATTTTTTAAAAGGTACTGATTTGCAGTCTGATATCGTTAAGTAAATTAATTGTTCTATTTGTATTTCAGTGATGGTAGCAAATGAACTATCTTCACATTTATGATGCTATCTGGAACTTATCCAAATAAGTTTTCAATCTGTATTCCTTCATGTTCTTACACTCCAAGCATAAGC
Source organism: Triturus cristatus (assembly GCF_964204655.1). Lineage (NCBI taxonomy): Eukaryota > Metazoa > Chordata > Amphibia > Caudata > Salamandridae > Triturus > Triturus cristatus. Next base: position 109,727,090 of record NC_140587.1, read on the forward strand.
ATTAGCAATTCTTGCGCATCTTGTTGTACATTAGGAGTAAATGTCAATGAACCAGTACATATATCCAAAAGATGCTGTCAGCAAGGTACCTGGTGTTTATTTCCTCAGGAGCAGAAGATTATTCCTCAGTCCCCACTGCCACTACTCAGAACCGAAAATATACATATCAGTCTCAAGCATTAATGGGGTAAAGGGGATTTGGAAAAAATAGAGACTTCTCACGTGGGGTGCTTCTTACTCCCCTCGTCTACTCTCATTCTTGAGGATTTTCTGGTATGCACCTACAACAAATTAGTGCACGATTATTAGAGACACATGCACTCCTATACTTGTCTCTTCTATACATTAAACTCCAAACACTGTTTTCCTGTTTACACACTGAGGATTGCCGGTCTCTGATATTTGGACTTTGTTGGCAATTGATCTATTAAGCCATAATTAATTGTCCAGTGAAACACCAAGTTAGAATTATACAGGCACATGCATCAAAGGAACAACCGGTCGCAAACGGGCAGATTCTCAGAATCTGCCCCTTTGCGACCGGTATTTTAGCATTTGGGATGCATCATCCCAAATGCAAAAATCGCAATTTAAGGAATCTCTAAATTGCGATTACTTAAATTGCGATTGCATTTAAGGAATACCAAATTGAGATTCCTTAAATGCAATGCATTAAAATTAAAAAATTAGCGATTTCGCTAATAGGGGGAGCAAATTACCATGAAGTTGAACTTCATGGTAATTTGCAAAAACTTTGAAAAATGCACTTTTGTGCATTTTTCAAACTTTCATGTTGCGCACACATATGCCCTTAGGGCATGTGTGTGTACAACATATGTGCACAGATCAATTTCAGGGGTGAAATAGGGTCTCATTTTGACACTCTTGCACCCTCCAGGAATCCAGGCCGGAGCATGATAAATAGGCGGTGTCCTTGCCGCCAAGAGTGCACCACCCCTGAAGGACTGGGGGCCACCGGGGATGACATACAGCATCTTCGATATGTAGAATGACTGGCAAAGGATGAGGATGCCTTTCCTGACTGAGGCTCATCTGTGAGTTTTAAACATTCATCAGAATATTGCACGTACTTTACCTGAACTGCAACTCCCAGCATTAAATGCGCAGACTTATGTAAAGCAGCCCATAGGGGGCGCGCAATAAAGTAAATGCCGAGCAGCAGCGAGGTGGTGTGCGTGGTTCTTCTCTGCACTACAAGCCTTTGAAAAAGAGAGAAATACGAAACGCGTCAGGCTAAGTTCTGTGGAGCTGTGAAAGGTATCGGAAAGGAAACGCTTCCATACCTGAGAGGCGGGCAGTGCTTGGGGCCCGTGTCAGCATTCGAGTGCCTCTTGCCAAAAGGAATCCAGGCCGGAGCATGATACATAGGCGGTGTCCTTGCCGCCGAGAGTGCACCACCCCTGAAGGACTGGGGGCCACCGGGGATGACATACAGCATCTTCGATATGTGGAATGACTGGCAAAGGATGAGGATGCGTTTCCTGACTGAGGCTCATCTGTGAGTTTTAAACATTCAGCAGAATATTGCACGTATTTACCTGAACTGCAACTCCCAGCATTAAATGCGCAGACTTATGTAAAGCAGCCCATAGGGGGCGCGCAATAAAGTAAATGCCGAGCAGCAGCGAGGTGGTGTGAGTGGTTCTTCTCTGCACTACAAGCCTTTGAAAAAGAGAAATTCGAAACGCGTCAGGCTAAGTTCTGTGGAGCTGTGAAAGGTATCAGAAAGGAAACGCTTCCATACCTGAGAGGCGGGCAGTGCTTGGGGCCCGTGTCAGCATTCGAGTGCCTCTTGCCAAAAGGAATCCAGGCCGGAGCATGATATATATATATATATATATATATATATATATATATATATATCCTTAAGTTACTGAAATAACACCCACTCTCAGAGTCCCATTAAAGGAAGGTTTATTTTCAGATTCAGGTAATGCGTTTGGGAAACGTACTTCCTTGATCACACATTGAACATAGTGACGACATACTCAATATATAGTCTCAGTAATGGATATCAAGAACGGACCAACACTGTGTACAATTATGAAAAACATGTTGGACATCTTAAAGTGCCTAAAATAAACACTTATTATAAAACATAATGTTCAAATCAGCACATTCCCACAGTTTGATGTATCCGTATTCTTTGGTACTATATTGTTACTATCAAATTACAAATACAAGGCATGGTCATCACAATTTATATGCTCGTGAGTAACCGTGCAACACAGGTATGTTGCACAGTGAGAACGACAGCGGCCATCTTAGGGTGCCCATGGGTGTAACGTATGTGCGTGGGGGCTATACCATACCACACCAAGGGAGACCTTGTGGGCAGTGTGAAGATGGAATTCACAGCTTGTGTGCAGTTCATAAGCTGCAGGCGGTGATAACTTATTTATAAAGCGAGTAAAATGAGCAGGTAGTAACTCGCCAAAGTGTTATATGCCCCTATCGGGCCGATTGTGTCTGAATACTTATTGCTTACACGTCAACAATGCTAGCACCAAGTGGCGGTTTCTATTTTGGTTACAATTGGTTCTCAGTGCCCTCACAGACCATGCATACAGATGAATTTCTCTGGTTTTATATGAGTCAAATGTCCAACTAACTATAACGTCCCTGAAACCTAAGGTTTTTTTCAGTGAATTTCTAAGGTTTTTTAAATGCTAATTCCTAACTATAATGTCACTGAAACCTATGGTTTTTTCACTTAATGTCTAAATATAATGTCCTTGAAACCTATGGTTTTTTCAGTGAATTTCTAAGGTTTTTTAAATGCTAATTTCTAACGATACCATGCCTGAAACCTATGATTTTTTTCAATTAATTTCAAAGTTTTTTTTAAATGCTAATTTCTAACTACAATGTTCCTGAAACCTATGTTTTTTTCTGTGAATTTCAAAGGTTTTTTAAATGCTAATTTCTATTTATAATGTTCATTAAACCTATGTTTTTTTTCTGTGTTTTTTAATTATCATCCCATTCTCAACTTGGTGAAAGCTGCAAATCTCACCACTCTTCCATCAATACCTTACACCAACAAAATCACGCCACAAAACAAGAGCCACATCTAATGCTAATGAAATGCACAGTAGGCGTTCCCGTGCAAAAAAACACGAAAACACAAAACACCACTTCCCCATATTTTCAACGACCAGGCAAATCTGCAATGCGATCCAAAAAGCAGGTGATAAGCCGAGTTAGCAGGAACAAATTAACATCAACCTTTAACTGGTGTAAGGAGGTCAAGTATCTACTCCATTATTTCGACCCAACTCACAGCCACATCTAAAGACCAACCCATGATACAGCTACTAATCATGCAGCTCCGACACCCAACAACGCCACAACACCCAGCCCCACCACCACCTGAACCTCCCCCCGGACCAACCCTCCCTACTAACACCGAGGCAGCACAAAACAGAACAACGGACCTTCCAAAACGCCATGCCCCTCAGCCACACAATAGCTGAATGTTGGGAGATGAGCAACCAACTATATATGAAGGAGGCAAGTCACCCATCACTGATAAAGCACACAATGCCAAGTGTAACGCTTATGTGCTGCACAAATCTCACTATGCAAAGCACAAACCTCTCCATGTGGAGATATATTATTGATACTTGTAGTGTAGTGCACAGTGGACGCAAAGATGTTACCTCAGGCAGTGAGGAAGATCTCGGTCATGTAGCTGTGTTGTCCCCCCCTGGAAGCGGAAGGGGAGTGGGCTGCTTCAACATACCCCACTCCAGCATAGGAGTATGAATAAATAGACCAGGCCCTAGGTGTGGTTCACTAGTGGGAAGACCAACAAGTCTGTCAGAACGGAAGCCCTCACCCTAGCACGTGGCAGCTGCCATAACCACGGGCCTCCTCGACACAGGGCTCCTGAGAACCCAGCGGCACAGCACCGCAGACTTGTGTCTGTACCGACTACTTCTTTCGATCAACACTACGAACAGCACGGCTCACAATTCAGATGTAGGGGTGATTGCAGATATCGCAGTCCAGTTCGCAAGACACGTTGCTCCCAGTGCGGCCACCTAGACCACGCATCAGCGCAGGGTGCGCACACAGTGTGCTTCAGGTGCTACTAACTCACTGCACCATAAGTTATCGCCACGTGGCCTTATCAACGCAGAAAAACATTGTTCCCAATGAGGCCGGCCGGCACCACGTCTCATCCCAGGGTGCGCACACGCTGAGTACTCCAGGTGCCACTAACTGTGCAGCTCAACTTAATGCCACATGCCTGTGCGCCCATCCTGACCGCTGCCTCCACCCTACACTGGAGTTACATGCTTCACAATTCAACACTAGTAGCAACGCAAATTGTGCAAGAAACTATAGTGGGTTAAGAAGACCCAATGTTCCCAATCTGTGCAGCTCAAGTCAACGTCACCTACCTGTGGGCCTTTGCTGACCGCTGCCTCCGGCCTACACTGTGGAAGACTGGTGACACATGGTGTCAACTAACCCTGTTCAACACAAGCCGATCCCACATGTGTAACTGTGTCCTGAGTCCTGAATGGCAGCAACCACAGCACCAGACTCCCTTCGATCACCAAGGGGTATTTCCACATGGAAGACTGGCAACACGTGATGCCACTGAACTGGTACTATGCAAGGTTTGTTTTGGTCACCAACGTATGCACGTGGCTGTGGACCCTAGCTCACCACTACCTTTGCCCTACACTGTGGCCGCCCGGCGACAAATGGTACCACTAACCGTCTTCAACACAAGCCGATCCCACATGTGGAACTGTGTCCTGAGTCCTGAATGGCAGTGACCCCAACTTGCCGGCAACCACAGCACCAGACTCCCTTCGATTAGTGTGGCGTATTTGCATATCGAAGTCATCAATGTGGAAAGTATTGCCGGCAAAAACATAACGCAAAAGATACATTTTTACACAAACTGTTGATTTCCCTTTCCACGTACAATAATTTCCAAAGGAAGAGTGAACAGTTTTATGTCAGCAATGAGACATACCATCACTAGAAAATCACCCAAAAATACTTGTAATTTAAAAAGAACAGAAGCATCGAAGTACAATAATGATTACAATACGGAGATTTTGAAGATGTGAAATGCAAATATGAACATACAAAATGATGCATATAACTCAATTGCTGTTTCTCACTATGTGACGTCATATATTACCAACTCCGAGAAGACAGAATTGAAAGAAATGTGGGAAGAAATTTCACAGGAGAAGACAATTAGGAAAAAAATGTACAGCTTCACTTTGAAGATACTTTCACATCGAGAAATTGGATCCTACCAATGTTCGGATCGATAGACATCTGCAAGTTTATATTCAAAGTCAACAGGAACCATCTGGATAAGTCTAGGTTTTCCTGCGGAACAAATCGAGTATTATTATAAATGTTATAAAACAAATTTGCGATGATATAGACTTACATTTCTTTGCTAGTCAAGAGAACTGTACAGAAAATAACAGTTGGATATGTCGAGGTGTTGATCAACAAATGGAAGACAATATTGTTGTGAAGTTTGAAAAAGAAATAACAAAGTTTAAAGTAGTTTCTGGTGAAAATCCCAACTATGTTTATATTTATTGCCGACGTACTTATTATAAAATTCAAACTAGGAAAGTAGATGTATTACCACTAACCCTGTTCAACACATATCGATCCCACATGTGTAACTGTGTCCTGAGTCCTGAAAGGCAGTCACCCCAAGTCCCTGGCAGCGACCACAGCACCACACTCCCTTCAATCACTGAGGCATATTTCGATATGCAAGGCCAGCAACACGTAGTCCTACTTACCCTCTTTAACACAAGCTGAGCCCACATGTGTAACTGTGTCCTGAATGGCAGTGACCCCAAGTCCGTGGCAGCAACCACAGCAGCATACTCTCTTTGATCAGTTAGACGTATTTCCATATGCATCGGCGGTGACACTTAGTGCCAATAACTCTGTTCAACACAAGACAATCCCACATGTGTAACTGTGTCCTGAGTCCTGAATAGCAGTCACCCCAACTCCGTACCACCACACTCCTTTTCATAAGTGAGGGGTATTTCCATATGCAACTACAGACTCCAGTAGGCAAGTAAGTATAACAGTCCTACACCCTACATATTATCCTTTTAGTATCCTTGCTTCAAGAACTTTTGTTTATATCAGTTATAGCTTTACTACAATGACCAAATTAATCTTCAAATGAAATCTAAAATGGAATACCAGTCTACACTGCAGGCAGTACAGCTCACAATTCCATGTTTAAATGCTAATTTCTAACATCAAGATTGTACTCAGAAAATACAACACTTCGTCAGTGTATTCTATACTTAGTTCATCTTTTCATCATACGCCTACACTGCACTCACTAGGGCTCCCAATGGAAATTATTTCTTCATTCATTAACTACAGAGTCCACTAGGCAAGTAACTATTACAGGCCGCAAATCTACATAATATACTTTTAGTATCCTTTCTTCTTGAATTTGTTTTATATCAGGACTACCTTTAGTACAATCACCAAATTAATTTTCAAGTACAAACGAACACTCAGCAGTCTACACGGCAGGCAACAGACCTCGCAATTTGAAATTTTAGACACGTGGTGACAACTAACACTGTCCAACACAAGCCGATCCCACATGTGTAACTGTGTCCTGAGTCCTGAATGGCAGTGACCCCAAGTCCATGGCAGCCACCACAGCAGCAAACTCTCTTTGATCAGTTAGACATATTTCCATATGCAGTGACCTAAAACTTCATGGCAGTGACCACACCACCACACTCCCTTCCATTAGTGAGGAGTATTTTCATATTGAAGGCTGGTGACAAGTGGTGCCACTGAACCTGCACTACTCAGGCCGGTGAGGTCACCAAAGTATGCATGTGTACTGTGGACCCTTGCTCACCACTACCTCTGGCCTACACTACGATCAGCAGGCCTCACAATTCAGATACAGTCTTAATTCCACATGACGCAGTCCTATAGCCAAGACACGCGGCTCCCAGTGCGGCCCGTCCACACCAAGCATCCTCACAGGCTCATACAGTCTCAATACTTCTGGTGCCACTAACCCTCTTTAATAGAAGCCGATCCCACATGGGTAAATGTGTCCTGAGTCCTGAATGGCAGTGACCCCAAGTCAACCACACAGCATACTCCCTTCGATTTGTGAGGCATATTTCGATATGCAAGGCCGGCGACACGTAGTCACACTAACCCTCTTTAACACAAACCGATCCCACATGTGTAACTGTGTCCTCAATCTTGAATGGCAGTCACCCCAACTTCGTGGCAGCGCCCACAGCACCAGACTCTCTTCAGTCTTATATGTTGTTCTTTTCTTTCAATACATGTTTTTATATGTAAATCTATACATGTCTAAGACTCTTCTTTGTCCAACCGCACAGGGACACTTCCGGGCCCAAGAAGGTTATTGGGGGTATGATGGTAATGTGGGAAGAGAGCGCATTACCTGCTGATGTGGGGAGAGACAGCGTCAAAGGGATATCATTCACAGAAAGAACTCCGATATGTTTCCACAAATACCTCGGATAATTGCCAGCTGACGGACTGAATCACAAAATGATTTTTCAATACTTATGTAGTGTGAGTTATGAACAGTTCGCACCCAGGCTCACAGAGGGACAGCTGCGGCCCATCCACTCCACTCACAGATGCAGTACTACGAGCCGTCCGCGCCATTGTAGCTATTCCTGCCCTGTTCCATCGTACGCCATGCCATGCCATGCCACGCCACTCAGATTACATTCCGACGATGCCACCACATACCTACCAGTCACAGGCATACTCGCTGTTGGTGTGCAGGTCAGTGGTCTAGTTCTCAACATCTCTCGGCCACTCCCTGAGGGCAGGTTTGCACACACACCAAATCCATCTGGCACATGCGTCACAGGCCATGTGACCATGCAAATATGATAGATCGACAACATCACATCCTTTATTGCCGGTGCTGACTAGATGCCGGACGCTCCAACTGTCTCAACCATAAATAGACTTTCAAAACTTGCGCAAAAGGTTACTCGCACCCTAATCTGTAAAGCCTTCAGGGGCCTACCACCCCCTTGGGGCGGACTTCACATGCACAGGGTTAGTGCCACACGAAGCTCATATGGCCATCAGGGGCCTAACACCACATGGCACAAACTTAACTTCCACAGGTTAAGCGGCCCCAAAGGCTGATGTGGTCTCTGCCATTGATGATTCAGGACTCAGCGACATCTATGCGATCCGCCAAGCACCTGATGTGGTCTCCGCCATTCAGGACTCAGCGACATATCTGGGATGCGCGGAGTTTTGACGGGCACGTGGAGAGCCCACTGCTGCACACTCTGGTGGCACCAGGTAATTATTTGCTCATCGATGCGCAGGGGCGGCAGTGTCTCTCTCTCTCTCTCTCTCTCTCTCTCTCTCTCTCTCGCTCTCTCTCACACTCTTCTTTTCCTTCTATCTCTTTCTCTCTTCCTTCTCCCTTTCTTAGTCCTTTTCTTTCCTTCCCTCTCTAGCTTTTTTTTCCTTCTTTTTCTCTTTGCCTCTCTTCTTTGATATGCGCATTATACACGTTCTTATTTTGTGCTTTATTTTCCAGGCTCTGTGGTCCACATCCATGGTCCCCACAGCAGTGTTCCACCTTGTTATTCTGTATTTTTTTGGATAAATTTGGTTTATTACTCTATCGTTGATATATGTTAATTAAAAAAATAAAGTTTGAACATTTTTTTTAATAATGTTTCTGGTTGTTTTCTTAACTGCTGTGTAACTCTTTCTTGTTCTTATTACTGTTATTGGATGAAGTCCACCTTGGTCTTAAATTTTGGAGGACTTATCGCGGGAATACTGGTGATGTCTGCATTTTCCACCAACTTCTGAATTGTGTGCTAGATTTATCTCAACTTTACTTCCATTAATGAAATGCAGACTAGCCCTTCCCATGCAAAAAGTCACAAGGTGCACCTTTGCGATTTATTCTAAATACTAAAATCCTGTAGTTAAATGCACTGATGTAGTGGCTGCACTCATAGTGTACACACAAAATCATTTACGAAACCTCATTGTATTTATATTGGGAATCTGGCATCAGGTGCTGGATCTTGACGAGATACACTGCCCAGTTCATATATTGCCCTGCACACGCAAAAAATCACAACACAACTTTCACACCAACTGCAATGCAAAACAAATTTCGGTGGGATTTTACACCTGCTTTCTGATGGTGAAGACTTCCTGCACCTTGAAAGAGAACACATCCAAGAGCCACAACAGAACACCCACAGGTGCCATAGAATAAATGAGCATGATACAGGGATACTCATGAGGGCCTCAAGACTCTTTGGAACAACTCCGGGACTGCCAACGCCCCCAAACCCGCATCTGAGCAAGTGTGTCCCTCTGGTCATTTTATTAGCATGATAGGCACCAGCCCTGCAACATCACAGTGTGCTATCACCTCAGCGTTGGCAGTGAGCCTGGACATGTACCTATGCATGCATATTCCTGCATGCACAACCGGCATCCGGAGTACACAGGTCAGCACAGGGGTGTGCCTATCCGACAACAGGAACAGTGTGTCTCGGACATCTCTGTGTACAGGAAGTGCGGGAGGTGTGTCTCTGTGTTCTGGTGTGGCCTGCCACAAAGGCCGCAGCAGTAGATGTTGTAAAGTGGCATGCACCACCTCCAAATGGCACTGCGATGGTGTAGTTGGAATGCAGCAGCACATGCGCAAATAGGCATTACAATGGTGTGCCGTACAAGTGCACGAGATACAGCAGCGCACCGTACAAAGGTGTGGAAGCTCGTGGGATGAAGGAGCAGCTGTTTGCAACATAACAGACCGTGAACTCCCCATGTGCCATGTGCTGGGCATCTCATCCATGATGACCATGGTCGCAGACATTCCACAACACCAACGACCCGCCTTTGTACACATCCTCTATGAATGCAGCGTGTTTTTCACTTCTATGCTCATTCACTGGTGTGATGTTGTCGAGTTGTGTGACTTGTGCTTCTTGTTGGTGTGTTTCATTTTGGCCATTGTTTGTCTATACTTGTGCTATACTTAATTGTGCATGTATGCCAGTCTGCTCATCTCCCCCTGTCCCCCCACTCCTTGCTTCTTCCTCTTCCTGGAGCTGTTCTGTCTATAATTTTGTTGCTCCACACATAAATACATGTAAAGAACAAATTAGAATAGTTCCCTGATTCTTTTAGGTTTCAAAACTTCTCTCTCTTAGGTTCTTTTTAATTTTCCATATAAACAGTTTTTTTAAATATTCAACAACACATAGAAGTCAGAAGTGCAAAGTATTCTATCAACGCACTTTCTAGAACATTCTACAACACGTGGAGGTTAAAAGTTCATCAATCTTTTTAAGCTTGACCATATTTTATTCCATAATTTTCTCGAACCTTTAACGGCACGAACAGGTTAAAAGTTCACAATTGTTTTAAGTTCGAACAGTGCCTTCCAAATGGAAGTAGCAGGTGTGGTTGAGTTGACAACTTTTATCCTATGATATGTACTTCACGTTGAAACTGCTTTTTCTTAACCAATCACAAAGATGCTTTTCCACAAAACGAATGTGCACCCTACTTAAAAAAAATAATGCTTTTCGTCTCCCAATCACGTATCATTTTGTATGGCAATAAAAAGTAGTTCCCCATCTTTAAACATATCTCTTATTCTACCAAGAAACTGCATGAGCTACAGACATCTTTCCATACCTTCCAGCCATACCTTCAAAATGCTAGTGTGGATCGTAGGACATAGCTATATTTTCTGGTGCAAGAGGTATGTAGAACAGAGACGTATTGACTTAGACCTAGGTTTACAAAATGTGGACATTAAATGGTTTGGACAGAGAGGATTGAAGTGGCACCAATCGTTACCTTTGGTTAAAACCTGTTTGCATCTCCAACACCCTGACCGCATGATTGTGCACTGTGGTGGAAACGATCTAGGCACATTGACTGGGGTTGGTTTGGAAATGCTTTTGAAGGACACCTTTGGACAATTGATGTTACTTTTCCCTCAAACTGTTTTTGTATATTCCAATATATGCCAAAGACAGAAGTGGAAATGGTCAAAACTATTTTGTCCTCAGATTGAAATATCTAGGAAGAAACTCAACAAAGCTGTGTCTGCATACCTCAGAGACCACAAAATTGGGTCCATCTACAACAACAACATACGTTTTGATATGGCTGATATCTACAGAAGTGATGGAGTACACTTCACAGATCACGGAAATTGAGTTTTCCTGAATAACTTGAAGCGGTGCATTTGCACTTGTATGTAGCTCCAACTAATCAACACAAGGGCTCTTTTTAGAGCCACCCTATAACTGACAACTTAGGCCCGCTATTTTAGGGACAGGTAACGGCAACTCCCGGACACTCGCCAAAATGTATTCTCCACACAGCTGTGATGGAGCGGCCAGACCATCTGACTTTGCAGCACAGAGCTCTCGCTTTGATCACCACCTCTACTCCCCCATAGGGGTGAGTAGTTTGCGCTTTACAAATACTGAATTGAATTACCTTCGCACTCCCTATACAACACCACCTAAGCACCATATACAAGTTTGACAAGTGTGACACAGTACCCAGAGCACATGACTTCACAGCATAGCAAACACAGGTTCACGGTTTCATACCCGAGTCCAGCAGCAGCTCAATTTAGAAGCATGACACTCTAGGCAATATCTCACTTAATTTCCGTACCCAGCACTTTCAGACCAGTAGGGGTCAGTAGTTCACCGGCTTTACCCCGAGTCCGTCAGCAGCTCTGCTTACACACCCAGCGCCATCAGACCAGTAGGAGTGAGTAGTTTGCACTTTACAAATACCGAAATGTTTTCATACGTGCAAATTTACCTTCACACTCCCTGTATAACACCCCCTAAGCACCATACACAAGTTACAATGTTCGAAAAAAAAAGTTCCTCCGAGTCGGTATAACTACATACTAACACTAATTGGACAGATATAGCACAGCGGCCAGAGCACATGACTTCACAGCATATGACTCACTGTTTGGACTCACGCTTTTATCCCCGAGTCCGGCAGCAGCTCAGCCTAGCACCATGAGACTGTACACAATACCTCACATATTTTCCGTACCCCAGGACTTTTAGACCAGTACAGGGCAGTAGTTCATCCTAGTAGGTATAAACACATACTGACACTACTTCCACAGGTGTAGGGTAGCGGCCACGGCACATGACTTCACACCATAAGACACACAATTTGGGCTCATGCTTTAATCCCCGACTCCCGCACCAGCTCACCTTAGCACCATCAGACTCTAGGCAATACCTCACTTAATTTCCATACCCAGCACTTTCACACTGCTACGGGTGAATACTTCGCTTCACACCCCGTCTATTGCACACCCTAAACACGCCACAGAGGTTACAGTTCTCCTACCCTCCTCTTTCCCACTTTCTCCCCTTTTTTCCCCTTACTCGCTTCGACAGAATCACAAAATGGTGGCCAACACTTCCTAGTTACAACCGCTCACAGCCAATAAGCAACAAGTTTGTGCCGTAACGCCTCAGCCAATCAGATGGCAGAATTCCCAAATATCGACGTCTGTAAATTTTGATATTTCTCAAAAACTACGGAGTGGATTTACACTAAATAAACAAAAGCGTTCTTTCTAGACCAAGACCCTTCTCCCTGCCAAATTTGGGGTAATTCCGTTCGACCTGTAGCCTTGTCTAAAGTTTCCTATGGAAATTAACATGGAGAAAACACGTTTTGGGACCCCCTTTTTTCTCATCCCCCCCCTTGATGAATCACTCCCAAACGTCCCACATAGGAGCTGATATGAACAAAGAATTAATTTGGAAAATTTAATGAAGATTCATCAAACGACGCCAAAGTTATAAGCAAAATAAAAAATGTTCTTCCTATGGAAACTTGGTATATATATATATATATATATATATATATATTCAATGAAAAAACCAAAGGTTTCACACATGTTATAGTTAGCTGGACATTTCACTCGTAAAAAACCATTGAAATTCCCCCGTTATAGTTAGTTCAGCTAACTATAACTCGCGCGCCCGCAATGCACTACTGATGACGTCACATATTACATCACTCATGACATGGTCACTGACATCACTGATGACATCTCAAATGACATCACTGATGACATCATCCAGTGATTGTGTGTTTTTCTGAAAATTAAATATGTTTTATATTTATGTATATCTCAAGGTCAATGGAAGAATAAATGGGTATATAAGTGTCTAAATGGATGTATTTTTTGGGAATTTTTTTTGTGTAACTGACTGATTAAGTGTATCATAGTGAATACATGGCTTACTGAGTAATCTTTAAATATGAAAATATCTGTATCAGTTTCTTACTTTGTGTATAAGTGGCTGCATGGGTTGGTGAGTAGCTACATGAGTGTCTATATAGGTTATTAGTTGGTTTTTTATCAGTATGAGTGTCTGAGTTTCTGTATGGTTCGGTGGGGGGTATTACTTAGTGCATAGGTGCATGAATGAGTGACTCACTGTTTGTATGTGTTGAATACAGCATGTGTGCAGGACTGTATGGGTGGATGAGTGTGTGCATGGGTGTGTTAGTGAGTGAATGACTGTCTCTATAGTGTCTTTATGAGTAACTACATATGTTTTAAACTAGTATATGTGACTATTGGTGTATAAAAGTGAGTATATGTGAGAGTGAGAGATTGGAAGAGTTCCTGTATGAATAAGTATGTGTTTCTATAAGTTATTGTTTAAAAGAGTAAGTATATGTAAGTTTCTGTAGAAGTAAGTGTGGTGGTGTGTGTATAACTGTATATGCAAGTAAATGGATGTTTGATTCTTTATTAGCATGAGTGACTATGTGTGTGAGTAACTATGGATGAGTGGCGTTGTGTAACAGGATGTATAGGTGTATGAATACATATGATGAGTGAGTACATGTATGAGTGACTGTAGAGGACTGTTGGTGAATGACTGTATGTGTATGTGGTTCTTAGAATTACTGAATAGGTTGTTGTAACTGATATTGATATGTTCATTATTTTGAACATTTTAGTTTCTATTTTTGAATGTGTGTTTCAATGGTTATATTAGGGGAAGAGGAGGTCTGCAACTCTATCACAAGGATGATGTCATCAGTGATGTCATGAGTGATGTCAGTGACCATGGCATGAGTGATGTAATATGTGACGTCATCAGTAGTGCATTGTGGGCGCGCGAGTTATAGTTAGCTGAACTAACTATAACGGGGGAATTTCAATGGTTTTTTACGAGTGAAATGTCCAGCTAACTATAACATGTGTGAAACCTTTGGTTTTTTCATTGAATTTCTAAGGTTTTTTAAATGCTAATTCCTAACTATAAAGTGTGTGAAACCCATGGTTTTTTCAGTGAATTTGCAAGGTTTTTTAAATGCTAATTCCTAACTATAACGTGAGTGAAACCCATGGTTTTTTCAGTGAATTTGCAAGGCTTTTTAAATGCTAATTTTATTTTTTTTTATTTTTATTTTTTACATATTTTTATTTTCTATCCTTTTTTAAAGACTATGGTTAAATTTTAAAAATTCTACAATATGTTTTTATTTTACCATTTTTATAAAATAAACAGGTAAGATTTATTAGTATAACATATTTTTTTTATTTATTTTTTTTTATTTTTTTTTTTAACTTGCGCGTTCGGTAAGCGCACGTCTTGCTTTAATTACATTAGATTTCTACGCTGTTTGCGTTCATTTACGCAATTTGCGTAGACGCACAGCGCGTAACGCGTACGCTTCACGCGCACATTACGCGGAAGTGAAGGGGCGTGCCTGTTTTGCGCGTGCGCATGTCTTTTTTACGCGCATGCGTACTTTTGCCGTAAGCGTAACGTACGCGTACGGTAGATCATGTGATCAAGAAACAAGACTTTTGATTGGTTTTTACAACTTTCAGTTCTAGAACTCTCCTACACCACACCCATTCCCCTAATTTCTGCTTGTGATCCCTTAGGAGAAGGAGCTGGGTTGTCTTTGTGATACGATGGCAGAACAGAAGAGCCCTTCTGAGAGTGAGGCTAGCAGCACTACCTTGAGGCAGAGAACGAGGAAACAAAAGACCTCTTTCATATGGGAGTATTTTTCTTTTGCAGAGGGCCAGCAAAAGGTAAATGCACCCTTAGTGACTTGTAAGCTGTGTAAGCGTGTACTTTCAAGAGGGAATCCCAACAAGAAGTATTCCTTCGGGAATCACACCATGTTGAGACACCTTAAGGATGTACACAGAAGGACACATGCTCGACATACTGAAGGTAACCCTTCAGTAAGTCAACCAAGCACATCCACAGCAGCTCAGCCTGGACCATCATCTGCAGGGCCGAGTCCTTCTTCTGCAGGTCAGGTGAGCCCTTCATCTGTGGTGAGAGCATCTCCTTTTTCTTCTCCTCTGGAAATTAACCCTCGGTTTCTGAGGGTTGAAATACGGTGCGCCACTTGTCATGATCTAATTTGTTATAGGGAGACCAGTATTTCCCTAGTGAACAATAAAATAGATCAGCACATTTGTCGTACCGTCTAATATTCCCATTCTTTCTTTCCTCTGTCCCTGCATGAACACAACAGCTCTTTTACGAGCCAACCTTACCTTTCAACTTTTTTTTATATATTTTTTAAAACTTTTTTTTGATTTTTTTTTTTTACCGTACGCGTACGGTACGCGTAAATTATTTATTTTTTTTTAAAAAAAACACTAAAAATCAATTATCACATTACAAGGTCCTTGAGAGACTACAATGAAAAACTGAAAATGTGATTGTGGATAAGTGGAAAACAGGGACCATGACATTTTTGACTTACCATAACCACTCAAAAAAATATTTATTCATTTAAATTTTTTTTTAATTGCTTTAAAAATGGTTCTAGTTTTCGAAAATTTTCTATCTCAATCTGAAAAAAAAAGAAAAAAGTATTAATATTTAATAAAACATTTTATAATACAGTACACATATTTACATATTTTTCAAAAAAAAATGTTGCCTTTTTTTGCTGTTTTCAGAATATATTGCATTTCACTATAAATTGTGAAAGCAATTGCATTCATCATTTAACAGCGGGCAAAAAAAAAATAACAATCTCAAAGATTGTATACTTACTACTCTTTTTTTTTTTGGCAAGTGATAAACACTTTTACAGTCTGTCACATTTTGAATCCACTTTTCAGATTCTTAAAAAAGCACATGTCCAAACTGCTTTTTCAGACCAGCACCATGTGTAACCTGGGTGACTGACTACACTCCAGCAAGGGCAACCAGCCTTAGTGATGCTGAATGTATTTGCATTACTGACTGAAACCTCAAACCCCACTCGCTTGTGAATACTGTGCATGATTCCACAGGGTAGGCAGCTGGGTGTGTGCTAAGAGTCTGCTTCTGCACCAAAAAATGGCTCCCCCTTTCCATCTAATGCAACTGTGAAATCACCAGAGCAATACGCAATAAATCTCTGCCTGTAATTCCTATTTGCACACAGTCATGTTTTCACATTAGTCACAAAACGAAATTTCTTTGCCAATTTGAAAGCACACTTACTACTCTTTTTTTTGGCAAGTGATAAACACTTTTACAGACTGACACATTATGAATCCACTTTTCAGATTCTTAAAAAAGCACATGTCCAAACTGCTTTTTCAGACCAGCACCATGTGTAACCTGGGTGACTGCCTACACTCCAGCAAGGGCAACCAGCCTTACTGATGCTGTATGTATTTGCAACCTCAAACCCTTAAAGTATTCTTTATTTTTACCAGTACACCTTAATTTATCGTGAAAACATAGTCCATATTATTTTACATGTTCCTCACATTTAAATTTCTCCCAAAACAGAAAATAATAAACACAACTTCAACAAAAGGAATTCCATTTCTATTATTCATTTCTTAATTTACCATATACATCCCCTCTCAAACTCTAAACTCACCTTTAAAATTAGTTAGCTGTGAAAGAAATGTGGCACTCAAACAGCAGATTATCAGAGCCAGGATCTCTGTTCTTTACACCTCTCTCCTCTCAGCAGAACCAGATAATGGCAAACTTTCCCTCTCTTTTTCCACACATATACATGTTAATTTCAAATCTCAGTGCTTCCCCCTTTTTTTCAAATGTAATCACACATTTCTATTGGTTGAAAACCAACCCTTTTCCAAAAGTACCCTTCCCCCAACTTGACTTCTGCCTAGTACCCTTCCCCCAACTTGACTTCTGCCTGCTACCATAGCAACAGCTCATGGAATACTGCTGTGTGGAGTTAGGTCAGAAGTTCACCAAACAATGTTTCAATTCCACAGAGCAAGAGTGCTTGACTTTTCAAACCTAACAGCAAATCCATAGTACTGTTCTTTGGTAACACATTTTTCTGTACCAATACAAAACATGCTTCTATTAATTTACACATACAGCCTAGTTTTTATTCTAGAATGGTATGAAACAGCCAATCAGTTTTTTTTTATGAAAAAAATATGTATGCCTCCATTTCCAAACTGTCTTTCATTTCTTTTTACCATTCTACTGAATTACACCTCTTGAGTGCATCCAGTTCTCCTTTGAAGATGTTCACAGTGTGGATTGTAGGGCACAGCTATGTCTTCTGGAGTGAAAAGTTTGCAGAGAAAACAGGTATGGTGACAGACCTTGCTTTGCCAAATGTAGACATTAAATGGATGGGTCAGAGAGGGTTAAAGTGGCACCAATTGATGCCATTGGTGAAATCCTTCATGCAAATCCAACACCCTGACCTCATAATAGTGCACTGTGGTGGCAATGACCTAGGCACTTTGACTGGGGTAGGTCTGGAAATGCTTATGAAGGAGACCTTTGCACAACTGTTTTCACTTTTCCCTAAAACTGCCTTTGTGTTTTCTAACATATGCCAAAGGCAAAAATGGAACTGGTCCAATCATTTCTGTCCGCAGATTGACAAAGCAAGAAAGCACGTCAACAAATCTGTTTCTGCTTTCCTCCGTGACTATGGTATGGGTTCCATTTACCACAACAACTTGCGTTACGACATGCAAGACATTTAGAGGAGATGGTGTGCACTTCAATGATGAAGGGAACAGAGTCTTCCTCTTGAACCTTAGACTCTGCATCGGTACTTACTTGTAGGTACCACTAAAAAATCACTTCATAAACACAACGGCTCTTTTTAGAGCCCCCTAATATCTAAACTCTTAAATCTGCATTTCATTTCTTTTATTTTATTTTTTTTCTACCGTACGCGTACGTTGAGCTTACCGTACGCGTACCCCGCGATTTTTTTAAAAATCAATAAATTTTTTCTTTGTACTTTTCTGTCCTTCTTTGACCCCCTTACAAATGTTAGGGGGTCTGTTACTCTCCTCCTTGCCCCCTTTTCAAGATATCACTCTTTTTTTTCTGAGTGAAACACACGAAATGGCGGCCGCCGCTTCCTGGTTTCGGCCGATTCGAATGTTTACTAAGATCTAAGAGCCAATCAGAATCGCGCACGCCACCGTATGCGTACGGTAAGCGCACCGTAAGCTGGCTCAGATATATATATTGATTTAAAGGCTATTTTCTCAGAATCTACTGAACAGATTTACACCAAACCTACAAAAGGCACTTCCTTGACGTGAGGACTACCTCTCTGCCAAATTTCTAGTAATTCTGTTCAGCCGTTCGGGCTGTAGCTGTGTCTAAAGGTCCTATGGAAAAATGCATGGGAAAAACGCGTTTTGGGACTACCCTTTTATCTCAGCCCCCGCTTGACGAATCCCCTCGAGACTTTGAGGGTAGGAGCGGAGCGTAGCGCCCCACCTATTTTGAAAAATTCACGAGGATTCGCCAACCGGCGCCAAAGTTATTCAAAATAGAATGTTGCGGATTTCCTATGGAAACGTGGTCCTAACTATAACTACCTACTGGCGACCGCCAGTAGGTAATATATATATATATATATATATATATATATATATATTCAGTTAAAAAACCATAGGTTTCAGGCACGTTATAGTTAGGAATCAGCATTTACAAAAACCTTCGAAATTCACTGAAAAAAACATAGATTTCAGGGGCGTTATATTTAGCTGGACTTTTCACTCATACAAAACCATTGAAATTATCCTGTTATAGTT
The DNA here is from genome assembly GCF_964204655.1 of Triturus cristatus. Classification (NCBI taxonomy): domain Eukaryota; kingdom Metazoa; phylum Chordata; class Amphibia; order Caudata; family Salamandridae; genus Triturus; species Triturus cristatus. The sequence continues at coordinate 109,746,261 of NC_140587.1, forward strand.
AGTTCAGCTAACTATAACTCGCGCGCCCGCAATGCACTGCTGATGACATCACATATTACATCACTCATGACATGGTCAGTGACATCACTGATGACATCTCAAATGACATCACTGATGACATAATCCAGTGAATGTGTGTTTTTCTGAAAATTACATATGTTTTATATATGTATATCTCAAGGTCGATGAAAGAATAAATGGGTATATAAGTGTCTAAATGGATGATTTATTTTTTAAAAAACCACTGTGCCTTCTACGAGGCCGGGTCACCCCTCCTGCTGCCAAACGCCTTCCTGTCTGCCTGCCAGAGCGACCCAGCCGCAGCTGAGCCGCCCGTCATCGCCGATTCCCGCCGCTGCCTCCCTGCGGCCCCGCCCACCTCCAGCCCATTGGCCGCCCCGCTCCTGCCTCCCAGCTGACCCGCCCTCCCAGCTCCAGATTTAAGTGAAGCGCTGCTGGCGATTCAGGAGTGACCACTGTGCCTTCTACGAGGCCGGGTCACCCCTCCTGCTGCCAAACGCCTTCCTGTCTGCCTGCCTGCCAGAGCGACCCAGCCGCCGCTGAGCCACCCGTCATCGCCGATTCCCGCCACTGCCTCCCTGCGGCCCCTCCCACCTCCAGCCCATTGGCCGCCCCACTCCCACCTTTCAGCTGACCCGCCCTCCCGGCTCCAGATTTATGACGCCCCCAGAGCGGCCGCGCAGCGGACGTGCGCAGCTGGAGCGCCGATTGAGCGCCGAAGGTGCGCCAAAGGTAAGCCCGTCTGCGCCCGTCCGTGCCTGGACCGCGCCCAGTGTCAGGACCCCTGGCCCCCGCAGACCCCAGCCTGCCCGCCGGATGTACGACGCCGCCACCCTCAACGCCCTCAACGCCGGCCGAGTCCCGGGCTGCTACCGCGCTACCCCGAGACGCACCCACGGACCCTTCTGCTGCAACTCCTGTAAGTTCACCTGCTTCCGGACCTGCACTACACCTGCACCAATCAAGATCAAGATGAGCAACAGCAGCAGCCACCTGAAATACATCCTGCTCAACACCCGCTCCGTCCACAGGCACGCCATCGAGATCTGGAACCTACTCGACATCACAGCCCCAGACGTCGCCTTCTTCACGGAAACCTGGATGAACGCCTCCTCAGCGCCTGACATCGCCATCGCCATCCCAGATGGCTACAAGATCATCCGAAGGGACCGCATCAACCACACCGGAGGAGGCATCGCCATCGTCCACAGGAACACCATCCGCATCACGACCAACACCGACGACACCCTCGCAATAGCCGAGCACCTGCACTTCCAAGTCCACATCAACCCCAAGACCACCCTCAGAGGCACCCTCATCTACAGACCCCCGGGACAACGCACACAATTCAGCGAAGACATCGCCGACTTCATCAGCCCACACGCCCTCTGCTCCGCTGACTACATCCTCCTAGGGGACCTCAACTTCCACCTGGAGAACAACAACGACCGCAACACCACCACCCTGCTGGACAACCTCGCCAACCTGGGACTCAAGCAGCTGGTCACCACCCCCACCCACTACGTCGGACACACACTCGACCCCGTCTTCTCATCCAGCAAGGACATCGCCTTCAGCCACGCCACCGGACTCCACTGGACCGACCACAGCTGCGTCCACTTCAGCTTCGGCAGGACCACGATCCACCACCACCAGCAACAGGTTGCACGCAGGAGCTGGAACAAGATCACAGCCGACCAGCTCGCGGCCTCCCTGAGCATGAACCCGCCCACCAGCACAACGAACCCCAGCCAGGCGGCCACCAACCTCACGAAGTGGATCAGCGACTGCGCAGACGAGCTCGCCCCCCTGAGGAACCCGCCTAGCAGACCCGGTAGCAAGAGAGCCCCATGGTTCACCGACTAACTCAAAAGCTCCAAGAAGAACTGCCGAGCCCTCGAGAAAACCTGGCGCAGAGACCCAACACCGGACAACATGACTGCCCTCAAGCTCGCCACCCGAAAACACCACCAACTCATTCACGCCACCAAGAAAACCGCATTCAAGGAACGACTGGACAACAACGCACACAACAGCAAGGAACTCTTCAACATCGTCAAAGAGCTCTCCAACCCCAACGCCGGAAACAACGACATCACCCCTTCGCAAGACCTCTGCAACTCCCTCGCCTCCTACTTCCACAACAAGATCGTGGACATACACAACAGCTTCAGCACTCAACCGACGAACGCCACGACCGAACCACCGCCCCCCACCACCACCGGCGCCTGGACCCCGATCAGCACCGAAGACACCGTCCGCACGATGAACTCCATCCACTCCGGATCTCCGACCGATCCCTGCCCTCACCACGTTTTCAACAAGGCCGACGCTGTCATCGCACCCCACCTGAGGAACATCATCAACACCTCCTTCGACACCGCTAACTTCCCGGAGAGCTGGAAGCACGCCGAACTCAGCGCCCTACTCAAGAAGCCATCGGCCGACCTCACCGACCTCAAGAACTACCGCCCCATCTCGCTGCTCCCATTTCCCACAAAAGTCATCGAGAAGACCGTCAACAAGCAGCTGGCCGCCTTCCTCGAGACGAACGGATCCCTCGACCCCTCGCAGTCTGGCTTCCGGGCCAACCACAGCACCGAGATCGCAGCCACCGATGACATCCGAGCGCTACTCGACAACGGAGAAACAGCGGCCCTCATCCTCCTCGACCTCTCCGTGGCCTTCGACACTGTCTGCCACCGTACCCTAGTACAACGCCTCAGCAACATCGGAGTCCAAGAAAAGGCACTGGAGTGGATCATCTCCTTCCTCGCCGGAAGGACACAGAGAGTCCGCCTCCCTCCGTTCAGATCTGAAGCCACCGAAGTCATCTGCGGCGTTCCTTATGGCTCCTCGCTCAGTCCTACTCTCTTCAACATCTACATGAGCCCCCTCGCAGACATCGCACGCCAGCACAACCTCAACATCATCTCCTACGCTGACGACACCCAGTTGATCCTCTCCCTCACCAACGACCCCGCCGCCGCCAGAGCCAACCTTCACAAAGGGATGAAAGAGGTAGCCGAATGGATGAAGAACAGCCGCCTGAAACTGAACTCGGACAAGACGGAAGTCCTCATCCTGGGATCCTCACCCGCCGCTTGGGACGACTCCTGGTGGCCCACCGCCATAGGCAGCGCACCCAAACCAACAGACCACGCACGCAACCTGGGCTTCATCCTGGACTCCTCCCTCTCCATGACCAGACAAGTCAACGCTGTCTCCTCGTCGGGCTTCAACATCCTGCGCATGCTACGCAAGATCTTCCGGTGGATCCCCACCGAGACCAGGAAGACGGTCACCCAGGCTCTCGTCACCAGCCTTCTGGACTACGGCAACTCCCTCTACGCTGGAACCACCGCCAAACTCCAGAAGAGACTCCAGCGGATCCAGAACGCCTCAGCACGACTCATCCTGGACATCCCCCGTCGCAGCCACATCTCCAGACACTTGAGAGACCTGCACTGGCTCCCGGTCAACAAGAGAATCACCTTCCGTCTCCTCACCCACGCACACAAAGCCCTACACAACCAAGGCCCAGGTTACCTCAACAGCCGCCTCAACTTCTACGCTCCCAAACGCCAGCTTCGATCGACCAGCCACGCCCTCGCCGCCGTCCCCCGCATCCGAAGAGCCACCACAGGGGGACGATCCTTCTCCTAACTCGCCGTCAAGACATGGAACTCCCTCCCCACCCACCTCCGCCAGACCCTGGACCACGTCGCCTTCAGGAAGCAACTCAAGACTTGGCTGTTCGAGCAGTAGCGGACCCCCCAGCGCCTTGAGACCCTCTGGGTGAGTAGTGCGCTATATAAATGCGATGATTGATTGATTGATTGATTGATTGATTGATTGTATAACTGACTGAATACGTGGCTTATGTTTAAATATGTAAATATCTGTATCAGTCTCTCACTTTGTGTATAAGTGGCTGCATGGGTTGGTGAGTAGCTACATGAGTGTCTATATAGGTTATTAGTTGGTTTTTTGAGTATCAGTATGAGTGTCTGAGTGTCTGTATGGTTCGGTGGGGGGTATTACGTAGTGCATAGGTGCATGAATGAGTGACTCACTTTTTGTATTTGTTGAAGACAGCATGTGTGCAGGACTGTATGGGTGGGTGAGTGTGTGCATGGGTGTGTTAGTGAGTAATTGGCTGTCTCAATAGTGTCTTTATGAGTAACTACATATGTTTTGATCTAGTATATGTGACTTGGTGTATATAAGTGAGTATATGTGAGAGTGAGAGATTGAAAGAGTTCCTGTATGAATAAGTATGTGTTTCTATAAGTGATTGTTTAAAAGACTAAGTATGTGTACTTTTCTGTAGAAGTAAGTGTGGTGGTGTGTATTTAACTGTATATGCAAGTAAATGGATGTTTGATTCTTTATTAGCATGAGTGACTATGTGTGAGTAACTCTATGGATGAGTGGCGTTGTGTAACAGGATGTATAGGTATATGAGTACATATGATGAGTGAGTACATGTATGAGTGACTGTATAGGACTGTTGGTGAATGACTGGATGTGTATGTGGATCTTAGAATTACTGAATAGGTTGTTGTAACTGGTATTGATATGTCCATTGTTTTGAAAATTTTAGTTTCTATTTTTTAATGTGTATCAAAGGTTATATTAGGGGGAGAGGAGGTCTGCCACTCTATCACAAGGATGATGTCATCAGTGATGTCATTTGAGATGTCATCAGTGATGTCATGAGTGATGTCACTGACCATGTCATGAGTGATGTAATATGTGACGCCATCAGCAGTGCATTGCGGGCGCGCGAGTTATAGTTAGCTGAACTAACTATAACGGGGAATTTCAATGGTTTTGTACGAGTGAAAAGTCCAGCTAAATATTACGCCCCTGAAATCTATGGTTTTTTCAGTGAATTTCTAAGGTTTTTTAAATGCTAATTCCTAACTATAACGTGCCTGAAACCTATGTTTTTTTCAGTGAATTTCAAAGGTTTTTTAAATGCAATATCTAATTATGCCTACCGAGATACGACAGGTGACGAAAGAAGAAAAAACGCACAGAAAGAAAAAAAAGAAATGCAGAAAGAAGCAACAGAAGTCCTCAAAGATGAAGAAAAGTGCAGAAAGAAGGATAACATGCAGAAAGAACAAACAGAAGAGCAGAAAGAAGCCTTGTTGCAAAATCATCCTGTACCCCCAACTTTTTCAGACGGATACTGGTGGTAACTGAGTCTGACTAACCAGTCCTAGAGCCAGTGCTATGTTAAAAGACACTCAGAATACTGTGAAAACACCAACATACACTAGGGAACACTATGCAATGGGGTCCCCCTGCGATTAGCATGACCTCCTCTGGTAGCCCCTAGTATATAATAGGGCAGGGGATTAAAACTACCTCTTAAAACACGCCACAGGGTGTGTTTGCACACGTCACCTCAGGCCCCGTCCCCTCCCTTCCCCACTGTGTAAACATGCCCTGTGGCCATTTTAAGTTGGGAGATTAAGTCCCCTTGAATCCTGAGGGTCCCTAGGGTCCAACTAGACCACTAGGTACCTCTAGTAAGCGCCACAGAGCTGCGTTGCAGAGAGATGTAAAAAGGGGCACGGCCTAGACCACCTCTGCAACGCATCGCTGTGGTGCTTACTGGAAGCACCTGGTGGGCTAGTTGGCCCCCAGGGTCCCTCAGGATTGAAGGGGAATTATTTCCCCAACTTAAAACGCGCCACAGGGCTTGTTTGCACACATTAACTCAGGCTCCGTCCCCTCCCTTCACCATTGTGTAAACACGCCCTGTGGCCGTTTTTAGTTGGGAGATTAAGTTCATTTGAATCCTGAGGGTCCCTAAGGTCCAACTAGCCCACTAGGTACCTCCAGTAAGCGCCACAGAGCTGCGTTGCAGAGAGGTGTAAAAAGTGGCATGGCCTGGACCACCTCTCTGCAACGCAGCTCAGTGGCGCTTACTGGAAGCACCTGGAGGGCTAGTTAGCCCACAGGGACCCTCAGCATTGAAGGGGAATTATTTCCCAACTTAAAACGTGCCATAGGGCGTGTTTGCACACGTCACGTCAGACCCCATCCCCTCCCTTCCCCACTCTGTAAACACGCCCTGTGGCTGTTTTTTAAGTTGGGAGATTAAGTCCCCTTGAATCATGAGGGCCCCTAGGGGCCAAATAGCCCACTAGGTACAACCAGTAAGCGACACAGAGCTGCGTTGCATAGAGGTGTAGAAAGGGGCGTTGCCTCAGAACACTTGTCTGCAACGTAGTTCCCTGGCGCATACTGGAGATACCTGTTGGGCTAGTTGGCCCTCAGGGACCCTCCGTATTGAAGGGAAATTAATTCCCCAACTTACAACTGGCCAGGGTGCGCATTTGCAAAGTGCTGCAAGGAGGGAGCGTGGCCTCCGGCGCGATGCCCGTCTTTTATTTTTTTTTAAGTAGGAGGGCTTTGTGGCCCCCCTTCTTTTACTAATTTATTGGCCCTGGGTACCCCATCCCCCAGAGCATGCACCCTAATTTTTTTTGTTGAAAAAACTTAATTTGGCCCTCCCGAGGCCTTAATCGGCCCCGGGGACCCCAACCCCCGGGTCATGGCCTTTTTTTTTTTTAATACTTTAGGAGGGGGCTGCGTTGCCCCCCTCCTCAGGCCACTTATGGCCCCGGGGACCCCATCCCCCGGGGCCGGCCTTTGTTTTTTATTATTTTAAAAAATATATATTTATAGAAAAACCTAGGACATGCTGGATAAACCGTATGTACCTATCACCATGACGATTTGTGTGATATTCATTAAAAGGTGACTATGCATACAATGAATCCACGTGGAATGTATTTACACCGCTAGTGAAGGTATGACGTGTCTGACGCCCTACCGTGCCTAATCCCGGCCCCCCCGCCGGTGGGTACTCTCCAAGTAGACACCCTTTTTGTTTATTTTACAAACATGGGTAGCTATTGACAGGCACATTTAATACACACGCACACCAAGCCATTCAAAGGGGATTCGACAAAAATTCGACCAAACTATGCACGGTTAATAAAACACACATCCACCGCCGAATGTGTAATACTTTTTATTTTTCTCTCTGGAAAGGAGACGAACCTCACTTGAGAGTCACAGCGTGCTCCTGGCTGAGCCCAATGCTGTGTTACACCCACCAGTGCCCGCCGAGTGCCACACACCTCTGTGTTATATTCCACCAGCTAGTGCGAATGCTATGACACTCTCTAGCCCATGTGCAGTGTAACACCACCCCGTGAATATGTCATGCCACACTTGCCTTCGCACGGGTTATATTGCCCCATCTAACGTGCCTTCCTCGATGCCTATGTTATAACGCACAGCGCTATGCCATACACACTGCCCTGTGCATATTACACTCCAAGGCGCATATCACATAGCACGCGCTAGTGCCTGTGGTATCTCGCGCTCTCCAATTAATCTGTCATTGCACACAATGTATTGCATATTATATTTCACACCCCGGTTCATCTTATTTTTTTTAAAAATTCTTTTTATTTGCATTTCAACAACAGTACAAACACAATACACTGCAGAATGTGTAGAATCCAGTATAGACGAGACAGTTACCTCCATATACAGCGATGTCCATATTGCCGATAGGTATCCACACAATAGTGCCAGAGCAAGAATCAAGAGCAGAATCTCCCCTCGTCCCAGCCCCCAATACACCCCCAACATCTCCCACATCTTCAGTGTCAGCCACTGCAACCCACCATCAATCTCGACATCTGTCTCCCCCCAATCATCCGGCGCGAGGGTCAGCGCACTACAACGGATTGAGCGGTGTGTGAGTTAACCACTGTGAGAAAGGGCCCCATATGTCCCGCGGGCGCGTGCGTGGTGGCAGGAGCTCCCAGAATAGGGTGAGCTGCGTCTGGCAGTATACGACACTCTTAAGCCACTCCCTAATAGTAGGCGTTGTGGTAGCCCCCCAGTGTATCGCAACCTGGCGCTTAGCAAGTAGGAGGAGCTTGGCCGGCAGTCGGCGATGTTTAGGCTTGACCATATGTAGGATCCCCAGCAGTGCCGTCTGAGGGGTACATGGGATCGGAAGCTCCGTAATGAGGCACACTAGACGCAGCACCTCTTCCCAAAAGGAGGCGATCATGGGACACTCCCACGCCATATGCAAGAAGTCAGCGCCACGCGCAGTGCATTTCCAACAATTGTCCGTGTCTCGTAAGCCTATACGATGAAGTCTGCGTGGGGTGCGATATATCATATGTATGTACTTGAAATGGATAAGCCGGAGTCTGTAGTTAGGGGATAGTGTCTCAAGCATTCTGCAGCATAGGTCCCAGTGGGCATCGAGAATGTCAATTCCCAATGCAGCGCTCCACAGATCGCGCGCCACCGGGGTCACCACTGGATGATCGCTTTGCATGCGGCTATATAGACTGGAAATTGGCTTGCGCCCCGATTCTACCTTCAGGACATTCTCCAGAGCCATCAGACTTGGCGGCGGCTCCGGGAATGTAGGGAACAGTGCCCGACATGTGTGGCGAAGCTGGTGATGAAGCAGGGCGTCAAGCGCCGTCGGGGCCTCCGCAGCGCACATCTGTGGCAACGTGATGAAGACACCATCAGGAAAGACGTCTCCCGCCGTATGGAGACCCCGGGACGCTGCGCGTTCTCCCGTTTTCATGCTCTGTATCGGGGGCCACATGGGGTTCCCGCGCAGAGGGATTGCCGACGTATAAAGAAGATCTAACTTGGCCCGGCGGCGCAGTCCGTCCCAGGGCCACTGAAGCGCACGCACCGTATCGATTTCATTCCGCCTGCTCTTGTGTGGCGCATATAGGGCAGTGCGGAGCGGTAGCGGGCCAACCATGTCCGCCTCTATCGCCACATGCGGCTGATAAGGCGTGGGGTGTACCCAGTAGTGCAGGAACTGCGCCTGCGCACAATACGCATACAGCGCGAAGTCTGGCGCCGCCATACCTCCCTGTCTTTGTGGGAGGGTGAGCGTCTCCCAGGCTACCCTCGGCTGTCTACCCCCCCACGCCAGTTCGATCATGAGCGATCGTATCTTATTCAAGAAGTGTTTAGGCAAGGGGAGGGGGATATTAACAAAGAGGTAGAGGAGCTTGGGCAGCATGACCATTTTGATCACAGCTATCTTACCCGCCAGGGACAGGGGCAGGTGTTTCCACCGGCCTACTCTTTCCTCTATCCACTGCACGGCCCTCCCGTAATTCTCCGTCCACAATTCCTGCATGTCTGTGCTAACCCATACCCCCAGGTAACGCACCGGCCCGGCTGCCCACTTCAGCGGGCAATCAGGCGTGAAGCGGGGTGTCGCCTCAGTTAAGGGCAGGAGGACCGACTTCTCCCAATTAATAGTCACTCCTGAAAGCAGACCATACCGCATCAGTTCACTCGTCATAGGGGAGAGGTTATCTTGTGGGTCAGTCACATAAAGGGTAATATCATCCGCGTACAGTGAAATGGTCAACGCACGGGATGAAAATCCAATGCCCCTGTTCGCATGATGTTGCCTGATCAGGGCTGCCAAGGGCTCGGTTGCAATCGCGAATAGTAGGGGTGACAGAGGGCAACCTTGTCTTGTGCCTCTACCGATGGCAAAGGGCTCGGAGACAAGCCCGTTCACCCTCACACGGGCAGTGATGTTGGTATAGAGCAGGCGAATATATCGGATAAACGCTTCGCTTACTCCCATTCGCTGCAGCAGGGAGAACAGAAAAGCCCATTCCAGGGAATCGAACGCTTTCGTGGCGTCCAATAGCACCACTGCGGCCTTGACGTGAGGGGCCAAGTAGTGTAGCACTCCAAACAGGGTCCGTAAGTTGTGGGTCGTGGAGCGGCCCGGCACGAACCCCGATTGATCTGGGCGGATCATTAGTGGCAACACCGGTTGTAATCGCAAAGCGAGCATTTTCGCAAATATCTTTGCGTCTGTATTTATAAGGGACAACGGTCGATACGAGTCACAGCTCTGGGCAGCCTTCTCAGGTTTTAAGAGGGCAATAATGAGGGCCTCTCTCATCGACGCGGGGAGTACCCCAGATTCAACCGCCTCAGCGTATACAGACAGCAGCCGGGGGGCGAGGATGTCAGCGTATTCCTTGTAGAACTGTGCCGGAAGACTGTCTGGCCCAGGCGCCTTGCCAGGGGCCAAGGACCCCAACGCCTCCTTCACATCGTCAATTTCAAAGGGGCGATCGAAATAACCTTTTTGGTGCGCATTAAACCAGATCAACTGAACCGTGTCTAGGTAATCAGAAACGTCTGCCGCGTCAGGCCCACCCCGGGAGCGGTATAGCTTTTTATAGAAGGACCTAAACGTATCCAGTATCTCTGGAGGGGAGTACACGGTGTCGCCCTGCGTCGTTTCTATAGAAGGAATGTAAGAGGAGCCCCTTTGTGAGCGCAGCAGCCGGGCCAGTGTTCTGCCCGGGCGATCCCCTTCGCCATATCTGCGCGCCGTTGCGTGTTTATGTAAAAATTTAAGCTCCCTGTCCGCCTCTGCTTGGTATTCCGTTAGGGCGGCGCGTGTTTCCGCTAGAGTGGTCGTTGAGGGGTCTGAGCTATATTGTACTTCTAGATTATGTAAGCGGTCCTCCAGTCTCTGGAGTGTATTTCTAATGTTCTTCAGCACTCTAGCCTGTCCCGCAATGCAATGGCCCCGGATGACCACCTTGAACGTATCCCAAAGGGTGCCCACCGACGCCACTGAGTTTGTGTTGAGTTCAAAGTAATCGAGTATATGTTGGTGTACCTCCTCGCGGAACACCGGATCCAGCAGGGCCTGCGCAGGCAGCTGCCACGTGAATGGGGCGATGTATGGTTTGGGGACCCTTAGCACCAGTTCAACCGGACAGTGGTCCGATAGAGTGCGCGCTCTGTGCTGCACGTCAGACGTCCAGGCTTGAATATGTGGGGTTATTAGCCAAAAATCCAATCTAGACCACGCCTTTCTGTGTGGGGTGAAGCATGTGCCCTCTCGCTCGCCGGGGTGCAGGATTCTCCACGAGTCCAACAGGTTATATTCTTCCATTAGACCTCGAAGAAGGTTCGCTATGTGCGGATGATGCGTGCGCGCCGCACCCTCCCTGTCGTTTTCCAGCGAGAGTACAGCATTGAAATCCCCTCCCCATATGTACTCCCCCGCGCCAAGGGATTGTGCCTTTAGCCAGACTGTCCGGAAAAAACCCGGGTCATCTGTGTTGGGACCGTAAGTGTTAATTAGGATTATCTGTTTATGGAACAGTTTCCCCAGTATGATTAAATATCTGCCCTCCGAGTCGGCATTTACTTTAAATGTTTGCCAAGGTAATCCTCTGCGTATTAAGATGGCCACCCCACGAGAGTAGCTGGAGCATCCAGACGTGTGTACCTCACCCCACCTAGCATGTCGCAATCGGTCTCCCGCTTTCTGTAACAGGTGGGTCTCCTGTAGAAGACATATGTCGATGTGGTGTCTGGCCAAGTGCGCGTGTGTCAACCGAATCTTGCGGTGGTCATTAAGACCTCGTATGTTCCAAGTCAGACAGCGTAACTCGGTCTATGAAGCAGTGGGTAATATTCCCTACGCAGCAGTGTGCCAATTCGCGGGGTTAGGGGCAGGGCGAGCAGCAAGATATCCAGTGTACCAGTCCCGGCACCTAGCATGAAAGCGTGGATGTGTAGAGGCAATACCGTGTCGTCCTTCAAAAGTGTATGACATTTCTGCAGGTTAATAACAACAAACAAAACAGTCCCCCCCTCCCAACCTCCCACTCCAACCCCCCAATTAGGTTGAGATGCTGTACCCCTCCCAAATTTAACCCAAAAAGAAGTCAGTTTCACGGGAATCATCCCTTCGAGGGCGTGGGGTTACCTGCACACTCCCCCATCGGTGAACAATAGGGTGGCCGAACATTCTACCTACCAAAGCCCCAAGCAGACCATACACAACAGGCAACGACTTATGCATCACCCTCAGTATTAACGGTGTCACCCGTAGAGACCATGTACAAACAGGAGTCTGTGGGATCCCAGATGCAGTGAGCCTGTTCTACATCTCCCACCCACCACAGGCAGCAAGACATAAACATTCAAGAAAGTTATGGGTACTCATCCGCAGAGTGACATGCCGCCATGCTGCACAGAAGTATAACAGGGGTCACAGAAACGTCCGACAGATCATTCCACATCACTCAGCTTGTCCACCGGGGAGGCCGCACGGCTTGCGCGCTGCTCCCCATTCGTGCGCTCTGCTTTCCTGGCAAATTTCAGCGCCTCCTTCGCCTCCGTGAATATCAGCTGCTTCCCTTTGTGGTGAATTTTTAACTTGGCAGGGTACAACATGGCATATCTGGTCCCCACTTTTTGAAAGATTTTTTTGGCAGGTATGAATTCGCGCCTCGCTGCTTGCACCGCCTGTGTGAAATCTGGATATAGGGAAATGGCCATGTTCTGAAAAGTGAGGTCTCCCTTTTCCCGGGATAACCGTAGTATGGTGTCTCGGTCACGGTAATTGAGAACGCGAGCCAGGATCGGTCTCGGTGGTGCCCCAGGCACCGAGCGAGGTCCAAGCGTTCGATGTGCACGCTCGATCAAGAACATTGCCGACAGTTCTGTCCCAAATAAATCGCGGAACATGCCTTCCACAAATTGCTCCATGTTGCCGATATTTGTGGACTCCGCAATTCCGAGAATGCGCACGTTGTTTCTGCGAGAGCGGGCTTCCAAATCCTCATTGCGCCCTCGTATTACATCCAAGACTTTGTCCATGCGCAGCAAACGTTCCCGGGTGTCCCCCAGGCCTTCCTCGCAGTCCGCAATACGCGCCTCAGCCGCCGCTAGCCTTTCCCCATGTTGATCTACTGTGCGCGACAGGCCCTCCATTCGCTGTGCCATTGTGTCAAGCTTGGAGTCAATCTCCCTCAAGCAGCCCTTTAGTTCACGAAACATACCCTTTATGTCTTCGTCTTGTGAGGGCTCCATTTGCGTCTCAGGGACCACCGTCTGCGAAGCCGGCCCCACTTCCACATTACGGGCGGATTTCCGGTCGAACTGGAGCCGCGGCTGTTTATTGTCCGGCTTGCCCATGATCCTGCAGGGGAGATCAGCCAGCGGGATCGAGGTGGGGGGCGATCACAGGCAAACTCTCCGCGCAGTCAGGCACCGCTCCCTCGGGAGGTCCCACGGGCCACAGGTCTCCCCACTCAATTCCCAGCACAGCGGCCGCGACGACCGGCACACCGCGCTGACAGAGAAGGACTAGGTCAGCCTCACCACTCGGATAGCGCGGCTCCAGGCCGCTGCGCGGACAGGCAGATGTGGCGACTCAAGGCATGAGATGGAGGGAGCGGCCCATCACCCTCGCCCAGCGTTTTCAGCCGAATAGACAAGGCTCCCTGCCCAGTAGCGTCCGCAAGTTCCAATTGGGCGTGAGGAGCAAGGAATTGCCGCCCTTGGTGGTGCACTGATCTCCGACTGCGGCGCCACCAGGCCTGTCACGATAGTCCCTCCGGCAGCAGTAGGCAACAGCCCCAATCTCACTCAGGGCCGGGAGAGCGAAGGGCAGGCGACCGCCCCCAGCAGCCAGGCCAGCGCCGACCTCTCAGGCTCCCCCGATCGCGGTCCACACCGCGGCAGCAGCACCAGCCGCGGCAGCACTATCAGGCGGCTCCGCAGCGCTCAGGCCTCACCGGAGTCTCCGTGGTATCCTCGGGTCGCGAAATACTTCCAGGAGTGGTCCGCACGTTATCGCCACAGGTTCACGATGCAGCACACCGGCCCCACGGGCCCCGATCTCAGCAGCGCCGCAGGTCCTCTCCGCCGGGCCGCCCCACCTGTCTGAGCGAGGGCCCCAGCCGGGGACTCGCGTTGCAGCGATAGCCGACCCGCGGCTCGCGGGTTATCCGGCAGCACAGCGCAGGGCCAGCGCGCCTGCAATACTGCACCGATTTCCTCCGCGAAAACTGCCCTCAGGTCACCGGGTCGTTGACACAACTTTCCAACCTCTCTGGCTGCCCGGGCAATGAGGCAAACTCGGATGGGCCGACGGATAATGTGTTCGGCCGGCAGAGCCCCGTTAAACGGCGGCCATCTTGCGGCTCGGCTCGGCCACGCCCCCCCACCCCGGTTCATCTTATATCACACTTTTTGGTGCATAGTTTATATCATATGCTATATCTAGTTTTCATTTTCAATCGTGCTCTCAGGACTATGTTCTATATAACACTGCATCCATCTACCCTTTTCACGGGCATTACATTTTGCGATGGGGGGTGGAGGTTCAGGGAGTGTTTCTGCCAAGTGAGCCAGGAGTCACAGTCACAAACATCCTCTTCTTCCTGAATAAAAGTGAGATTATGCTGCATACTTGTTCATATTTTAAGTAGTTCGCACAGACACACATTTTAAAAACAATAAAGTTCCTAATACCCACCTTCTCTGAACAGTTAGCTTGCTGCCCCATCCACCTCCTCCCTATCCTCTGTTGTCTGAATCCATGGACTAGCCTCCTCCCTCCTGCCATGCATGGTCTGATGTGTTGCCACTGCCCTCCATTTAGCATGATGTACCAGTCCACTCCTCCTGCCCTCCATTGCCCAATTCTATGGCCCATCATTGACCTCCTGCTTAGCCTCTGTGCTGAGCTTGCTGCCCCTTTTCTCCTTCCCCCTGCCCTCCGATGTCTTTGTGCATGCCCCTGCTCCATCCTTTTTGCCCACCATGTTCCATGGACCTGCCACTCCTATCTACTCTGAGTGTTCTGTTGAGCTGCTACTTCCCTCCAACCTGCCTAGCATTGTCGGATGACTGTAACCTGTCCCTGCCACCTCCACCCTGCCTGTCCACATGCCATGCCCCATCCCCTTCCTCCTGTCCTCCATGGTCCATTTTACTGCCACACCCTTCTGCCCTCCCTGGTCTGTTGTGCTGCAACTGCTCCTCCTGCCTTCCCCGCGCGGTCTGTTATGAGGCCCCTTCCCCTGAACTCTCTAGTCTGTGCCCAGGTCCTGACCCTCCCTTCTATCCTCCATGGTCCTTTGTGCATGCCCCTGCACCCTCCTTCTTGCCCATCATAGCCATTGTGCTGCCACTAACCTTCCCGCTTGCCATGCATAGTCTTCTGTGCTGCCATGGCCCCTCCCACCTTCCCTGTGTGGTCAGCTAGCTGCTCCTGACCCCTATCATAGTTGCTCTCCATGGTGTGTCTTGTTTCTAGTGCCCATCCTGCCTGACCTCCATGGTCATCTTGTTGCTCCTGCCCTGCCCCCAGCCCTCTGTTTCCATGTGCAGACCCCTATTCCTTCCCTGCTGGCTTGTCTGTTCCATTGTAATGCCCCTGATCCATCCCTCCTGCCCTTTATGGTCTGTTATGCTGCAGCTTTCTCTCCTGTCTGCCCATTATGGTCAGCTAGCTACCATTGCCTCTTTCCCCTCTGTTCTCTGTTGTCCATGTGCATGGTCCTGTCCCCTCCCTATTGCTTTCTATGGATTGTTGTGCTGCACTCCCGTCCCGCATGCCTTGTGTGGTGTATTGTGCTGCTGCAAACCCTGATGCCTGCCCTGTCGGGTCAGTTTGGTGCACTTCTCCATGTCCCTCCTATCCTTTGTTATCCGAGTCCATGTCCCTACCCCAATTCCTCCTGCCTACCATGATCCAATGTACCATACTTGCGAACATTTTAAACTTGGTAAGAGGGAGATTTTTAAAAAAAACTGGGGTACTGATTTTCCCTTTTGAGTTACATTGAAAAAGAGGAGATTGTAGACAGGAGACAGATCAAATAAAGCCCATTTGAGCTTAAAAACATTGGACGTTTCCTGGCTGAAACGGGTCTGTTGGCATGTATGGTTGTACTATCACTGCCTCTTCCTTCTGCCCACAATGGTCTATTAAATTGCAACAGCCTCTCTTGCCAGTCCTGTATTGTTGGTTTGATGCCTCTGCCCCCCTTTCCACTGCCCTCCATAGTCTGTTGTGCTGCCACTGTCCTTCCTGCCTGCCCAGTGTGGTCAAATTGTTGCCTTTGCACTCTCCTACCTGCCTTCAATTTCCAGAGTCCGTGCCCCTGGCCTCTGCCTCTCAGTATCCCAAAGAACAACTAGATTGCTAACATTCTATATTTATTACAAAAGTGTGGAACGCCTGACGTCATCTTGATGTAATCAAAACTGTAATACCTAGAGCATTTCCTTTAGAAATGACATATATGAGAGGGTCTTATTTGCATCAAAATTATGGTTAGTGCTCTAAAAAGCTAAAATGAGGACATATTTTTGAGTTTTCAAATAGCGACAAAGCACTTTTAAATTATTTGTTATCTTTATGTTTTTTTTATCCAGTTGACCACTTGATTAAATGTTGCACTAAGGGGAGAGGATGTGGTGTTACTTCCAGAACTGCAGACTTTGCAACGGGGGAACCAGGTTGTAGTTTCTGCTTCAGCTCGACATTCTGTGATACTGGTCAACTCACTTAGTCTCCCCGTGTCTACAACCAAAATGAATTTGATCTTCTGTGATGTAACCAATGCTCATGTAAAGCACTCCAATAAATGACAAGACTGCACTATATAACACTGCAAAAACACAAAATAATAAGTGTTTTGCACACTTCTGTCATTGGGCTATATTTGGGCTATATTTGGGCTACATCTGGGTGATTTTGGGCTACATTTAGTCTCTTTTGTCTCCGGTGGCCATCTTGGGAGATTTATTTGTTATGAAGTTTCCTAATTTCCTCATGTACTGCAGTCTCCTCAGTAGGAAATGCTTTCAGTTTTTTACTTTGATTCCATCATGAAGGTATTCAGATATGTTACACATTCGCCATAAATTCTGAATGTTAGCACTCTAGTTGCTCATTAGATCACTGTAGTAAAACTACTGTTCACCATGGATGTCTGCTCCTGGTATTAAAAGTGCATCTTTCAGTCTGCATGTCAGAAGTTTTTTAATGAAATAGAAGAGGATTTGAGAAGTCACTCAAAATGTGCCCTCTTTTTCTTTCTTCAGCATTAATCATAATTTCTATGGCAAAATGAACCCCCTCATTGTGTTCCTTTTTAAATTAAATGTTTTAAGTGTTACCAGTTTATTCCAATCAAGATGGCTTCAGGTGTGCCATACTTTTATCATAATGAAGACAGTAAGCGCTCTAGTTGTTTTTAAGAACACTCTGGGACATTCTGTCATTGGGATATACTTGGGCTACATCTGGGTGATATTTGGGCTACATTTGGGCTCTTTTGTCTCTGGTGGTCATCTTGGGAGACTTATTTGTTATGAAGTTTCCTAATTTCCACAAATTTCTGCAGTCTCCGCAGTAGGAAATACTTTCAGTCTTGTACTTTGATTCCATCAAGAAGGCATTCAGATGTGTCACACATTTGCCATAAATTCAGAATGTTAGCACTCTTTTTGCTCATTAGATCACTGTAGTAAAGCTACTGCTCACCAGGGAAAACTGCTGCTGGTATTGAAAGTGCATGTTTCAGTCTGCATGTCAGAATTTTTTAATGAAATAGAGGATTTGAGAAGTCACTCAAAATGTGCCCTAATTTTTCTTTCTGCAGCACTAATCATACTTTTTATGGAAGAATGAACCCCCTCATTTTGTTCCTTTTCAAATTAAATGTTTTAAGAGTTACCACTTTAATCCAAGCAAGATGGCTTCAGGTGTGCCATACGTTTATCATAAGTAGGACTGTTAGCGCTCTAGTTGTTCTTTGGAACACTCAGGGAAGCTGCAGTAGAACACAAATGAATCAACTGACAGTCTCTGCCCTTGTTGGATATACATGTTTTACTGAGAATGTCAGACTTCATTCTCACATGACTGAGAAAGATAATGTGAACTTACAGAAAATAAGCTCTCAGTTTAGCTTATAGATCACCTTCCAAACCTCTGTGGGAAAAGCATGAGCAAATATTTTTCTCTCAATCATGATATCCCAGCAGAAGGCTTTTTCACATGGTGAAATCACCTTAGAACATACCACAATTCCTAAAATGAGTATGGCACCATCAACAAATGATTTATAATGTAACTAAAGTCTTAACACCTTCTATTAACTGCAATGCTTTTTAATGAGGTGCTATCATGTATATTGGTCCCAAGATGGCTGCCAACACTTCTTGGATGAAGTGCTGACAGCCAATCAGATCTCAGGATGAGATGTGTGGTTAGGCTCCGCCCACATATATATGATTTTACTTTTGATTTTCTCAGGAACTACTGAACAGATTGACTCCATATATGCAAAAGGCACATCCCTGAGCTGAGGACTACCTCTCTGCCAAATTTCAAGTAATTCTGTTCAGCCGTTCGGGCTGTACCTTGGACTAAAGGTCCCTATGGAAAATTGCATGGGGAAAACATGTTTTGGGACCCCCCTTTTTTCTCAGCCCCCGCTTGACGAATCCCCCCGAGACTTTAAGGGTAGGAGCGGAGTGGAGCGCCCCACCTATTTTGAAAATTTCGCGAGGATTCGTCAACCGGCGCCAAAGTTATTCCAAATAGAATGTTGCGGATTTCCTATGGAAACACGGTCCTAACTAGAACTATCTACTGGTGACCGCCAGTAGATAATATATATATATATTTTCCAAATGAAAATCCTGCAGTCCAGGCACCACACCTTTGCAAGGAACAGGAAAACAGCCTCACCAATGCAGTATAGTTAGCACGGTTTATTCAGCAAAAGAAACAGACGCGTTTCAAACTTTCATTGTTTGTCACATGACCTATTTTTTGCATTTCACTTTCTTGAATAAACATCACATGATGGCAGTGCAATAAAAATAAACTAAATACTATGCATTTTTCACATGTTTCTTGTATGTTTACAAACAAAACTTTATCGATCATGAATATCGCTAAATTGTCTTATAGTCTAATTTAGAGATTGGACCACGTTTTACAAACTTTAAATAAACCAATACACCACAATTGCCTTATTCAGGAAACATCATGTCATATTAACATAAGGGGATAGAATGGTCACAGTGTGAACCTGGTCATCAAACATGTGAATGTTTCCTAATCCGCAACAAGTTTTCCTCACTCGTGGTCATAGGGTGCAGGCTGAACTTCAGGGTTTAGAACCCTAGTGGATTTCTAGGAGACAAACTCAATGTAATGTATAATCACTTACTGGAACTTCTGGATCTTGAGGTAGTCTCTGAAACCCTTAATTAACACACTTTCGAATTTCCACTGAGATGATGCTTATGATACTACTTTTCACCACAATGTTTTATGTTACATTTGGGTACTCAATTTTTTAACTTATTTTACCCACGACTTCTCTTCATGAATTGGAACACTGCTCTCAAGATTTAACTCACAACGAATATTCTCAGTCAGGATTCTCCTAAAAAAAAAAACACTACTCACAGGATTCTGCTCACTCAGATACTAGTGACACTAGTGCTTCAGAATGACTGCTGGGAATGCTGGTTCATCTTCTCGATATTCTTCTTCAGATTAAAAGTGAAGGTGAGACACTACTGTCTCCTCAGGAGTTACAGTTGAAGTGTAACATGCATTGTTCACGCACGCGCTCCCACTCGTCTTTGGTTTTGAACAACTAGATGGCATAACTTCTTCTTTAAAGCTGTCAGTGGCCGTCTTGGAGTTCGTGCTTTTACGACTTTGCAAGACTTTCAGTAGCACTTTAATTAACAATCTTCTGTGGGGGTACTACTTCTTCCACATAGGGTACTGCCTATTCCAAAGGAATTTTATATTTCTATTTCCTTTCCTAGAGATTGTTGCATGACAGTAATGGGTTCTTGACAGATAACAAAGCCAGAAACAGCTTGGATTTTACTTCTGTCAGTTACCAACTGTGAAAATACATGATGTAATAAAGAACAGAATATTTTTTCATGATTTCCCATGAATTATCAATGAAAATCTTCTTGATAAAACACAACATTCAGAATCACATTAGCATAGCAGTTGATACCTGAACTATTTTCCAACTGGTATCATACAATCTCATCAATAGTTTCCATTTTCTTACTCTTTATACATTCAAGTTTCTCTTCATTTGTTTTCTTTTGTTGAACCTCAATTTCATCTTTAATATATTAATGTTTTAGACAGACTATACATTTCTCATATATGGGATATTCACCTAAATCAGGAGCATAAAGTCTTCTCAAATGATTATAATCTCTTACACAATTAGCATCAGCACTAACTTTTTCTCATTGAAATCTATCAAATAAGACAATGTTCTTACTATAAATAATGCAACATATTCCATTCCCTCTTTGAACATTGTACTTAAGATATTTACAAAAGCACTGCTTATACTTAGACGTTGAGATTTATGAATAGTTACTGCATATGCTAAGGACAGAGGAAACATTTTTCTGCAAACATGCAAATCTTTTTCAAGTAAAAATTGTACAACACAACACCCAATTTGTCTTACCTCTTTAATCTGATCAAATTTTATTATCAAGAATTCTAATTCATCTCTGTTCTAAAATTTCACAAAATCAATCACTTTTTCCATTGCTCCGTTTACTAAACCGTCCTCTACATGCGGAGATTTCACGAAGACGCAGAATTGCTTGCCCCTCCCGTTCGCGATGTTTTTTTGCGTGCTACCGCTAACTTGCCCATGCGGTCGCTATTGGGTGCGGCCATCTTGTTTTTCACTTGACCCGCCCGCTTGCGATGCTTATTTCCATTCTGGGTCACGTATTGCGTGCTCCCTCCCATTCGCGATGAGTATTTCCAGTTCAGGAACGTGTATTACGCAACGCTTTTTGCATGCTCGGGGTGGGGAAATATCGTGCAAACTTGCCCATGCGGTCGCAATGGGCACAGGTCATCTTGTTTTTCAGTCTATTGCTATGGTTCTGGGCCTGCTTTTCTAGCCTCCCTCTATCTTTGCAATCCTTTGTTTCTGTTCACTTGTTTTTTATCTTTTTTATTTATTATCTCTCTCTATTTTCCTGATTCTATATTTTGAGTTTTTTCTAATTTTTGTGACTTTTTCTACTACCTTTTCACTCTTTTTCTATAACTTGCTTTTTCTTTTACTTACTTCTCTAATTCATCCCTTTTATTTTCCGCCCCCCTGAGTCCCAGAACCATGGCCAAGGAAGAGGGCAAGGTCAAAGGAAAGGGCAAGGTTACCTGCAGCTGTAGCTGCGACCGCCATCCCTGCGGAAGGCGGCGCCCACGAGGGGTGAGGCGGAGGTGGCCGCACTTGTTTTTTTTTTTGCAGCACCACCTCCCCTTAACCCTAGCAGCAGGCAGCAGGCCCGGGTACGGGCACTGAGAGCGTCGCCAGTGGTGGGGAAAGGTGCGCCTACAGTGTTTCGATGCTCCGGCACACCGAAACCCAGCTGAGGCACAGGTGGTCCGATATCCTGGACTGGGAGCAGGACCTGCTGGACCTGCTAGGAGTGGAGGTCCCGGGGTTTGGTGAGTAGCTATTTAATATTACTACTTTGTGTTCTTCTGCTCTGTGTTATTTATATTACGAATATATATTTTTTTCAGAACAGAAAGAATGCTGCTGCTTACATTGCAGGTAAATTACATTTAAAAATCTTCTGTGATTGTTATGACACAGGTGCTTGGTGCTATTAATCTTACTTGTTTGCAACTTTGCGCTTGCTTTGCCCGACAAGTATGTAAGAGTTTACTTTAGAGAACTTAAGTTAGGTAATGCTAAAGAGACTCTAGTCCTTCCTTTGTCCTCCTGCCACTAAAAAGAGATAGTTGTGGATTGATAAGTTTAGTTACTTATTAGTATTAGTTGGTAATTTTGTAGTGGTCTGCGTGATGCATCCTCTGTCACGTCACATGGTGCAGAGTGCTGCTTACCCCAGTCCTTAGTAGAATCTTTTGTAGTTTGTTTAGTGAGTGGTAATAGGCTTATCACTAGCAGAACATCAGCAGCAACGAAACAACAATTTGGTGTATGCAAAAATGTATCTGTGCATTTTTGACGGGTAAAATAAATGGAAATGCAGGCTTAGTGAACAATTGGCCCGTCTGGAATAGGTGAGCTAGGTCAGTGGTACTTAGGCTTAGTTAGTATTCTGGAATCAGAATGGAACACTGGATTAGTGTTCATAAATAATAAATAGACGGTCCGTGAGTCCCGCAATAATACTACTAGTTGATCAGATTAGATACGTCAATTTTATTGCAGTTGTTGTTTCCTAAAATGTTTTTTGAGCGTTTTAAAAAATATTTTATTTGTTTCAGACCAATTTGTCACTTTCTTTATTATATCTTACATGATTAGCACCCAGGGGCAAGATTACGGGGTCAGAGTCGGCGGGACAACAAGAACAAGATGCCTCGCAGGGCCAGGACCACTCCTCTACCGAGGGCTCTGCTGCTGGCCCCACTAAGTCCTCCAGTGGTTAATATTAATAATTATATTTCCCTAACTTTTACTGCACCTTATGTTTTCCAGACTAATAATTCTGGTTTCTAATTCTAGTTTTAACAAAATCTTCTTCGATCTTGACTATCTGTTTCAAAATTCTTGTTATCCCTGCCTCTAACTGCCTCTGCTATGATTCTCTGTACTACTACTATTAGTCTGTCTGTAGCTAAGCTTGCCCAGTTGGCCACTCTTTATTTAAAAGGTTTTAAATAAAACTCAGATTGACCAATAGCTCTAGCCACTAAGTCCAGTCCTTTGGGTTGTCCTCTTCTAGTCTTCTTAATCTTGAGGCTTTTTAATAATTCCCACCAATCCCACCAACAAAATGTCCAACCAGATATTTGACTGTTTTTGATAGGATATAGTACATACTACTACTGTTGTGAGGTTTCTGCACATACAGGACTATGCACAAGAAGATAGGATGTTGGTGATGGGAGGTTGGACCTTCCTCACACCTCAGTCAGTGCCCACAATCCCCTTATCGACTATCTTTAATGTCACATTAGGTCCCCGAACTCCCCAAAGATACCCAATGATTAGACAACTCAGAACATAACACCCTTTCGCTCACTCACTCATGTAAGTCCACCACACCAAATACCACAGAGTCTATGAGTAAGTTCAAAAGGTTTATTTTCAACTAACAAGCTCTGTACATTGTTCTACAATTCAAACAAAAACAAAATTGTTGCTGCAAAAGCAAAATGCATAAGAATAAAAAAATAAACATTGTTACAAGTCCATAGAAGACAAAAGATATCTTTGCGAATTCTGGGGGACCCCTCACCTTAGAAAATAGAAGTACTGGTTACATCATAAGCTCTGCAAAGCTCTGGTTCGTAGAAGGGAATCTTTCGCCTGTTATGAGAAAAATGGTGTGCTTTGGATAGTATAATGCAAGCATTTCTCAGTCATGCCAAAAAGCATAGCATGTTATGGCTAAGCAATACGGACTGACCAGAACTCCATAAGTGGCTTGTTTTTTGACCTCTTGTGCGCAACGCTCAGACAGTAGATGTATAAGCTCATGCGGGCTCAAAGGTGTCTTACACAACAAGCTGCAAGCTAACGTGCACAAAAGACATGAAGCTAAAATGGTTGCATGGCTCAGGCTAACTTTGCAGAGTAGACTAGAATGACCCTAGGGACCATAACACTACTAGTGTCTACTCTATACTGTATGTTGTATATGTATGTATTAACTTTTTGTTCAATCTTGCTAGTTAAAAAGAATAAATAGGGGGAGGTGTACATGGCATCTAAAAATGTGTAATGTTTTTTCTAGGCGTACTGCTGACCACCAGTGTCGGGGCCAGTGGAGATGCGGCACCTGCAGGAGCTACAGGGGGAGAGCCATCAGCAGTGGCGAGCAGTGGTAAGTTATATTCCTTACTTATTGACATTACACTAGCTGGAAGGGTGTACACTCACTATACTGTTGGGACTTAGTAAGTATGAAGTGTAGTGAACATTACAACGGTTTTATAAGACACCCTTTAGTTAGCATTAGCAATAGCATTAGCGGCGTGAGTTGAGTAACCAATGGCCTCTTCTATCTGACTCCAACTCAGCTGTGAAAGTTTTATGGAGAAGACTAAAAGTCAGATCAGATGACCTTGATGGATGTGTTGAACAAAAAGGGAAAGAAGGGTGGAAGGAGGAAGGACGGGCAAGATGTAATATGACTGGCAGAGAAGGATCCGTTGGAAGCATGCACGGGTGGCTGATAGGAATCAGATGCCTGGGTTGTTGAAGGATGGGTGGAAGGTGAAAGAAAAGATGCCTGCCTGGGTGGGCGACACCGTATGGGTGGATAGGATAGCAAGAATCATCAGTGGTGTTTGGGTCAAACTCAATACCAAGGCAAGCAAGGAAGTATGCATGGGTGGTTGTTGGTGAAACAAACTTAGGTTTGTTGAGAGATTAAGAATTATAGATGTTTACTTTGAATGGATGGATGCCTGGATGGTATTCATCATAGATAGCATAGATGGAGACTGTCACTGGATGCAGAGACTTAGTTTGAAGAGAATGTAAAAGAAACCGCGCCAGAGTAGCAAAGCCAAGGGGAATATAAGTTGTATTTTCAGAATACTCCCTTGACTCACAGTAGTTTGCAAGCACAGCATATATATATATTGTGTATGTATGTAGTTATCAAGTGTATTTTCGACTGAGTCAGCCAGCCTGCTATGGGGGTGGCCTATCGGCTGGTTACACAATCAATAAAAACAAAGTACCTCATGTCGTCCCGTATATAGGCAATGATAATTGGATCAGATATATAATCTGCCTTTTTGTAGTAGTCATGGCAGGGTGAAAGTGAAATTGAGCAATTTCCCTGGATGTAACAGAGAGAGTATGGCCAGTGCCACCCGTAATAGAAAAATAAGAGCTTCCCCATATGCAGACAGTAGAAAATTAAACTAACGTGAGTCTTCATCATGACTCGAGTATGTTTGTCTTGGGCGCAAGCTGACTGAGCTGGCATGCCGGCTACAACAAGGTTATGTAATTTTGCTAAACTAGAGAGAAAAAAGTAGATTGGTGTACTGTGTAGTCGAGTCCATAGTGCTAGCATAATGCCTGAAACTCCCACAAATGTTAAAGGCCGAGGAAGTGGGAGGACAAACACATTCCACAATTGTTATGTACCATGCTTGCTAGTGCTACTATGCCACTATGTGTTGAATTAATGTTGTGTTATTGTTTTGCTAAGAGAATTGGGAATAGTCTTTTTTCCTTTCTTGATATAGCTCCTCAAAAACCAACCGGGAAGGAGTTGGCAGCCATGGCCCGGCACCGGAAGCTGGATGCCATCTGCAAAGAATACCGGCGTCTGGTGCTTCTGGTGGAAGAGGAGGCGGCAGCAGCTGCAGCCTCCTCCAATGCCCCGGGCTCCAGCCAGGCCCCTCCAGTGGCACAGCGCCATGGTCAGGCAGCCGCTGCACACCATCAACAACATCCAGCACTGCTGCCCCCCTCTCTGGATGGAACTGCAGGGCATATGCGCGCCGCTTGCTCCTACAAAATGCGTGACTGTAGGAGGAGGTAGAGGAGCTTAAGAAGAGGGTAAAGGTCCTGGAGAGGGACAACCGAAGAGCCCGCTGCTAAAGACCCTGTTTGATTTCCTCTTTTTTAATCCTTTTTTTGGTGGGTGGGAATTGGGCGTTAGGCTTTATTATTGACATTTGTTACCCTTGGACTTTCTCGTTTTGGACATTGGTTGGGGTTAGGGAGAAGGGTGGGTCTGGTGTTGTGGGATTTTTCACATAGTTTATTTTTGTTAGGGCATTAAATTATATTTATTTATTTATACTTAAACATAGCATAGATTGTTAATGTTTTGTGGGGGGTTACTGTTTTACGTCACATGGTTTTCTTCCTTGCTGCTGCAGGGCCGCAGCCAGTGTTTGATTTAAATAATCTGCTAATTTTGTAACACACAAACAGATAGATGCTGTACCCCTCACTGAGTGACTTGTCCTACTAGTACTGTCATTCTCACCTCCTAGTCTATTATTATGCCTCCCCAGACCCAAACTTTTTTTCTTACCTGTGACTGATGTTTAAGTTAGGCATAGTGATGGCTGCATGACGATGAAGGTTTGGTTTCCGAAGAGAATGGAGATGCCATGGTTGTGGTGGTAGTAGTAGACAATGGCAGTAGCATTTACAAAAAAGAAAATGAGACAGTCAGTCGCATGAGAGAGACTCTGGCAGGAGTAGTAGAGGGAAGTAAATAAAACATAATGGTGGCAGGAATAGCCTAGTACAACAAGTTACAAACTGTAGTTGTGTCGAGTCACTCAACTAGGCCTACACTCGACACAAGCCTAACCTCTGGGGCCATATGTAGATAGCTAAATACCGGTCGGTAACGGCCGAAAATCGGTAATTTTCCCGTTAACGACCGGTATTTAGCCCTTTCTAATGTAGGAGGCTGGTTTTAAGGATTCGGTAACTTACCGAATCATTATTTTAAGAAATTGGTAAAATACTGAATTGGTAAATTACCGAATCCTGAAATCCTATGTAGGGAGCACTCAAGTGAGTGCATTTTTGGTTTAAGGATTCGTTATTTACCACCAACTACAAGTTGATGGTAAATACCGAATACCTTTTCAAAAGCAATTTTGTGCATTTTTAAAAGTGCCATGTGGCAGGTATGTGCGCCACATGTGCACACATGCACGATTCAGGGGTGCAACAGGGTGTCAATGTGACACCCTGCCACCCTTGAATATGCTCCCCCATTACCGATTCGGTGGCTTCCAGGCCCATAGGAATGAATGGGAAGGTATGCCTTATTACCGATTCGGTTAATACCGAATCGTAATAACGAATATTACCGAATCGGTAAAATTTACCGATGTTTTACCTACATTCTATTTACCGATTCTTAAATACCGAATCGGTAAAATTCGGTATTTAGGAATCGGTAAATAGAAATTACCTACATATGGCCCTTAGTGCTGTGTGTAATAGGATGACAAATCCAATAGATGCCAGCAATTACTGATGATGGATTAGGTTCCTTTAGCAAAAAATTTACCTCCCAAATATGCTGATCATGGGTAGCCAGCAGAAGAAGATCCTCGCCCTGCCTTGAAATTGAATTAGTGTTGTGCCACATCCGGCCCAGACAGCGCGTGATCAATTATTGGTGTACATTTAATTTAGCCACACCTCAATAAATCACAAAGCCCGGGGGAAGAGGGTTAGAGTTTGATGAATGGTTGGGAAGGGGGTTTTGGGGAAAGGAAAACAGTACGCATGGACAAACAATAAATTACAATCTTTGTAGACTACCATATCCATAAATCTGCTAAGGGAGAAAAAGGAAATGCATGCATGATGATGATAACTTGAAGGTTAATGATAAGTAGTACTTACTAACTACTGCTAGACAATTAGACAGTACAGGGCAGCAGTATATTAATATTATGTAAAATTCCTTGCCTGTATGCCCTCAGAGAGACCCGGATTACATGTAGTTTGTGTTCTGTTGTTCCGGGCTTACTTTTAAATATAGCAAAGAAAATTTTAAAATAGCTGTAGGGATGAATTATAAGCAGAGAGCAAACATAATAATAATAGCAACACAAGGTAGTAATAATTGAAGACAAAAAATGAATCAAATTATTTAAAAATATGATTCTGCTACTGTGTTACCCTGGTCAAAATGGGGAGTTGAATCTCGGCATTCCTCTTGGTCCTCCCTTTCATGGATACGCCGTCCATCAATCTTGGGTGATGCCACTGCCTGCCTGGCAGATGTAGATTCATTGGTAAGGTAAGTGTGCATTGTTTTTCCAAGTATAGCACAGGGTAAGGGCAGGCCTGTAATTGTAGATGGAAAAACAAAAGGGATATTGAAAAATCAAGTAGAAAAAAAATGCATAAATTATGGTGGAGTGCAACAAGAACACTTTCAGATGTGGCATGGATGCATCATGTGTACTCTAGTCTGTTTCCAGCATTAACCTAAAACAACAACAGTACAGAGCAGGCCCACGGGGACAGCACCCTTTGCACTTCCTCCATTTAGCGTACATTTTTTGACAGAGTCTGACAAAGCACATATCCAGCAACATAGCATTTTACAAATTAAGTGACTAAATCAATGCACCACTGTCAGTCATACCACACTACACTCAACTCCTCCACTACACAGACATGTAGGTCTTCTGTGGTTGTTGTTTACTTGTTTACCTTTTATGCCACTCATGAAACGCCGTGACTTATTCCATCAATCATCTCCGATCCTACTGAGTGACTGCGAAGATATTATGTCACTGTGGTCATTATCATCATGGTGTTGTCCAACTCAGTGTGCAGTGTACAGATTGAGTCCCCTTTCTATATTCAAAATGCAATGTATGGGCCTGCAGTAGAAGTACAAATTTGTTATTAAAAATACAAGAAGGGAAAAATTGCCTTGAGTTACTTTTAGTGTGTAGATTAGATAATAGTACACAATGAATTAACTTCATGCACAACAAACAACAACAACACAAGTCAACGTCCAATGCGTTACCTGTTCCTTCTCATCTTCAGTTAATGGGCAGTCTCTCTCGACTAAGAAAAGATGATAGCTATATCAGTCATCATCATGTTCCACCTCTTTTGGAGGGACTCAACGAGGAAAGATTTTCTTTTTTCTTCTATCATTCTTCATCCAATCATCATCTGGCTTGAGGGCAATGGATTTAGGGGGCTTCAGGAGGATGGAGGAGCAGGATTCGGAGGAGTGGACTGTGAAATGCAGACAGCTGAAACTCATAAATGGCAGACTAGAAGACGGTGGGGATGGATTTGTTGTGATTTGAATTTTCGAACCAGAAAGACAGACACACAAATAAAAGTAAATAAGGGAGGAAGACAGTAAGAAGTGCAAGCCTAATTAGGAAGTATAGCTCATCCTCAAACTCTGGGGGTTCAACCAGAAGTAGGTAATCATCATCTAACACACTACTTCCGTCACCTGAGCCGCTGTCCTCATCTTCTTCCATTGATTCATGTATTGTGTAATTCGGTGATTCATTTTGATCATGGTTAACCTCTCCACATTTTTGGGCGAGAAACTGGTCCTTCTCACTGTTACAATGGAACCAGCAGCACTGAAAACACGTTCGGAAGAGACACTTATGACAGGACAAGCCAGATAGTTTATCGCCAGCCCGCTGGGCAGAGGCCATTGGCCCCTTTTCCCATACCAAATCCACAATGGGTCTGGATAAATGTACACCTCTGTTGGGTCATCCAGATAGGCCTGGACCATCCACTCAATGTTCGGGGTGCTACACTTTATTCAGCCTCTTTTGTCTTTGTATCAGCACTGGACCTAGCAAGTCCTTGCTGTAAATACCAATCCTTTAATGATTTTACTGGGGCTGATGATTTGGTTTTTGCTGTTGATAGTGTTGGTGAGTGTTCTGGGCCAAACGCACTACCCTCAGGCTCCGAAGTTGAACTTGACGCCAGATGCCCTGCTGCAGTACTTGTTGTGGGTTAATGTAGCGGGCTTTTAATTACCAGCCATTCATCTTCCAAATTACTGGCTGCCTCAGCTATCCCAGTTTTGCACCGGGCAAAATCCACTTCTGAAAAAGGAATTAATGTCTTACTGTTCAGTGGCAATTTGGACCGTGGATCCAGAATCGTGGCACAAATGTAATGTTCTTGTGATAAAATCTTACCTTGCACCCTTTTATTGTCAGCTAAGCGACGGGATAAGCTCTCCACCAACAAATATGCTTCTTTTGTTTCCTCTACACCTTTGTACGCTTCAGACACCTCCTTCAGCTGTTGCTCTAGCATATGCAACAATGGGATAGCTTGGCCCATAGTGCAGTCCTCTTTGCTGACTTCACGTGTGAAGACCTCGAAAGGAAGAAGCATCTCAGTCAGGCATTTAACTAGGCACCTTTGGTCCATCTGAAGGCTCATGCCTTTCACAGTAGCATCCCCTCTTCACATGACATAATCATTTATTTGTCTGTACTGCTCAAACAGACAGTCCAGCATGTAATAAGTTGAGTTACAACGTGTTGCCACCTACTGGATGAGTGCTTTGACTGGCATTCTATAGTCATGTTGAATGATCCTCAGCTGTTTCCGATCTTTAAAAGAATGTCTGAAATGAGTAAATATTCTTCGGCAGGTGGTCAGTAAATTGCTGACTATGGCTTCTTTTTTCAGAAAGTCTTGAACTATAATGTTAATGCAGTTCGCCAAACATGGGACCATGAAATAGCTACCAAGCTCCATGGCCTTAAGCACATTACTACCATTATCTGTGGAAACAAAACCAATATTTAGCCCTCTTGGGTGCAGTCATTCAAAGACCTTGCTGTGAAACTCTTCCAAAATGTTTACAGCAGTATGAGATTTCTCCTTGGCGAACATGACTACAGTT
Source organism: Triturus cristatus (assembly GCF_964204655.1). Lineage (NCBI taxonomy): Eukaryota > Metazoa > Chordata > Amphibia > Caudata > Salamandridae > Triturus > Triturus cristatus. The sequence continues at coordinate 109,776,606 of NC_140587.1, forward strand.
GCATGTTTCCAAGTAACATTAAAATCTCAGCTGTGTCAACAACACCTACTTCAGATAGCTTATCTCTAACCACCACAAAAGAGACCCAGTGTGCAGTAATGCATGTAATTAGTGGATTGGCAACTGGTCCACATGTCTGTTGTCAGGTTGATATTGTGAACATCACTCTTCTGCAAAGCTTGTCCAACCAATTCCAGCACATCGTGATGTAGTGCTGGAACAGCAACTCTGGCGAAATAGGACCAGCTGGGAACCATCCATTTAGGACAGATGGCTGACACAAATTTAAGGAAACCCACCCCTTCCACAAATGAAAAAGGGAGAAGGTCCAGCGCTAACATTTTAGTCGGCTTCGCATTATACAACCGTGCCGTTGGGTGGGTGCGTTGGTACTGGCCCTCCAACCTAAACATGTTCTCAATGGTAGGCTGGAATATTTTCCTTTGTGGGGGGTGCAGCTGTTTTCTTGAACCCAGTATTTCATTGCAGTACTAGGTTGAGTTGTTGTCTCAGTCTGACTCTGATTATGACTCTTACTGCAGTGCCACTGAGATGTTTCTCAGGATACCACTACACTGCTGGGGACAGGGCTGGAAAAGTCTACCTCTTGTTCACCTTCCACTGCGATCATATCTACACCCAGTTCTTCATCCCCAACAACAGCAATGGGTTCAGTTTTACTTTTTTCTAAGCAAAGTAAGTGAGCCTCCCACTGGAGAATGTGGTGTATTTTGAGATGACTTGTTTGGCCTCCGGTACCATAGTTTGTACCAAGCTTACCCCGCCTAACAGCCTGTCGACAAATTGAGCATATAGCAATGTTCTCCTCCTTACTGCTAACCAAAAAGAAGTCCCAAACTGCGGAGGAGAACTTTCTGGCGCTGCTGGATGTGCCACTTTCAATACCAGATGAACTGGAGGGTGGGCTTGGAATGTGACTCTGTGCAGCTACACTACCACTACCTGCTGAGATGGTGGTTGAGCTGGATGTAGGTCCCTGCCGGGCCTTTGCAAATGCAAATATGGAAACTGAAGGTTGTGTTGGTGTTACCTGTATTGGTGGTATCTGTGCTACATCCCTCACAGTGATTTTGGATAGGGTAATAATGTTGGTCTCCATCTCCTTTGGGCCGGGACTGATGTTCGTGATGACTGGCTCATCATCATCATCATCCCTTTCTTGTACATCCACCTCCATAACTCTAAGGCTTTCTGGAACCTTCCTATTCACTAGCCTTGTCTTGTGGCGTGCATCACTCTCAGACTGAGCTGGTGGCTTCCATGTGGCATCTCGATCATTAGAAGCTGGGCTTGAAGAAGAAGATGATGGACTAACCCTCCTGTTATTGTGGCTGTTCTTGCTGCTGCTGCTGTACTTGCGGCTGCTGCTGTTCTTGCGGCTGCTGCTGTTCTTGTGGCTGATGCTGCTGCGCCTGCTTCTGCCCACTTATCTGCTGAGTTTCTGTCTGCATTGATTGTGTACAACTTTGCGATAATGACATTTCAACATCGCTGCTTGGTAGTAGACTGGCTACCTCTGCAACACTCATGGGCTTGGGCCTAGGTTGGTGGCGCTGGCCCGTTGATGCGGAGGTGCTGCTCCCAGCTTGGTCCCCGGATAACTTTGCTGCAGGCGTAACTTTATTTTCTCCCAAAAAACACCAGGGGTGGCACACCAGACCCTGACAACTTTCTTGGTACTGGAGAACATGTTACCTGTCTTTGGGCCCATCTTCTTCAGATGTCAGCAGGATGCAGGTCCACAAGTTGCAGAGGTGTCTTTGGTCACATGTGGATGTGACGTGGACTACTGTCTGGCAGTACAACAAGTGATGATGATAACACCTCCTCCTCTGTCTTTTTGTGCACCTAAAAGTAAAGAAGTCAGGAGAAGAACATCAGTGAAATGTTGCATTTGTTGTTGGGGTTCAATTACTACTAGTACAAACAAATAAAAGATATAGTTTAGCCATTTGTGAGACTTTGTCAACAAGGGCTTTCATGATAGACTGTGTACACTACACTCTCAGGAAGGATAGGAAAGAACAACAACAACAACAACAACACAAATACAACTGTACTGGAAGTGCACCCTGTTTGGCATTAAATTATTTTCTCATCACATCATTCAGGGGGCTGCTGCTGGCAAAGGGGATGGATGGAAGCAGTAAGCCAACAGGAAAAACATGCAGTCCTATATGGCAAAAGCAGCACACTTATATAACTCTCACCAGAAATGGCCTCCAGCCACATGGACACTCACAAATCACAAGCAACAAGCAGGAGGCCTAGAAAACAATGTATTGATAAAAGTCCTATAATAGCCAGGGAAGGATGCATGCTAAACCACACTGTTTTGCCTTTAATGCAATAAAATGCAAAAACGAAAATCCACAGGGCTAAACAAGGTCTGCAAGGTACACAACAACACACCACACACAACAATGGCATTTATTTAACACACACGCAAAAACAGAAATAACCCCAAAAATACATGTTTTGCAATTCAATCCAATGCCATCCATGCCTTAAATGATGTTTAAATTCAACAGAACACACAGAAACAGTTGTTTCAAAGCAGCACACTAATAACTCCCACCAGAAATGGCCACCAGCCACATAGACACTCACAAATCACAAGCAACAAGCAGGAGGCCTGGAAAACAATGTACTGACAAAAGGCCTAACAAAGCCAGGCAAAGGATGCATGCTTAAACCACACTGCTTTGTCTCTAATGCAATAAAATGCAAAAACAAAAATCCACAGGGCTAAACAAGGTCTGCAAGGTACACAAAAACACAACACACCCAACAAAGGCATTAATTTAACACACCCAAAAACAGTAATACCCCCCAAAAAAACATTTTGCAATTCAATCCAATGCCATCCAAGCCCTAAATGATATTTGAAATAAATTCAACACATACCAAAGGAACATTTGCTTCATCATTCACCCATGACTAGCTCTGGGCCTACTGGCTATCCACAACAATTTAAAAAATAAATAATGATAAGTACCAAAATTGTAGTTGCAGCAACTGCAATGTTCCAATCAAACAAACAAAAAAACCAACTTAATTGTAAAATATTCAATTCAAAAGTCCTCAAATCCAATGATAATGATGCAGCAGACACTAAGAGTGATACTTCCAGCTCAAAATCCAAAGGAAGAATGAACAGGAGATGAACAAAGCACTGGTAGAAGCCTGCTGTACAAGAACAGGAAGTTGGAGACTCTGTGGCACTTCCTCCTACCGAAAAAAGGACTTCTTGCACAAAAAAGGACAGACAAATGTCAATCTGAGGAGTTTTTTTTCATACAGATAATCATTTACAGAATGTTTTATGCTGCTCAAGATATTATTCTTCTCCAGATTGATAATTTTGCGTGTTTGGGATCGCAAGCTTCACCAAACTTCCGTCGGATGGCACGTCTAAATGACGTGTTCGCGATTGCACGCTCTCTGTCATGGTGGTGAATGACGTGTTCGTGATCGCAGACTCTCGCGGTGTCCAATGGCGCTTTAAATGACCAAAAGAGGAGATACTGCACCTCAGTCTAACACGGAACCATCATCAATACAATGCGAAACAGTAAAGGGAGCCACAAGCAGGTGCAATTAAGAAAGCTGAAAGTAGTGATTAATAATTATGAGAGATGAAACCATCACTTACAATCAAAATAGAAGATGGTGCCTTACTTATCATATACTCTATAGGAAAGAGCTTGAAGTATAAAACCCCCACCACCATTCAACACTGTGAAGAAGCAGGATAGATTTTGCTAGCTGGACTGCATGCATATTGGCATTTCACGATTTCACAGAAGCCCTAGATAAAGAAGACAGCGATAAAATCATTAAGTACTTAATTAAGCTTGCCAGTGATGGAGTGAAATAAGTGCTGAAGAAAATTTCATACACTGGTGAAGCATCATACCATCAAATTAAGGAAGCTTTGGAAACCAAGTTCAATCTGATGCCGAACATCGACAACAAACGGTGCATTTTTAATCAAACACAATCGCAAGCTGGTGAGACAATGAATGATTTTTTTAAAACTCTTGATGTGCTCATTAAACATTCAACATTTAGTGAATTTAATAATGATGAAGCCATACATCTCCGAATTATCAGTAGCTGTCTTTCAGACTCCTTCAGAAGATACATGTTCAGAGAGATGCTTAGCTTAGAGAAAGTCCTAATGGCCAACAGGGCCAAAGAAAGAGTGAATCAACAGGCAACTGACATGGAAGTTGCAACAGCGAAAAGTGAATCAGTGTTGGTCACGTAAAAACTAATAAAACACCTCTAATAGGCGCATGTAAGTTACAGTCTAGAAAGAAAACAAAGTTGTGTTTCCTACATGTGTTTTCATTTCCATGCGAAGACAAATGACAAGCAATAGGACAAATGTGCAAAGGATGCAGTAAAGAGAAAATCTTCATAACGGTTTGCAAAGAAAAAGAGAAACTGACTATGTCCAAAGTGAGATGAGAAAATGCATACCAGAAAGTTCCAGAAGCATTCTTTCGATGTCCACAAAGAAAAAGGCAGCATCCGTTATGACTAGTCAAAACTACACAAAGTCAATGGTCATAAAGTACATACTGCACAGCCTCATCAACATTATTATGGGACACCAGTGACGGAAGTGGATTTGCTCTAATGGCTTTGACCAATGAGCAGACAAAAGGAGATGATGCACAGAGCCTTGAAACTTTTCAGACACTCACCCCCAGTCACATATCTGGGTTGAATCCATCATCATTCTTTAGCTTACTTCTCCACCCCAGGTCAGACACAGGTATAAGCAAATAAGTCTTGACCCTGTGCCTCATAGGAACAGTCTAGCTGGAATTGCCAAGCCATTTCTTCCCTGGACCGTAAACAAGCATCCTGGGGCCGGTTTCGAGCTAGCAGCCCTCATCAGCCAGGCCAGCTTGAATCCAGTGGCGAAGTGAGCAAGGGACCCACATCTGGGCATACCTTGCCAACTTATGGAGAACAAAGCAAACACAAGGAGATGCTGGACGGATAACTGAAAAATTTCAGACACTCAACCCCAGTCACAGATCTGGGTTGAATCCATGTTCGTTCTTAAGCTCACTTAGCCACCACAGTTCAGACACAGCTATGTGCAAATTAGTCTTCACCCTGTGGGAAAAGTTCAGCCCAAACTGCCAAGCCATGTCTTCCCTGGACCAGAAACAAGCATCCTGGGACCGGTTTTGGGCTAACAGCCCTCATCAGCCAGGCTAGTTTAAAACCAGTGGCAAAGTGAGTAAGGGATCTAAATCTGGGCATACCCTGCCAATTTAGGGCAAATAAAGCAAACACAAGGAGATGACGGATAGAGCGCTGAAACTTTTCAGACACTCCGCTCCAGTCACAGATCTGGGTTGAATCCATCAATGCTCTTTAGCTCACTTCGCCACCCCACTTCAGACACAGCTATATGCAAATCAGTCTTGACCCTGTGCCTAATGGGAACAGTCCAGCCTCAACTGGCAAGCTATGGTTTCCCTGGACTGGAAACCGGCATCCTGGGAATGGTTTCGGGCTAACAGCCCTTGTCAGCCAGGCTAGCTTGAATCCAGTGGTAAAGTAGTAAGGGACCCACGTCTGGGCATACCCTGGCAACTTAGGGCAAAGAAAGCAAACACAAGGAGATAATGGATGGAGTGCTGGCACTTTTCAGACATTCACCCCCAGTCAAAGATCTGGGTTGAATCCATCATCGTTCTTCAGCTTACTTTACCACACCAGTTCAAACAAAGATATATGCAAACCATTTATGACCCTGTGACTCATGGGACCAGTCCAGCTCGAACTGCCAAGCCACATCTTCGCTGGACCAGAAACAAGCATCCTACGACTGGTTTGGGGCTAACAGCCCTCATCAGCCAGGCCAGCTTGAATACAGTGGCAAAGTGAGCAAGGGACACTCGTCTGGGTATACCTTGTCAACTTATGGTGAACAAAGCAAACACAAGGAGATGATGGACATAGCACTGAAAATTTTAAGACACTCATCCGCAATCATATATCCGAGTTGAATCCTTCATCGTTCTTTAGCTCACTATGCAAACCCCAATTCAGACACAGCTATGTGCAAATCAGTCTTGACCCTGTGACTCATGGGAACAGTCCAGCCCAAACTGCTAAGCCATGTCTTCCCTGGACTAGAAAAAAGCATCCTGGGACTGGTTTTGGCCTAACAGCCCTCATTAGCCAGGCTAGCTTGAATCCAGTGGCAAAGTGAGCAAGGGACCCATGTCTTGGCAGCATCCGTTATGACTAGTCAAAACTAGACAAAGTCAATGGTCATGAAGTTCATACTGCACAGCCTCATCAACATTATTATGGGACACCAGTGACGGAAGTGGATTTGCTCTAATGGCTTTGACCAATGAGCAAACAAAAGGAGATGATGCACAGAGCCTTGAAACTTTTCAGACACTCACCCCCAGTCACATATCTGGGTTGAATCCATCATCATTCTTTAGCTTACTTCTCCACCCCAGGTCAGACACAGGTATAAGCAAATAAGTCTTGACCCTGTGCCTCATAGGAACAGTCTAGCTGGAACTGCCAAGCCATTTCTTCCCTGGACCGTAAACAAGCATCCTGGGGCCGGTTTCGAGCTAGCAGCCCTCATCAGCCAGGCCAGCCTGAATCCAGTGGCGAAGTGAGCAAGGGACCCACATCTGGGCATACCTTGCCAACTTATGGAGAACAAAGCAAACACAAGGAGATGCTGGACGGATAACTGAAAAATTTCAGACACTCAACCCCAGTCACAGATCTGGGTTGAATCCATGTTCGTTCTTAAGCTCACTTAGCCCCACCACAGTTCAGACACAGCTATGTGCAAATTAGTCTTCACCCTGTGGGAAAAGTTCAGCCCAAACTGCCAAGCCATGTCTTCCCTGGACCAGAAACAAGCATCCTGGGACCGGTTTTGGGCTAACAGCCCTCATCAGCCAGGCTAGTTTAAAACCAGTGGCAAAGTGAGTAAGGGATCTAAATCTGGGCATACCCTGCCAATTTAGGGCAAATAAAGCAAACACAAGGAGATGACGGATAGAGCGCTGAAACTTTTCAGACACTCAGCGCCAGTCACAGATCTGGGTTGAATCCATCAATGCTCTTTAGCTCACTTCGCCACCCCACTTCAGACACAGCTATATGCAAATCAGTCTTGACCCTGTGCCTAATGGGAACAGTCCAGCCTCAACTGGCAAGCTATGGTTTCCCTGGACTGGAAACAGGCATCCTGGGAATGGTTTCGGGCTAACAGCCCTTGTCAGCCAGGCTAGCTTGAATCCAGTGGTAAAGTAGTAAGGGACCCATGTCTGGGCATACCCTGGCAACTTAGGGCAAAGAAAGCAAACACAAGGAGATGATGGATGGAGTGCTGGCACTTTTCAGACATTCACCCCCAGTCAAAGATCTGGGTTGAATCCATCATCGTTCTTCAGCTTACTTTACCACACCAGTTCAAACAAAGATATATGCAAACCATTTTTGACCCTGTGACTCATGGGACCAGTCCAGCTCGAACTGCCAAGCCACATCTTCGCTGGACCAGAAACAAGCATCCTACGACTGGTTTGGGGCTAACAGCCCTCATCAGCCAGGCCAGCTTGAATACAGTGGCAAAGTGAGCAAGGGACTCATGTCTTGGCATACCCTGCCAACTTAGGGTGAACAAAGCAAACACAAGGAGACGATGAATGAAGCGTTGAAACGTTTCAAACACTCACCCCCAGTCACAAATCTGGGTTGAATCCATCATCGTTCTATGGCTCACTTTGCAACCCCAGTTCAGACAGAGCTATATGCAAACCAGTCTTGACCCTGAACCTCATGGAGCAGTTCAGCCTGAACTGCTAAGCCATGTCTTCCCTTGACCTGAAACTAGGCCTGGGCGGTAAATCCCGTTCCGCTCGCGGAATTTGCGAAATTTTGGTAATTTCGCGTTCCAATGGAGAACGCAAAATTGCCCAAAATTCTGCTTTCCGCGACTTCGCGGAATTTTTTCTTGTTCGTGTTCTCAAAATGCGTGTTCGCGAGTAATTTCTCTCCGAGCACGTAAACAGCAACTGTTGAAGTACTGGGAATTTTAAGCCCAGCGGTGCAGGGGAACACACCCTATGACTTCGGGTTCTTCCTCTTTCAGACCTACAGAAACACAGAGTCTTCTGGGTGAAGTCAAAGATCAGTTTATTGGCTGCAGACCAATTACAGGTATCCTAGAAGTACAACAGCGTGTATGTTCTCAGGAGACTGCTTCAAGTTACAGAAACGGGCTTCTCCTTAAATACAAAATATCATGCTTCAGGCACACATTCCTTGGTTTACGATATGGCCATATAAATGTATACATTACAAACGAAAAGGCAGAGTCATGATGACCATCCCACATTCCAGTTAAGCCAGCCCACAATTATTTAACCAGCAAGGCTCAGATCCCACATCAGATATCGATAGGCCCCAATAAACACGAGCATCTCCCGTTTGGAAAACAAGCCATAAAGCAGGAACAGTCAGGTGTGAAAGAGATTAGCTGGAGGCTTGTGTGGGATGAAAAAAGGCTTTATGGTGTGTCAAACCCTGATGCTAATCACAGGTGGCCGAAGGACGGGGAGCTCGTGAGAACGGACTGACCTGGGGCAGCGGAGCCAAGCTGCCCAGGTCACAGAGAAGTCAAAGGGAGGCACATGTGCTCTAAAGGCCCGTATTTGCTTCATGATATGTAGCCTATGTGAGGGCAACCATAAGATGGCCACCGCTCTAAGATGGAACCCACGTAGTGATGTATAATAACGTATACAAACTGTGAACAGGAAATAGCATCGCGAGCATTCAATTCCGCGTGTTCGCGGAATTTCTGCATGTTTGCGGAGATTTTTTACCGTTTCGCGGAGATTGGCGTAACGCGATTGCGCAAATTCCGCCCACCCCTACCTGAAACAAGCATCTTGAGACCAGTTTCATGCTAACAGCCCTCATCCTGCCAGGCTAGCTTAAATCCAGTGGTAAAGTGAGCAATGGACCCATGTCTGGGCATATCCTGGCAACTTAGGGCGAAGAAAGCAAACACAAAGAGATGATGGATGGAGCGCTGACACTTTTCAGACCCTCACCCCCTGTCCATCATCGTTTGTTAGCTCACTTCGCCACCCCACTTCATACACTGTTATATGGAAATAAGTCTTGACCCTGTGCCTCACAGGAACAGTGCAGCCGGAATTGCCAAGCCATATCTTCCCTGGATCAGAAAACAGGCATCCTGGGACAAGTTTCAGGCTAACAGCCCTCATCAGCCAGGCTAGCTTGAAACCAGTGGCAAAGTGAGTAAGGGACCGACGTCTGGGCAAACCCCTAGCAAATTACGGCTGACCATGCAAACAGAAGAAGATAATGAATGGAGCGCTGAAAATTTCAGACACTCACCCCCAGTCACAGATCTGGGTTGAATCCTTTATTGTTCTTTAGCTCACTTTACCACCCCAGTTCAAACACAGCGTTATGCAAATCAGTTTTGACCCTGTGCCTTATGGGACCAGTCCAGCTCGAGCTGGCAAGCCTTTTCTTTGCTGAACCAGAAACAAGCATCCTAGGACCGGTTGTGGGCTAACAGCCCTCATCAGCCAGACTAGCTTGAATCCAGTGGCAAAGTGAGCAAGGGACCCACATCTGGGGATACCTTGCCAACTTAGGATGAACAAAGCAAACACAAGGAGATGATGGACAAAGCTCTGAAAATTTTCAGACACTCACCCCCATTTACAGATCTGGGTTGAATCCATCATTGTTCTTTACCTCACTTCACCACCCTAGTTCAGACACAGCTATCTGCAAATCAGTCTTGACCCTGTACCTCATGGGAACAGTCCAGCCTGAATTGCCAAGCCATGTCTTCCCTGGACTGGAAACAAGCATTCTGAGTCCGGTTTTGGGCTCCCATCCCTTATCAGCCCTCATTGAACTCAGCTCCCTTGTGTGCTTGTCTGGGGTAACCTCTAGTCACAGGTAGAACTTCTAATCTATTAGATTGTTGGATAAAGTCATAGCTTTGCTACAATCCTCTCTAAATGTTAAAAATGATCCACAAGCACCCTGTTCTAATGGGTACAGGGATGGCATCATTGATAATGTAGTAGGGGTATCTCAGCAATAGGCATGTGATGCTCCTTTGTTGGAAGGCCTTTTTAAAATTATCCTATATTGGGATGTAAAACAGAAACTCTCAGAGCTAATTGACCATGTGAAATATAGGAGAAACTGTAATAAATATAATCATGATAGTATGTCAAGTGTGAGCATGTATCATGGCAACTGCATAGGATGCTATCTCTATAATGTCACCATATGGCTCTAATTGCTTTATATGGATTGTTTTAATAGTGCAACACTTCTTCAAATAGATCAACATAAATATTAACCAAGATCGAAGCCAAAGATGTGCTGGAGGTCTATCAATATAGCTGTTCTTCAAATATTAGTGCATTTTGGGTGAAAACGAATTTCTCTGCATTGTAGAACAGACGTAGATGTTGTGTCATAGAACAACTCAGTTCACACATAGGTCATTCTGCTGCTTTGAAAGGAGCCATCTCAACTGAGAAACAATGGTATGTAAGGATGTAAGGATGATTAACTAGAGACACTAATAAATGTTCAGCTGGATCTTATTCCAATTTTTTTAAAGAATGCACCATTTTGTGGGATAGTAAAGACATCATGAATTCTTTTTGGACTAAGTGATGCTGCACTGTCACAGTTTATTATTGTAGACACTAATTGAGCCCTGTTTTTAATAAATGTATGTCATCATATTATCACTCTGGACATAGTGTACTTTGCATACCCTTCAATCAATTGATTTGGGAGCTAAAGAAATAAATATACGTTTTCTGTTCAAATGTGTGTCTTGGTGGAGACTGTACAAGGCTGCACAGCAAAATTTCAATATTACTATAAAACATACAGAATTTAGGTGTGATTTAGTGTCCACTTTTCTGCCAATTTTTATTTTATTTTATTTATGTTACATCTGTTCACTGTTCCTTTCCCTAGTAATGCCAATATTGTATTGTAAATTCCATCTTTCAGTTTCTGCAATAACAGGCCTGCCTTTCAGTCTAGAGCAGCATTTCTTCCATGCTGGGTTCCTCATACAAGATGATTGGCTGTCATAGTTCGAACTTTGCTGCTCGTTCCAAATATGATTTAAAAAAATCTGATGAATTTGTGAAAAGAGAGGATGAGGTGGACAACTGTTATGCAACAACTCTTTTTTGTAAATGTTTGAGCAACAAAGACTCACATTTATGCCCCACTGCTTAAGTAATGTTTTCTGCATAGCACAAATAGGCCCTTGTGTATCAAAATATTTCACCCTAGACAAAGACAGGATAAAGTCATCAAGTATTCTAAAAAAAATAGGGCTAGATGTTCCTGGCCCTTTTGAGGTTGCAAATAGCCTAATTTACAGAATTGGGCCATTTGAGAATGCAAAAAAAACATTTCCAAATGTGAAAAGTCCAAATTGTGATTCGGTAACCTATTACCGAATTGCAATTTGGGTTTATGAATCACTATTGGGAAGGGGGGGTGTAGGGCATCCCTTCCAAATACTGATACCCATTGGTATGCACACATGTTGTGCACTTTATCGCCAACTTTAAGTTGGTGGTAACCCATTTGCAAATGGGAAAGGGTTCCCAAAGCACCTTCTCCTTTGAGAATGGTCGAAAAAATATTTTTTTAAGATTAGGCAGGGGTCTGTTGAGCCCCTGCATACCTAATTTTTTTTTATCTTAAACAAGTAACTTTTTTTCTTTTTAAACACATCTTGTTTTCTTTTAAGTAAAACAGGCTGCTTGAAAAAACTGCTTTATTTAAAAGCAAATGCATACATGGTGGTCAGTTGACACCAGCAGGCCACCATCCCTGTGATGGCAGTAAATCACAGTGGGTCACAAAATTTGACCTGCCTCATTAATATTCATGAGATAGATATATTTGCGAGCCACTATGAATCACCATTGAAACTCGCAAACAAATCTTTTTTAGGAAATTGCTATTGATACCCCATAGTTAATTTCAAGACTACTACTGTGGTGGTACATGAGAAAAGGACTAATTAAAACACACGTATACCCAAGACTGCTCCAAGACTACATCGCCCTCTCATTGTTGCTTGCTTGTTTATCCTTCATCCTATCTTTTTTATTATAGTTAATTAAATTTGTCAAGCACTTTTAGGTTTAATTTGCACAGAGGTTTGAGTATTATGCAGCCTCCTCTATTCTTGTTGAGTCATATCTCTTAATGTTCTTCATTCTTCCAGAAATTAATATAGCACGGCATGGATATGCCCGTCAGAGTTCTCAGTACAAACAATCACCAGGGGCTACTGCTTGGCTTGCCATTGATGGTCAACATACAATGGATTTCCGAAAGTCTTCCTGTACCCACACAGAGAAAGATAAGGCTCCCTGGTGGAGCCTCAATCTGGGAAAGTCCTACCAAATATCAGCAATCAGGATATTTAACAGAAATGATTGTTGCCAAAAGCGCCTGATGTTGGCTGAAGTTCGTGTTGGAGACTCTCCAGATATCATCAATCCTCTGTAAGTAATTGCTGTTGTTCTATGAACTATATTACTTTAAGTAAGCAATACTGTTTTGAATCTCTATTCTATTCTCAGATTTAATAAAGCATCAAAGCTACAAAGGAATGCCTATAACCTTCTTTCTCAGTGTTTGATGGATTTTAAGTCATGAGGCCACCAAAATATCAAGAACCAAAACAGTATGAAGACTGGGGTGCAGATTTCGAGTTACTTCATTTGGAGTACCTCGAAATCTGTGTAACTCAAAATTTCGAGTTACCCAGAATCCCAAAACCTTGGGAGTTATATTTGCTGCAGGTTTTAGGTTTGCACGATAACTTTGTGGTGGGACGAGTCGGTTACAGTAACCAAGGTTAGGAAGAAAAAATTGTTCTTCAAACTGACCTACCTGGTGAACTAACAAATGCCTTAATGAGGATACATTTATACTACTGCAAAGTAATCTTCTCCACAGTACCATAAACTGACCTGCAGGGTTTGAAGTTTGCAGAACAAAGCAGCCAGAAATGTCTAATTTCTAACAAAATGTTTTAGGAAAATGGTTCATTATATGGTGTGGTTGTGCAATCTCACCATGTAATATAGTCACAATTCTGAATCAGGTCCAGTAAGGTGCAATTGTAAAACCATAGCTCAGTCCTAGGTAGCTGTGGTTCAGAGCAGTCAGACTTTATCAAAGGGACAAATGTAAAGCATTTAGAAGTACCAGAACAGTTGAAAAAGTAGAAAGGACAATACAATAAAACCAATTTGTAGCAAGTATTGGCAAAGTCAATAGGTCAGGCGTTTTCTGCCAGCTTTTTGCCAATTCTTGGTTGTCATGGTTTTTGCAGCTACCACAGGCTAATAGTTTAAGCGTTGCTGGAACCCCCCGTAAATAGCTATGTCACACAAATCCTTTTAGTAAAATCAAACTGGCTTGGCTAACTATACCTAAAAAAGCTTATTCTGTAGCTATTGACATCCAGGCTATTGCCTTTGAGAAACCAAGAAAGAAAGAAAGATAAAAGGCAAGAAATAAAGCAAGAAAGAAGGCAAAAAAGGAAAAACAAGAAGTGTATAAAGAAAACAGAATGCAAGAAAGACTGCAACTAAGAAAACACAAAGTAGAGAAAGAAAGTAAGGAACAAGGAAAAAAGGGAAAAAGGAAAGAATGCAAAAAAGAAAGAGAAAAAAGGAAAGAAGAAAGAAAGGAACAAAGAAAAACAATAACGAAAGACTGCAAAAAAGCAAGAAGGCAGGAAGGAAAAGAAAAAGGAACGAAGGAAGGAAAGGTGGAAAAAAATATGGAGGCAATGAAAAAAGAAGAGAATGAAGAAAAGAGCAAAATAAATAAGAAAAAAAGAAAGAAGGAAAGTGGGAAGAAAGAAAGTAAGAAAGAAAGAAAAGAGAAAAGGAATCAAGAATGGAAGATAGAAGCCAAGAAACGGGGAAATAAAAAAGAAAGAAAGAAAAAAGAATTAAAGGAAGGAAAGAAAGAAAGAAAGAAAAAAGACAGAAAGAGAGGCAGAAGAAAGAAAGAAGAAAGACAAATAAAATAAAGATGGCAACAAATAAACAAACAATGAAAGAGGAAGGAAATAAATAAAAAGGGTTACAAGTCCTGCAAATGAAACACGATAAAGGCTGATTTGTTTCCTGAACATAATGTATAACAGAACAAACAGGTACAGGCATCAATGTAGGCTTTTGCGCTTCCTTAATTGCGATTATTAAGGAATCACAATTAAGGAATTGCAAAAGCCTATGCTTGTAGGAATCGCTATAAATTTAGCGATCCCCAAACATTCCTTAATTGCGAGTCGCAGATTGCGAGTCACAATTAAGGAAGGCGTTCCCATTCATTCCTATGGGCCTACAGGCCCATAGGATTGAATGGGAGATTGCATGCGCAATTTTTCATGCAATTTCAAGGGTGCAAGGGTGTCAAAAGGACACCCTGTTTCACCCCTGAAAATGATCTGTGCATACATGTTGTGCGCACACATGTCCAAAGGGCATGTGTGTGTGTAACCCACAACTTTGAAAAATGCACTTTAGTGCATTTTTCAAAGTTTATGCAAATTACCATCAAGTACAAATTGATGGTAATTTGAGCCCCCATTAGCAAAATCGCAATTTGCAATTCCATGATGCATTGAATTTAAGGAACTGCAATTTGCGATTCCTTAAATGCAATCGCAATTTAAGAAATCTCAATAATTTGCGATTTCTTAAATTGCGAGAGGCTGACAGGTTGATGCATTGCAGAAGTCCTTTTTGCGGGCTTAAACGGCCGATTTTTGCAAATCGCACCATTTGCTCTCGCAAAAATGGTTGATGCATGTGCCTGTAAATGTGAAATGAGTCCAGAATAACCATGTTCTGAAGAATTGTCTGCTCACAAATTTACATGTATAATATTGTAGCTTTTAGTTTGTATACTGCTTGCACAGTAAAAAGAGAATAACTTAATGCAGAACAGTTTCAAGTGGAGGTAATTTATCATGCTGTGAAACATGACACTTCAAAAGGCATTTAAAAAAGCAATGACAGGTAAGAAGAGCTGATAAAGCTGGAATGGACCCTGTGTTATCTGGCAGAAAGAATCCTGCTAGCAAATTTTAACGCTGCAAACAAAGGTAACGCTAAAACAGTAATAAAGTAAAAACAAATACACTGACACAGAACAGAACCCCCTTGTGTGTGGATGTGCTACTTGTGAAAAAGGTAAATACAATCACTTAAAGGTAAGTTACCCATTGACCAATGATTTATGCTGTAGACAGCAAAAGTAAAATATGAATAAGCCAGCAGCAGATCAATGGATGAAGAGGTGGCTCAAATCCCCTTTATGTAAGTATATTACTCATATAATTTTAGTAAAATCAAAAGGTCTTGGCGAACACCAGACCTGAAAATAGGCTGTATTTTTCTCTTTAAAGAGACATGTCAATGAAAAAAATCCACCAGAGGGTTCCCGGAGCTGTGAGTTTTTAAAGAAACAATGAATCACAGCGTTTCATATTGCGCAACAGATCATTGTAATTTTCTGTGACTTCTGGTTTAGGGTTAGTCACTATGTGCTAAGGACACTCTTATGGTGATCAGTTCTAACAGGAAGCCAGACACGGGGATCAATATGGTCCAACTGAACAGTTGCCTCACACATTAAGCAGTCTCCGGTCCAGTTTCACACTCTATGGGCAAACTGTCATAGGAATCAATGTAGTGGTGCTGAAGTATGCTGAAGAGGCTCAAACATGCTTAGCAGGTTTCTGGGGTATTCTACTGTCCGCTCCTCTGTCCATGAACATGGTGGGGTGACTTTGGCCTCAGGGGCCTATGTCACTTGAAATCCAGGTGGAGGTTGTCACTGGTCTATTGGTCACTGGTTGCAAGAACACCAGTGGTTCTATTTCACTGGCTGTAACTTTCTGGGAAACCAAACTATACTCCAACAACTCTCCTGGATCCAGCATACTCGCATAAAACATTTGAAGGTTGGGACTTGGTCTTCCTGGCTGTGCTTTAGAGTTTAGAGGTGATCCGGTGTTCTTGGCTACCAACACACTAAAGCAGGATTCTCCCACTTTTATAGCCCTGTGGTTGTAACAGGGAAGCAGCCAACTGACCCTTGGATTTACCTTCTCTGTATTGAGGGTTGTGAAAGACATTTCCAATTTGGTAGCCCAAGTTGCAGCAGGTGCAGTCCAGTCTTTTGTGCAGCTTCTCTAGGCTGGATGCTGGAAACAGCGGACAATCCTTATTTAGTCTTCTCTCCAGTTCTGATGTGATCTTAGGTCTGGGTGCCAGTTGTGCCACTTTTATGTCACTAAAAGCCTAGAGGGATGTGCCAACTAACCAGCCAATCAGAAAAATCCTTCTACCAGGAAGGACGTCACACCTCTTCCCTCAGCAGGCCTTTTGTGTTCCTTCTGGAGGGTTGTTCACACCTCTCCCCAGGAGGGCATAAGGCTAAATTGGGGACAGCAGCATAAGTGCAACTGTAAACAATCACTGAAAACATTGGCCAATAAAATGGAAACTGTCTTAAGTTTCCATTTGTGCCAAAGTTACTTCAAGTTGTATTGAGCTACATGTCTGGTTTAATACAATAGTTATTTTTATATCTTGAGATACCATTTTAAGTAGCACTATTCAGAGGCTAGCACTGGCAGTAGGAAAAGTAAAATAGGAAGACTCCAATAACGAAAGGAAAATTACTTTTTTTCCTTTCAAAAAGAAAATCTGATTTAGGGATTTTCTTCTTGAAATGAAAGAAAGAATACTGTTTGCTATAGGGCTGTGTCTTTCAGAAAGCAAAACGCATTGACAGAAACCGCAAGGACGGTGGTTCCTGTCAATATCTTTGTAAATGACCGCTTGCTTGGTCGTCATTTATAAATAAAGTGGGTGGCTTATCTACACTGTGGACAGAGTAATTTATTCCATCCTAATGAAGAATCCACAGGCCAAATGCCTTAATTTAAATCAGTTGCAAATACAACAGTTGATGGACAGAATGCAGAACAATGTCATACATTCACCCAAGTACAGAGATCTGGGCCTAAATCCATCCTTTGTTTGCTCACTATGCCATTCCAGTTTGTACCCAGCCATATGCACATCAGTCTTGACCCTGTGCCTCATGGGAACAGTCCAGCCCGAACTGCCAATCCAGGTCCTCCCTGGACTGGAAACAAGCATCCTAGGACCAGTTTTGGGGTTTCAACCCTCTTCCCCCAGGATAGCTTTATTCCAGTGGCATGGAGAGCACGGGACTCACGTCTGAGCATAACCGTACCACTTGGGGTGACAAATGCAAAAACAACAGTTGATGGACAGAATGCAGAACAATGTCATAAATTCACCCCAGTACAGAGATCTGGGTCTAAATCCATCGTTTTTTTGCTCACCATGCCATTACAGTTTGAACCCAGCCATGTGCAAATCAGTCTTGACCCTGTGCCTCATGGGAACAGTCGAGCCTGCACTGCCAAGCCAGTTCCTCCCTGGACTGGAAGCAAGCATCCTAGGACTGGTTTCAGGGTTTTACCCCTCCCTCTTTAGCCAGGATAGCTTGAATCCAGTGGCATCGAGAGCACGGGACTCATGTCTGAGCATACCCGTACCACTCGGGGTGACAAATGCTAAAACAACAGTTGATGGACAGAATGCAGAACAATGTCATACATTCACCCTAGTACAGAGATCTGGACCTAAATCCATAGTTTTTTTGCTCACCATGCCATTGCAGTTTGAACTCAGCCATATGCAAATCAGTCTTGACCCTGTGCCTCATGGGAACAGTCCAGCCCGAACTGCCAAGCCAGGTCCTCCCTGGACTGGAACCAAGCATTCTAGGACCGGTTTCGGGGTTTCACCCCTCTTCAGCCAGGATAGCTTGATTCCAGTGGCATGGAGAGCATGGGACTCACATCTGAGCATACCCGTACCACTCGGGTGACAAATGCAAAAACAACGGTTGATGGACAGAATGCAGAACAATGTCATACATTCACCCCAGTACAGAGTTTTGGGCCTAAATCCATCGTTTTTTTGCTCACCATGCCATTCCAGTTTGAACCCAGCCATATGCAAATCAGTCTTGACCCTGTGCCTCATGGGAACAGTCCAGCCCGAACTGCCAAGCCAGGTCCTCCCTCGACTGGAAACAAGCATCCTAGGACCAGTTTCGGGGTCTTGATTCCAGTGGCATCGAGAGCACGGGACTCACGTCTGAGCATACCTGTACCACTCGGGGTGACAAATGCAAAAACAACAGTTGATGGACAGAATGCAGAACAATGTCATACATTCAGCCCAGTACAGAGATCTGGGCCTAAATCAATTGTTTATTTGCTCACCATGCCATTCCAGTTTGAACCCAGCCATATGCAAATCAGTCTTGACCCTGTGCCTCATGGGAACAGTCCAGCCCGAACTGCCAAGCCAGGTCCTCCCTCGACTGGAAACAAGCATCCTAGGACCGGTTTCGGGGTCTTGATTCCAGTGGCATCGAGAGCACGGGACTCACGTCTGAGCATACCTGTACCACTCGGGGTGACAAATGCAAAAACAACAGTTGATGGACAGAATGCAGAACAATGTCATACATTCAGCCCAGTACAGAGATCTGGGCCTAAATCAATTGTTTATTTGCTCACCATGCCATTCCAGTTTGAACCCAGCCATATGCAAATCAGTCTTGACCCTGTGCCTCATGGGAACAGTCCAGCCCGAACTGCCAAGCCAGGTCCTCCCTGGACTGGAAGCAAGCATCCTAGGACTGGTTTCGGGGTTTCACCCCTCTGCAGCCAGGAGATCTGGGCCTAAATCCTCTGGGCCCGATTCACAGAATTAACTTAAGACAAAATCCTAAACTTTTGGTATTCACAGAATGCACTTACTACTTTTGGTATTCACAGAATGTACTTACTACTTTTGGTATTCACAGAATGGATTTAGGACTACTAACTTTATGTCCGCACTCGGGCCGGAAATTCCGGCCCGGAGGCATGACCCCCTTACTGAGGTATAGGTTCACTATAGATTCACTATACCTCACCTATCACTGCACATACAAACCTATCAGTCACTCCTATGGCAGGTCTTAACAATCCTGAAGGCCGAGTGCTTGGTTATATGTGAGAGGGTGACCAGGCATGATCTGAGCCCCTCTGCAGCCTTCGGAATCTCTTCTCTGGGGCTGTCAGTGGTGCAGCCTGATCATATACTCCTAAGTGCATTATAACCAAACTGTAAATGCTAACTTTTGGACTGGCTGCACGGAAACATGTTGTGTTTGGTGTCCAACACCTTGGATGCATACCCCCACACCAGTAACTGGTGTGGGAGTATGATCCCACCCTTCTAGAGGGAGAGACATGGCAGAACTGGTATACCAGGTAGAAACTTAATAAAGCCCTAGCATCACAAAATGGATGCTGCAGCCACAGACACAGGTATGGCCTCCTGCTGCTGACCCAAACTACGGCAGGGGAGGCCTGGACAATAGGTTTCCTGTCACAGGGAGGTGTAACCACCTCTCAGGCAGGCTGATGTGTATTGGGGCTGGGTGGGAGCACTCTCAGAGTGCTTTGAAGTCCTGCACTTGGGGCACATTTGGTGTCCCTGTGCATAGACCAACTCAAACCGGTTAGGGGGCTTCCAGCCCCTGCTCTGGTGTGAAACTGGACAAAGTAAATGTGTGTAGCCACCCCTCTTTCCAAACCCTCCCATAGGGGGGTCCCCAGAGCTAGTCCAACCCCTTCCTTAGGTGTAAGTAAGGAACCTCTGTAACGAGAAGTTTAGATATCTCTGGATGAAACTCTGAAGCTGAATCCTGGAACTTCGATGCTCTACTCAAGACTAGAGGACTGAATAAATCTCCCTTGGGGTCAAGGAGTTAATCCCCTGCTTGGCAGGCACCAACAAAGCATTTTGCCGGTCTGCATTTCCGAAGCTCCCGCCAGACTCCAAAGTATTTGCAGCTCAGAAAGAGGATTTCCAGACGTCTCAGAGGCCGACCCGAGTCACCACCAAAGCTGAGACCCGCAGCCCTTGTGAGTAGCGTGGAACCGGAACTCCTGGTCACCGTGCACTTTTGCAAGTGCATTGACTTATCGATGTCTCTTGAAGTCATGCTTGGGGTTACTTGTAGCACCAACCTTGAGCAGAAGATCCACTGAAGATTGTCATCCTAGTCACCCCGATTGACCCATGTGCCTTTTTTTTTGTGTCCTGTCAAGGTCCCTTCACAATCCCTGGTCCGTTGATTGGTGGGTCCCTGAGGGGGTAACTTTACTTTTCCTTGGGCTTCCCTGGTTGCTCCAGATGTGTCCTGACTCCCAACCAAGTGGTGAGTCCCACAGACCTTGCTGGTCTGTTGCCAAGACTTTTTGTGTCCAATCCGGACACCGATGCTGAAGCACTCGACATCCTTTGTGGGACAGCTCGAATCCAGCTTCTAGTTGTCCTCAATGCCTCCTGGTCCTCATAGCTGAAGAGTCAAGCTTCACCCTTTTCACCTGAAATCACCCAACATCGGTGGGCATCTGCCTATCGCCTTCCTGGTCACTGGCTAGTGACCCAGACTCTGTCCCCTCAATTTTCAGGTTCTTCTCATCTTCGATCCAGGCTTGGAACTCTTCGGACACTTCTCATCTTCCCGGCAGCAGCACTTCTTTGCCAGCTCCCATTGAAATCGACAACGCGACCCGACACCATTTGACACCTATGCACCCAGATTCCCTGGGTGAGGTAACATGAGTACTCCGGTGCTCCCGTGGGTGTTGGCCCTAGAACTTCCTAAGTCCCAAAGTGTTTGGTCCTAGTTCGATTCTAAGTGTCCCTAATCTTTAAAAATCTAACCGCGACTTTCCCCATAGAAGCTAACGGGAGCTCGCAGCTGTGTTCTCACACTGCACACGGCCCCCGTGGATCCCCTGTATCACTACCTTGGGTGGTTCCTTGGGGTCCCAGCGATTCTCCAGGCTCTAGGCCTTGTGTCTAGTTAAGTCGTGGTACTTATACCACTATTTTAATATATGGTTTTGCTCACCCCTAGGACCTGACATGTATTTTTGGTTATTACTGTCATATTTGAAGTGTAACTTATGTGTTTTGACCTCTAGTCTCATAAGGAGACTAGGAGGGTGTGTTTAGAAATAAATACACATATTTTATATATATACCTGGTGTGGCTGTCTTTCATTTAGGCACTCAAGAGTTTATAGACTG
This sequence comes from Triturus cristatus, assembly GCF_964204655.1. NCBI lineage: Eukaryota > Metazoa > Chordata > Amphibia > Caudata > Salamandridae > Triturus > Triturus cristatus. The sequence goes on from NC_140587.1 coordinate 109,797,980, forward strand.
GTAAAACAAGCTGCTTTACATTCCTTCAAGACTTAGCCTGAAGGCTGCTCTCCATAGCTACCACTAGGATAGCTTTCAATAAAGGTTGTCTTTAACGTATAACCAATTAGGGGTTGTTTAGACTGGTACAGGGTGCCCACTATAACTAGTAGACAGCATATACCAGGCCAACGTCTCACACCGTGACCCTAAAAAGATCAAGTTGTAGTATATTTCTAATTCCCCCAAATTTATATAGGCCATTGGCCAGCGAAATTGTAACTGGGTTCTTAGTTCAATTTCCTCTTCTCGATTTAAGGTCAAAAGAAGTATCCCTGATTTTAAAACTAATCTTTCTCCTACCTCCAAATTAATTTACAGAGTGTCCCCATGGAACATGCACACTCTGGACCTACACCCAACGTCATTGCAATTTCTCAAAAGGGCCGACTTTCCCTCCTAGCGTTGAGTCTGGATTAAAATGGATGAGTGTATAAGGAGTTGTGAATGTTGTTAATGCCCCTGTGAAGCCCACAATTTTAAAAGTGTATGTAACAAGGAACAGAGGTAGGGGATATGCAGTTGCTTGTGCCACGAACGCCATGCTATATCCCAAGCAGATCTGCCTGTCAACATGTGGACCCAAAATGTATCAATTTCCAGCAAGGACCAATCATACAAGCCAAAGAGATGGGACTACATACACCACAGAGCTATTGTAATGCATCAGTGGTTCAAAGATGCCTGTGTCAACACTAATAAGAACGGACTGAATGAAGTGCAAGACTATGAGTAGTATAATTTATAACTAGTAAATAACTGCACTTTTCTACAAATAAGGGAGGGCAAATGGCCTTAAAGACATCAATTTGCAGCATATTCCTATTTGTCAAACATATAAGATATGCCACTGCCCAGCTAAACCGTAACTGGGTTGTCCTTTGGTCACCTATTTGAACATAATCATTGTGATATATTATAGGCAATATTGTATCTGCTCCAGAACCATCCTAAGCAAAAAGCAGTCAACACATACATTTCTTAACACCCAGGGAGACTTCCACAGCAGGGACTTCTATACCAATTATGTATGATTTATTGCACATCTCTCTCACCGTATTGCTCAGGCTTCATATCTTGTCATGTGCTTGCCTGCCATGAATGAATTCAGACTTATCTCGGTGGACTAAAACTGACATGAGCAGGTCTGCTATGGAAGACAGAACTTTTGCATATGTCACGTCAGTATTGAGTGCAGCTACTTGCCTATAATAATAACTTCAGAATAACAGACGCATCCACTTCATTCATGAAATGGGCAATATTCCCAGTGCTGAGTAAAAAGTTAAAATGCTTAATGAGTTTAATGACTGATTGGAACCCAAACCAATTTATTAAAGCCGCTCATGTAACCATTTGGACAAAGCAACTAGGATGCCTTAAAATATTGACCTTCCTGTATGTTATTGGAGATTATTTTGCTTCAGCTCGGGCCTAGGTATCCTTTGCAGCTCAGCTGAAACACTATATTTCCACGGTACCACTTTGGGATAGACTTTAGCCGCATACAAGGGCTCATAAAGTACCGACATTCACCAACTTCTTTATTTCCACTAGTATAAGGGTACACCCATCATAGGAATTCATTATTGTATTTATTGCTGGGCCCCTAAACACATCTTTTACAATGGAGCAGTGTTATCTTCCCCTTATTTGTAAATATGGCTTTCATCTGGCCTCTAAGAACTATTGTGTGTGTGGTCATGAGTGAGGGAACTCACTATAAATCTGTATGTTTCTCACCTTTTTTGTTCAATTAATATGGGTATGGAGTAAATCATCTTTCCTTTTACAACACCCTGAAAGGCATCCAATTCCATCAGGAATGACATCTCTTTGTTATTGTTGAGTTCAAATTACTGATCAATTTGGGTTTTTATTCACTTTCTCTGCAATAGATGGAGGTAACTCTTGACCATCTTTCTGCATGTGTTTCGAGGTCCAGAGTCATCAAGCGATGATTGGAAAATGCAATGAAATAGCATTAGCAATGTGAGCCAGAGGACACACATGATATGGCATTTTCATGCCACTGATTTGTATTTGCATTAAATGTAAATATATGCCTTTTCACCCAGTCTATGTCTCTCCAAATGTCTCCTAAACCCAAGTTATTTATTGCACCATATAGTTTTTTAGAAAATATATTAAGAATCCTTCCGCATTAACCATATCTGTCTACAGTTGCATACTAAACTGAATGAATGTCCCCTCACACAATTATATCCCCTCAATTCTGAGAGTTCAGAGAGAAAGTCAACCAAAAAAGAGTTCTACCCTGAGTTAGGGGAGTAGACGTTGACCAATGTTAAGGCTTAGAGTTCCTCAGACCATAAGGTTCTTCTTTTCTTTATCTATTGTTAAGTCAAACACTGGAAAGTGTAACTCTAGATAGCAAACAATTGCTATACCATTATCTTTTGCAGAGCATGTGGAGTAATAGCACATATAGGATAGCTACTGTCTCATCCAGGTTTGAGCTACCTAGTAAAATATGTCTTAAAAATAGACATTTTGAAGTAGTTCCCTCTTAAATATTGGCATATCCATATCTACTCTGCAGGAAAGTTAAGAACTTTCACATTCAGTGATACAGCACATTGAAACAGAAAACTCCAGCATCTTTGGAAAACATATCTATAAAGGACTGGGAGCCTCAATGCATAAATGTGTTATCCAAGAGCAAAAATATAAACATAAGCAGCATATTGAAAAATGATATTTATGAAGATGAAAGAGATTCTCCCATGGGACAGTCAACTTTTATTGGGGGATCCCCTTTATTGTGAACCCTCATAGGGTAAGCAGCACCATGCCATCCATATGCTCCCTTAGCAAAAAACAAAGCTATGTTAAAAGAAGTGGTGCAGAACCCTCCACACATAATTAATCAAAGCACTGTACTACAATAGTTCAGAACAAGGAAAAATGTAACTCTCTTGTTGCAGTAATGCATTGCATGAGGCACTATTTGATCACTCCTGATTATCTAGAAGATAAACCAACGGAGAGGATGTCAATTCTAATAATCCCTTCCTCACCTCCCTTCACCTGTGTGATCTTAGTTTCTTCCATCTGCTTGCTCAACCCCATTTCAGAATGGCATATGGCATGCTTCCATCTTGTAGTTTCCCTTCACTGCACCATGGACCAACAGTGGGATGTTTAGGAACTGCACCACAGATACTCGATCTGAGAAGAATCTGGTTTGATAAACCTTCTCCAACTTGATACCCATGGAAATTCCCAATCTATTTTGGACCTAATTAATTCTACATGTGAAGGGTTGCTGTGGAAATGTCCTGTACAAACGAATCCAAGTATTCATGAAATGAGATCTCATCTGCTCTCCTCACAGTTTTGAATACTTCTTCACTGAGTAGCAATAGAATTTTGCAAGGATGTTCTGCAACCTCTGATCATGCACTGGGTCTTTGGGACCCCCTCTTATGAAGCCTGCCCAATCTCGCCTCATTGTAACAATGAAAGTTGAGCACATGCCCTCTTCATGCACCTCCAAACATCTAGGCCCTCTGCTCTTACTTTCAGGGCTCGTAATTGTAAATTCTCTCTTTTTGAGTAGTGTTAGACCTGACAGCCTTTGAGTGGTCACCTACAAGCATTGTGCCTGCTTACCTCAACTGTCTGCTGACCAGTGCTAAAGTGCTTGTGCTTCTCCTCTAAAACATAGTTTGATTGATGTATCCAAATTGGCACATTTAATAGTCCAGTGCACTAAATGTGCTTGTGGCTTGTAAATTAAATTCTACTAGTGGGCCTATAGCACTGATAGTGCCACCCAAATAAGGAGAACGTTAAACATTTTGCAGACCCGCTACTGCAGAGCTTGGTGTGCCATCTACACTGCCATGTCAACTTGGTACTAAATCCCCTGGCAAAGCCTTAAACTCTTCTTTTATCACACATACATCATGTCAAAGGTAGGCCCTAGGTAGCCATTAGGGCAGGGTGCCATGAAACTAAAAGGTAGGATGTGTACTTTTAAGTTTAACATGTCCTGGTAGAGAAAAACATCTACATTTGTTTTTCACTACTTTAAGGCCTACCCCTCTCACTGGGAATTCCCTATTACACTTTTAAGATGCCTTTCCTGATTGAGAAGGAGTGGATATGTCATGTTTAATATCGTTGGAATGGTAATGATAGATCGTTTTTGCTGGCAAAGTTGGATTTAGCATTACTATTTTAGAAATGCCATTTTTAGAAAGATGCAAAAAGAACAATTAATGGACAGAATGCCAAACAATGTCATACATTCACACCAGTACAGAGATCTAGGCCTCAATCCATAATTTTTTAGCTCACCATGCCATTCCAGTTTGGACCCAGCCATATGCAAATCAGTCTTGACCCTGTGCCCAATGGGAACTGTCTAGCCCAAACTGCTGTGTCAGGTCCTCACTGGAATGGAAACAAGCATTCTAGGACCGGTTTCGGGGTTTCACCCATCATCAGCCAGGAGAGCTTGACTCCAGTGGCATGGAGAGCATTGGACCCATGTCTGGGCATACTCGTCCCATTCGCGGTGACAAATTCAAAAAGAACAATTGATGGACAGAATGCAGAACGATGTCATACGTTCACCACAGTACAGAGATCTGGGCCTAAATCCATAGTTGTTTTGCTCACAGCGCCATTCCAGTTTGACGCCAGCCATATGCAAAACAGTCTTGACCCAGCATCCAATGGGAGCCGTCTACCCTGACCTGCCAGTCCAGATCCTCCCTGGACTGGAAACAAGCACCCTGGGACCGGTTTCAGGGTGTGTCACCCTTCATCAGCCATACTAGCTTGAATCCAGTGGCACAGTGAGCATTGTCTTTCTACTTATTGGCTTTTTGTCATTTTGGTATCGTTTTATTTATAAAATCATAATCTATTTTCATAAACTGGTGTGGAGTCTTTTTGTGGTGTTTTCATTGTGTTACTTTTTGAAGTGTTAAACAAATAATTTACATATTGGCTCATAAGTTAAGCCTGTCTTGCTGTGCCCAGCTGTCAGAGGGTGAGCACAGGTTAATAGAGGGTGTGTATCTGACTTATCCTTTTTAGGATTTTGTGGTTCCTGCTGGGACAGGGTAGGTACCTCTGCCAGCCAGAAGCCCAATTTCTAACAAGCAGTTAAACATCTCCTTTCATTTTATGAGTGTTAGGTTTGACTTGGTCTGTAGCAGTTTAACCATTTAGGACATCCCAGAGCCTGGGTTGTTCAATTGAGTGGCTTTATTTTCCAGATCCATCATCCTGGTTACAAGTGCGTTAATGTCCTATCTGAGGAATTCCATTTTCATACCCAAGTCATCTAGTTGTCTCATAATTGCTCATTTTAATCTGCTAAACTGCACAGAAGATTTGTCTGGTTAGGGTCAAAGTGGATTTCTTCAAAGGTAATGTTTCTCATTACCAGGGGTTCCCACTCTGCATTTGATTTTATGGATCCCAATATAATGTTCCATATTCCATCAAGACATTTGGTATATTTTTCCTTGGTGGCCTCTGAAGGTAGATGAATGTCTTGTTCCCACAATATAACATTAAGCAAGTATGTCCTCAGAATCAGTTTAAATAAGCTCAAGCTCCAACCGAGAGGACATATAAATACAAAATAAGTAGCATAGGATACAATAGCAGTCAGGGACAACTAGAAACACCCCTATACACACACTGAAATACCAGATGATCTGTACCTCCAGAATCGAATCATGGTGCCAGTGGTTTTGGCACCAACATTCTCAGTAAGCAGCTAAAAAGTGCCTCCAAAACCCACCAAAAGCATTGCAGGAAACTACAGAGCTACTTAAATATAGAAACGTCAAGCCAGAGGACCTTTCTGTTGTTGCAAGTGATGTAATTTCAATTAATGAGAAAGGTTCCCATATCTTTGAGTTCACCACACTAGAGAACCCTTACAGTTACTAGTAGTAGGACTACTCAGTATATAATAATGAGGCTAGTTCAGTTTTATTGTAGAGGTAGGGTGGCTATGCAAAAGCATATGTAGGCTGCTGTGCATATGATTCTATAACGTTTTGCGTGTATGTTTTGATATCTGTAGCTCGCCCTTAAGATTGAGCTTATTTTTGTGTGTATGTGTGTGTTTATGTGCATGTGTGTGTGTATGTATGTGAGCTTTAATGTGCGTGTGTGTGCATGTGTATCTTTAGAGATGTGTGGGTATTATTAACTACAGAGTTTATGATTTTTTTATGTTGGTTATTTCTTGTTGAAAAGACAAGAGTCGAAATGCAAATGCATATGTATATGAGCATGTAAGTGAACATGTATTGGTGTCAGGATATATATTTAGTGTTAAATGGATGCTTGTAGGAATAGCTATGTGTGCTTGTATGTCTTGAAAGGTGTTGTCTAATGTACATTTTAATGATATTACTTAAATAAAATACCAATAAATGCAGATTAGCTTACTTAAAAGTACTATTATTTTCCTGTTTATAAATGTAGATTAAGTTCAATTAAAATAAATTAGACATTTTTACCTCTTTAAGAAAATGTGTCACATATTATTGGAATTACATGTATCTGCAGATAATCTGCTCGCTGAAGACTTAAATAAAGTTTTATTCTCCTTGAGGATGATTCTGCACTTTTCATTCACGTCATAGTTGTTCCCTTTTGGCACTGTCCCTCTCTACATGGTCACCCAAAATGTTTGCCTTTCCACTCTTCCTTTGCTGAATCTGTTTTTGTTGTCTTATATGAATCAGTGCACTTTGCCACTGCTAACTAGTGCTAAAGGGCTTGTGCTCTCTCCCTCAAGCATGGTGCAGTTGGCTTCAACCTGATTGGTAGATCTAATTTAATTGTAAGTCTCTAGTAAAATGGTACTATAAAATGGTACTATATGCTTCCAGGGTCTTTTACTTAAATGCTACTAGTGGACCTGCAGCACTCATTGTGCCATCCACTAAAATGGCCCTTTAATACCTGCCTGAGGTCTGCCACTGCAACCTGTAGTGCAGTTTTAAACTGCCATTTTTGCCTAGCAAAATAAATATTTTGTGAGGTCTAGACATTTTGTAAATATATTTAATACATTTAAGTCACCCCTAGGGTGGGCCCTAAAGGGCCATAGGGCAGGGTGCATTATATTTAAAAAAAATAGGACATGTGTTTGTAAGTTTTACATGTCTTCGTAGTGAAAAAATACAAAATTGAGTTTCTCAATACCTTAAGGCCTAGCTCTTCCAGTGTATAACATTCAGAAACTGTAATAAATATAATAAGTGCTAACCTTCTTTGATTGGGAGCAAGTAGAAATGTTTAATTTGGATTCAAATGAATTGTAATTTGAAATCCTCTTTGATGGTTAACACAGAATTTTGATTACAATTTTAAAAATGCCACTTTTAGAAAGTTCATATTTTTCTGCCTATAAGTTTCTTAGGCCATCTAGGAATGTTCAGCTGCTCAGTTCTGTTAATGGTTTCACCATCAAGAATGTGTATTGGACCCAAAGAATGAACATTAGGTGACTAGATGTAGACAGGATATGCCATACTTCCAGAAATGATAGTGGTGGAGCTGTTCCCTGCCTTATTTATATTTCAAATGGCTTGTCCCTAGCACAGGCAAAGAAAACTAACACTAGTATTTATGACCCTAGAGTTCCTATGATCCATGGCATGGCATGGCATGGCATGGAAAGACCTTTTCAGAAGCAGATGTAGTGATAGGCTATAGAATTCCCCCACTTCAAAGGATGGCACCATATATAAATATTGGACTTCTAGAGCAACTCTTCAGTACATTCCTATCGCTGAGGACATTACAGAAGAAGGATTACCTTTTTCCTCAGAGGACTGCCCTGCTACTGGAGGCCTGCCTTGCTTTTAATAGACTGCTCTGCTGCTTGAGACTTGCCTTGTTCCCCAGATGACTGGCTACCTGCTTGAGGCCTACAGATTTCCTCTGAGAACCTGCTCTGCCGCTACCAGAGGATTGCCCTGCTGTTTGAGTCTTGTCTTGTTTCCCAGAGGATTTCCCTACTGCTTGTGGCCAGCCTTGTTCTCCAGATCTCCAGAGGAAGGCAATGCTGCTTGGGGCCTGAACTGCTGGCGGCTCTGCCGTGGAAGGGTACACCATCTTGGTAATCAAAGAGGCTGAGGCTCGGAACCGCATCTGAGCCACTTTTCAGTACAGCAAGCCCGAATTAAGAACATATTCCCCTGACATGTCGGATCCTCCTAAAGGATTTAAATAGGCTCCTACTACCACAAAAGCGTTTTGAACCTACTAAGGGAAATTAATTAAGTACTCTCTTTGGACTGCAAAATCTAGCACGCAATATGTTTGATAGCTCACTTAGCACAGCCCACTGGGGGCCATTAGCAAATCCGAATAAAGCAGCAAAATTGAACAAAGAGACGTCATTGCTCTATTTGTGAAGAGAAACCCCTGATGAAGAGACGTTGTGCCTTGAAATACGTTGGGTATTTCAGCAACACTTACAGAGGCTGCCAAGGCAATTTGAAATTGTACACTGCATAGTGGGCACGTGTTCAAGTGCCTCTTTGTAGCTTCAGGAATTTGGTGAATAATTTAAGGACACGGCGGCCCTGCCGTAGAGGAGTGCACCATCTTGGTAATCAAAGAGGCTGGATCTCGGAATTGCATCTCAGCCACTTTTCATCACAGCGTGCCAGAAGTAAGAACATATTGCCCTGACAGGTCGGATCCTATTAAAGGATTTAAATAATGCCTTTACTACCACAAAAGTGCTTTGAACCTGCTAAGGGAAATTAATTGAGTACTCTCTTTGGACTGTAAAATCCAGCATGCAATATGTTTGATAGCGCACTTAGCGCGGCCCACTGGGGGCCATTAGCAAATCAGAATAAAGCAGCAAAATTGAACAAAGAGACGTCATTGCACTATTTGTGAAGCGAAACCCCAGTTAAAGAGGTGTTCTGCCTTGAAACGCGTTGGGTATTTTAGCAACATTGACCAAGGATGTAGAGACAATTTGAAATGGTACACTGAATAGTGGGCAAGTTGTCGAGTGCCTCTTCGTAGCTTCGGGCATTTGGTGAATAATTTAAGGACGCGGTGGCCCTGCCGTGGAAGAGGGCACCATCTTGGTAATCAAAGAGGCTGGGGCTCGGTACTGCATCTGAGACACTTTTCAGCACAGCATGCCAGAAGTAAGAACCTATTGCCCTGACATGCCGGATCCTATTAAAAGATTTAAATAATGCTTTTACTACCACAAACGAGCTTTGAACCTACTAAGGGAAATGATTTAAGTACTCTCTTTGGACTGCAAAATCCAGCATGCAATATGTTAGATAGCGCACTTAGCGTGGCCCACTGGGGGGCCATTAGCAAATTAGAATATAGCAGCAAAATTGAACAAAGAGACGTCATTGCGCGATTTGCGAAGCAAAACCCCTGATGAAGAGGCGTTCTGTTTTGAAACGTGTTGGGTATGTCAGCAACACTTACCAAGGATGCCAAGGCAATTTGAAATGGTACACTGCATAGTGGGCACGTTGTTGAGTGCCTCTTCGTAGCTTCAGGCATTTTGTGAATACAAAAAAACAAATATATATATATATATATATATATATATATATATATATATATTTATTTTTTTTCACTGAAAAAACATAGGTTTCAGGGGCGTTATAGTTAGTTGGACATTTCACTCAAACAAAACCATAGAAATTCCCCCTTTATAGTTAGCTCAGCTAACTATAACTCGCGCGCCCGCAATGCACTGCTGACGTCACATATTACATCACTCATGACATGGTCAGTGACATCACTCATGACATCACTGATGACATCTCAAATGACATCACTGATGACATCATCCAGTGAATGTGTGTTTTTCGGAAAAATAAAATTGTTTTATATATGTATATCTCAAGGTCGATGGAAGAATAAATGGGTATATAAGTGTCTAAATGGATGATTTTCTTATATCCCAGCCGAAGGTTTTTCACATGGTAAAATCACCTTAGAACATATCACAATTCCTGAACTTAGTATGGTACCATCAACAAATGAATTCTAATGTAACTAAAGTTTGTTATCACCTTTTATATTTCTCCTTTTGGTAACCCTCAAAATCTTCGATTCACTGCAATGCATTTGAATGGGGTACTATCATATATATAGGTCCCAAGATGGCTGCCAGCAATTCCAGGATGAAGTGCTGACAGTCAATCAGATCTCACGATGAGATGTGTCGTTAGGCTCTGCCCATATATGGAAACTTTTTCTTTTTCTAATTTCTCATGAACTACTGAACGGATTTACACCATTTAACAAAAAGGGATCTTTCTGAACCAAGGGCTACCTTTTCGCCAAATTTGGTGTAATTCCGTTGAGCATTTCGGGCTGTAGCCGTGTCTAAATTTTCCATGTTTTGGGAACCCCCTTTTTTCTCGGCCCCCGCTTGCTGAATCACCCCAAAACTTTTAAGATAGTAGCTGACTGGAGTGCCCCACGAGTTTTGGAAATTTCGCGAAGATACGTCAACTGACGCCAAAGTTATTGGGGAAAAGAATGTTACTATTTTCCTATGGATAATAGGTCCAAATTATAACTACGACTGCCAGTAGGTAATATATATATATATATTCACTGAAAAAACCATAGGTTTCAGGGGTGTTATAGTTAGCTGGACTTTTCACTTGTACAAAACCATTGAAATTCCCCCGTTATAGTTAGTTCAGCTAACTATAACTCGCGCGCCCGCAATGCACTGCTGATGACGTCACATATTACCTCACTCATGACATGGTCAGTGACATCACTCATGACATCACTGATGACATCTCAAATGACATCACTGATGACATCATCCAGTGAATGTGTGTTTTTTTGAAAATTAAATATGTTTTATATATGTATATCTCAAGGTCGATGGAAGAATAAATGGGTACATAAGTGTCTAAATGGATGATTTGTTTTTGAAAAATTGATTGTGTAACTGACTGATTGAGTGTATCATAGTGAATACATGACTTAGTGAGTAATGTTTAAATATGTAAATATCTGTATCAGTCTCTCACTTTGTGTATAAGTGGCTGCATGGGTTGGTGAGTAGCTACATGGGTGTCTATATAGGTTATTAGTTGGTTTTTTGAGTATCAGTCTGAGTGTCTGCATGGTTCGGTGGGGGGTATTACGTAGTGGATAGGTGCATGAATGAGTGACTCACTCTTTGTATGTGTTGAAGACCGCATGTGTGCAGGACTGTATGAGTGGATGAGTGTGTGTATGGGTGTGTTAGTGAGTGAATGACTGTCTCAATAGTGTCTTTATGAGTAACTACATATGTTTTAAACTAGTATATGTGACTATTGGTGTATATAAGTGAGTATATGTGAGAGTGAGAGATTTTATTTATTTATTTATTTATTTATAAATTTATAAAGCGCCTGGTGACCCGGAGGCATCCCCGCGCTATATAGCTATGATAACCCAGGAGGAGGAAGGACCGGATGATTATTTGGGGAATAGGAAAGTTTTTAGTTTTTTCCGGAAGAGAGCGTGGCAGGGTTCCAGACGCAAATGGCGAGGCAGTGCGTTCCAGCCTGAGGAGGCTTTGACCGAAAAGCGACGGCCACCGGTCCGAACCTTCTTAAATTTAGGGACGATGGCCAAATGCTCGTCGTCCGAGCGCAGTGCCCTAGGGGCTTTGTAGGGGGCGACAAGGTCTTTCAGGGCGGCAGGGCCGGCACCATTGATGAGTTTGTGACTGGTGCACATTGCCTTAAACTCAACTCGTTGGCGGACAGGGAGCCAGTGCAGGGCCTTGAGGGCTGATTTGGCAGAGGCTCTGGGGGGGAGGTCCATTATAACCCGTGCCGCAGCGTTTTGTGCCCGTTGGAGTTTGGCTAAGGTAGACTCCGGTGCACCGAGGTAGACGGCGTTGCTGTAGTCGAGTCTGGCTAGGATGAGCCCTTGAACCAGCAGTTTCCTGGATATAGGAGGAAGGAGAGGGAGAATTTTACGGGTTGACCGCAGAAGACCAAAGCATGATCCAGCGGTCTTGGTTGCCTGGGTCTTCATGGTGAGGCTAGGTTCCAGCCAAACGCCTAGCGTTTTGACTTCTGACTTTGGAGTGGGTATCTCACCAAAGGTGTCCGGCCACACCGAGGCGGGGATTGATGACCATTTGTTGCCCAAGAGCATAATTTCGGTTTTAGAACCGTTCAATTTTAGGGAAGATTCGCACATCCAGGAATAGATGTCTTGGAGGCAGTTCCGCAGGCTGTCTGGGTGTTTGTCCAGCTGGGAGAGGGAGACGACAAGTTGGGTGTCGTCAGCGTAGTTGACAATTTTGATCCCATAGGGGGTCACGACGTCTTCCAGAGGGGCCATGTAGACATTAAACAGGGTGGGACTAAGCGAGGACCCCTGCGGGACTCCACATGTGAGTGGAAGGGGGTCTGAGCGAGAGTTGCCGTCCCACACCTGAAATGAACGGCCTGATAGGAAGGAGTTAATCCAGGCGTGTGCTGAGCCCACAATTCCTGCCCTGGCCAGGCGATGTAGAAGGACACGGTGATCCACCGTGTCAAAGGCGGCACTGAGGTCCAGGAGGATCACTGCCACTGATCCTCCTGAATCCAGAATGCGCCTTGATTCCTCAATGACGGAGAGGAGGGCTGTGTCCGTGCCCTGGCCGGGCCTAAAGCCAGTTTGAGATGGGCGCAGGATTTTGTTGGTCTCAAGGAATTGGGAGAGTTGGGAGTTAACTAGTTTCTCCGCCATCTTGCTGATGCAGGGAAGGAGTGATATGGGTCTATAGTTAGACATATCGTCAGGATTCAGATGGGGTTTCTTTAGCAGGGCTTTGACAACCGCATTTTTCCAATTGGGCGGCACTGTGCCTTGGCGCAAGGAGATGTTAATGAGATCCCTGATGGTGGAAGCTATGCTGGGGACGGCAGCTTTTAATAGTCTGGCCGGGGCTGGGTCAAGAGGGGAGCCGCTTTTCATTTTGGCTAACGTGGCGGAGACCTCAATGAGGGAGGTTGCTCTAAAGGAGGACAGCCGCGGGCTGTTGATACAGACCTCAGTATCAGTGGAGATGTGGGGGGTGATACTGGGGAGAGAGTCCAATATTCGCGAGATTTTAGAGTCGAAGAAGGAGGCAAAGTCATTACTTCTGTCTGGGGGGGCATGGGAAACGGTAGGTGCTGATGGAATGTTGAGGAGTTCTTTGACAATCAGGTACGCTTCTTTTGTGGAATTGGTGGCGTTTTGTATTCTGTTGTCATAGAATCCTGCCTTAGCAAGTTTGAGAGCTGATTTGTAGCGTCTAACTGCACTATTGTAGAGGTCTTTGTTACTGTGGAGCCAGTCCTTTCTCCACTGCCTCTCGGCCTTTTTGCACTCTTTGCGTAGATCCCTGAGGTCAGGAGTATACCAGGGGGCCTGGCCTTTTATCCTGTTTTTGATCTCCCGATTTTTTATGGGGATAAAATTATCGAGAGTGGAGGATATCCAGTCTCTGACTTGGGAGTCGGCGGTGGAGGGGTCCTCAGAAAGACTGGGAGTCGAAGCGTCCAGGGCTGTGGACCAATCCTCCACCGAGAGTCTGGCCCACGCTCTATCTCTGGTGAAGGTGGGGGTTTTTGAGGCTTTTTGAAAGCTCCAGGGAGATGGGTCGTGACTAGAAAGTGGTCCGTCCACGGGAGGGGTTGGGAGTTGATGAAAAGGAGGGAAGGGATGTTGGAAAACACCGGGTCGAGAAGGTGCCCTTTCGTGTGAGTTGGTTCAGAGTTGGCGAGAAGCAGACCCAAGGCCGCTAGGTCGTCAATAAAGTCGGTTGCCCCAGTGTCAAGGGGATCCTCGAGATGGATGTTAAGGTCGCCTGTTATAAGGAAGTTAGGTGACAGGTGTGCCGCGGAGGAAACGGTTTCCAGGAGGGCGGCTGTGAAGGGGCCAAAGTGGCCGGGCGGCCGATACACTAGAAGGCCTGACAGGGAGTTCGTCGAAGACAGCTGAATCGTGAAGAGGCAGCTCTCTGAGTCTTGGATCGCGCAGTCTTTGGATCGACAGATAAAGTGGTCCCTGTGGATAATGGCTAATCCACCTCCTCTACCTAGGGGACGGGGTTGAGACATGATGAGGAAGCCCGGGGGGAGAGCTAGGACGACGTCAGCGTTGGAATGCTCCGTAATCCAGGTTTCTGTGAGGAAAAGTATGTCCAATTTAAGGTCGACAATAAGATGGTTGATAAGCAGGGCATGTTTGGGAAGTGATCTGCAGTTAAGGGTCGAGATTTTAAGGACAGGGGGAGGGGCGGGGGGTTTTGGAAGAGAGAGGTTGCCTGGTTTGCATTTGTCACAGCGGCGAAAAGGGACAGTGGGGTCGTGTAGTGCCAGACATGAGCTGTTTTTAGTGGGTCTAAGGCTGAGGAGCTCTCTGCGGGAATAGCTTACCTTAAAGGCGGCTGGGACAGGCATATAGTCTGGCCCTAGGCCCGGTCGTGCGCGGACGGGCGCAGACGGGCTTGCCTTAGGCGCGCCTTCGGCGCGCACTCGTCGCGCCCGCTGCGCTCGTCCGCTGCGCTTCCGGTGGGGGCTCATGCTATGTGGCGGAGGAGGGGAGGGGTTAAAGGGGGCGTGGCTTCGCTAGTGGGCGTGTCCTGGCAACAGGCCAATCACGTCGCGGCAGCTGGAAGACCTTGTCCACGTCAGCAAGCAATCAGCTGAGTGGCGAGGGATCAACAGAATCGGCGATTTTAAAAACAATTCACAGTAGTTGTTAGAAGTAAATAAAATTAACTGTTTGTCCCTGCTCCCGGCTGTGCCTCAGGAGCTAAAGCTAGCAAAACGCTGCGCTCGTAGTCAGCGCGCGTTTTGTGTGAAAGGGGGCGTGGCTTCACTAGTGGGCGTGTCCTGGCAACAGGCCAATCACGTCGCGGCAGCTGGAAGACCTTGTCCACGTCAGCAAGCAATCAGCTGAGTGGCGAGGGATCAACAGAATCGGCGATTTTAAAAACAATTCACAGTAGTTGTTAGAAGTAAATAAAATTAACTGTTTGTCCCTGCTCCCGGCTGTGCCTCAGGAGCTAAAGCTAGCAAAAAAAAAGAGTTCCTGTATGAATAAGTATGTGTTTCTATAAGTGATTGTTTAAAAGACTAGGTATGTGTAAGTTTCCGTAGAAGTAAGTGTGGTGGTGTGTGTATAACTGTATATGCAAATAAATGTATGTTTGATTCTTTATTAGCATGAGTGACTATGTGTGTGAGTAACTCTATGGATGAGTGGCATTGTGTAACAGGATGTATAGGTGTATGAGTACATATGATGAGTGAATACATGTATGAGTGACTGTATAGGACTGTTGGTGAATGAGTGGATGTGTATGTGGATCTTAGAATTACTGAAGAGGTTGTTGTAAAAGGTATTGGTATGCCCATTGTTTTGAAAAGTTTAGTCTCTATTTTTGAACATGTGTATCAAAGGTTATATTAGGGTGAGAGGAGGTCTGCCACTCTATCACAAGGATGATGTCATCAGTGATGTCATTTGAGATGTCATCAGTGATGTCATGAGTGATGTCACTGACCATGTCATGAGTGATGTAATATGTGACGTCATCAGCAGTGCATTGCGGGCGCGCAAGTTATAGTTAGCTGAACTAACTATAACGGGGGAATTTCAATGGTTTTTTACAAGTGAAAAGTCCAGCTAACTATAACAACCCTGAAACCTATGGTTTTTTCAGTGAATTTCTGAGGTTTTTTAAATGCTAATTCCTAACTATAACGTGCCTGAAACCTATGGTTTTTTCTGTGAATTTCAAAGGTTTTTTAAATGCTAATTTCTAACTATGCCTACAGAGATAGGACATGTGAAGAAAGAAGAAAAAATGCACAGAAAGAAAAAAAAGAAGTGCAGAAAGAAGCAACAGAAGTCCTCAAAGACGAAGAAAAGTGCAGGAAGAAGGATAACGTGGAGAAAGAACAAAAAGAAGAGCAGAAAGAAGCCTTGTTGCAAAATCATCCTGTACCCTCAACTTTTTCAGACGGATACTGGTGGTAACTGAGTCTGACTAACCAGTCCTAGAGCCAGTGCTATGTTAAAAGACACTTAGAATACAGTGAAAACACCTACATACACTAGGGAACATTATGCGTTGGGGTCCCCCTGTGATTAGCATGACCTCCTCTGTAAGCCCCTAGTATATAATAGGGCAGGGGGATTAAAACTACCTCTTAAAACAGGCCACAGGGCGTTTTTGCACACGTTAACTCAGGCCCCGTCCCCTCCCTTCACCACTGTGTAAACACGCCCTGTGTCCGTTTTTAGTTGGGAGGTTAAGTTCATTTGAATCCTGAGGGTCCCTAGGGTCCAACTAGCCCACTAGGTACCTCCAGTAAGTGCCACAGAGCTGCGTTGCAGAGAGGTGTAAAAAGTGGCACGGCCTGGACCACCTCTCTGCAACGCAGCTCAGTGGCGCTTACTGGAAGCACTTGGTGGGCTAGTTAGCCCCCAGGGGCCCTCAGTATTGAAGGAAAATGATATCCCCAATTTAAAACGTGCCATAGTGCGTGTTTGCACACGTCACCTCAGGCCCCGTCCCCTCCCTTCACCACTGTGTAAACGCACCCTGTGGCTGTTCTAAGTTGAGAGATTAAGTCCCCTTGAATCCTAAGGGTCCCTAGGGTCAAACTAGACCACTAGGTACCTCCAGTAAGCGCCACAGAGCTGCGTTGCAGAGAGGTGTAAAAAGGGGCTTGGCCTCAGAACACCTGTCTGCAGCGCAGCTCCCTGGTGCATACTGGAGATGCCTGTTGGGCTAGTTGGCCCTCAGGGACCCTCAGTATTGAAGAGGAATTAATTCCCCAACTTACAACTCGCCAGGGGACGCGTTTGCAGAGTGCTGCAAGGAGGGGGCGTGGCCTCCGGCACGATGCCAGTCTTTTATTTATTTTTATTTTTTAAGAAGGGGGGCTGTGTGGTTTCCCTTCTTATTCTAATTTATTGGCCCTGATGACCCCATCCTCCAGGGCCTGTCTCCTAATTATATTTTTTTGACCCCAATCCCCAGGGCCGGACACTGTTTTTTATTATTTTAAAAAAATATATATTTATGGACACACGTAGGACATGCTGGACAAACCGTACGTACCTATCACCGTTCCGATTTGCGTGATATTTATTAAAAGGTGACTATGCATACAATGAATCCACGTGGAATGTATTTACACCACTAGTGAAGCTCTGACATGTCTGACGCCCTACCGTGCCTAATCCCGGTAGACACCCTTGTCGTTTATTTATACAAACATGGGTAGCTATTGACGGGCACATTTAATACACATGCACACCAAGCCATTCAAAGGGGATTCAACAAAAATTCGACCAAAACTATGCAAGAAACCCCCCTCACGGTTAATAAAACACACATCCACTGCCGTGAGGTTCCGTAGGAATCGGAACGGCATTTTGGGTATGTTCGAATAGGGACGAGTTTGGTATCTACGAACCGCAAATGACGAGTTTAGTGGGTGTACGCGTTTTCGCTACGCTACTATGTACGGTTCGTCTCATTTGAGGGTATGTCCATCTCAACCCTTGGGTTCCATTTTAGATACGGCGTCCATTTTGTCTCTTGCCCTCAAGTAGCCAGCGAACGGACACTGTCCGCTTCGTGACCCTGGGATTCCCAAACCTTCGCGTGGGACACATGTTCCTTTGAAGGTCTTTTATGGTGAGGGGGATGACACGGCAAGTGCAGATGGCTCCGCTCGAGGCTCATCTTGCTGTGCTAGGTTATTGTTTCAGTCGTGCATACATTAGGCACGAGTCCTTAGATCCTGCAATCAAGTCTTCTATATTGCTCTCTACACTGTTTTCTAAACTTGTGCACATCCTTGTTTTTTCCCTTTGCATCTGTTTCTGTCCCTTCCTCTAATTCGTTACGGTCAGAATGGAATGTGCTTAATGTGCTTTTACAGTTGGGAACCGGCAATGCTGCTGTAATTATGTTTCGGGTTTCTGAAAACATGAATGCGACCTTTCTGAACTTTACTGTGGGAACTGAGTTGTAACCTTTTGTCCGCCATGTTGTGCAATGACCAAAATGTGTATAAAAGGAGCGATCCACTTGTGCAATTTGAAGCAGTCTCTCAGAACCTACACGCTGTGTACTTCTTGCGATTTCTGTATCCCTGCAGTAAATAAACTCTGATCTTTGACGCCGCAGGAAGTGTCCCGTGTCTCTGTGTTTTGTACGCCGGAACAGGTAACCCACGAAGGTTTCAGGTGTTGTCCCCTGGCACCGCTGGGTCTTAGAATAACCCAGTCCTTCAGTTGGCGCCCAACGTGGGGCGACATCAGCGGTACCGGTCCAAAGCCCGACGATCGTGAGGAACTTCGTGTGAAATCTCCGAGGGAAGGTGCACCCCGCTTCATCGATCGAGTTGTCGAAATAAGTGGCCCGAAGACTTTTCCCGCGAAGATTCCCGCCTCCTGACGGCTGCGACGGACTGATGCCCTGACTGTCGACCTGTTTTGGCGCCTGGCGTAGTCCTTTGTACGGCGAGACGATAGACGGGCCTTCCTGGTGACGCCATTGCTCTTTCAGTTAAGTATTTGTGGGTTGCTCCCAGAGTAGACTTGGTTGTTTGCATGGTTCCATTGAATTTGTGGTTCTTAGTCGTTGGTTCTTAGTTGTTGTTTTTTTTTTGACAATTGCAATTGCCAAAAACCGAGGGTCTTGCATTTTTGCGAGGACATCGTAGTTCGATAACCCTTGAAGTTTGTAGACTCGGTTAGTGTGCACGATGCCTGGCCGTAGTACTTTGTTGGGTTTCCTTACATGTTGCAGCACGGATTCCCGACTGGAGGATTCATGTCCGATGCCTCCCGTTGGAACTCCAGTTTATGAGCTCTATAGTCACCATGGAGTAGGTCCTATCGTATATAATGAATGTTGGATTCGATATACTAAAAAAGATGGTGTTCTTAGTTGGCCACCTCATGGTAGTTTCGAAACTGCAATATTGAATAATCTTGAAACTAAATTATTTAAAAAGAAGGCTAGGCCGGCCATGTTTGATTCCTTTCGGTTATGGCGTAAAGAGGCCAGGCAGAAAGAAATTAAACAGTCTAAGAAAAATAAGAGGGAAGGTGTTATTGCGGTAATGCGAAATGCTGAACAGTATCAGCGAGACAAGGATGAGAAGGAGCAGGAAGTTTCTGCTAGATTGCATCATATGGCGGTGGATAAATGTTATCCGGTTCTACCGTCTAGTCCTGATAAGATGGGAGAAGAAACGGTCGAGGACCCCTTATTGTCTTATCTATTGAAATCACCACCTCCCTATGCACCAGATACTGTGGGTCCTGTGATTCCTCCAGCTCCTCAACCTGCTGTCTTGACGGCTGCTGGACAGCCTGTTGTTCCTCCTGTTCTTCCGAATCCCCTTGTGCCGCAAATTGTTCATCCTCCGCTACCCGCTGTTTTCCCTATTGCTCCTTTGTCTGTACCTCTTCAGCCTATTGTTGCTACCACTCCTGCTATCTCGACTACTTCTACTATTTCTACAGTTACCCCTAATGTAGTTACTCCTGTACTTCCTCCTTCTTCCCCTTCTGTTCGTAGTCGTATATTTAGTGCTGTCGCTAATCTCTATTCTCCGCTTTTTGGGCCGATACTTGGGTCCGATCTTTCTGATGTCTCTCAGAGGCGTAGTCAAATTCCTGATGGTAGAGAACGTGAGTCGTTGGTGAAACTGGCGCGTATATGGATTAGTTATCCTGCAAAGTACGCTTCGCATATAGTTTTCGAGACGTTTTCTCAGTTTAATGAGCCCACACAAAGATTTGTGTACGAGGAAATGTGTAACTTTTTGAGAGAAGAGTTGGATAATGATGCGGTAGACAATGTACCGCCCGAGATTACTGAACTTCAGAATCAATTTTCGAGTGGTATGATTGTGGGTGCTAATGTTCGACATGCTTTAGAGTGTCTGTTATCTTTTCGATCTACGGTATCACCTCGATCATTGTTTAGGGGTGAAGCTGAGGAGCGGATGGCACAACCTGGTCAGTACCCTATGCGGGAAGTTCCCCCAGTGTGGATGCCAGGTGATGCTGCTGCTAACCCTGTTATTTTACCACACTTTCAGAGAGTTTGGATACACCTCCCATGGAAGCGATCGGAAGTTTTGCAGGTGAAGCAAACTTTGCCTGACCACCGCAAAAATCCGGCAGGTTATTATAAGGAGTTATCCCAATTAGTGGATGCTACTATTATGAACCTTGCCGACATCGACATGTTGTTCGGTAATGCAGTACCTCAACCGATTTGGGCGAAAATCCGCCAAGAGAATCACGTAGCCGAGTTAGGCGGTGATTGGGCTGCTCTTACTGCGGCTGACGCACGGCAAGTTGGTGGGGCTAAGCCTGAGCAGCTCATTGAGAATCTGCCCCAGAGGATAATTACACTCATGAAGATGCTTATGCCAGCAATGAGAGTTAACTGGGACAAACTGTCCGCGTGCAAACAAAGGAAGGACGAGAGTGTCTCCGATTTCTTTACGAGATTTGAGGAGGCATTCATCGATCACAGTGGTCAGGATATGAGCACTGAGGGAGGTCAGCGACTGTTTGTTGATAAATTTGTATCGAATCTGTTGCCTGACCTAAGCAACAAATTGAAGAATTCTGAAAGTTCATGGGCCGTTTCTACCACTGCTCAAATATTAGCTACGGCCCAATACTACGAAAATAGAGAGAAAGAAGAAAGTGAACGTGCAGATAAGAAAACGAAGGATCTTAAAACTAAGGTCTTATTGCAGCAAGCGTATCCTCCGCGCATCGATTCAAAATGATTCGCAACAGCACAATCGATTACAGCCACAGTTTACTAGGTCGCAGCCGCGTACTGCCTCCTCTACACCACGAACTATGTTGGGGTATAATCAATGTGCATATTGTAGGGGTGAGGGCCATCTGAAGTTTAATTGTCCAGTCTTGCGTGACCGAAACAATGGCGTTTCGGCTCGAGGAGGTCGTAGTGGTCCTCAACAAGCATCACGTGGTAGAGGTCGCGGTGTTACTCAGAATCAGGATGAGCGTTTTGCCGCCTCAGCAGACTCGCAAAATTGCTTTGATCGACGCGATTTATCGGCTGGTAGATCTACACAGTATCATGTGGATGACTATTATGCCGAGCATGATGTTGCTGCTGATGGTAATTATTAGGACAGCCATAGACAAAGAAAGGGAGTGGTATCAGTTCCGGTTGATCAGAGAGGGCCTTACGTCGCAGTTGCCACAATGGGCGTAGTTGAACCTTTTCTGCTGGATACTGGTGCAGCGAAAAGCTCCATCATGCATTCGAAACTCCCTGGCGCGCCTTTGTCTGGCTTAACGAATGTTTCCGTTGGATTCTCTGGCGCCCCTGTTAGCAATCCAGTTTCTTGTCCGTTGCCCCTTACGATTGGGTCTCGTGAGTTAGAAGCTCCTTTGCTTTTGACTACTGGTTGTGGTGAGAATCCTTTGGGCCTGGATTTGTTGAAGCGGTTACACGCGACTCTGTACTGTTCTCCTGCGGGAGTGGAACTTACGTTGGGTCAGAACGTGATCTCGCCAATGTATTTGTCAACTGATAAGCTCCCACCGGAATTGAGTTCTCTTCCTAAGTCTTTGTGGGCGACGGGTCCCAACGACGTGGGCTTGTTGGAGATACCGCCTTATGTTGTTCAATTGAAGTCAAATGTGCGACTACCACGCATTCCCCAGTATCGTATCTCTCTTGATGGAGAGCGAGCACTATTAGCGATCATTTACGATTTGATCGATAAGGATGTCATCGAAGAAACTCAGGGTAACGTGTGTAATAGTCCTGTGTTACCTATTTTGAAACGAACTGATCCATCCAAGCCTCCTGTGTATCGTTTTGTTATTGATTTGAGGGAGGTAAATAAAATTGTGATTCCACAGTTTCCCGTGGTGCCTGACATTACGGCTTTGCTGACTCTGATTCCAGCTTCTGCATCTTGGTTCTCGGTAATTGATCTGAAGAATGCCTTCTTTAGCATTCCGATTGCTGAGGAAAGCAGAGATTTATTTGGTTTCTCATTTAGGTGGTCGCAGTTTCAGGTTTAAACGCGCCCCTCAGGGCTACTGTGAGAGTCCATCGATCTACAGCCAAGCTCTTAAGAGTCAACTTGATGCGTTTGTGTTACCGGCTGGTGCGGCCTTGATTCAGTACGTTGATGATCTGTTGGTAGCTGCTGACGCTGAACAGATTTGCAAAACTGCTACAGTATCACTGTTACAGCATCTATGTGATTTACATCACAAGGTGTCACCTTCAAAATTGCAATATTGTTGTCAAGAAGTAACCTATTTAGGTCACTTATTGTCAAAGGAGGGAAGAAGGTTGACCCCAGAGAGAATTGCAGCGATCGCTCGAATGACTGTGCCAACAACTCAAAGAGTTGTGCGTGCCTTTCTAGGTATCACGTCATACTGCAGACAGTGGATCCCAAACTTTTCACTGTTAGCGAAGCCGTTGATAGCTCTCACGTGCAAGGATGTTTCGACTCCTTTGCCATGGACGGAAGAATGTCAGAAAAGTTTTTCTGAACTGCGTGATGCGTTGTGTTCGGCTCCTGTGTTAGGTACTCCTGATTACAGTAAGCCATTTACACTATACGTTCACGAGAGAGAAGGTTGTGCGTTGAGTGTTTTGACGCAACAATTTGGTGGTAAGAAGCGCCCATGTGCATATTTTTCCTCGACCTTAGACCCGGTAGCTAGAGCGTTGCCGAGTTGCTTGAGAGCGACAGCGGCAGCTGCGGTGTCTATTCGACAATCCGCAGGTCTGGTTATGGATAATATGCTCACAGTGATGGTTCCGCATGCAGTTGACACTCTCCTGAATCGTACAAAAACTCAACATCTGATGAGTGCAAGGTTGTCCGGTTACGAGTTAACACTTTTGGCAAGTCATATACAGATCAAGCGTTGTAATGTGCTGAATCCGGCGACATTGTTGCCGACTAATGTGGAATCAAATGATGTACCACCACATGATTGTTTTTTGCGAACCGAAGAAGAAACGAAGGGTCGTGTGGACCTGAAAAACACTCCATTGACAGACCCCGATGGCACTTTGTATGTTGATGGTTCATGTTTTAAGTTGACGAATGGTGAGAAGACGACTGCGTATGCTGTAGTGACATTGGGTACGGTTGTGGAAACTGCGAGGTTGAGTCAGAATTCAGCGCAAGAGGCAGAGTTGATTGCGTTGACGAGAGCGTGCGTTCTGTCTAAAGGGAAGCGAGTGAATGTATTTACTGACAGTCAGTATGCGTTTGGTGTTGCACATAGCTTTGGCCGATTGTGGAGAGAGAGAGGATTTATGACATCGCATGGTACGAAGATCCAACACGGACAGCTTGTGAATGATCTTTTGGATGCACTTACATTGCCTAAACAGGTGGCAATCATTAAATGTAGTGCGCATATCGGAAGGTTACGGATGATGTTGGTCGTGGTAATGCATTTGCGGATGAGATTGCTAAGGAAACGGCTAAGAATCTTGCGTCCCGAATGTATGTTACGAGTTCAGTGAGATGGCCGACGGAGACTGGTATATGTGAAGACACTGTTGAGAGCGTGAAAGCAATTCAGAATGAGGCCACTAAAACTGAAAAGACCACGTGGAAAGAAAGTACGGGAAAGTTAGACACCCATGGATGTTGGGCTGACTTGTCGGAATGTCAGAGGTGGATGTTACCGGATGCATATGTGCTAGCCGTTGTGACTATGGCTCACGGCTTGTCACACATTAGCGCGAAAGGTATATGTAAGGTATTATCTCCTGTATGGAAGAATGATGGTATTGCTAAATGTGCTGAGAGGGTGGTTAAGAATTGTATGGTGTGTTTGATGTATAATCCTGGCAAGGGCACTCCCACTCCACCTGGCCATTTTGCCCCTCCTACATGTCCCTTTGAGGTTATCCAGTTGGACTTCATCCATATGGAGAGATGCAATAACCTGAAGTACGTTTTAGTTGTGGTTTGTGCGTTCTCCAGATGGATAGAGGCGTATCCTCTTAAGGATAATACTGCCCTGTCCACAGCGAAAGTCCTACTGAAGGAATATTTTCCTCGGTATGGAATGCCACGGATTGTGTGGTCAGATAACGGAAGTGAGTTTGTGGGAAGTGTGATGCAGAGTGTGTGTAAGGGCCTTGGAATTCGACAGAAATTCCATAGCGCCAATCATCCTCAGGCAGCAGGTTTGGTTGAAGGGTACAATGGTACTCTGAAACTGAAACTTGCAAAGATACAAGCTACGACTGGTTTGTCATGGCCTGATGCTTTGCCTCTGGCTCTCTTGTCAACCAGGGCGACTGTGCACTCTCGAGTAGGGCTTAGCCCATATGAGATTGTGTTCGGCCGCCCTGCAAACATTTGGGGAGTCCCGAGGCCTAAGGCCTTTGATAGCCTTGAGTATCCAATGTTAATTGATTATCTTCATGATCTGACTGCTAAACTGAGGTTAATTCATCAACAGGTCTTTGAAGCTTTACCGGCACAGACAGAGGGTCCTGGACATCGGCTCCAACCGGGTGACTGGGTTGTTACCCGAAATTTTGGCAGAAAACGCAATCTGGAGCCAAGATTTGTGGGCCCCTTTCAAGTGCTGTTAGCTACCAGGACTGCAGTTCGGTTGGAAGGCAGAAAGAACTGGGTGTATGCCACCCATACCAAAAAGGTTTTGATCCCTTCACCAGCAGATAATTGGGTGAGAACTGGTATTACGACAGCGGAAACCGAGACTCCTCTACGTTATGTGCCGTTTAGCGATGCTCAACCTATGATAGACAATTCATTGCAGCCAGACACATCTGATGAGTCATCAGTTTTGGAGAGCTCAAGGTCTGAATTGTTATCTGATCGATTGAACACTGTTTCACCAGCTGAACAATTATTTGAAGAACAGACTCGACCTGGAAGAAGCCGATATTTTCTTCGTTCACACGACAAAGACTAATAAAATTTTTCTGTATTTTCCTTTACTGTTGCCACGAACATTATGCCCGATTACATCCTTTTCTGATTGTTGCATTTCTTTTATGTGTACTTTTTACAGCTAAGAGATTTTTATTAAGTTGAATGTTTGTTTAAGAAAACCTATCATCCGGGTTAACCGTAGGGCCGTGCGGGTACTTCCTCCTGTTTAGCAGGGTCCTGACACTAGGTCAGTTACCTTTTGTCGATTCCTGGGAACTCCTGGGGATTGATAATCGCTACCCAGAACGAAGTGCGTCAAGAACGTACGGACGGTTTTTAGAGGATGGCGTTCTCTAAGCTGTTGGAAGTAGAAGGGATGTCGGCGCAAAGATCAAAATTGCATAAGATTGTGCGAACGAACTGTTTTATGTTTCAGGTATTTCTACTGTTTCTGACTGTTTCTATGCTATTGGTGGGCGGAGTGTATTTTGGGATACAGTTGTTATTGCCTTCCATTTCGCCTACTTTTCCTCCTAAACTGAGTACTATTACTACTGTTTCCCCACATTCCTTTCATCCTCTGCCCCAACATGAACAGGTTAGACGTGCGGAGTTCATGAATAACTCCTTTGTTCAACTCCTACATCAGCATCAGTTGGTGATGAATACTACCAACTATTGGGTGTGTGGGTTAATGCCACATACCATGGATAGGGGCATTCCGTATTTGGTTCTTCCTTACAGTTCCCAAGGGTCAGCACGAGCATTTCAAACTATGTTTCGTAGTGCACTAGATTCCTACCCCAGTCGAGAGCCACGTTCCGCAAACTTTGGTCCTGGTCCGTATCACAAGCCTTTGGCGATAGCGATTGCTGATCTAGATCGAGATATTTTTGATGCATCGCTTATTCCAGATGAAGAGGTACGAGCATATCAAGATCTGAGTGAGACTGAGTATAGCATGTCAGTGGGTGATAGACAGCTCAAGAGCTCGTCTCCAATATGGATCGTACCCCACCTCGGTAATTTCTGCTTGAAAGGTCTTGGTCGAAATCCGAGAGCCCAGCTTGGGGAGAGTGCTTGTACTGACACGTACGTTCTACCGATGCTCTCTTCCCCTGTTTTCCTGACTGCCAAGGGTACCTATTTCGTATGTTATGAGCGTGCATATACATGGTTGCCCCGTGACTTCTCAGGTACCTGTTATATTGCGAATCTTTTGCCACCGACTTTTACGGTTGCCTCAGACTATCACAAAACTAGAGTTGTGAGAGGCGTTGTCAGCAAAGAGGACACTGCGGGTCAAGAAGCAGGAGACTTCTTTAAGGGTTTCTTGCTGTTTTGAGGACCTATGGTTAATAGTAGGAACCTGAGACAGTTGACCCGTGTGGTAGAATTGACTGCTAACATAACTGCGAGTGCTCTTGGTAATTTGACGGCGGAACTTCAGGCGGATAGACTTATGACGTTGCAGAACCGTATGGTTCTAGACGTTATTCTTGCAGACAGAGGTGGTGTGTGCAAAGTGATTCATTCGAGCTGTTGCATTTTCATTCCTGACAGCGCTCCAACCGTTTACCAAGCCATCTCGAAGTTGCATAAGATTTCCGAGTCCATACACGTGGACGAGGGTAATTGGATGCTTCTAGGATGGTTTGGGGGCTTGATATCAACTTGGGGTTGGAAGATTCTGATGATCGTAGGGGTTGTTGTAACGTTTCTGTTCACGTGTTGTCTTTGCGTACAGTGTGGTCCGGCCTTATGTGGCCTCTGTGCTACAACGTGTATAAGACGGCCATCAGTTACCAAAGAGACGTTGATGAATAGAATGATGTTCCAGCAACAACTGAACGATTTGATGAATATCGAAATCGATTCTGATCTCGACTAGTGCTTGCCTACATGAGGGCAAAAGGAGCGTCTGAGGTTCCGTAGGAATCGGAACGGCATTTTGGGGATGTTCGAATAGGGACGAGTTTGGTATCTACGAACCGCAAATGACGAGTTTAGTGGGTGTACGCGTTTTCGCTACGCTACTATGTACGGTTCGTCTCATTTGAGGGTATGGCCATCTCAACCCTTGGGTTCCATTTTAGATACGGCGTCCATTTTGTCTCTTGCCCTCAAGTAGCCAGCGAACGGACACTGTCCGCTTCGTGACCCTGGGATTCCCAAACCTTCGCGTGGGACACATGTTCCTTTGAAGGTCTTTTATGGTGAGGGGGATGACACGGCAAGTGCTCCGCTCGAGGCTCATCTTGCTGTGCTAGGTTATTGTTTCAGTCGTGCATACATTAGGCATGAGTCCTTTGATCCTGCAATCAAGTCTTCTATATTGCTCTCTACACTGTTTTCTAAACTTGTGCACATCCTTGTTTTTTCCCTTTGCATCTGTTTCTGTCCCTTCCTCTAATTCGTTACGGTCAGAATGGAATGTGCTTAATGTGCTTTTACAGTTGGGAACCGGCAATGCTGCTGTAATTATGTTTCGGGTTTCTGAAAACATGAATGCGACCTTTCTGAACTTTACTGTGGGAACTGAGTTGTAACCTTCTGTCCGCCATGTTGTGCAATGACCAAAATGTGTATAAAAGGAGCGATCCGCTTGTGCAATTTGAAGCAGTCTCTCAGAACCTACACGCTGTGTACTTCTTGCGATTTCTGTATCCCTGCAGTAAATAAACGCTGATATTTGACGCCGCAGGAAGTGTCCCGTGTCTCTGTGTTTTGTACGCCGGAACAGGTAACCCACGAAGGTTTCAGGTGTTGTCCCCTGGCACCGCTGGGTCTTAGAATAGCCCAGTCCTTCAGCCAGATGTGTAATACTTTTTATTTTACTCTCTGGAAAGGGGACGAACATCACTTGAGAGTCACAGCGCGCTCCTGGCAGAGCCCAATGCTGTGTTACACCCACCATTGCCTGCTGAGTGCCACACACCTCTGTGTTGTATTCCACTAGCTAGTGCATATGCTATGACACTCTCTAGCCCATGTGCACTGTAACACCACCCCGTGAATATGTCATACCACACTTGTCTTCGCACAGGTTATATTGCCCCATCTAACGTGCCTTCCTCGATGCCTATGTTATAACGCACAGTGCTATGCCATACATATTACAATCTGGGATCCACATCTTTGTCACAGTGCATATGCAAAGTTACACTCCCCAGCACATATTTTATATTACAACTTTAGAGACTAGTTAGGTTACACAACACTGCCCTGTGCATATTACACTCCAAGGCGCATATCGCATAGCACGCGCTAGTGCCTGTGCTATCTCGCGCTCTCCAATGAATCTGTCATTGCGCACAATGTATTGCATATTATATTTCACGCCCGGTTCATCTTATATCACACTTTTTGGTGCATAGTTTATACCATACACTATATCTAGTTTTCATTTTCAATCGTGCTCTCAGGACTATGTTCTATATAACACTGTGTTCACCTACCCTTTTCACGGGCATTACATTTTGCGATAGGGGGTGGAGGGTCAGGGGGTGTTTCTGCGAAGTGAGCCCGGAGTCACAGTCACAAACGTCCTCTTCTTCCTGAATAAAAGTGAGATTATGCTGCATACTTGTTCATATTTTAAGTAGTTCGCACAGACACACGTTTTAAAAACAATAAAGTTCCTAATACCCGCCTTCTCTGAATAGTTAGCTTGCTGCCCCATCCCCCTCCTCCCTATCCTCTGTTGTGTGAATCCATGGACTAGCCTCCTCCCTCCTGCCATGCATGGTCTGATGTGCTGCCACTGCCCTCAATTTAGTATGATGTACCAGTCCACTCCTCCTGCCCTCCATTGCCCAATTCTATGCCCAATCATTGACCTCCTGCTTAAACTCTGTGCTTAGCTTGCTGCCCCTATTCTCCTTCCCCCTGCCCTCCGATGTCTTTGTGTATGCCCCTGCTCCATCCTTTTTGCCCACCATGTTCCATGGACCTGCCACTCCTATCTACTCTGAGTGTTCTGTTGAGCTGCCACTCCCCTCCCACCTGCCTAGCATTGTCAGATGACTGTAACCTGTCCCTGCCACCTCCACCCTGCCTGTCCACATGCCATGCCCCTATCCTCTTCCTCCTGTCCTACATGGTCCATTGTACTGCCACACCATTCTGCCCTCCCTGGTCTGTTGTGCTGCAACTGCTCCTCCTGCCTGCCCCGTGCGGTCTGTTGTGAGGCCCCTTCCCCTGAACTTTCTTGTCTGTGCACAGGTCCTGACCCTCCCTTCTATCCTCCATCGTCCTTTGTGCATGCCCCTGCACCCTCCTTCTTGCCCATCATAGCCATTGTGCTACCACTAAGCCTCCCACTTGCCATGCATGGTCTTCTGTGCTGCCATGGCCCCTCCCACCTTCCCTGTGTGGTCAGTTAGCTGCCCCTGAACCCCTCCCACCTTCCCTCCATGGTCTGTGTGTATGCCATCACAGTCTCACTGTTGCTCTTCATGGTGTGTCTTGCTTCTAGTGCCCATCCTGCCTGACCTTCATGGCTATCTTGCTGCTCCTGCCCTGCCCCCTTGCCCCCAGCCCTCTGTTTACATGTGCAGACCCCTACTCCCTCCCTCCTGGCTTGTCTGTTCCATTGTAATGCCCCTGATCCATCCCTCCTGCCCTTTATGGTCTGTTATGCTGCAGCTTTCTCTCCTGTCTGTCCATTATGGTCCTGCCTCTTGCCCCTCTGTTCTCTGTTGTCCATGTGCATGGTCCTGTCCCCTCCCTCTTGCTTTCTATGGATTGTTGTGCTGCACTCCTGTCCCGCATGCCCTGTGTGGTGTATTGTGCTGCTGCAAACCCTGATGCCTGCCCTGCAGGGTCAGTTTGGTGCACCTCTCCATGTCCCTCCTGTCCTCTGTTATCCAAGTCCATGTCCCTACCCCATTTCCTTCCATGATCCAATGTACCATACTTGCGAACATTTTGAACTTGGTAAGAGGGAGATTTTGAAAAAAAAACTGGGGTATTGATTTTCCCCTTTGAGTTACATTGAAAAAGAGGAGATTGTAGACAGGAGACAGATCAAATAAAGCCCATTTGAGCTTAAAAACATTGGACGTTTCCTGGCTGAATCGGGTCTGTTGGCATGTATGGTTGTACTACCATTGCCTCTTCCTTCTGCCCACAATGGTCTATTACATTGCCACAGCTCTCTTGCAAGTCCTGTATTGTTGGTTTGTTGCCCCTTCCCCCCTTTCCACTACCCTCCATAGTCTGTTGTGCTGCCACGGCCCTTCCTGCCTGCTCAGTGTGGTTAAATTGTTGCCTTTACACCCTCCTACCTGCCTTCAATTTTCAGAGTCCGTGCCCCTGGCCTCTGCCTCTCAACAGTATCCTAATGAACAACTAGATTGCTAACATTCTATATTTATTACAAAAGTGTGGAACGCCTGACGTCATCTTGATGTTATCAAAACTGTAATACCTAGAGCATTTCCTTTAGAAATTACATATATGAGAGGGTCTTATTGGCATCAAAATTATGGTTAGTGCTCTAAAAGACTAAAATAAGGACAGATTTTCTGAGTTTTCAAATAGCGAGAAAGCACTTTTAAATTATTTGTTACCTTTATGTTTTTTTATCCAGTTGACCACTTGATTAAATGTTGCACTTAGGGGAGAGGATGCGGTGTTACTTCCAGAACTGCAGACTTTGCAACTGGGGAACCAGGTTGGAGTTTCTGCTTCAGCTCGAAATTCTGTGATTCTGGTCAAATCACTTAGTCTCCCCATGTCTACAACCAAAATGAATTTGTTCTTGTGTGATGTAACCAATGCTCATGTAAAGCACTCCAATACCTGACAAGTCTGCACTATATAACACTGCAAAAACACAAAATAATAAGTGTTTTGCACACTTCTGTCATTGGGCTATATTTGGGCTACATCTGGGTGATTTTGGGCTACATTTGGGCTCTTTTGTCTCCGGTGGCCATCTTGGGAGATTTATTTGTTATGAAGTTTCCTAATTTCCTCATGTACTGCAGTCTCCTCAGTAGGAAATGCTTTCATTTTTTTACTTTGATTCCATCATGAAGGTATTCAGATATGTCACACATTTGCCATAAATTCTGAATGTTAGCACTCTAGTTGCTCATTAGATCACTGTAGTAAAACTACTGTTCACCATGGAAGTCTGCTCCTGGTATTAAAAGTGCATGTTTCAGTCTGCATGTCAGAATTTTTTCATGAAATAGAAGAGGAATTGATGAAGTCACTCAACATGTGCCCTAATTTTTCTTTCTGCAGCACTAATCATACTTTTTATGGAAAAATGAACCCCCTCATTTTCTTCCTTTTTAAATTAAATGTTTTAAGAGTTACCACTTTAATCCAAGCAAGATGGCTTCAGGTGTGCCATACGTTTATCATAAGTAGGACTGTTAGCGCTCTAGTTGTTCTTTGGAACACTCTGGGAAGCTGCAGTAGAACACAAAGGAATCAACTGACAGTCTCTGCCCTTGTTGGATGTACATGTTTTACTGAGAATGTCAGACTTCATTCTCACATGACTGAGAAAGATAATGTGAATTTACAGAAAATAAGCTCTCAGTTTAGCTTATAGATCACCTTCCAAACCTCTGTGGGAAAAGCATGAGAAAATATTTTTCTCTCAATCATGATATCCCAGCAGAAGGCTTTTTCACATGGTGAAATCACCTTAGAACATACCACAATTCCTAAAATGAGTATGGTACCATCAACAAATGATTTATAATGTAACTAAGGTCTTAAAACCTTCTATTAACTGCAATGCTTTTTAATGAGGTGCTATCATGTATATTGGTCCCAAGATGGCTGCCAACACTTCTTGGATGAAGTGCTGACAGCCAATCAGATCTCAGGATGAGATGTGTGGTTAGGCTCCGCCCACATATATATGATCTTACTTTTGGTTTTCTCAGGAACTACTGAACAGATTGACACCATACATGCAAAAGGCACATCCCTGAGTTTCTGATTTACATTTGGTAATCCTTTGTGCTGCTAGCAGGCTGCATCTTGATTTACAGCCTCGCAGACCTTTAGTCCAGTGTGCAAGGCGGTGCCAGTAGGTAGTTATAGTTAGGACCGTGTTTCTATAGGAAATCCGCAACATTCTATTTCGAATAACTTTGGCGCAGATTGACGAATCCTGGCAAAATTTTCAAAATAGGTGGGGCACTCCGCTCCGCTCCTACCCTGAAAGCCTCGGGGAGATTCGTCAAGCGGGGGCCGAGAAAAAGGGGGGGTCCCAAAACACGTTTTCCCCATGCATTTTTCCATAGGACCTTTAGTCCAAGCTAGAGCCCGAACGGCTGAACAGAATTACTTGAAATTTGGCAAAGAGGTAGTCCTCAGGTCAGGGATGTGCCTTTTGGAGGTCTGGTGTAAATGTATTCAGTATTTGCTGAGAAAATAGCATTTAAATCAATATATATATCTATAGGCGTGCTCCGAGCGCGTACCGTAAGCTTACCGTACACGCACACTGCCATGCGCGAGGTCAATTCTGATTGGTGGTTACATGACTGTAAACATTCGAATCGGTCGAAATCAGGAAGTGTCGGCCTCCATTTTGTGTGTCTCACACTGATAAAAAAAGGAGGAGGACGTGAAAAGGGGGCAACGAAGAGAGTTGCAGACCCCCTAGCGTTTGTCAGGGGGTCCAGGAGGGCCATAAAAGTATGAAAAATACATTTAAATTTTTTTTTAAAAAATCGCGGGGTGCGCGTACGGTAAGCTTACCGTACGCGTACGGTAGAAAATTTTAAAAAAAGAAGAAAAAAACAAATTTAAGTGTTGAGATATTAGGGGGGGTCTAAAAAGAGCCGTTGTGTTCATTGAGTGTTTTTTGGTACCTACAAGTAAGTACTGATGCAGAGTCTAAAGTTCAAGAGGAAGACTCTGTTCCCTTCATCATTGAAATGTACACCGTCTCCTCTATAAATGTCTTGCATGTTGTAACGCAAGTTGTTGTGGTATATAGAACCCATACCACAGTCTCTGAGGAAAGCAGAAACAGATTTGTTGACGTGCTTTCTTGCTTTGTCAATCTGCGGACAAAATTGGTTGGACCAGTTCCACTTTTGCCTTTGGCATATGTTAGAATATACAAAGGCAGATTGAGGAAAAAGCAATATCAATTGCACAAAGTTAAAGTGCCTACGTCATTTCCACCACAGTGCACAATAATAAGGTTAGACTGTGGGAGATGTTGAAAGGTTTTCACCAAAGGCAATAACTGGTGCCACTTTAACCCTCTCTGACCAATCCATTTAATGTCTACATTTGGCAAAGCAAGGTCTCTCACCATACCTCTTTTTTCTGCATACTTTTCACTCCAGAAGACATAGCTGTGACCTACAATCCACACTGTGAACATCTTTCAAGGAGATCTGGATGCACTCTGAAGGTGTCTTTCAGTAGAATGGCAATATGAAATGAAAGACAGTTTGAAAATGGAGGCAAACATATTTTTTTTAAATAAAAAGAACTCATTGGCTGTTTCACACCATTCTACACTAAAAAGTAGGCTGTATGTGTACATTTTTAGAAGCATGTTTTGTATTGGTTCAGAAAAGTGTGTTCCCACAGAAGAATAGTTTGGATTTGCTGTTAGGTTGGACAGGTGAAGCACTCTTGGTCTTTCGATTTGAAACATTGTGTGGTGAACTTCTGACCTCTCTCCTCACAGCAGTGTTCCATGAGCTGTTGCTATGGTAGCAGGCAGAAGTCAAGTTGGGGGAAGGGTACATTTGGAAAAGTGTTGAAGTTTTCAACCAATAGAAATGTATGATTTCATTTGAAAAAAAGTTGGAAGCACAGAGATTTGTAATTAACATGTATATGTGTGAAAAAAGAGAGGGAAACATTGCCATTAATTGGTTCTGCTCAGAGGAGAGAGGTGTACAGCTCTGATATTCTGACTCTGATAGTCTGCTGTTTGAGTGCCACATTTCTTTCTCAACTAACTAATTTTAAAGGTGAGTTATGAGTTTGAGAGGGGATGTATGTGGTGATTTTTGCATGAGTCTGTGAGCACAGAGGAATTGCTGTCAGAGATGTATTTCGTGTCTCTCTGGTTCTTTTGGGAAGTAACCATGCATATGTCTCTTGCAACTGAAAATACACAGTCTGCATAAGCAGACTGTTAGCAAACACCCAGCAGTTTATCCTGTAGAATCATGCTGAGTATTCACAAGTGAGTGGTGTTTCAGGTAGCAGTGAGTAACGCTAATACATTCAACATCACTAAGGCTGATTTCTTTTGCTGGAGTGTACTCAGTCACCAAGGTCACACATGTTCATGGTCTGAAAAAGCTGTTTGCACATGTGCTGTTTTCTGTATCTGAAAACTGTAATGAAAATGTATGCGACTGTTAGAGTACTTAACACTTGCAGGAAAAAACAGTAGTAAGTGTGCTTTGAAATTGGTAAGCAAATTTCATTTTCTGCGTAAAATCACAGCATGAGTATGTGAGCACAGAGGAATTGCTGTCAGAGATGTATTTCGTGTCTCTCTGGTTCTTTTTGGAAGTAACCATGCATATGTCTCTTGCAACTGAAAATACACAGTCTGCATAAGCAGACTGTTAGCACACACCCAGCAGTTTATCCTGTAGAATCATGCTGAGTATTCACAAGTGAGTGGTGTTTCAGGTAGCAGTGAGTAACGCTAATACATTCAACATCACTAAGGCTGATTTCTTTTGCTGGAGTGTACTCAGTCACCAAGGTCACACATGTTCAAGGTCTGAAAAAGCTGTTTGCACATGTGCTGTTTTCTGTATCTGAAAACTGTAATGAAAATGTATGCGACTGTTAGAGTACTTAACACTTGCAGGAAAAAACAGTAGTAAGTGTGCTTAGAAATTGGCAAGCAAATTTCATTTTCTGCCTAAAAACACAGAAAACAGTAGTAAGTGTGCTTTGAAATTGGCAAGCAAATTTCATTTTCTGCATAAAATCACAGCATGAGTCTGTGAGCACAGAGGAATTGCTGTCAGAGATGTATTTCGTGACTCTCTGGTTCTTTTTGGAAGTAACCATGCATATGTCTCTTGCAATTGAAAATAAACAGTCTGCATAAGCAGACTGTTAGCACACACCCAGCAGTTTATCATGTAGAATCATGCTGAGTATTCACAAGTGAGTGGTGTTTCAGGTAGCAGTGAGTAACGCTAATACATTCAACATCACTAAGGCTGATTTCTTTTGCTGGAGTGTAGTCAGTCACCAAGGTCACACATGTTCATGGTCTGAAAAAGCTGTTTGCACATGTGCTGTTTCCTGTATCTGAAAACTGTAATGAAAATGTATGTGACTGTTAGAGTAATTAACACTTGCAGGAAAAAATAGTAGTAAGTGTGCTTAGAAATTGGCAAGCAAATTTCATTTTCTGCCTAAAAACACAGAAAACAGTAGTAAGTGTGCTTTGAAATTGGCAAGCAAAACTCATTTTCTGCGTAAAATCACAGCATGAGTCTGTGAGCACAGGGGAATTGCTGTCAGAGATGTATTTCGTGTCTCTCAAGTTCTTTTTGGAAGTAACCATGCATATGTCTCTTGCAATTGAAAATACATAGTCTGCATAAGCAGACTGTTAGCACACACCCAGCAGTTTATCCTGTAGAATCATGCTGAGTATTTACAAGTGACTGGTCTTTCAGGTAGCAGTGAGTAACGCTAATACATTCAACTTCACCAAGGCTGATTTCTTTTGCTGGAGTGTAGTCAGTCACCAAGGTCACACATGTTCATGGTCTGAAAAAGCTGTTTGCACATGTGCTGTTTTCTGTATCTGAAATCTGTAATGAAAATGTATGCGACTGTTAGAGTAATTAACACTTGCAGGAAAAAACTGTAGTAAGTGCGCTTAGAAATTGGCAAGCAAATTTCATTTTCTGCCTAAATAACAGAAAACAGTAGTAAGTGTGCTTTGAAATTGGCAAGCAAATTTCATTTTATGCGTAAAATCACAGCATGAGTCTGTGAGCACAGAGGAATTGCTGTCAGAGATGTATATCGTGTCTCTCTGGTTCTTTTGGGAAGTAACCATGCATATGTCTCTTGCAACTGAAAATACACAGTCTGCATAAGCAGACTGTTAGCACACACCCAGCAGTTTATTCTGTAGAATCATGCTGAGTATTCACAAGTGTGTGGTGTTTCAGGTAGCAGTGAGTAACGCTAATACATTCAACATCACTAAGGCTGATTTCTTTTGCTGGAGTGTAGTCAGTCACCAAGGTCACACATGTTCATGGTCTGAAAAAGCTGTTTGCACATGTGCTGTTTTCTGTATCTGAAAACTGTAATGAAAATGTATGCGACTGTTAGAGTAATTAACACTTGCAGGAAAAAACAGTAGTAAGTGTGCTTAGAAATTGGCAAGCAAATTTCATTTTCTGCCTAAAAACACAGAAAACAGTAGTAAGTGTGCTTTGAAATTGGCAAGCAAAATTCATTTTCTGCGTAAAATCACAGCATGAGTCTTTTATGGCCTTCTTGGACCCCCTGACAAACGCTAATGCATTCAACATCACCAAGGATCATTATCTTTGCAGGAGTGCAGTCTGTCAGCCAGGTTACACATGTACATGCTCTAAAAAAGCTGATTGGACATGTGCTCTTTTCTGCCTCTGTAAACTATAAAGAAAGTGTGTCAGACTGTTAGAGTAATTAACAATTGCAAAAAAAAAAAAAAAAAGTGTTCTTTTGAATTGCAAATGAAATATCGTGTTCTGCCTAGAATTACACCAAGAGTCTGTGTGCACACAGGAATTGTTCTTAGAGATTAAATTCGTGTTGGTTTTCTTGTGTTTTTCACTGGTAGGAAAGGGGTAGATAGTGTTATAAGAAAAGAAAAGATCATAACAAATATAGTAATATATTTAAATTACAAAAAGGTATTTTTTTTTTTAGTTTCTTTCAGTTATTGCTCCAGAGCAGTGAAGGAAATATAAGATGCCTATAAAATCAAGACAGCGAAAACAACAGAAAAAAATGTATATTTGAAGACAACTGGAGGACCCAAGTTAGTTGAAGATGCTCATGTTGGGAAAAAGAAAAAGTCTTCTAGTAAGCAGACAAAGGAATTCTTTAAAAATATATTCAAAAAAGGAAACATTTAAAAAATGCCCCCATTGGAAAAACTGTTTCAAGTAGAAAACAACAGGAGAATAGTGAGAATTTACTAAATGCTAATGTACAAGCAGAAGCTATAAAAATTAACTTGAAAAGAAAATCAGCATTTAAAGAGATCCATAGGAAAATGTTTCAGAGAAGAGTGATGTCCAATTTGCTAAAGGATGTGAAAAAAAATAAGAAAAGAGCTAAATTTTACAAGAGAAAAAAAGATATTGAAGCCATTGTAGCTAAGGCTTTAGATTTAAAAAGAAAACTATTCATTTTAATTTTGAACAGGATGCGTACATTAGAAAAAATAGTTAATGTAATGAAGTCACAAAGCAAAACGAAAAGAGTAGTAAATAGAAATAACTTTTGTAAAGTGTTTTTAGGAGAATGGATGCATAGTTCAAGTACTGAACCATTTTTTAATGAAGAGAGTTATCTTCAAAGTAATAGTTTGCTGCATGCAGTTGACACCAGTGGTCGAGCATATGAAGTTAAGGATGGTTGTGTAATGGAAAAGGAGAAAATGGTTCCAAGAAATGAGGAAGAAGTGATTGCAGAGGAGGTTATGGGGAGACGTCCTAAAGCCCCAGTGTATACTTGGAATTGTAGTAGTATTTGTACTGTGCGACAGGAATCTATTGATAAATTACGTGAGTTTTTAAGCGAATATAGTAAAAAGAGTGTTAAACAGAAGACTAAGGTGCTTCAAGGACTAGATCCATGCAGAGTGAGAGAGAATACTGGTTTGCAAGGACATTCTCTGGCTTGTCTATCTAGGAAAGTTTGTCAAAGTGTTTTTCACCATTTTAGGATGCTGGCAGTTCATCATACTGAAATTAGGAAATTTGTGAGAAGATTGTATTTTGCTAAAAGTCCAGCACTAAAGTTAAATGAGTTGAATAAGGCTCTGTTTCGTGGATCTGTATCAGATGTTGAGAAGGTTACTGATGAGATTCAGTTTTGTTTCTTTGGTCCAGAACAAGAAAGTGCAGGGAATGACACAGTTATTGAGGAAAATGTGAAAGAGAATGTAGAACCCTCCGTAAATAAGGAAGTTGAAGATCAAATTACAAAATTTGCTATCATCTCTAATGAAAGACCAAATATTACTTGTATTTGTTGCCGGAGAAGCCATTACAAAATCCAAACAAGGAATGTTGATCTCTACAAAAAAAGTGAAGAAGAAGATAATTATAAGTGGAAGGATTTTGCAACATATATATTTCTTGAAAATTGTTTTGATTTGGGTGAAGATCATCGTATTTGTAAATACTGTTATAACAAGTTAGAAGAAAATAAAATGCCAGCTAGAGCTGTACATAATGATTTAGAATTGGTTGAAGTTCCTGCAGAACTTTCTGATTTAAATATGTATGAGTCTATACTCATTCAATGTGTTCATCCGTTCCAGACCATAGTACGTATGGAGCCCAAAACAGGCAAATTACCTCCTTCAGATTTACAGAGAGGTTTAAAAGGAAGAGTTGTCTATTTGCCGTTGGATTTGAAAAAAAATATGGAAACTATTGATACAGATACTTTGGAAACTGAACCATTAGTTATTCTGGTTAATGGTAGATGTACGGAAAGTACAAATAGCAAATTTATATTTGAAAAGGAATAATAAATGGTATGAATCAATTTATATAGATGAAGATGAAGAAGATTTAGTAGGAGACACAGACACACCAACTGGGCAAATTGAAAAAGTAGACAAGTCAAAAGAAGAAGAAATTTATGAACATTTCAGCATACATCCTCTTCATTCAAAAGAAGTAATGGCAAACACCATTGATCTGTTTCAAATGAAAAAAGCACAAGGAACTCCCGTGAGTGTATGGGAGGAGAGTTTGGAAGCTCGTTGTTTTCCCCAGCTGTTTCCTACAGGAGAAGGTGGACGATATGATGAACGTCCAGTCCAGATTCCTCCTTCTGAGTATCGGACTACAAGATTATATGCAGAAGATCCCAGATTTCGTCAAATTATTCCTTATTTGTTCCATCTGTTATTTGAAAGTGACTTGTCTGCACTATCTTATGCAGTAAACCACATTTTAAAAAGTGGAACACATCTACATAATGTGTCTGCTAAGGATTTTATGAACAAAGTGCAGCAGCGAGATGATCATTTGGAATCACAATTGATCAATCTGATGGCTTGTCAGCGTGGGACGAATGAATACTGGTACCGACGCCATGGAGAATTGAAATGTATTTTACGGAATTTAGGAACTCCAACATGGTTCCTAACCCT
Source organism: Triturus cristatus (assembly GCF_964204655.1). Classification (NCBI taxonomy): domain Eukaryota; kingdom Metazoa; phylum Chordata; class Amphibia; order Caudata; family Salamandridae; genus Triturus; species Triturus cristatus. The sequence goes on from NC_140587.1 coordinate 109,837,394, forward strand.
AAGCTGTGCCGAGTGCGCTTGGGATGATTTACTGGATTTTCTACGAGAGGCAAATTCCGGTTAATGTTTGCAGATATTTCAATCATAGATTTGAGGCTATGATGTCCTTTATCTGCAATAAAAAAAATCCACCACTTGGAGAAGTTGTGGATTTCTTTTGGAGAAAAGAGAACCAATCAAGAGGTGATCCTCACATTCATATGCTGTTGTGGATCAAGGATGCTCCAAAATTTGGAACAGATGCTGATGAAGCAGTGTTATCTTTCATTGAAGAATATGCAACATGTGCTATACCTAAAAGCACAGAAGAGAAAAAGTTAAAAGAGCAAGTTTTACGTTTCCAAAGCCATCAGTGTGGAAAATACTGTCGACGGAAGTACAAGACCAAAGATAAATTCTACACAAAATGTCAATTTGGATTTCCTAGACCTGTTCTTTCGAAAGGAAGAGTCAACAGTTTTATGTCAGCTGTGCGACATACTATTACAAGAACATCTCCCAAAAATACGTACAACCTAAGAAGAAAAGAAGAGTCAAAATATATAAATGACTACAACCCAGTCATTTTATCCATGTGGAATGCTAACATGGATATTCAGTATGTGTCAGACAATTCTATTGCTGTTGCTCGGTATGTCACATCTTACATCACTAAATCTGAAAAAACAGAATTGAAGGAAATGTGGGAAGAGATTTCTCACGAGAAGACCGTCAGTAAGTAGCTGTACAATTTCAGTGTAAAGATGTTATCGCATCGAGAAATTGGATCCTACGAATGTTCAGATAGGTGATCATCTGCAAGTCAAAATCAAGAAGAATAATTTGGGTCAGTTTAGGCCTTGCAGGAATGCGAAATCGGGTACTGAAATCTGTTGGAGAAATTGAATATTTGGCCGAGAACGACCCAGAAAGTACAGATATTTTGAAAACAAACATGTTGGACACATATTACCCAAAAAGAAGACATCATCTTGAGAACATGTGTCTCTATGAAGTGCTGCAGAACTACATTTTTTCACGGAAAGCCACAGAAGACATCAACAATGGAAAATATAAAGTCATTGGTGAGGAAGGATGTTTAGTGAAGCAAACAAAAGGAAGTTTGATTAATCACAGGAAGCTGAGTTGTGACACTACTGACAAAAAGGAATTTTACTACTTGGCACTTTTACAGTTGTTTAAACCATGGCGTTCAGAGGACAAACTACTTGGAGAATTTCAAAGCTATGAGGATTCATTTAATGCATGTAAAGATACCATTGAATGCAGTATTTTCAGGAATTATGTCCAAATGTTAAACGAAGAAATTGAACAGGAAGCTACAATTGCAGCTGAAGTAGCTAGAGACAGTTCTCAAGACAGCCAAAGTTCTGGAACGCTCAGTCAAGATCCACTAGGACAACCAATCTTAGAAAATGAAGCAGCAATAGCCATGACTGAAGTGGAAACGGCTATGAATCAAGCTCAGGAAGATTTAATAGAATTACCAGATTTGGAACAACAACTGAATGAAGAACAACGACAAATTTATGAAGAAGTCAGAAAAAAAATTGATCACGGATTACTACATGAAAATAAAGAGTGCACATGCACATCATTTGAACCAATTAGGTTGTATGTGAGTGGACAAGCTGGAACTGGGAAAAGTTTCTTAATTAAAGTCATCAGAAGCTACCTACAGCAAAAAACTGATTCAACTTTATCTTGTGTTGTTACTGCTCCAACTGGGTTAGCAGCATATAATTTTAAAAGAATTACTCTCCATCGATTGCTAATGTTACCAGTGGAGCATGAGAACAAAATAGAATATCACAAGCTAACTGGCGAAGCATGTTTCGAAGTTTCAAGAGTGTTGAAGAAGATGCAAGTTCTCATTATTGATGAGGTAAGCATGGTATCAAACTTAATGCTTGCCTTTGTGCATTTAAGAATGCAGCAAATTATAAAAAGAGACTATGACGTGCTATTTGGTGGAAAACATGTTATAGTTTTTGGGGATCTACTTCAGCTCACTCCAGTTAAAGGACAACCAGTGTTTAATACTGTGACACATGAGGACACGAAGAAGTCATTAGGAAGCATTGGTAATGCGAATATTTGGTCATTCTTTGAGTACAAAGAACTCACTACCAATATGAGGCAAGCAAATGATGAAGAGTATGGAAGTATTCTGAAAGATATCAGAATTGGACTACTCACAGAAGTTGGCAGAAAAGCATTACAGAGTCGGTTGCTACATAATTTATTTCCAAGTGAAGAAATAGTTGCAGAGAAAATATACAAGAACATTGAAGAAAAAAATACTGTAATCTGCTTAATGCCAACACTACGTGAATGCTCAATATTCAATGAGGAACTTTTGAAATTGGAAAAGGAAGAGATTAAGAAAATGGGAGCAGTGGACAAAATCCAACATGATAGAATTACTATTACATTAACAGGCGAACTGAAAAATAAATTGGATTCTCTAGAGAAGAACATTTCGAAAACAGCTGGATTAGAAAAAAATCTATATCTTTGCATGAACTGTCGAGTATTTCTAAGGAGAAATTTGGATGTTGAAAAAGGTTTAGTGAATGGAGCTATGGGTAAAGTTGTGGGTTTTGTTAACTACCAGAAAAAAGAAGGAATTGAGTTTGTAAAAATAAAATTTGATCAGATTGAAGAGGTAAAAGACATTAGTCGTTGTTCAGTCCGTTTTTTGCTTGTGAAAGACTTATATGTACGTAGGAAGCAGTTTCCATTTTCTCTAGCATATGCTGTAACTATTCACAAGTGTCAAGGATTAACTGTTGATAGTGCATTTGTAAACATTGGATCTACTGTGTTCAAAGAAGGTATGGCATATGTTGCTTTGTCACGAGTGAAAACATTATCTGGTTTATTCATGATAGACTTTGATGACTCAAAAGTTAGTGCTGATGCAAATTGTGTTAAGGAGTATAATAGATTAAGAAGAACCTATGCTCCTCATTTAGGTCAGTATCCAGTGTTGGAGAAACGTGTTGTTTGTCGGAAAAGGAGAATTGAGAATATCTGTAATGAGGTTGTACAGAAGAGAAAACAAAAAGACAGTGATGTGATTGCAAGCAAAAACAAAAAGGACAATGTTGAACAGGTTGTTGGTTGCCATTTTGAAAATAGCTCTGGTGTCAACTGCTACGCAAATGTAGTGCTGAATGTTGTATTTTATCTTGAAAGTTTGCAAGAGCAGATAATAAAAAATCATGAAAAAAGATTCTGTTCTGTGCTAAGTCTTCTTTATGAGAAGCTGAGTGTTGATAAAGCTAAAATAGAAAGTGCGAATGAAATTAGAAATCTATTAAAATGTCCAGCAAGATGCACAGGAATTCTTGATGTACATCCTTTTGATACTTGAAGATGAAGGGGTAGGAATAGAAAATATGTTTGGTCTCTCTTATAAATGGGAACATAGTTGTGAAAACTGTTTCTACACATGCAGCTCTAATGTTGATTCTGAAAGGTTTATCTATTTAACATTGCCAGAGACTAAATCAGTGACTTTTAGTAAATTAGTTAAAGATGCCAATCACAACATGGAATGTTCTAAATGTAAATCAGACATGTTTTCAACGTTAGTTTTAAAGAAATATGGAGAGTATGTAATTTTAATGATGCAACGTTGTAGAGCTGATGGAACAAAATTGGACACCTTAATAAAGAAATTTACAGGACAGCAATTATCAATTTCTGGCAAAACTTTTGTCACAGTTGCAATAATTTTCCATGATGGGCCTTTTGTAACTTCTGGTCATTACACAGTTTTTCTTAAATGTGAAAAAGGCTGGACACTGTGTAATGATTCTCAATTGGTTTTCAAGCAACGTTTGCCTTTTGATTTAGCAAATTCCTATTTAATTTTTCTGAAACCAAAATTTTAGACAGAAATTGCAACATCTGTAGAAAACATTATTACAATTTAATTGGATTACCATCGGAAATGTCATCAAAAATTATTTTAAAAATTACCATTTGGCCTTACGGAAAGGTAATAATTTGCATTGTGGACTTCTTTGACACAAATTATTTTGGTGATTATGCTTATGCAACAGAATTTTCAGACGATATTTACTGAAATTAGTTATTGTTCTTACGTGAGATTTATATTGCAAATGTTTCATTTCTATTACGGTATGTTTTAGTGAGAGGAGATTCTGGGCTTTTTTTAAACAATCTTTCTGATTGTTTTTTTTTTTGCCCGCTGTTAAGTGATGAATGCAATTGCTTTTACGATTTACAGTAAAATGCAATATATTCTGAAAACAGCAAAAAAAGGGCAAAAAAATGTTTGTTGAAATATGAAAATATGTGCACTGTATTCTAAAATGTATTGTTAAATATTAATACCTTTTTCTTTTTTTACAGATTGAGAAAGGAAAAATATGAAAAATAAACTTCTTTATAGAAAGTTAAATAAATCACTTATTTTTCTTTAAGTTATTTTCATTGTCAGGTAAGTGAAATTTCTGGAATCATCACACAATTACTTTAATGCTCAGTTTTTTTCACTACTCTTCTCTATGCTTTTCTCATTTCTGTAGTAGTCCCTCATGGACCTTGTAGGGTGATTAAAATTTTTTGGGTTTTTTAAAAAAAAAATGCGCGTACTGTACGCGTAAAAAAAAAAAAGTCATTTAAAATTTTTTAAAAAACTTAAGAGGTAAGGTTGGCTCTTAAAAGAACCGTTGTGTGCATAAAGGGAAAGAGGAAATAAAGAATGGGAATATTAACAAGGACCACAGTTGTGTTGGTCTATCCTATTGTTTATGAGGGAAACACTGGTCTCCGCATGAACAATAAGGCCATGACATCTTGTGCACCTCATTGTAACCCTCCCAAAACGAGGGTTTATATCCAGAGGAGCAGAAAAGGGTGATGCTCCCACCGCAGAGGAAGGGCTCAGCTGAGCTGCCGAAGATGTACTCGGCTGAGCTTCTGCAGGTGTGCTTGGGTGACTTACTGGAGATGTTTCTCCAGTATGTCTAGCATAAGTCCTGGGATGTTTATCCTTAATGTGTCTAACCATAGAGTGATTTCCAAAGGAATACTTCTTCCTTGGATTCCCTCTAGATAAGACACGCTCACAAAGTGAGCAGGTAACTAAAGGAGCATTTACCTTTTTCTGCCCCTCTGGATAGGTGAAATATTCCCATACAAAAGAAGTCTTTTGTTTCCTCCTTCTCTCTCTGATGATGCTGCTACCAGGCTCACTCTCAGAAGAGGACTGCTGTTCTGCCATCGTATCACAAAGACAACTCAGCTCCTTCTCCTAAGGGATCACAAGCAGAAATGAGGGGAATGGGTGTGGTGTAGGAAGGTTCTAGAACTGAAAGTAGTTTAAACCAATCAAAAGTGTTGTTTCTTGATCACATGACCAACCGTGCGTGTACGTTACGCTTACGGAGCGCTTACGGAGCGCTTACGGTAAAAGTACGCATGCGCGTATAAAAGACACGCGCACGCGCGCATGCGCATAACAGGCACGCTCGAACACTTCCGCGTAACGTGCGCGCGTACGCATGTAACGTATGCGGTTACGCGTCGCGTACGCAGTACGGACGTCTACGCAAATTGCGAAACCATACGCAAACAGAGTAGAAATATTACATACATAAAGCAAAATGTGCGCTTACGGTAAGCTTACCGTACGCGCACGGAAAAAAAAAAATAATTGTAAAAAAGATTCACTATGTTATACTACTATATCTTACCTGTTTTTTTTAAAAAAAGGTGAAAATTTAAATATTGCAGAATGCATTAAATTTTACCATAGTGTTTAAAGGGAATAAAAAGTTAAAAAAAAAATGTAAAAAACTTGCAAAGATAAAAAAATAAAAATGTTTCACACACGTTAAATATAAGAATTAGCATTTAAAAAACCATACAAATTCACTGAAAAAACCATGGGTTTCACACACGTTATAGTTAGGAATTAGCATTTAAAAAACCTTGCAAATTCAGTGAAAAAACCATAGGTTTCACAGACGTTATAGTTAGCTGGACATTTCACTCGTAAAAAAACCAATGAAATTCCCCCGTTATAGTTAGTTAAGCTAACTATAACTCGCGCACCCGCAATCCACTGCTGATGACGTCACATATAACATCACTCATGACATGGTCACTGACATCACTCATGACATCACTGATGACATCTCAAATGACATCACTGATGAAATCATCCAGTGAATGTGTGTTTTTCTGAAAATTACATATGTTTTATATATGTATATCTGAAGGTCGATGGAAGAATAAATGGGTATATAAGTGTCTAAATGGATGATTTTTTTAAAAATAATTTATTGTGTAACTGATTGATAAAGTGTATCAAAGTGAATACATGGCTTAGTGAGTAATGTTTTAATATGTAAATATCTGTATCAGTCTCTCACTTTGTGTATAAGTGGCTGCATGGGTTGGTGAGTAGGTACATGGGTGTCTATATAGGTTATTATTTTTGTTTTTTGAGTATCAGTCTGAGTGTCTGCATGGTTCGGTGGGGGGTATTACATAGTGCATAGGTGCATGAATGATTGACTCACTGTATGTGTTGAAGACAGCATGTGTGCAGGACTGTATGGGTGGATGAGTGTGTGTATGGGTGTGTTAGTAAGTGAATAGTCTCAATAGTGTATCTATGAGTAACTACTTATGTTTTAAAATAGTATATGTGACTATTGGTGTATATAAGTGAGTATATGTGAGAGTGAGAGATTGGAAGAGTTCCTGTATGAATAAGTATGTGTTTCTATAAGTGATTGTTTAAAAGACTAAGTATGTGTAAGTTTCCGTAGAAGTAAGTGTGGTGGTGTGTGTATAACTGTATATGCAAGTAAATGTATGTTTGATTCTTTATTAGCATGAGTGACTATGTGTGTGAGTAACTCTATGGATGAGTGGCATTGTGTAGAAGGATGTATATGTGTATAAGTACATATGAGTGAGTACATGTATGAGTGACTGTATAGGACTGTTGGTGAATGAGTGGATGTGTATGTGGATCTTAGAATTACAGAAGAGATTGTTGAAACTGGTATTGGAATTTCGAATATTTTTTTATTTTTTAGTCTCTATTTTTGAACATGTGTATCAAAGGTTATATTAGGGTGAGAGGAGGTCTGCCACTCTATCACAAGGATGATGTCATCAGTGATGTCATCAGTGATGTCATCAGTGATGTCATGAGTGATGTCAGTGACCATGTCATGAGTGATGTTATATGTGACGTCATCAGCAGTGGATTGCGGGTGCGCGAGTTATAGTTAGCTTAACTAACTATAACGGGGGAATTTCATTGGTTTTTTACGAGTGAAATGTCCTGCTAACTATAACATCTGTGAAACCTATAGTTTTTTCACTGAATTTGCAAGGTTTTTTAAATGCTAATTCCTAACTATAACGTGTGTGAAACCCATGGTTTTTTCAGTGAATATATATATATATATTCCCAAGAATTCCCTGAAGTTTCAAGAAAGCCACTCCACTCAGGATCGTTCACAAGAACCTTTATTTAAACCACTTATTTGCATACCTTCTCTGGTGAACAGCATACCAGTATTTGAAGTGCCAATTTCCCCCATCAGTGGAGCCCATCTGCTTCCCAGTTCTTTTCAGTCCCCAATTCATAAGCCGTGTATTTAACATTCCCAAGAATGCCCCAAAGTGTCAAGGACGCCCCTCCACTCAGGATCATTCACAAGATCCTTTATTTAAACCGGAAACACTTCCCCAATTATTTGCGATCCCTGACGTGTTTCGGTGCAGCTGCACCTTAATCATAGGGAGGGGGTATGCAAAACCTGGGACGCACTTCAACATTTTTCACTTATTTGCATACCTTCTCTAGTGAACAGCATGCCGGTATTTGAAGTGCCGATTTCCCCCATCAGTGGAGCCCATCTGCTTTGCAGTTCTTTTCAGTCCCCAATTCATAAAATTATTTCGCAGCCCTTCGGTGGGCCTCAGGGCAGAGTTTCTGATTTACATTTGGTAATCCTTTGTGCTGCTGGCAGGCTGCATCTTGATTTACAGCCGCGCAGACCTTTAGTCCAGTGTGCAAGGCGGTGCAATCCTTCACGGCCGGAGCTGGAGACGCCACTCCACTATATATATATATATATAATATATATATTCCACCATTATATTAAGTCCAGCTAACTATAACTCTCGCCCCCGCAATGCACTGCTGATGATGTGTCACATATTACATCATTCATGAGTTGGTCAGTGACATCACTGATTACATCACCGATGACATCTCAAATTACGTCACTGATGACATCATCCAGTGGCTGTGTGTTTGTTTAAAGTTTAAATATGTTTTATATATATGTCAAGGTGTATTGAAGTATGAGTGAGTGTATAAGTGTCTGGATGGAGCATTTAGTAGTTGTGTGACTGTATAAGTGAGTGATTAAATGTGTTTTACTGAATACATGGGTTAGTGACTAAACTGTCGGAATGCCAGTATCATTCTGTCCGTTGTTGTGTAAACTGCTGCATGGGTTGGTCAGTAGCTACATGGGTGTCTATGTGGGTTATTGATTGATTGCCTGAGTATTTGTATGGGAGACTGAGTGTGTGTGTGGGTTTGGAGGTGTGTGCATAAATGTGTGAGTGGTTGATTCACTGTGTGTATGGGCTCAAAAGTGCATATGGAAACAGCTGTATGGGTGGATGAGTGTGTGTATGGGTGTGTTGGTGAGTGAATGGATGTCTCAGTGGTACATGTCCAAGTAACTACATATGTAAAAGGCAGTGTATGTGAGTTGGAATATGTAAATGACTATACGTAAGAGTCAGTGATTGTGAGAGTGGCTTATAAATGAGTGTGTACTAATATCAGTGATTATATAAGAGAGTAAGAATGCATTAGTATCTGTATGAATAAATGAGGTGGTGTGTTTATAACTGTACAGGTGAGTAAATGGGAGTGTGATTGATTTTTTGGATGACTGACTAGGTGTGTGAGTAACTCCGTGGATGAGTGGCGGTGTGTGCGTGTCTGTATAGGTGTATCAGTGCATATGATAGTATTGTATTGAAGAGTGACTGTATGTATCAGTGATTGTAAGTGTGAATGAGTGGATGTGTGTGTAGATCTAGGAATCAGTGAGTGTGTATGTAGTAACTGGTATTGGTATCTCGATGGTTTCGAAAATGGTAGTCTTTATTTTACAGTGGTTGTATCATAGAGTGTGAGAAGGTGTATCAGATTTTCAAGTGGATGATGTCATCAGTGATGTCATCAGTGATGTCACTGACCATGTCATGAATGATGTAATATGTGACGTCATCAGCAGTGCATTGCTGGGGCGCGAGTTATAGTTAGCTGAACTAACTATAATGGCGGAATTTCTCTGGTTTTGTACAAGTGAAATGTCCAACTAACTATAACATCCCAGAAACTTATGTTTTTTTCAGTGAATATCTAAGGTTTTTCAAATGCTCATTTCTAACTACAACATGGCTGAAACCTATGTTTTTTTCAGTGAATTTCAATGTTTTTTTAATGCTAATTTCTAACTATAATGTCCCTTAAACGTGTGTTTTTTTCAGTGAATATATATATATATATTCCACCATTATATTTAGTCCAGCTAACTATAACTCTCGCCTCCGCAATGCACAGCTGATGATGTCACATATTACATCATTCATGAGTTGGTCAGTGACATCACTGATTACATCACAGATGACATCTCAAATTACATCACTGATGACATCATCCAGTGACTGTGTGTTTGTTTAAAGTTTAAATATGTTTTATATATATGTCAAGGTGTATTGAAGTATGAGTGAGTGTATAAGTGTCTGGATAGAGCATTTAGTAGGTGCGTGACTGTATAAGTGAGTGATTAAATGTGTTTTACTGAATGCATGGGTTAGTGACTAAACTGTCTGAATGTCAGTATCAGTCTGTCTGTTGTTGTGTAAGCTGCTGCATGGGTTGGTCAGTAGCTACATGGGTGTCTATATGGGTTATTGATTGGTTGCCTGAGTATTTGTATGGGAGACTGAGTGTGTGTGTGGGTGGGTTTGGAGATGTGTGACTCTGTGCATAAATGTGTGAGTGGTTGATTCACTGTGTGTATGGGCTCAAAAGTGCATGTGGAAACAGCTGTATGGGTGGATGAGTGTGTGTGTGGGTGTGTTGGTGAGTGAATGGATGTCTCAGTGGTACATGTCCAAGTAACTACATATGTAAAAGGCAGTGTATGTGAGTTGGAGTATGTAAATGACTATACGTAAGAGTCAGTGATTGTGAGAGTGGCTGTATAAATGACTGTGTACTAATATCAGTGATTATATAAGAGAGTAAGAATGCATTAGTATCTGTATGAATAAGTGAGGTGGTGTGTTTATAACTGTAGAGGTGAGTAAATGGGAGTGTGATTGATTTTTTGCATGACTGACTAGGTGTGTGAGTAACTCCGTGAATGAGTGGCGGTGTGTGCATGTCTGTATAGGTGTATCAGTGCATATGATAGTAGTGTATTGAAGAGTGACTGCATGTATCAGTGATTGTAAGGGTGAATGAGTGGATGTGTGTGTAGATCTAGGAATCAGTGAGTGTGTATGTAGTAACTGGTATTGGTATCTCGATGGTTTTGAAAATGGTAGTCTTTATTTTACAGTGGTTGTATCATAGAGTGTGAGAAGGTGTATCAGATTTTCAAGTGGATGATGTCATCAGTGATGTCATCAGTGATGTCATTTCTGATCTCATCAGTGATGTCACTGACCATGTCATGAATGATGTAATATGTGACGTCATCAGCAGTGCATTGCTGGGGCGTGAGTTATAGTTAGCTGAACTAACTATAATGGCAGAATTTCTCTGGTTTTGTACGAGTGAAATGTCCAACTAACTATAACATCCCAGAAACTTATGTTTTTTTCAGTGAATATCTAAGGTTTTTCAAATGCTAATTTCTAACTACAACATGCCTGAAACCTATGTTTTTTTCAGTGAATTTCAATGTTTTTTTAAATGCTAATTTCTAACTATACCGTCCCTTAAACGTATGGTTTTTTCAGTGAATTTCAAAGGTTTTTTAAATGCTAATTTCTAACTATAACAAAGCAGTCGCGTTTGCAGAGTGGTGGAGAAAGGTGAGTTTGGCCTTCAAACACCTCTTAGCAATCCCACTGTGTGGTAATTACTGGAGGTAAAATGAGGAGTAGTTAGCCCCCAACGTCAACCTTGGGGGCCAACTACCCCTTTTGGTACCACCAGTAAGTCCCACACAGCAGGATTGCTAAGTTCTTATATCAGGCCCTCCCCTCCCTGCACTACTGTGCCAACACTCTCCCTAGCACGTTGTAAGGTGGGGGATTAAGTCCCCTTGATTCCTGAGGGTCCCTGGGGGCCTCAAGTAAGTGCCACAGAGCTGCTTTGCAGAAAGGTGGTCTGAGGCCATGCCCCTTTCTACACCTAACAGTGGGGGAGAACATTCTATTCCCACTCTACTTAGTGCAACACTATGGAAAGTGTTTGATAGCGGAGGCGTAAAAAATACTTTGCCCCACTCCAGTTACTGCAACAATAGGGAAAGTGTTGGGTAGCGGACGGGGAAAAAAATAATATCTCCAGTCAGTTCAAAATTAAAAACCAACAAAATATAACCAACAAAAATATATTTAAAAAAAGAAAAAAAGAAAATTATTTTAAGAATAGAAACATATTATAATGTTAAATAGATATGATAAATACCTAGAAATATTATATTAAATAAATGTATAAATGATTTGCAAATATCTATTTAATTGGAAATTATTTAAAAACAAAAACATTGATTACTAATAAATGTAATCTTTTTTTATTCCCTACCCAATAACACTGCACAATTCACTACACACATCTACATTTAAAAAAATACCTCCATAATTAACATAATTAACTATCAAGTACAGAAATATTATTAATAAAAAAAATGAAAACAGATTAAAATGACTTTACTCCTCAAACGATACAGCTATAAAACCAAAACTTACACACAAAAATAAATAAAAACAATTATCCTAATTAATATCTGATAAATTACCATTAATGATGAAGTAAATATTCATTAATTAAACATGAATTACTTCCCACCCTATACCCTTATAAACTCCACAACCCACACCTAAAATCATTACACAATTTCCATAATTAATTTTAAAATAATAAATTAATATCAATTAACAACTACTTAATAATTAATACAATATGAATGAATTCCTATTCTTTACTACTATAAACTCAACAACTCACATCTAAAATGTATTACACAATTGCCATATTTACATTTTAATTATTTAATTATTATTAATTAACAAATAATTATTTATCAATTCAAAATAAATTACTTTCCACCCTTTACCCCTAAATATTAATACATGTTAAAAAAAATCATTAATTTATGATAATTAAACTACTTCCCACCATTTACCCCTATAAACCCCACAACCCGCTCCTAAAAAAATAACATTATTACCATAATTAATTAGCAATTAATTAACTAATATTAATTAACAAACAATTAACAATTAATTAATAATAAATTACTTCTCACAATGAACACTATAAAATCTAAATTAAATAAATATTACTAAATAGAGCTAAAAAACGCAAAGTGTATTTAAAATAAAATTGATAACTACTAACCATCTAACACATATATTAAAAAAAAATACTTATACAAAAAAATAGATCACATAGATTTAAAATGCATACTAAAATACATAACACTAATTAAAAAATCGATATTATAAACAACTGTATTTTTGCAAATGATATTATTGACTTCAAAAAAACTTTAAACAATAATTCTTAACTTAAAGTCGATATTCCTGATCACAATATTCTTGCTGTCGATATTTCTGTGTCACGATATTTCCAACTCGATATTTGTGTAAGTTGACATTCCCGACTCAATATTCAGTCTGCATACCGAACTGCCAGGCCAGGTCCTCCCTGGACTGGAAACAAGCATCCTGGGACCGGTTTTGGAGTTTCACCCCTCATCAGCCAGGCCAGCATGACTCCAGTGGCAATGAGAGCAGGGGACCCACGTCTGGGCATACATGTCCCACTCAGGTTGACAAATGCAAAAAGAACAATTGATGAACATAATGCTGAACAAATCCAAGCATTCACCCCAGCACAGAGATCTGGGCCTATGCAATAATTTTTTTGCTCCCCATGCCACTCCATTATAAACCAAGCCATGTGCAAATCAGTTTTGACCCTGCTCCCAATAGGAACAGTCCATCCAAAACTGCCAGGCCAGATCCTACCTGGTCTGGAAACAAGCATCCTGGGATCAGATTCAGGGTTTCACCCATCACTATTCAGGCTATATTGACTCCAGTAGTTGCAAATGACAGGTATAACCCAATTAGGCTACATCTCCGGATTTTTGATATAATTAAATAATATTAAACACAGACTTTTAAGTGTGTGAAGATTTATACCTGTTGGTGTTCAAATTATGTGTCTTCTTAGATGTTGCTCTAGTGGGACCACTCTTTCTACTCTATCTTGACTCCAGTGTCATGGAAAGCACAGGACCCATGTCTGGGCATACCCGTTCCACTCAGGGTGAAAAATGCAAAAATAAAAACTAGATGGAGAGAATGCCGAACGAGCATTCACCCCAGTACAGAGATCTAGTCCTAAATCCATTGTTGTTTTTGCTCCCCATGCCATTCCAGGTTTAACCCAGCCATTTGCATATCAGTCTTGACCCTGCTCCCAATGTGATTAGTCCAGTCTGAACTGCCAGTCTAGGTCCTCCCTGGACTGGAAACAAGCATCCTGGGACCGGTTTTAGGGTTTCACCCCTCATCAGCCAGGCTAGCTTGACCTCAGTGGCATGGAGACCATGGGACCCATGTGTATTTTGCTTTCTCTCCGTAAGTATAACAGTTATGCCTAGACGTGGGTCCCGGGCTCACTATGCCACTGTTTTCAAGCTAGCCTGGTTGATAAGGGGTGAAACTTCAAAACTGGTCTTAGGATGCTTGTTTCAAGGCAAAGAAGGACCTGGCTTGGCATTTTGGGCTGGACTGTTCCCATAATGAACTGGGTCAAGACTGATTTGCATATCACTGGATCTAAAGTGGGGTGGCTTGGTGAACAAAATAACAATGGATTTAACCCAGATCTCTTGACTGGGGGTAAATGTTTTGATTTTTTTTACATTCTATTATTTGTGTGTCTTTTGCATTGTTTATTCTAGTCAGCCTGAACATGTGACGTTCTCTGGGTCTGGCATGACCAGAGAACTGCGAGTGGCTCTTAGCGCTTTTAGGCACTGAATCCACATAATACTTTCCCATCGCATATATCTGATTCTACTGATTGGATTTTTGTCATTATTGTCTCATTTCATTTAATGCATTTTTTTTAAATTGATTTAGGATATTTCTTGTATTGTGTTTCATTTTAATCCTCTTTTTATGCTTCATTAATACTTTGCAAATTGCCTCAAAGTTAAGCCTGAGTGCTTTTGTGCAAACCTACCAGAGGGTTAATTTAGTGCCTTTTTGATTGTTGATTGAAAATGGTATTAAATCTCTATACACAGAGCACAGGTACAACTCAGGAAAAATCCCTGTTGTCATTTTGATGTGGAGAGGAAATTACCCAAATTTACATTCCATCTTAGCAGTAATCTGTTTTCTATGTGTACTCTGGAAAGGGACTCTCTCACGCATGACACAGGATGGGAATTTGAGATATGGTGATCTTTGGAGAGTGTACTTTATAGCATATTCACCTCATTGGCTGGAATTTCAAGCGATTATCAGGTGAATCTGCTGCTACATTCAGAATGTTTTACTGACATCTTAACGTTGTTCATCACTGCTAATGTTGTGACCCTCAGCTGGGCTTAGAAATTTAGCTAATCATATAAAAGTATGAGGAAGTCATCTCTACTTCTAAATCAGATGATGATTCTAGAGAAATGTTTACGGATCCAAGAAGAATGTACCAATTTGTGCCAAATTCAATTTTAGACAATATGAAGATAGGTGCGAATCAACTGTGGAGACATTCTTAAAGGTCAGTAACATATTGATAAGACCGTAGTAAGGTATTGATGAAGGTAGGCCACCAAGACAAGGGAAGTATGGGTAAGGAAATCACATTCTCTATGTAAAGACACGGTAAGTAGTAATCCATCAAGAAAGGTAAGATTGGAGAGAGTCCAAATAATTAAAGCCAAATTGATTTGAGGTTGCCCTCTTTATTTAAATGTATTTATAAACAGTGGAAAGATATTCTATCTTATGATTTATTTATTTGCTTTCAGTCTGGATTGTTTCTCATTCACTTAAACCTGTCGCTTTTATCTCTTTTGTCACAGCTGTGGTACATTCACACAGTCAAACATTTACGACCCTGTCGTATTCTGCTGCAATGGGATCAGGGGACAATACGTCCATGTCCAAATTCCAAGGTTTATCCAGTACCTTTCACTGTGTGAAGTAGAGGTTTATGCGGTGAAGGAACAGAAGTAAAACGGATACATCGGATAGTCTATAGAATGAGCCAAGATATTCCGAGCTCTGATAAGCCTGGCTGCACCATGTGCTAGGAAATGACCTTATCCTCTGTATTACCTACTTTCTTATATGCTTGTTGTAATAGCTGGTTAATTTCATATTTGAAAAATATGGTGTATGGTGTCTTCTTTTAAGCTGCCATTCTAATTCCTTTTTAGGTGATCATGTAGTTTTATGTATTCGAATAAAATGCCAGTGATATGATTATATTCTTGATAAAATTCACTTTAACATCTAATGACATGTTTCAGAGGAAATTGGACAGAGCTAAGAAAAACATAATTGCTGTAGCGTGCCTATGTAAGTAAATACTGAGATACTCAAATGATGTTTGCATGAGCTGCATCCACAAATGATGTTTATCACATTAAAGCTTGCCCTATTGGCCATGCCAGTGCAGGGAAAATAAGTAGCAACATATGTTTTATTTCTGTATAGGATGCATACAGAAAACAGAGAACTGAATGTGAGAAACAGGTTGATAATTGACTATACGTTCAGATGTAAAATAGCACCTCAGAATTTCCAGTTGAAGCAAGAACTTCCTTTGGAGTGGAATGATAACCAAACAGCCAATAGAATTTATAATACTCCAGTCATTGAAGCATAAGGCCAATGCATGCATATTTAAAAGAATTGGTAGCAATGCGTTACCGAAAACTGTAATGTCAAACGAGACCTAAAACAGAATAAAGAACAAAAATAAGTGGGAAGAAAGCATTTAGCATCCTACAGTTTTGTTTAGCAGTTTTACACAATTTAAACTTGGTCCAAGAATATTTTAGCACCTTAGAACTGAACCAGACAACATTACACTTTCTTTTTTTTAGACACTAGTCATTAAGGACCAGATGCATCTAAGGGTTTTGCCCATTCTGTGTCTATGGGAAAATGTGTTCATACATATGGCCCCTAGTGATTTGTCCAGAATCACAGGATGTTAGCTAGAGATTATGATTTAAAGCTTGTTACCCTGTTCTAAATTCAGCAGCTCTAGCCACTAAGTCACACCGTGCTTTCAAAGTATGCTCTGTAAAGGTTCACACTCGCTCCAATTTCATGTTCTGATTATCTCGTACAAAGCTCAATCCCACTACCAGCACACTGCAAAAAAGACACACATCAAACAGTTACCTGGCAATGCCTCACCAAAACACATGTTGACACACAAAGGATTTATGTGAATTTTGTGGAACATACTGGTATTATTAAGTGATAAATTATCGAAGGGAACTTAAAATTGGCACATGCCTATTAAGTAGGCCCCACAGCATTGACAATTCAGCCGGATACCTCATAAAGCTGCAAATAGTAATGTAATGTAATTTTACTTTACTGCAAATAGTTTTGGTCATTGACTGATGTCCAAGGTCCACAAGTTTGCCCCAAAGCTAGGCACGGGTGTAGAGGAGATGGAAATCCGACAAACAACAGTCACTCTAGTTCAGTAAATGATTTTTGTTTTTCGCAAATATTTCCTTATAAAAAATACATGCATATGTATGGGCTTTCATCAACCCTCTTCATCCATGTGTCTATTGTAGTGTGATTCACAATATAGGCCTACCCATCACAGCCTTCAGCATATGGCAATGGAACAGCCCTCTCCAGTCACTGGCTTTCTTCACAGTCAGTGCCAGCATTTTTTCTCTGCACAGGTGGATGTGCGCCTACCAAGAAGTGCACTTCATTAATTCTCTTGTGAATTTCATTTTCTGTTTTATCAACTGCAGTTGGGAATGTGCTCCTCCCACTCCTTTCTTCCCTGCATTTAGAAGCGCTTCATAGACACTGGTTTCTCACTTCTCCTTTCATCCCAGATCAGTGTTGCCATCCAGGCCCTATTTTACTGAGGCCAGGGGTAATTTCAGTTCAAGAACACATTGCTGGGGACAACAGTTTGTTGCACTTTCTTGTCTTGTCTGTGTTCTCTTAGGAGGCACTGCATTGCTGTGGCAATAGTCCTTCCTTCCTGAGCGCAAAATGTCAAAACTAGCAGCAAGCCAGGATCTGTTTGGGGTGAGCACATACTGTCAATGGCACGTCTGATTAATTTTCACTTTCTAGCTGCTGCTCAAACACTTTTTATTGAGGTAAAAATTAGTCCTACAAGATGAGACTTGTATTCATTCATCCTGGAGGGAGGCAGTGAGCCTGATACATTCTAATCAAGAAGTATCTATTTGCCCGGTCACAGGTCAAATAGTGCAAAATCTCTGCTATTTACCCAGCGCCGGTAAAACGTACATAATGTCTGTTGTTTAGCAGGCCATAGGCCAAATAGTACTGATGATGTGCAATGACCAGCACACAATAAATAGTGTAAAGGAGATCTGTATTTATCCAGCCACAAAGATAAAAGTGACTCCAGTTGAAGGTATTGTGGTGGCCATCTTGCAATGGGAATTGAACATGTGTAAAGCAGTTGGCAGTAAGAGCATATACAAATCTACAATAGTTTGTAAAAAGGTAATTTCATGAAATAAGCTACTCTGTTTATAGATAAAAATATTAAAATACATTTTTAATAAAACATTTTTAATATTCAAATAAGACATGAAGAAATACAACAGAAGCTTCAGGATTATATGGCACACAGATATTTTGCTCTTCAGTTAGAGAGTGACTGTCAGCAAAGACTACTGAGTATGGTTTTGAAGCATGTTACATAAATGTTTTATTCACTCAAAGAATATGTTGGTTGTTTAATGTTCATGATGCTCCTTTTGATGTTTTTTTTGGGGGGTGAGGTCTTTTTTGGTTTATTATGGAAGGCCTAGTGCAAAGCTCTAGGCTTCTGTTTAAGGTGGATTATGCTTTCTTATGATCTCAAATCTGGCAGCACAGCAGAAGTCAGCCCTACAAGATCTCTGGGTGGTCAATGGGCCGCATCAAACTTTTAAACAATTAGTAAATAAAACAGTAAAGTCATTATCTGTGGAAGAAGATAAATCTGCCCTGTCCAAAAGGGCTCACGGGCGGTTTGTTATTTAGAGTTATATAAGGGCCGCGACACTAATCTACTTGGGAACAGGATTCTCAAAGACCGCGAAGGAATCATATTTGAAATTGAGGATGGGTGTTTTACCAGTAAACCAGCACCTCCCTCCTTGGCAAAGGTTAGATACAATTATGAACTGCAGAATTTGTGGCGAGTCCAAAGATGATATCCTCCACTTGTTGTGTAGCTGCAGAGGCCTAGACAAAGAGCGTAAACTGCTATTGAAGCCATTCTGGTACCAGAGAGGGATCCAAAATCGCAGGCAAGCATTAAAAGCCTGTTTTGATGGAAGAGACATCCAGTTAGCATGCAGACTATTCAAATTTATAAACATTGTGAATTCAACGATTACATAACAGACTAAACACAGAGGGCCATTTTCAAAAGGCAGAAGATGTAAAAATTCACATTGTTATATACTGTTTCTATCTGGATATCATAAGCGGATACCCCTACTGCCATAACTGAGTATAAAGCAGGGCACTGCACATCGGACATAGACTAAGATTACAATAGCTAAATCAGGAGCTTTATCAGTTTTTTGTCCCAGTCAATTATTTCAATAATGTATGAGATTTTTAATCAAACGTTCTTAAAATAACGATTATTGTAATGTATGTTGAGGTTTCTTTTAACAAATGTACTTGTGTATGTAGCCTCATTTGAATGTGTTATTTTGCAAAGATTTTAATTAATCATGCAATAAAGCAGAAGTCAACAAGCAGCAGCAAACAGGGAATGTAGACAGATAAATGACATCTGGGCCCCATAGGGAGGGACACATGCAGTAGGTAATTAGTGATTGGGGACACAGTGTTACAAGGCACCTACAAGAGGTAAATTGAGCAAGACACAGTAATAGTGTATCTTTGAAATGGTAAAGTGAAAGCAGGAGCCAGGCAAGGAATATATCTGAGTAATTTACAGGAGGAGTCTACTCTGCTGCCCGTGAATACATACAAATGTTTATACTACTTGTCCAGGAGAGTAGGTTTTTTACATTAATGCTTTTTGGACCCATGCAATGAGTTGCCCCTATAGCCACACTGTAATTTTAGTCACCTGCACACTGCATATTTGGGAATGGTAGCTTTGATTTTTAACATGTAAAGAAGTTTTCTAAATGCGCAAAATCCTGTCTCTGCTGGAGCCTCATATTTGTACCTGATAGTGCTGTTTCATTAAAAGAAATCTGGAAGACAAAAAATATCTGGATGCTGTTTCTGATTAAAGTCATTGTGAAGGGGGCTCGGGAACAAAGTAGTAGGAGGAGGATGAAAGGTAGGAGAATACGGGGCAGTAGGTGGACCACCAGGAGGGCTATGGTGACCTGAGAGACAGAGGCTAGGGAAAGCAGAACAAGACCCAAAGAAACGTAATGTATGAGGACAAGGGTTACAATGCCAGAGTGAACCAGAAACAGCTAGATGATGAGGAACAGAAAACTGAAACCCAACACTGGAGGTACTGGGGCCAGGGTGAGATGGATCAGGAGGGCAAGGAGGTTGTGGAACAGGGAGATATGGACCCAGTGAACAAGAACCTGATGGAACATAAGGACCAGAGGTTGAAGGAACATGATACATGAGGCCCGGAAAAAAGGAGCACCAGAATTAAATGGACCAAGGTGACCAAGATTAGAAGGATTACTAACATGCACACGATGAAACTATATAAACCAGGGGAGCAGCACAAAGAGTGATGATGGATGAGAATCAGAAGGTCCAGGATTGGAAGCATTTGAAACATGAGACCCAAGATCCAAATTACATGGGGGGGAAGTTCAAGGGAATGACGATCAGTCAAATAAGCACCAGGAAGTACAGGGCCAGGAAGTTCTTAGACTAGCATTAATAGGAGATCAAGGAACATCAGAACTAGAAATGTTTTGAATGGTCTGTGACAGTACAAGTTATTGCAGAGCCATGCGGGCAAGGAGCAGGAAGGCGAGGGCCAGGAGGATCAGAACCATATTGGAGAGGACTGCGAAGATCAGGGCTTAAAGGGCAATGGCCAGGATTAGGAAAGGCAGTTAGAATCTTTACGAGGCATTTGTTTTAACCTGTGTGTTTTAATTGCTCTGAAACTTCTTAAAGATGTATTGTTGTAATTGTTTTTAGCCCGTAGGGAACCTCGCTCAAATTGCATGTATTTGCGCATATTGTACCACTTGCACCAACCTTTAGATCTTAACACTGCCGTCTTGGAAAGGCAGCGCTCTCTTCTTTCCATTAATATCTCCCCAGTCCACTGCAGCCATTAGTCGGCTCTTTGAGTGTAGGGAGCTCTCAGTAATTCAATGGTGACTCACTTCCGCTGGGCCACATTCAGTCCGTGATCTTGGGAAAGGGACAGTCTAGTCTTTTGTAACCAGACAACCTTGACACGTTGAAAGGACGCTATGGCGCTGACGCGCAGAGGACTCATGCAGCGGGCACACCAACGGCGCTCCAAAGGTTCACCAAAGGCAAACCTGTCTATGCCCGTCTGCACCTGTCCATCCCTGGACCGTGCCCAGTGCCAGTCCCCCTGGTCCTCTTTTAAAAATAAACGCAGGTAACATCTGCTACTCTCGAGAAACACTACTGGCACTAAGATCCACAACTACCACTATCACTTCATGCCTCCCCCATCACCCTAATCATAATGATCAACCTAAACCCCACCTAGGAAGCCATCCAGACCTAATAGAAATATCTGGCCATACTCAAGAGAAGGGCCCTGGCCTCAACAGCCCTAATGTCTGCTGCATGCTACATATACAAGATCCCTGGGGAAACACCAGCTAGATTGCTGTGATCTTGTTCAAACCCAATACGCTGACGTGGCCTTCGTAACAGAAAATTGGGAAGATGAGAGTTCTGGCCCAGATATCGTTGCTGGCACCCCCCCCAGACTGGATAGGCAGCAAAAAAGGGAGGGGGACCGGCGATATTTTATAGCAACCACTTTAAAACAAAATTCAATCCATTAACCACTACAGGCTTTGAGACATTATCCAGACTCATCAGCCATTAAGGGGATGCTAATATGTCGTCCGATAGAAGTAAGGAGTAGTTTTACTGATAATTCTTAGACATGATCTAGCTGGGTACGGCGGCGCTGGTGCTGGTTGACCTCTCTTCGGTCTTTGATACGGTCAGCCATGAGGTCTTGGTCTACCGGCTCCATGACCTGGGGATAAAAGGAACAACAATGGATCTCCAAGAAACGTTTCTAACAAATCATCAATAAAACGTGGCAATGGCCACTTTTGTCTCCAGGCAGTTTTCCCTGTCATGTGGAGTCTCACAGGGATCGGCACTGAGCCCAACACTTTTTACTCTTTATGTTACGCCACTGGCATCAATAATCAAAGACGCTGGTTTTACTTTGGCCTCATATGCGGACAACACCCAAATTGTGGTGTCTCTGACTAAGGTGGACAACAACTCTGGTGAAGCATTCAGCTCATGTATGAGGAAGGTGAGTAACTGGATGGATGGCAATTACCTGAAGCTGAATGCCTCAAAGACCAAGGTCATCGTCTTCGGTAACAAACCCTCCCTCTGGACAACTGATTGGTGGCTGCCAGAGTGGGACACACTGCCCATACCCTTTACAAAGGTAAAAAACCTAAGAGTCATGTTAGACAGTGAATTGAAATTCAAAGAGCAAGTCAACAAAATCCCATCTGCATCCTTCTGCTCCATAAAATATATATATATATCTACCTCCCATTCTTTTAAAAACAGTGACCATGGCTATGGTCCTCACACGGATAGACTATTGTAACAGTCTCTATCTCACTCTAAGATCAGGTCTTCTGAACAGACTCCAGATTCTCCAAAATGCAGTGGCCCGCTTCATTTTTGAAATACCAAAATACGAATTAGCAAGAGAAGCCATCAGAAACGACATCAGTTAGACAACGATTTAAGTTCAAAGTCCTGCTTGGCATTTAAATCTTTGCAAGGACTGGGGCCTGACCAGTTTAAGAGAAAATTTAAATGGTACATACCGGCAAGAGCACTACCATCAGGTTGGACCAGGAACATGATGGTCTCCCCATTTAAAAAGGCTACATGGGGATAGGAGCATTTACAGGACAACGGCAATGCTCTGGAATAAATTGCCACTTACCCTAAAAGCAGCTCCTTCTCTTCTCAGTTTCAGAAAAGCCTTAAAAACCTGGCTTTTTACACGGGATGGATAAAGCATCTTAGCCTCCTGAGTACCACATTGGCTATTTCTGTTTCCCTTGATCAGAGTTCTATAGCGCCAAGACGGCCTTGGCCATAAGCTGTGCTTTATAAACTATATTTACATTACATTACTTTTACATTACATTACAGTATGTTCAGGATATTAGGATAAGCTGAACAGGAATTAAGAAGGCTAAGGGGGGGCTGTACCAAAGGCACTTGGAAGAACAGAGCAAGAGGACTGGGTCAACTAAAAGGATAATGACCAAGAGGACTGTACACAGGGCTAAGAGGGTCGTGAAGCTCAGGACCTAGGGGACCACGGCTTGGATTACCAAGTGAGGAAAAACAATTATCATAAGTAGCAGGACCAGCATCTGTGGTGGGCAGGAGGACCAGAACCAGAATTTCCATGCCATGCTCAGGAGGATCCGAACAAAGAGAATCTGGATCAAGAACACCTGGATCAATGGCTGCATACCAGTAGGACTAAATGGACATGGTGCAGATCCAGGAGAACAAGGACAACCCAAATCAGAAGGACAAATTCTAAGAGTACCAGGATAGGAGAACCAAGATGTACCAGGACCAGCAGTGCCAGGTCTAGGAGATTGAAAGTGAGTAGCAACAGGACAGGGAGACTAGGAACAAGAGGACCACAAACGAACAGGGCCAAGTGGTCCAAGACTGAAGGAACCAGAAAAGGGCATCATGGCCAAAATGCAAAGTTTATGATAACATGCACAATAGGAAAAGAAGGACCGGGACAACCAGGCATAAGGAGACCAAGACTAAGATAGCAGGTGGGTCAGGTCAAGGAGAACAGGTCCAAAGAAGCCCAAACTATATGAAACACGGTCAAGAGGTTCAAGGACAATAAGCAGGGAATCTCGAGAAGGACATGTACTATTAAAAACAAGAATAGCTTGGCCTTGGCCTCGATTCCCAATAGGGACACAAGTAGCCATATTCAGAAGGAAAAAATCTAAGAGGCCCAGAAACAAAGACCTATGTGGATCAGGAAGATCAGGGCAGGGAGGATCAGGACTTTGAGTACCAGGACCAGGAGACCAGAGTGAGATTATAAAGGAGGATCAGGACCAGGGACATCTGGACCAGGATGATCACAGTCTGGAGTTTGAGGACACAGGGCCAGGAACAGGATGGCCAGTAAGTGGAGGAACAGGATGATCAGTCCCAGGAGGACACCATAAAGGAGGACCATGAAAAGGTTGTGTAGCAGCATGAGGCCAAGCATCAGGAAGAGCAGGGACAAGAGAATCAGGACCAGATCCAGGAAAACAAGATCCAGGCCAAAAGGACAGGGGTGTCAGAAAAACAAGCAAGACAAGGGGGGTAAATACTAAGAGTACTAGGAGGACAAGAACCCTGAGGACCAGAATCAAGTTGGATAAGAATAATCAGCACCTATGACAGACCTATGGGTGCCAGAGGATCCATGATTATATGACTAGGGCCCAGAGTATCAAGTGGACCAGAAAGACTGGAACCTAGGGGCAGCAGGGCACTTGTAAGGTGGATCAGAAAATCAGAGAGCCAGGAAGATCTAGGCGACTAGACTTGGCTGTCCAGAAGGACCAGGACCAAAAAACAAGTTTCAGAAGGGTCCAAACATAGGGACTCTTGGCCATTGGGTGCAGTGCCAGAAAGACTATGAGGACAAGGCACAGGGCCAGAAGGACCAGGATGAACCAAAGCAGAAAGACTAGAGCTAAGATCGCAAGGCCTAAGAGGGCCAGGACACAAAAGGCCAGGTAGACAGCAAACTGATGTAATGGGATCCGATGAGAAGGGGGAGAAGGATCAGAAGGGCCGGTTTAAATAGATGAGGACAAGAGGATCAGTAAAGAAAAAAAAGAGCTAGAAGAGCAGAGTCTGAAGGACCAGGATGGCCAGAAGGACAAGAACCAAGAGGATTGGGCATACAATAAGGAGGACCAGAAACTAAAGGATAATGTCTACTGGATAAAAAACAGGAGGAGAGCACAGACTGTTGGGACCAGAAATGTGAAGACCATTGTTAGGCAAACCAGACTGACAGTGAGGAGATCTAGGAGAGCAGGACCTGAAAAATGGCCAGGTAACCAGAGCCAACAGGACAAGAGCAAAGAGGACCAGGGCAGTGATGACCAGTGGGACTAAAACCTAGGTGAAAAGGAAGTACAATTCACAGAGGCCCAGGAGTATCGGGACCTGGTATACCAGGAGAAGCAAGACCAGGATGAAGAGGAAAAGGAGGACCAGGATGACAGGGACCATGATAACCCAACATGGAGGCTAAGAACAGGATGACCTCAACAAGGAGGATCCGGATAACGTATAAAAATGAGACCAAGGTGATAACACACTTGATAACCAGGGCCATGGAGGAGGACAGAAAAAACTAGTCAGTACAGGAGAATGTGGCCTAGGGCCATTAAGACTGGGGAACAGATCGGAAAAAACTGGGTGGACTGAAAGGTTCAGAATAAGCAAGTGCATGAACTCAGTGTGGGAGGACTAGAGAGGTCAGAACCAAGGGACCAAGACCTGACGTTCCAAGCGGATCAGAAGGACTATGAACTGGGGTATTAGGACCAGGCTGGCAAGGATCAAGGGAAGCAGGAAATTCAGAGCCATGAGGGCCAATGGGACAAAACCAGGACCACAATGACCAGTCCAAGGACAAGAGGACCTGGTAAGGAGGACCAGGACAACTGGTGGCAGTACCAGGTAGACCACAAGAACAAGAACCAGTGCAAGAAGAATCAGGATGACCCAAACCAGGAGATTAGGTGTGCCATCTGCCGATTTCACACACTCAGTAGTCCAGGTCTTGAGACGTCAGTGGAGGAAGCAACGTCACGTCTGGAAGTCAGGCAGTCAGGCAGCTCGGAGCTCAGAGCTCAAGGCTGAGCAGACTGAGCGGGACCCAGCAGAGGAGTGTGGGAAGTGTGGGCAGTGTGGAACTACGAGCCGCCACCAGGTGCTTCCGACCACCGAGCCACCGAAACCACAGATCTGGGCCAAGAATAGGTGGGAGCCCAAGTGGGACCCGGCAGTTGCAGTGATCCTGCAAGGCTGCCGGTGATTAGAGAGCAAGCGCGAGCAAGCAAGCGTGGCTGCCATTTGGAGCGGCCCCGAAGTGTGAGCCCGGCGGGAGACCGCAGAGGCGGTCTGACTAGGTTGGGTGCGGTGCGCCCGTGTGCCCCACTCACTCCATTGTGGCATGCAAGGGAATCACTGAACTTTAGCTTCCGCTAATTAACTGAGCACACAGTAGGGCAGGAGGGCAGCAGCACAACAAGTGTGTTCTCAGCCCCGTAGTCTGTAGTCTCCAGTCTGTTGTTTGTCGTCCTCTGACCCCCCAAAGCCAGTTGATCCGATCAGGCCTTGGGCATTACCCTTTAGCAGGGTCCTTAATGGGGATTCAGTCAAGATATATTTTTCCAGAGTGCCTTGTCCTGGCACAACACAAACAGTACCACCAATAACCAATAATACAATAACAATACCATATTATGACACAACAGTCAAACAGACTAACATAAGATCCGGCAAAGAAAGACGGTCTGTCACAAATGTTATCAATAACAGGAAAAAGAAAAATACATCATCATCATCATCATAGTCTTTATTCGAATTTAAAAATAATTCATACAAGACACAAACATATACATAAAACAGAATTATTACAAATCTCATTCCCTCTAAAATACATAAAATCATTCATTAAATACCTAACATTTGGGTTTAAGAAGAGAATTAAACATATCAATAGACTAGGGATGATATACACTGCGGAATATAAGAGAAAAAAAAAAGAAAGTGATAACACTAAATTTGGATCTGGAGATTATATCCAGTGCCGTCAGTCCGTGGAGCCCTGCGAAAGTACTTTCGCAGTTTCCCTGAGAGCCTTATCCCTTAGAGACCATGCCCAACCCAAATATTTAGCTAAGGCGATTGAATGGACTGGGCAAGTGCTTGTACTAAGAACTCTTAGGGCTACAGCAGAGCTCCTTGTGGCCAATAGTTTACACAGAGGGGAAAGCCACATTCGTCTAGGCTTAGCATATGAAGGGCAGACAAACAGGAAATGAGCAATTGATTCCTCTTTAGCACCACAGACGGGACAAGATCCTACACTAACACCAAACCACCCGCTAGTTAGGGCCCTAAGTGGAAGGGAACCTGCTCTAAATTGGAAATAGAGTTTCCTATCTCTGGGGAGTGTGATCAAATCCCAATAGTGTTCGAAAGTTGGGATCGCCTTTGCCTCTAAAAATCTGCTAGTCATTGTAGGGGAGGTTGAGTTACTCCACTCCCGGTGGTTTACCCGCTCCCAATAAAGCGTTTTCAAAAGCCTCTTAGCAGGAAACCCAGCAGCGACTGGGTTGCTCCAAAGCCCCTCCAAGCCCAGGTCTATCAAGATTTCCCGGAGGTTCCTAAGCCACCCGATCTTATGGAATGTATCAGCCTGCACAATGTCCATAATGCCCATTGCGCAAGGCTGGAGCTCCGGGGTGGTCCATAATCTCCTCCAGTATAAGACCGGGCGGAGTTTGGCTAGATCCTTAATGGCCTTCCTACCTAGGTCATAACGTAGAGGTACTAGAGGCGTGCTCTGTGGGAGACCAACTTTGAGCGAAAAAATTTATTTTCGACGAGTGTCAGAGATGATAATACGTCGAAACCCCAAAGCTCAGCCCCATACAACGCTGAGCCTAGGGCCTTTGCCTTATATACTTGGAGCACGGGTTTAATAGGCTTAGTGTAGGATTTTTTATGCTCATTAATCAAAGTTCCCGTAATCTGGGTGAGTTTCAATTTGGACATTTCCAAGTGTCTATTCCACTTGTTATTCTGTGTCACATGCATGCCCAAATAGACAAAGTTTTTAACCTCCTCGAGTATTTGGCCATTCATTCTGGGTGTTCCTACTCTGTAGCTTGGATGCGGGTTGAAGGTCATAAGTTTAGTCTTGGTCACATTGACCTCTAGACCATGATTTTTGCAAAAGTCTTCAAAGACTGAGAGTGCCCTTTGTAAGCCACTCGGGGTTTTAGATACTATAAGAGTATCGTCGGCAAACATCAATATTGGAGTGGATACTCCAGCCAGCTTGGGAGCGTCGGTGTTGACTCGAAGCATACAGTCGACTACTCCATTGATGTACAGGGAAAAGAGCGTGGGTGCCATGGCGCAGCCTTGGCGCACACCTCGCTCAACCGGAAACTCGGGGGTTGTATCCCCAGGGCCTCCCCACTGTATTTTTGCAAAATTTGGCTCGTGGAGCCGCCTAATCAGGGTCAACAATTCCAGGGAAAGCCCAAGTTTTTCAAGTACCCTCCAAAGTTGCTCCCGAGGGACAAGGTCAAAGGCAGCTCTTAAGTCCACAAAAACGACGTAGAGACTGCCTTTGCCTAATGTGACTACCTTCCAGAGCAATTGTACAAAGCGGGACACCTGGTCCACAGTGCTGATAAATTTACGAAAACCAGCTTGGAAACTGGAGAGTATTCGTTTGTCTTCGATCCAAGCCAATAGCTCATTCAGTACCATCCTCCCAATGACCTTTTGAATTGTGTCGATTAGGCTGATGGGCCTATAGTTTCCTGGGAGGGTTTTATCTCCCTTTTTGAAGATAGGGATAATGAGAGCCCCCCCCAAGATTTAGGCACTGGGGCACCTTCAGCCACAGCATTAGCCACTAGGGCAATGTACTTGCTCCAGGAAGGCTTGTTGTTAAGGAAGAGGTCGGATGGGACCCCGTCCAGACCGGGTGCCCGCCCAACAGCTACACAAGCCGAAGCTACTAAAACATCCTTAGGGGTAAAGGGACCACGCGAGTAAAAAACATATGGTGTCTGCCCCAAAGATTTGTAAAGAGGGTTGCATGCGTATTGGGGTTTAAAGTACCCCAGCCATTCCTCTTGGGTGACATGGTTTGAAGGATTTTCAGGCAAGCCACCTCTGTTCCACTTGATCACGTTCCAGAACGTTCTAGTGTCCCGGGCATGACAAGCCTCCTTCAGGTCAAGCCAATATAATTCGTCCCATCTATTTTTTGCTTGGGCGAGGCACTTCTTGTAGAAGTGTCTGGCTTGTTGTATGCATGTCTTATTCCCAGTAGAGAGGGCTTGTGTCAAATTTCCTCTGGCTCGTCTACACTCCCCGTTGTACCACCTCATACGCTTACAAGGAGACTTGCTATCCTTATTTATTGGTTTTAAAAAAAAAACACGTAGTCCTTCGAAGAAGGACTCATGTAAACTAGTTACTTGGACATTATTTTCTTTGACCCCCAGGACATCCTCCAATCTCGCGGTGGTTTTGGAAAGCTCGATATCAATGCTAGCGATAATCGTAGCCTTGGTCATTACCTGCGACCACTTAATTCTCCGCATATCGTTAGTAGGGACGCAGCCAGTGGTAGCCAATATTGTTACTTCACTCGCCAAACTGCGATCCCCCCACCAGCAATGGGTAACACAGATGGGGTTGTGGTCGCTCTCTATTCTTGGCTCAACCACCATATCGGAGATTTGCTGCCACAACCTCAAGCAGCAAAGAGCATAGTCAATCCTGCTTGTTGAGCAGCCATTATCAAAGGTAGGTGCACGCATCTTATCCCCTGAGGTCCTGCCATTCAGGGCCCTTAAGCCCTTCTCATAGCAAAGTGCATTTACCTGCACTGCTGCCATAGACCACCTCTTGATAGGAGGAAGCGAAAGGGCTGGTATTCCCCATAGACGATCTTCTTCGGGGTCAAGGCCCCATTCTATTTCTGAGTCTAGGAGGGGTTCAAATGTAACATTAAAGTCACCTACAACAATCAGATCCCTGTTGCTAGATTTAGTTTCGATGAGACTAGTCAAAGTGACTTTTTCCCTTTTGTCCCAAGAAGATATAAGTTATAGATATCCAATGTACCCGTGTGACCATAAGATAGCCTCACCAGTTGGATATCCGGGGAACCCGTGTCAATCATGACAGCTCTTTTAAATAAGTCCTGTCGGGCCCAGATGGTTAAACTGCCCATGGGACGACCTTTCGGGCCTTGGATTGCTGGAACGTGTAAGTTCAGGTAACCCAGTAAAAACTGGGCCTCGCAGGTCCACGTTTCCTGTAGAAGGCAAACATCATATTGGTTAACAAAACTAACCCAATCAGGGGAATCTAATTTGGACTTAATGCCAGCTACGTTCCAAGACAAGAAAGTGCCTGATCTATTACTAGACAATTTATTATAGTGCGCAGCAGGCTTACTTAGTGCACTTTCCCTCATACCCGTCCTATGTTGTCTCGGCAATATGACCCTAGAGGTGGCAGGCACCCCTGAAGAGGCCAAGGAGGCAACGTCATGACCACCAGCAAAACCGCTTACTGTTGCCCTCACTAGCTTGGGGGGTGTAATACTTAATTTGCTATCAGATTGTCAATTCCGGAAGCCTGAGTTGTAAAAATAGTTTAAATTATGTGCCTCTATCCTTGATCTAGACCCGTAAGGTAAGTATTCAGAGATAAACCTTGGAAGTCGTGTATCTTCGAAATTGACAATGATGCAATCACCCTGGATGTTTTTAGATCGTGAACCTACCCATTGCACTCTTCTAACAAATAAAATCCGCCCATTCAGGTGATTAGGGATAGGTCTGTTCATGTTTAACCAATGACTCACTTTGTTTTTTAATTCCTGGAAGGATTCAGTTTTACCAGCAGGTAATTCAGGAACACCGGTTAAAATTACGACGTAAGGAAGGGATTCAGGAGGTAAATGAATTTGGGTTAAGGGTAAACTGAGTGGGTTACCTGGAGGATCCAAATCAAGAGCTACTCTCACATCCGCAGTTTCCTTGGTGTTTGTGCCCATGGGTGCGTTGGTAGACCTTCCCTCCCGCCCAGATGGTTGGTGAGTATGAGTGATAGCCCCTCCCTCCCGCCCTGGTAACTGGTGGGTATTTAGCCCTGGTATAGATGGATCAGAGCCTGAGCCTGAGTTGGTTAGTATGGGGAATTTGTCAATTAGGGATGGTGCAGAGGTCGTAGAGCTTCCATCATGCGAACAGTTAGTTTTGCTAATATTCTTAGTGAACAGTTTGACGACATTCTTTAATGAACAAAAATTGTCCAAAATTGTTTGTTCCAGCTTGTCAACTTTCTCTGTGACTATATTAATCCTTTCTAATAATGGTAAGATAAGGGAACGGACAGACTGTTCTAGCTGGGAAATCAAGTCACTGCTACTTAACGAGGGGGGAGGGCGTGTACTAGCGTCATCCATAGATAGGCAAAGCGAAGAACTTGGACTGTCGGTGATTGCCGTATTTTTTGATATTTTGGATATTTTCACTTGCCTAGCACCATCCACAGCCCCACCCCTTTTCCTTTTCTGGTTGACGGACCTTGAAGCTTTTGCCCCGGCCCTTGTCTGGGGGCGTGTGACTTTGGGTTTGGCTATGGCCACTGATTCCACTACTGGTGTAACATCGGTCAAGACTGGGCTCTCTGACAGCCTCTTAAGAGATAATGACGCATTACACAGCATGTCAGTATCAACAAGGGAACATGTAACCCCCCGTAAATGATCTCTAGATTTTTGGGATTTAGCAAAAGCTAATGGGCCCAGTGAGGAGCGTCTTATAAGCGTGGGGTCTGTAGAGAGTCGTCTTTCGGTGATGGCTATTTCATGTTCCAGAACCGAAACGGCTCTGGTGATGAATTGGTCCATAGTGCCAGACACTGAAGTGGGGACCGTGGCACGCTTCCCCTTCCCAGCCATGTGTCGCAATACAGATAAAATCCCAATAAGCAATAAAAGTGAATGTACAACCCGGTTGTCTGTATTTAAGACTCAACTCCACTAGCAAGTTACTGCGGGCACTCGCAGGAAGAGGAAGAGGGGGAACCTCGGTCTTTTGTGCACCTCCGGGCGCATCAGGGCCCGCAAAGGAGTCTGGGGGCTGTAGTCTCCCCCGCTCTCGGCCGCGAGATGTAGAAGCGGCAGCGGGGGAGACACACAGCCAGAAGGAGCCCTGGAGCGGCAACAGCAACACTGGATAGCAGGGCAGCAAAAGAGTCCCCCAAGCCAGATAGGCAACGTTCAAATTTGCAAGTTTCCCGCTCCCCAGAGGGAGCCTTGGTCTTTTGTGCGCCTCCGGGCGCATCAGGGCCCGCAAAGGAGTCTGGGGGCTGTAGTCTCCCTCTGCTCTCGGCAGCGAGATGTAGAAGCGGCAGCGGGGGAGACACACAGCCAGAAGGAGCCCTGGAACGGCGACAGCAACGCTGGATAGCAGGGCAGCAAAAGAGTTCCCCAAGCCAGGTAGGCAAAGTTCAAATTTGCAAGTTTTCCGCTCCCCAGAGGGAGCCGCGGTCTTTTGTGTGCCTCCGGGCGCGTCAGGGCCCGCAAAGGAGTCTGGGGGCTGTAGTCTCCCTCTGCTCTCGGCCGCGAGATGTAGAAGCGGCAGCGGGGGAGACACACAGCCAGAAGGAGCCCTGGAACGGCGACAGCAACGCTGGATAGCAGGGCAGCAAAAGAGTTCCCCAAGCCAAGTAGGCAAAGTTCAAATTTGCAAGTTTCCCGCTCCCCAGAGGGAGCCGCGGTCTTTTGTGCGCCTCCGGGAGCATCAGGGCCCGCAAAGGAGTCTGGGGGATGTAGTCTCCCCCCGCTCTCGGCCGCAAGATGTAGAAGCGGCAGCGGGGGAGACACACAGCCAGAAGGAGCCCTGGAGCGGCGACAGCAACGCTGGATAGCAGGGCAGCAAAAGAGTCCCCCAAGCCAGGTAGGCAAAGTTCAAATTTACAATTTTAAGAGAACCAACCAAAAGTCAGGTTACTGCCTCAACAACAACAGTCACAATGGATACAATAGCCGACAAGGATTTTGGAACACTGGTGGAAATAGATGGAGTAATGGATAGAGCAACATTGTCGCCAGTGAATCTGAAAAAAACTTTTTTCAACCCAAAATATTCTCAAAATCTTCATTTGTGAACTACGCTGGGGCAGTGTTAAACCTTAGTATCAGCAAGCAATTGGGCCTCCCTTCCTTACTAAACCCAGAAATGGCAAGTCCAATAGGTAAGGGTATACCAGCCAAACCCACACTAGGAGGCAGTGGAGAAGCACTATTTAGCACAAAAGCTGATGGAACAAAAAATAAAAATCAGATGAAGGGGGGCACAAGTGATGGAATGGAAAGATCAGCAACATGATAAGCACATTAATAAACACATTGGAAATGGGAAGAAGGAAATAAACAACCCGCAGGAAAGCCTCTAGCCCCTTGGAGGCACCAAAAACACCGCCAAGAATACCATTGAGCCAGATATTACAATTCGTACCAGTCAGTGTGTAATGAC
Organism: Triturus cristatus; assembly: GCF_964204655.1. Lineage (NCBI taxonomy): Eukaryota > Metazoa > Chordata > Amphibia > Caudata > Salamandridae > Triturus > Triturus cristatus. Next base: position 109,870,519 of record NC_140587.1, read on the forward strand.
TTACGCAACTGCAGCACTTTCGTAGTCGAAAGCTTTTTCACTTACATCTGACAAGCCTGCGGCAGGCATTTTGGGTATCGCTACTCACGATAAATCACCAACCAAAATTGTGGAAGCAAAGAACCTACTACTGAGTTCAGACAAGACTGTTCTCGACTGCACTAACAAGAGATCCAATGTGACAACACAGCACATTTGGGACCGTGGAAAGGTATTAAATAACATCGACATCGATAGCAAGTCATCAAATCCAGATTTCTCCGGAACGCTGTCAGAATATGTGCCCATTACTTCAGGCACCAGAACAGCGAAGGCTGGGGTTGAACAATTAGAGAACCCAAGCCTCACTCCCAGTAACACGTTCTTTCTCATGACTGAAGAATGGTAAAAGCTGGTCACCACATATTCCTCCGAGGATAAATGAGATACAGCACATCAAGACACAGGAAGCGCGTCAAGGGAGACAACAAAGGAAATGCCAATTGGAGGGAACAAAATATGTGCATCCCTCCTAAAAACCATGCAACTCTCAACAAAGGCCACGGAAATGAAAGTACTCTGGACTCTTCCTCCGTGGAGGTTAGAAAAGATCTGTGGCCAGGAGAAGAAGTGGGACCTGAGTCAGAATAACAAGAGGAGCCAGGGACTCGTGGCAGAGTCAATGAGAGCACGCATACAGGCTTAGGCCCTCCAGGGCCCCTAGACAATGGGTTGAGAAGAACCGTGGCAGCTGTAACAAGCAGATAAAGGGGTGATACTGCTGAACAAACGCAATCATCAAAACAATGCCGGAAACAGGAGAAAAGGGAGGAATAAAAACCTATCCATAAAATCTTTTATTCCAGTAGCAACAAAGGCCCCGAGTGGACACCAATGTGGAGTCATTAAACCCACAGATTGAGCAGATTACCATCGACGTACCCTGTCCAACAGTGCTGGAACATGTAGGAAAGGCATATTTAAGTGAATATAAACACTCAGAAATCATCAGCTCTATTGAACAGGTGGAAAATAAATCGGCAACAGCAGGGGGAGCTGCCTCTCCACTAGCCTCAGTCGTAAAGGCACCCACCAAGCCAATAGAAACAGCAGACGTTAAACTAAAAGTGGAAATAGCAAACAGAGAAGGATCAGATATACAGCCAACCCTCAATGCTAGGAGGAGGAAAAAAGAGCCAAGAACTGATATTGCATATAGAGTGGGATCAGAAATACAGCCACCACCAAACATAGGGAGTAGGGAAAAAGAGCTACACAGCGAAACTCCTCCGAACAATCCCCCAGGAAAATTCTGTTCATTCCAGAGTATAAATCGAAAGGACGGGGAGACATCCGAAACAGAGGAAATATTCTCTGAATACTAACCGCCATCAGCAATCTGACCGGGATTGGCTCCTAAGACCTGGAATCTGTAAAATTTTAAATGTTTAAACACCTGTCAGAGCACGAGGTAACAAAAACAGCCTGGGCCACCCGGGGAATAGTAGAGAAAATTCTTAAGGAGGAGCACCAACTACAAGCCAGGGGGATCCCACTACAGCTTCATCATGCAGTCGGTTATCCAGAGCCACTACTTCAACATCATCAAGAGCCCAATGACATCAGGCCAAGTAATAACAGAAATTCCAGGCCCACTAACTCTGTGCTTAAGGGTGCACGCAGTACCTCTGTAGGGGCTACGGAGAGCAACATCCTTAACACCATGAATTCTTGGGACAAAGGTGGAAAATATACATTAAACGACTGGACCTGGATAGCAAAAGCTATAAACACCAGACTTGAGAATCCATAACACAGAGCAGAACATGAAAAAAATACTCCAAAGTGAAAACTATGCATCTGGAACATAAATGGCCTGCGAACCAAAACCATGTATAAGGCCTTATTGACATATCTGCAACAATACAATCTAATTCTCCTCCAAGAAACGTGTCTAGAAGATCCATTCAACTTACAAGGCTTTACATCATACCATATTCCAGCAACCAGAAGTTCGAAATTTGGTCATCTGAAATGAGGCCTCACGACTTATGCCTCGATCTAAACCATAACGACTGTTAAGGAATTAACAAGTAAAAATACACCAACAAATGGAATGAAAACAATACAGATGGAAATAGCAGGTCCCAAAGACAAACAACAGCTAATACGTGTCAATATCTATCTACACCCTCGCAAAAAAGAAAAACGGCGCACAATTCCTGATAGCCGAACTAACGAAGCTGCTTACCAAAGAGGTAACTTCAAATTATATCATCCCAGGAGAATTTAATATGTTCCTTTCAGGGCATGCCAACTCAGACAGACCAGCAGGAGACCAGCAATAAGTACCGGGGATCCCACTCCAGGAAGAGTGCAAGTGGGGCAGGCAAACTAAGATTTCTAAAAATCTGTTAAAGGACCTAGAAAGTCTGTGCCTGGTAGCACTAAACGTTCTATTTGCGAGAGACTGCCCTCAAGCTGCAACCTTCCGCAATGCCTTCACAAATACTGCAACAGACTACACTTTTTCATCTTCATCATTTTTCATATCAATAAAAGATTTCAGGATTAGAACTCTGGATTATAGTGATCATCAATCACAAGAGCTCATACTCAGAGCTCATGGAACGGCACTCACTTATTCAACTGAGGATTTAAGCTCAATGGTCACATCGAATCACAGGAGAATCAAATGTAAAACGAGTGATCCAGGAAATCTTTTGGCACTGGCAAAAACACGGTTGGAGGAAAGCAAACTGTTATGCAGGAATAGTTTAACAGCATGGGAAAATTTCATCAAAAGCTTTGACCCATCTAATTCCAAAACAGAGTCAATGAAAGAAAAAACAGGGCCAAAAAGCCAACGGGAAGCACTTTGCAGGCCTGCAAGCAACCAAAGAATCCATCTTTCGTCGACTCAAAATGAAGAATAAAGACAAATAAAGAGGAAAATAAACAAAGCACTGCACAGTCTCCGCCAAAAGGGCCCAGTTAATAACATACAGATGGAATTAAGGAGGCTAAAGCCCTGTAAAAATAAAATCATCTGGCAAGCGAAAAAGGAAAATGTTGACACAATATGGGGAAAATTGCTACATGATGCAAAAACCAACAACAGTGCTAGGTTTTGGCATACAGTTAACAGTGTAGAGAACCCAAGGGCCCCAGGAATAAACTCTCATATAACGGAGGAAGCCTGGGCAAAGTTTTTGCAGCATCACTTCAATATGGAAGCTGACGAAATTAAACAAGATTCACCAGTTCGCCAATGCGACCGGCAGCCCCCAAAACACCAAGGTTTGGAGTTTGGTCGCATTTTCTCAAATAAACTGATTGCAATCTCAAAATGCAGATAATATTCTGGAAGCTGAAAGCATTCCAGATTCTTGGAAGGGATCAATCATCTCACCAATCTACAAAAAAAGGTAGCAAGAATGAACTGAAGAAGTAAAGGCTCATTGCAATAATTGATAACAATGCCAAATATTTTGCAAGCCTTTGACTGGACGAACTTACTGAGTGGGCACTGGAAAAAACCCTAATTCCCATCAATCAAACAGACTTTCAAAAAAGCATGGGGACAATGACAAACCTTCTTGCCCTTTTGCTTCTAATAGATGCCACCAAAATTATCAAGAAGCCATTATTTGTCTGCGTTATTGAATATACAGCTGCTTTCAACAGTATTGACTGGGGAAAGCTCTGGGCAAAACTTTCCGGGTGGGATATAGCCCCAAACCTCTTGAATCAGCTAATCATACTCCACTCCAAGACATGGGTCCAAATTAATTTGGGGGCCGGGGACCGTCTTTCAAGGAGAATACCAACCACCAAAGGGCTAAAGCATGGCTGTGTCCTTGCCCCAACCCTGTTCAACCTTTTCGTGTCTGATCTCTCAACTGAGCTTGATGACTGCAACCAGCATGCTCCGAATCTAGGGGGTTTAACACTCTAAAATGTACTGTATGCTGACGATCTGATACTGATCAGCCGAACTCCAGTTGGCCTGCAGCACCTGATAAATACCACAGTATTCTGACAAACTGGTCACCAACCCAGGCCCACTGACTTTTAAGTTATTCATTGTAATCCTTCTTAAAATAGATCTATTGTGGTACTCACTGTTTACAACTACTGTTCCTGTGGGATTCTAAAAATTATTTTAAGGGTTGTGGGTCAGTAACTGTGGCATAAAATCTCCAAATCCATTCTGTTATCCCAGACTTAGTATGAATCAGCATACTTACCAGCATGGGAGTTACTCGGCAAGGATTGTAAGGAACCAGGCACACAAGTTATACATCAACATTGCCTTTGTTGATTGCATTTGGGCAAATATGCACTTTTTGGATGACCACTTTCAGTCTAGTTCGGTCATGGCTCTTAAAGCCAATTTAATAGAAACTTGCATTTGCCTAGGAACTTTTAAGAGAATGGACTTTAAATCTGACATCTTGCACTTTTTCATGGCACCTATTGCACCTTACTGTTTGCACTGTACGCCAGTTTTTATATTCTTTTTGTTGTATTATGGAAACACCGTAATTTTTTTAATACGTTTTAACCAACTCTATTATTGCAGAATGGGTTGTTTTATGTCCTTTGTACAGGTGTTTTACCATGTAGCTGATTGCAAAGGTTTTTATTAATCAAGCTATAAAGAGATTACTTACTTACCTAGGAAAACAGGACAACAGGTCAAGGTGAATAAGGACCCAGCGGATCAGCAGGATGTGGATCATTAATACATGGTCGGGAGGTCAGGGAAGGGCTAATATAAGGATGAACCAGGAACAGACCCAGGAAGACCAGGGTCAGTAAGGACTACAACCAGGACCCCCGGATACAGGGAAGTTAGACATGGGACAGTAGAAGGATCAGTAGAAGGATCAAGAGCAAAAAAACAACCCATAAAGTTTTACTTTGGATCAGGACAAGGAGGAGCTAAATGCCCAAAGACCTGGAAGTGAAGAAAGAACACAAAGAGCAGGAGGACACTACTGTGAGTCTAGTCTACCTGCATTAGGATATCCCTTTAGTGAATGTTTGTTATTTATCCTTCTTATGCGGCCAACCCTAAGTAACCCCCACCCCTTCAGTCCACATACAGAACTGGAAAGTATTTGATCAAAAATCAAGACTTGTACACTCTGACCTCTGACTGAATAAGACGCGGTCTGAAGCTTGCAGCTTAGTCTGAGGGTATATCTAAGGGCATAAGGACTAAAACTTGGCTGAGGAGTTTAAAGGTGGGCGGGTGGAAATGTGTGTGGTCTGTGAACGATGGTAGAAAGGATTTTTTGAAACTCATATGGCTAAATTCAGGAAATTTTTTGAATAGCTAACAAAGAGATCAAAGGAATATGGCAATCAGCGGAGGGCAGCTCAAGATCATACAAAGGCCTCAATGAACTGGAGAGGGGGTGATGGAGGATCCAGATAAATCATCTAAGATGGCCCAGAGAAGGATTATGTGTTACCCCCATATCTTTGCAGTGACATTCCATGTGTGTTTATGTGAGGGGTATGTAGCAAGGGACAGATTTACTTAAAAGTCACGCAATGCTTGCTGCGCTGCATTGCGTGACAGGGAGAGAGCAGAAACACACCATATCTTCTAACATTTGACACACTTCTACTCTCCCCCTGTGCTGGTCCGCTATGTGCTGCCTAGCACCTTTATTCGGAGATTCTGCCAGGAATGAGAAATACTACAAGATTAATTCTCTGTTTGTTGCAAGCCGCAGAGTCATAGCTGCATGTTTTCACTCTTGGTGGAGAGCTTCACCTGGCCCACCTTTTACGAACTCCGTGACGGAGATCTCCTGTCACCTTATTCAAGTGCTCTTCACAGTCCAGTCCTGATGAAGACCCCACCGTTAGAAAACCAATCTATTCCTGCACCCAGGGGTTGAAATGTGGACAACATACAGATATAACACAAACTCTGGCGACATTGTTGTTAAAAAATTCTTGTCCATTGAAGCTATGTATTTTTTCAGGAACATTTGACCTACTACAGGCTTTAAAAGTTTTTATCACACAACTATGATGTATATATGTCACTAATACCTTTTCCCTGACCTTCACCCACACGTTATCAGTTAAACACACCCATTACCCTCCTCCTTTCTTCTGCACCAAGAGCACTGTAAATATTGTACATTGTAACTATGATGAGCAACGTCATTGCCATCAAATGCTAATGCTTTGAACACAATCACATTAGATGCTTTTTCTTGAAAGAGATTAAATTGGATTTATGTCCTAATGAACAAACCAGTGTACCAGCTACTATATACTGTCTTGCAAATAAGTTGTTCTCTACTCCGACCACATCCTTTTGTATAGCAGCAGCACCTACTCAGGCATATTTGTGCTTGGTGCAAGGATGCCTGAATTATGAATAGAATTGTTTTTGTGAAGTATGGGGGTGACAGAGTAGGGGCCATTGAAATAATGACTTTTCACCACCTACCTATTCAGAGTAAAACCTATCTGGAAAAGAAAATAATGTCCCTTTCACCCATAGAGAAAACTCCCAACATATGAGAGCATTTGTTTTTAATTGTTTTTCACAACTAACTCCTGCTTTGGTAGTTTTTTTTTTAACCCCTTCGCTGCGGTGGGAATTCCGCCGCAGCGCTGGGGGGGGGGGGGTTTGGGGGCAGCACGGTGGCACTGTGCTCATGACGGAGCCACTCCGTCATGAGCCACGGTTGAGCTGTGCTCATGACGGAGTGGTTCCGTCATGACTCCGCCCACTGCGCTAATCGCCCGCACAGGCGGGGAATTAGCGCCGCGTGGGCGGAGCGGCCGCCAACGGCCGCAGCATGACGGAACCACTCCGTCATGAGCACACGGCGACCGTGGCTCATGACGGAGTGGTTCCGTCATGAGCAGGGGAGGGGTTAAACAAACATTTTTGTTAAACCTTTAGTAGACAGCCATCATGTCTGACTGTCCTGTTTTTCAAATGTTTTGTGCATAAACAGGAACTTTCAATGTAAATAGTTGTCTACAGGGCCAGCGGCCAATGGACAACCCTATATTTGGCTAAAAAAGGTCCATCAGGATGTTGGAGAAATTACAATACTGTCCCCCATCCTGACAGAGTTAACTTATGTCATGAGATTGGAATGAAGCTTATTAATTATAATGTGCTGGTCACTTCACAAGGGGCATTATGCAATTGTTTGCATTTTCCAAATCATTCTTTTAAGGTCCTTTACTCTGATTTGTTTAATTGAATTTAACCAGAATTAACCTCTTCTGTGCCCATGACGAGATAGTCTCGTCATGGAGCACGGTTGCGCTGTGCCCATGACGAGACTATCTCGTCATGAACCCCGCCCGCTAATGTAACGCCCGGCACAGGAGGGGGAAAGGGCGGGGCACTGAAGGGGTTAATATTCCAGAATGCACAGATTAGCAGCAACAAAATTTCAATTCTCATAACTAAGTGTGCGTAGCAAACACCGCTCTACTGGCAAAGTCTTCTGAGTTTTGACACTTTTTACTCCTCTTGGAGCATGGAGTTCAGCAAAACAAACGTTACCACCTATCTCCCCTATTTACATTAAAGGGGCCTGGTTTCAGCTCAAGCCTCATTCTGACACGTTTATTTGAATCCTGTGTCACAACCCTCCTTTTAGATATGCTTGTTGGGTAGTGTAGGCCTTGTTTTGAAAACACAAACTGAACTCAACTGACAGCTTGGGTTCAAGCACTGCGCAGGAGTTTGTCAGCAGTTGCAATGCCTACCCCGTGGGAGCCGTTCGCAGGCGAGGAATTGGTGACCTGTTTGCTGTTCTGGAGCTCTCTGATCCCTCGAGGAGCTGTGGGGATATCCGGACTTTTAGCGCTTCCTTATCTGAAAGGCTGTCCCCCGACGCTGGGACTGCGAGGCCCAGGGTGCTCTCGGACATCGCACCTGGCGCCTCTTCCCGGCCCCTCCCCTCATTAACTCTCTTTGAAAGCGCCTCACGGCCCCCGCTTCGCGGGAGCCGTTCGCAGGCGAGGAATTGGTGACCTGTTTGCTGTTCTGGAGCTCTCTGATCCCTCGAGGAGCTGTGGGGATATCGGGACTTTTAGCGCTTCCTTATCTGAAAGGCTGTCACCCGACGCTGGGACTGCGAGGCCCAGGGTGCTCTCGGACATCGCACCTGGCGCCTCTTCCCGGCCCCTCCCCTCATTAACTCTCTTTGAAAGCGCCTCACGGCCCCCGCTTCGCGGGAGCCGTTCGCAGGCGAGGAATTGGTGACCTGTTTGCTGTTCTGGAGCTCTCTGATCCCTCGAGGAGCTGTGGGGATATCGGGACTTTTAGCGCTTCCTTATCTGAAAGGCTGTCACCCGACGCTGGGACTGCGAGGCCCAGGGTGCTCTCGGACATCGCACCTGGCGCCTCTTCCCGGCCCCTCCCCTCATTAACTCTCTTTGAAAGCGCCTCACGGCCCCCGCTTCGCGGGAGCCGTTCGCAGGCGAGGAATTGGTGACCTGTTTGCTGTTCTGGAGCTCTCTGATCCCTCGAGGAGCTGTGGGGATATCGGGACTTTTAGCGCTTCCTTATCTGAAAGGCTGTCACCCGACGCTGGGACTGCGAGGCCCAGGGTGCTCTCGGACATCGCACCTGGCGCCTCTTCCCGGCCCCTCCCCTCATTAACTCTCTTTGAAAGCGCCTCACGGCCCCCGCTTCACGGGAGCCGTTCGCAGGCGAGGAATTGGTGACCTGTTTGCTGTTCTGGAGCTCTCTGATCCCTCGAGGAGCTGTGGGGATATCGGGACTTTTAGCGCTTCCTTATCTGAAAGGCTGTCACCCGACGCTGGGACTGCGAGGCCCAGGGTGCTCTCGGACATCGCACCTGGCGCCTCTTCCCGGCCCCTCCCCTCATTAACTCTCTTTGAAAGTGCCTCACGGCCCCCGCTTCGCGGGAGCCGTTCGCAGGCGAGGAATTGGTGACCTGTTTGCTGTTCTGGAGCTCTCTGATCCCTCGAGGAGCTGTGGGGATATCGGGACTTTTAGCGCTTCCTTATCTGAAAGGCTGTCACCCGACGCTGGGACTGCGAGGCCCAGGGTGCTCTCGGACATCGCACCTGGCGCCTCTTCCCGGCCCCTCCCCTCATTAACTCTCTTTGAAAGCGCCTCACGGCCCCCGCTTCGCGGGAGCCGTTCGCAGGCGAGGAATTGGTGACCTGTTTGCTGTTCTGGAGCTCTCTGATCCCTCGAGGAGCTGTGGGGATATCGGGACTTTTAGCGCTTCCTTATCTGAAAGGCTGTCACCCGACGCTGGGACTGCGAGGCCCAGGGTGCTCTCGGACATCGCACCTGGCGCCTCTTCCCGGCCCCTCCCCTCATTAACTCTCTTTGAAAGCGCCTCACGGCCCCCGCTTCGCGGGAGCCGTTCGCAGGCGAGGAATTGGTGACCTGTTTGCTGTTCTGGAGCTCTCTGATCCCTCGAGGAGCTGTGGGGATATCGGGACTTTTAGCGCTTCCTTATCTGAAAGGCTGTCACCCGACGCTGGGACTGCGAGGCCCAGGGTGCTCTCGGACATCGCACCTGGCGCCTCTTCCCGGCCCCTCCCCTCATTAACTCTCTTTGAAAGCGCCTCACGGCCCCCGCTTCGCGGGAGCCGTTCGCAGGCGAGGAATTGGTGACCTGTTTGCTGTTCTGGAGCTCTCTGATCCCTCGAGGAGCTGTGGGGATATCGGGACTTTTAGCGCTTCCTTATCTGAAAGGCTGTCACCCGACGCTGGGACTGCGAGGCCCAGGGTGCTCTCGGACATCGCACCTGGCGCCTCTTCCCGGCCCCTCCCCTCATTAACTCTCTTTGAAAGCGCCTCACGGCCCCCGCTTCGCGGGAGCCGTTCGCAGGCGAGGAATTGGTGACCTGTTTGCTGTTCTGGAGCTCTCTGATCCCTCGAGGAGCTGTGGGGATATCGGGACTTTTAGCGCTTCCTTATCTGAAAGGCTGTCACCCGACGCTGGGACTGCGAGGCCCAGGGTGCTCTCGGACATCGCACCTGGCGCCTCTTCCCGGCCCCTCCTTCTCCTCCTACTAAAGCCACGCCCTCCATCGCGTGAGCGGGACGCGTGCGGGTCGCAGTCCGGGGCGAAGACCGGGCAAAGAGCGGGCCGTTTGAGGCCGTTCGAGTACGGACGAGGGAGGGTGTGGGGCACCTCAGTCTGTCTGCAATCTACTACATACCAGGTGCTGACGGTGACATCATGACCACGAGAGAAACCAGGAGCAAGAGTGCTATGGCGACGGGACGGCCGACAGGTACATTGGATACGTACTTTGCTAAAGCTGGGTCCCTTCTCGTGGATGAGATTTCCATTCTTGAAAGACGTATCTCCCAAGAAATAGACTGGGTGAGGAGATCCTCCCTGGGACCCATCGCACATGTTGCCACCCCCGCCAAGCCACCAAGTCTCATAACACTTCCGGCAGGGGGTGAAGCGGGGCTGCCTGCTCCTCTAGACCTATCTGTTACCAACTGCTCCATTACCTCCTCCATTGACTGTGAAAATTCTGAGCACGCAGAGCTTAGCATCCTACCTCTCCCAAACTGTAAGGGCCCCTTAACACACACCACTGCTGAGTTAGCTGTCATTGAGCAGTCTATAAGCAATACCAAGGTTCAGACCCAGCCCACACAGCGGGAGAAGGAGGGAGCAATCCCGAAAACGGATAAAAGGGCCCACAAAACTAGGGGGGGTATTTCTAAAGCTACTAAACCTAACCCTAGAGTCAGGGGAACTAAACAGGACTTAGCTAGCAAAGGGCCTGTCTTATCCCGCAAACACGAAGCCATCCACCAACACACCCCGGAAAAAAATCCTCCTAGCAAACAAAACGCTGCCGGGATGTATGATAGCATGTTCTCTGATTTACGCACTCTACTGAGGGAACTGCTCAATCCCCTAGAAGACCGTTTGGCCAATATTGAAATCTGCCTAATAGATTTGCGTAAGGGACTACTAGGTTTAGTATCAGACCAAAGAGCAGGTATGCATGCAGTAGGCGGGCACTCCAGAGGGGTTCCCAATGTACCTAACTTACCTTCAGATTCCATCATCGTGTCCCCCCTACCTCCGACAGCCACCTTATTGGAAAATGTGCAGCCGGCTCCTTTGCCAAAACCCGCCTCTGCACTACCCGTCACAGGATCTTCCAGTAGGCTGAACTTATCTGGTACAGCCTCTGGTATTAATCAGGGAAAATCATCAAATGACGTAAGGAACCCCACAGATAGGCAAGACATTTTACAAGATCGGCGCAAAGTGGTTAATTTGCCTCCCGAGGCTGCTGCCTATTCTGTTGTCTTGAAGGGAGTACCCCCGCTTGAGGGAACCGCGGAGGAACCATACGATGCTTTACATAACAAGGTTACTAGTTGGCTTAATACTCACAGGCCACTACCACCCAATATTAGGGGAGAAATTCTCATGGTCAGAAGAGTCCCTTGGATCGGCCACACCGATAAGAAATGTGTTGGTGACTGTATAATTGTAAATTTTAGGAACCCCAAAATTGTGTCCTATATTTGCAATTGGACCGGGAACAAAGGGTCTACATCTATTGAAGTGGTCCACCTGTCATATTTTTATCCCAATACTTTTAAGCCAATTTTGATCATTGACAATGGTTGGACCAGGGTTGGACCGTCCACGGATGGCTGCAGAGTCAGGCCCACCCGTAATGCTTCATGCACAAACTTTGGTAACCTTTTTCATCCCAATAGATACAGCTGTCTTGAACAGACGGATTGACTCTCTAAGGGTCAGGGGCATGGCGCATGTGAAATAGATATCGCCATTCAAGAATATGGCGCCCCCCAACGGGTGAATTTGACATCTATTAACCCCCACGGTGAAGAAACTGAATTATCTAAAACTAAAATTGTCTTGGGTGGTACTAACAATAAGTTAAAATTGCCAGTTCCAACGCATCATAGACCAGACCCGAAGGAACCATTTACTGTGGAAACATTCCTGCCCAGTCTCACGACTGTATTTTTGGATGCTGCTCCGCTTAAAAGTGCTGGAAGTGTCCCTGACCCGCTTGACATCGCCTTAAAGGTTCTCTCCTGGAATGTCGCTGGCATTGCAAATAAACTTGACACGAGCGACTGGGAGTCCCTGATAGCTAACAGCGACATTTGCCTCTTTCAAGAGACATGGGCAAGGGAGCCACTATCTAGAGTGGGGTATGCTGTGTTCGAAATCAACGCGACTTGGTCAGGAAGAGGGAGGCCCTCCGGAGGGTTGGCGATCTGGGTGGCTAGTCACATTGGGTGTAATGCGGAGTGTTTACCGACGCGTTCGCAGGACATCCAGTGCGTTCTACTCAGGTGGCCTAACGCTTCGAGTCTAGCAATAATCAATGTATACTCCCGTCCCACCAAGCTGGCCATGGAATCTCCCACACTTGACGATCTTACCAGCTTCCTGGCCACCCTCCCTAATGACTCTAAGATAGTCTTGGGAGGTGACTTGAATTGCCACTTTGAGCCCTTAGAAGGCCTTAAGGAAGGAGCCCTCGTTGCGGAAGACGACCTCTGGGGCGTACCGCGTTGTCAATCGCCATATGTCAAAATCTGGTCGCCCCTAGTAGTACAAATTCTGTCTCTAACGCTAAATTTTTCACTAAGGGCATGCAATGGCCGCAGTACCTCTGATACACCCTCTGCATGTACTTTTAACAGGGTGAACCAAGAATCCAGGTTAGATTACATCTTTGTAGATATTAGTCTCTGGCCTATGGTTCAGGATTTTAGAATAATACCAAGAACGGACAGTGATCATAACGCACTTGTAATGTTTATGGCGCACCCTAAAGGTGCTGATCGATCACTTGCCGCTAAGCCCAGCAAAGACCCCGGGAATTTGACAATTAGCTCCAATAGACGCAGGATCAAATGGGGGAAATTGGCAAGCTCCGAAGAGTCCCTAAGCAAGATTTTTCGGCTAGCACTCCCGAAGCTAATAGAAACGGACAATCTAATTTCACAGCCAAGAAACTTGGAATTCAATAAGAAATTAGCCCACATACATGAGGAACTGGTGGCCCTTTTAGGTGAGGTCTTTTACCCAGTGTTACCCCCAAGGAAAAATACAACTCGAACTCCAACCTGGTATAATGCATCTTGTAAAAAGGCTAAGTCCGAACTCCTGAAGGGCGTCAAAAAAGGATCGGATAAGAGCAAACTTGCTGAGCTAAGACGAATCTACAAGAAAACAATGGCAGCGGCACGAGCCGAATGGGATTGGAATAAATGGCAGGATTTAACATCAGCACTGGAAGCAAAAGATCTGAGGAAATTTTGGTCCCTGGTAAATACTGGTATGCCAGACCCCAAAGCTGCAATTGAGCCAAATATCGCAGCATCTGTATGGGAGGCCCATTTTGGCCAACTATACCAGGAACCACCGCAAACTGATGGTGGGAGGGACATGGTCTCTACTGTTGCTCCTGCCTTAGTATCAGCCCTAGAATTTACTCTTTCCGAGGTGGTCAATGTCATTCTAGCCCTTTTGAGGGGGAAGGCCCCTGGTCTTGACAGGTTGCCTGGCGATCTTTTTCGCTCATACGCAGACATATGGGGTCCTTATCTCCTTACACTCTTTAATGCTATTTTGGGTGGGATGGAGATTCCTTGTACTTGGCTGGGGGCTGAGATAGTGCCCATCTTCAAAAAGGGTTCGCCTCTGCTCCCAGCCAACTACAGGCCAATAAGCCTCATAGATGTCCCCCAGAAAATTTACTCGCGCCTACTCCTAAACCACCTTATGGAGTGGATGGAGGAAAATAAAATTCTCAGCCCTCTACAAGCTGGCTTCCGGAAAAACACGTCCACCATGGATCAGATCTTCCGCCTCGTACTCCTATATTGGAAAACTGTGACCATTGAGAGGGGAAGACTGTATATGGTGTTCGTGGACCTGAGGTCAGCTTTTGACTTGGTCCCCAGGAAGAAACTATGGGAGACACTAACGGGGCTGGGAGTTCCACCCCATCTTTTAAATGCCATTATCAGGCTCCATGAAAACAACTTTGCACAGGTTAGGTATGGAAGGACGGGTGCGCTGACATCTAAATTCCCAGTTCGTAGAGGGGTCAGACAGGGTTGTGTCCTTGCCCCGACCCTGTTCTGCCTCTACGTTAACAATGTAATTGCATATCTTGACAAGGTCCATGATAATGACGCCCCGTCTTTGGCCGGCAGGAGGGTACCGGCCATTATGTTCGCGGACGATACCCTCCTGCTGTCCAAATCCCCGATGGGGATACAACGGATTTTAGATGGCTTTGGCCTTTTCTGTAGCCAACATGGCCTGGAAATAAACACAGGGAAGACCAAATTTATGATATTCAACCCCTCAGCCAAAACTAGACCAAACCCATCCCTGAGTTCAGTTACACTGGAGAGAGTAAAAACCTTCCAGTACCTAGGGGTAACGCTGCATGAGAACCTATCATGGGAACCTCACGTAGCAATCAGTCGTATGAAACTTGCACAACTGTCCGGGGGTATTCTGAAGGTAGCAAATTCCTCCACCTACAAACCAATTAGCCCGGCAGTTGTAATGTACAAGTCACAAGCTAAAGCAGCCGCATCCTATGGTGGAGAACTCTGGGGTTACAAGGCGGGTTCAGGAATTATTAAAGCAGAAAACAATTTTTTAAGGTGTCTCCTGGCCCTCCCCCGAGGCACACCCCTTCTTCCCCTAAGAATGGATATGGGTTTACCCTCTATAAAAGAGGACCTGGAACTTATGCCATTAAGGTTCTGGCATAGGCTCTGGTCCACTGTTGAGCTTCTACACTATAGGCAAGAGCTTGTACATGTTATGAATCTGAACTCCTGCGACAAAATTACCTGGCTAGCCTCGATAAAGAAAGAACTCTATAGGCTGGGACTCCCCGAACTATGGGATTCGCCAGAGCAAGGTTGCCTTGGGGTCTCCCGCAAACGCCTTGTGGGTATATATAGGGAACAACGTTATGCCTCCCTGGTCTCGGCATCTAACAAAGGGTCCTTGACTGACCGATTTTTGACTTTCAAGGACCATTATCAGTTTGAGGGATTTATGGACATTATTTTTCCCATCCTATCTAGAAAATTGTTTATACAATGGAGGCTAGGGACTCTCCCTATTAAAACTTTTACCCACAACTGGACAATAAAGAATGACAAAATTTGTCCAGGGTGTTGCAACCATGATGAGGAAGAAACCCACATTTTGTTCTTTTGCCCAGCTTACAATAGACCAAGAAGATACTGGCTAGTCCCACTATGCAGAAATCTGGGCATTAGGAGTCATCAGCAGGTGTACAGAATACTGAAAACGAACACTGATCCGCATATAGTGTTTGCAGTTGCAAAATTTTTAACGGCTATGTGGCACATAAGGTCTAACATAAATAAGAACTGTGTTGTTTAATGAATTCCATTGTCTAGATGTCCGTAACACTTGTACATTGATTTTACTGCTTTTATCATGCTTGTATTTTTAGTGATGCTTTAAATGTATTGTGTGATTTTATCTTTTATGGCCTAATCGGCCGAAATAAAGAAATTTTGGATTGGATTGGATATATTATATTTGCAATGACTGGTGAGGGTGATGACTACTTTACAGCCTAATATTTTGGAAATTCCTTCCAATACAAAGAGTCTAAACAATAATCAATGCAGAGCTGAGAGGCCACAGAATGCGCTGGGCTGGCCAAAGGCAGCAAATGAGCATGGGCAGGGACAGTGAAGCGACACCGAGTGCTGCCTCTACCTCTGCACTCATTAATTAATACAGAACCCTGCTCTCATCGCCAAGGAACTTATGTGTGGAACTGTGGATCGGATTGATACTGGCTTAACAGGCAACACCACCCGAAGATTAAGCTTACCCAAGCTTACCCAATTCACTTCAGAGAACTTGGAGCAAAAGTCTAAGTGTACGACTTTTGATATTCACAAAAGTAATCTTAGAATAAAATTCTAAGTTTACGACTTTCAGTGTTCACAAAGAAGGGTTACGAGTACTAACTGTACGTCTGATTTTCCAGGCAGAGTTTCTACACTTGTGGCAGACTCTCTGGCCTGAGTGTGAAGATTCCACTCTGCAGCAGGAGACTCCACTCTGGGTGAAGAGTTTCAACGCTGTATGCAGAGTTGAATCTCTGCACTCGGAGTGGAGTTTCCACCCCGAGTATGGAACCTCCACGCCGTGGTAAACTTAGACTTTTGTACTACGTGTATGTTTGTGAATACTGAAAGTGGTAAACTTAGACTTTTTGACATATCCCAAAGGAATTCACCCCAGGATTACGTGTAGTGGAGGTGAACAGGATGAACAAGAACACCTACAAAGTAAGCAAGCACGTAGTCAGTGAGCACATGCTTGTGGGGATGGGAGGGATCACTCTAGCTGGGGAGTGAGCATGGATGGCTATTCTCTGCAGACAGTGAAGGTGGCTATGGAGATGTTCATTTAAAAGTTAATTTGGACTGGTAGGATCATGATGATTCTTGAACTGCAGGCTGTAAGTGCACTTTGGTACCTCATGTACAGGTGAGTGAAAGTGAGCACCGATATTTAACCAGTGTGGGTGGTAAGGTTTGGCACAGTCACTACTGCCTGTTAGCCGATAATCAGATTGGCACTAAAGTTGTGGCGTTAGCCCTGGAGCATGTCAGTGATTGCGTAGATTTGGGTAATACAAGGAATCGACATCAGTTACCACTTTGACCTTAAGCATCTGCTACACATTTTGCATTGTAAAAACGACGTTTTTGTGTGATTGTTAGGAAGGGTTCATGTCATATATCTCACATTTTGACACCATTGTGGGCTCTTGTTTAGAAACGTCAGGGTTAAACTTCAATCAATGTATAACGGCTGAACTGCAAAGCTGCAAACTCTTACATGCTCACTGCTCCTACTGCATTTCAAAATTTCCGCAATCCGCATTTTACCAGAAATGTTTTGCTTGCTCGCGCTGTAAAATAATACATTCTCGCGTGCGCGCGATCGCCTTACCCGAATCCCCGCGTTCGCCAACAAGTTTTCCCGATCCGATCGCGTTCTCCACGAGATGTTGGATTGTTGGTAGCCATTTGCGCTGTCTCGCGACAGTTCGCGCCCGCAGTAACGTCATTCGTCGCGCGATCACTTCTTTCTTCTCACAATCATGCACCGCGAGACAAGTGAAAACAAGATGGCCGCGCCCGCGAGCAACCGCATGGGTAAGTTGGCGAGCCGCGACCACGCAGAAAATACCGCGAACGGGCGGGAAAAAAACTTCTGCATCTTCGCGATATTTCCACGTGTTTGCAGAAATTTTTAACATTTTCGCGATAATTTGCGAAAGTGAATTTCGCAAATTATGCCCACCCCTAGTTTTAGCACTAAGCGCATCATGTCCCACACTCACAAGATTTGTGACCACAAAAGTGCTTATCAGTATGTACAAAACAATTTTAGGAGTTCTTTGAGTAAGTAAAAGGCCTACTGTGATAGTTTCTGTATGACAAATAGCAGGGTTCATGAGAGGGATTTTTCCCTCCGCTTTTTAGTTTGGAAAGTAATGTATTGATAGGTTCTGATTACAATTGCTGTAACAAAACATTGATAAGCTAACAATCCCTGAGTTGTAGTGGGTATTAAATTAAGTAGACCACTTAGCACAGGATGAAGGCAGCCTCAGTGGGGGAGAAGTATTCCTAAACCAATTTTGTCCAGCACTGGTTCCTTTTATAAACACAGGATGCTGTGAAAAAAAATAACATTTCCATCATGGAAGGCAGTCATATATTGTGTGCTGTCCACTGCTTACCATTATTCCTGTGATTACAGCCAGTAACAGAAGGCCGCAACGTGTTGAATAATACTAATTAATATTAATTAGGCTGGTCCTACTGCACACCCCTTGTAATTCAGTGCTTTGTGAACTGATAAACAGTAAATAAGTCGGTTTGCAAAATAATATTCCTTTTGCACAAAGTATGTGCAGAATTTTCAACAACTTTTAAATTACCTAATAATGCACCAGGACCCTACTTTCATAAGCAAACCGATGCCAATTTCTTGCTGATCTACCTGATGTAAATATATGTTAAAATCTGCATACAGCATATTAAAACAAATGTTAATCCATCTAGACAGTAGCTGGGTAAATAGTGAAGTCCCTTTGTTATTTATACAGCTTCTGGATATGTTGTGCATACCATCTACTATGTATCTAGCCACCAGATGAGCAACGGAAATAGTTTTTAAATATTTGCATGGCCATTAGCAATACAATACATCATTTATACTATTTGGCCAGCTGAATATTGAAATTCCTTTGGTACTAGCCAAGCTTCTGGTCCGATAATACATAATTTCTGCTATTTAACCAGCAGCTACATACTTTTATTTGCTGTTTGCTTAGCTGCTGGCCTAACTGTACACGTCGGCTTTTTTTGCCAGCACTGGTTAATGAGTGAAGTTTTTTTGTTGGCATGACTCCTGGCCAAATAGTACAAAACCTCTGCTATTTATTCAATAGCCAGGTAAATAGTAATATTTCCATGCTTTCTGCATGGTTGCCAGCCAACCAGTGTAGAATTACTATTACTTAGCCAGAGGCCATGTGAATAGTGAAGGTTTTTAATACTATTTGCATGGCTGCTGGCCGAATAGTGCAGAATCTCTACTGTTTAGACATCGGCTGGCTAAATAGTGAAATGTGTCTGCTATTTTCATAACTGCCAACTGAACATTGTAGAACTTCTATGATTCAGCCAGCAGCTGGGTAATTATTTATGTGTTCCCGCTATTTGCATAGCTTCCAGATGAACAGTGCAAAATCTACACTATTTAACCAGCAGGAAATCAAATGGTGACATGTTTCTGCGATTTGCACAGCAGCCAGCCACACAATGCAGAATTTCTACTTTTAGGAAAGCAGCTGGGTAAATAGTGATGTTTTTCTGCTATTTGCATGACTGACAGCTAGACAGCACAGCATCTTTGCTAATTAGCCAGTTGTTGGGTAAGTAATGGTGTTTTTCTACAATTTACACAGCCACCAGCTGATCAATGTCTACTAATTTGCCAGTGGCCAGCTAAATAGTGAATCTTTTCTGCTATGTGCACGACGATCTGTAAAAAAGTGTAAAACCTCAATTATTTAGCCAGTGTCTAGGTAAATAGTGAAGATTCTCTGCTATTTTCAAGGCCGCCTGACAAACAGTAAATAATTTCTACTATTTATCCAGTGGCCCAGTAAAGAGCAGAAAATAATTACTATTTAACTTGTGGCCGGGTAAATAGCTGTTACCTTTTCTTCACTTCAGTCTCATTTTAGATTCCAAGGTAAACAATTGTGAAGCCCAAGGTTGTGTAGTTATAGGAGTCATGTAACAAGCACATGATGAACCATAAAAATGAAACTGGAGAGGATATGACCTTACCATCAGGGTTGCTGGTACTGGAACTGTGGAACCAGGTTCTAGAGCCAGATTTGAGTGCCTACGCCGAGGTTGGCATCGGCTCAACATCCTGGGCCATATGTAGGTAGCCCAATACCGGTCGGTAACGGACGATTTTTGGTAAATATACCGTTACCGACCGGTATTTAGGCTTTTGATATGTAGGGGGATCATTTCTGTATTCGGTAATTTACCGAATCGGTAAAATTACCGAATCGGTAATTTTACCGATTCGGTAAATACCGAATACAGAAATGAGATGTAGGGGGAGTGTGTGGTGGGTGTGAGGATTCGTTATTTACCACCAACTGAAAGTTGGTGGTAAATGACGAATGACTCAGTTAATGCATTTTTTGGCCCTTAGATGTGTGCAATGTGGCAGACACACATGCCCTCAGGGCATGTATGTGTGCCACATGTGCACACATGCAGGAATCAGGGGTGCAACAGGGTGTCAATGTGACACCCTGCCACCCTTGATTGAGCTCCCCCCATTACGGATTCGGTATTTACCGATTCGGTAATGGTAACTGGCTTCCCATTGATTCCTATGGGCCTCCTGGCCCATAGGAATCAATGAGATACAGGTTACCATTACCGAATCGGTAAATACCGATTCTAAAATACCGACACTTACCGAATCGGTATTTTTTTACCTACATTACATTTACCGATTCATAAATACCGAATCGGTAAAATTCGGTATTTAAGAATCGGTAAATGTAATTTACCTACATAAGGCCCCCTGTGAGTACATCACAATTTAACTGTAAGGTGCTACAATGCCTTCGGGCTGAGTTTGTACTATACAAAAAAATTAAGAATATATATATAGCACTATAAATAAGGGGTGTGCAGCTCAAGTAAGCATTTCAGCACATTAAACATATATACAGTCATAATACAACGCAGTGAACTCTGACAAACAGCAAATATATGTCTTTGCTACATGAAACTAGTCTGCATACTCTGCAAATAACGTGATAAATGTCTTGTGCTACTTTGTTAGTTTTCAAATTAGGCCAGAATAGAAGGTTTTGTAGCCCTTCCATCTCCTTAACCTGGCCTGTCTTTGAACTGGAAATGCATGCATTCTACACAGTGGGCTGACCACTATGGGATTTCAATTATGAATATGAAATATATGCTTTAAAAGGTGAAGAGGTACAAGTGCAAATCTAACTTTGATCTGCGGAATTCAAAACTACATGGTCTTTAGGAATCGATATGGCTGACTTCCTACAGTGGATATGTAGTTCTTAACCCTTTTGGGCGTCGGACAGCCGGGAGCTATACGACGCACCAGTGTTCCTGTGCACATGGCACAGGAAATCCCTCTGGTGCAGGCACCAGAGGGATTTCCTCTTTGTCAAACAGCCCTCTGGAGCAGGGGAAGAGCTTCCATAGCTCCTGATGGTGCTCTCATAATTTCCCTGAAATGACGGTTCATACGCACGTCACGCTGACTTCTTTTTGGAAATGTCACTGCCTCGGTGCTATGGGGGCAATCTCAGTCCCTGAGCATTGAGGCAGACGGGAGAGGGATCATTGGAAAGTGGAAAATCTCCCATTTCCAAAGGTACCCCTCCCTGGTGGATTCCTACTTGGGGATCACCTCAGGAGGGAGATCCCCAAGTAGGGATCCACTCACTAGGCACCAGGGAGGTGAGAACAGCCCCTTGGGCAAGGGATTTTGCTCCCCCTATTAATTTGGGCACAGACAGTCTTTACCCCCCTGAGGCAGATAGGGACAATAGCCCCCAATCTGCCCCCCGGGGGCAGAAAGCACACTGGGCACCTTGGATTGTTTTCTATTCAATCCAGTAGGGGTGGGGGCTGCCCAAAATGGGCATGCCAATGCCACCAGCCCCAAAAATTCCACAGTATTTTTGTCCCCCTGTGAGCAGATGGGGCAATAGCCCCCAATCTGCCCCCCGGGAGGCAGAAAGCACACTAGGCACCAGGGAGTTTGTTTGCTTTTTTATGCTTGTAGGGGTGGTGGCTGCCCACAATTGTCATGCCAATGCCCCCACTATCCAAATTCCACAGTCTTTCTGTATATCCGGGAGGCATATGTGGGCAATAACCCCTAAGCTGCCCCCAGGAGGCCAGAAAGCCCACTAGGCACCAGGGATTATGTTGTTTTTTAAACATAGGGGTGGGGGCTGCCCAGAAAGGGCATGGTAATGCCCCCAAACCCAAAGGCTTTCTGCTCCCCCACAAGGCAGATCGGGGCAATAGCCCCTTATCTGCACCTCTGGGGTGGCAGCAGCCCACTAGGAACCAGGGATACATTTTTGGGCATGGCAGGGTGAAGCCCCATAGGCACGAGTCACTGCCCTTTTTTAGGCACTCATTTTGGCTGTTTCAGTGATGTTTTTGATCTCATGTATCCCTAAGCGGGAGTCAGAAAACCACTAGAAACCAGGGAGAGTTTGTGTGTGTGTGTGACCTGGAGTTTGGCTGACAGTCTGCGTGTACTAACTTTTTGCTGGAAGTGTGTGTGGGCTTGCACTTGGCTAATGGTGTCCTTTGACTTATGCTTGATGGTTGTGTGTGTAGATTGGCACTTGCCTGATGGTGTGGGTGAAGTGGCACTTGGCTTGCAGTGTACATGGACCGGTGCTTGGCTGATGGTGTGCATGGATGGCACTTGGCTGGCAGAGTGTGTGGATGGCACTTGGCTGGTGGTGTGCATGGATGGTGGTGTGCCTTTACTGACTCTTGGCTGGCAGTGTGGCTTGAATGGATTCCCCAGTGTTTTCTTACTTAGAGTCCCCGGCAAACCTTGGATTTACTTACAAAGTCACATTTTCTCACATTTCTGTATGGGTAAGTCATAGGATCACCACACAGGCACAAATTTCCTACCACTCAATGTTTCCCTTGGTCTACCGAGAAAAATTATATCTCACATGTTTGGGTGCCCAAAGTAGCGTCCGCCTAAAAAAATATAAACAAACTGCCCTTTTGGTCCTGCTTTGGGTCACCCTCATTCTCTACACGTTTTTGGCCCTTCCATGTCATAGTCACTTGGCCAATCCACACAAGTAAGGTATCATTTTTATCAGGAGACTGAGGGGAGTGCTAAATGGTATGAAATTTGTAGCATGCAGTGATCTCACAACTTTCCCACACAGATATTGTAGGAAAATATGACTTTTTAACTGAATTTGAGGTTTGTAGAAAATGTTGAGGGATCAACGCAAGCTATACCTCCGTGGACTCCAACAGGTGTCTTTTTTTCAGAAAAGCTGAGTTTTCTAGGTTCCTCTTGATGTCTGCAAGCCTGGGACCAAAAACACATGTCATCATATATCTATCAGAAAACAACCTGTTTTTTCAAGGGTGTCACCTGTGTTTTTAGTTCCGGGCTCAGCGGCCATCTAGGGAGACCTACCAAACCCAGACACACGTGAAGTAATATTTTACTCAGGAGGCTGAGGGAAACACTGTGTTGTAGGAAATTTTTGCCGGCACGGTGATCCAATGCAAAAATATGTGGACAGTTAGATTTTTCAGTTATTTATGATGTTTGCAGGGGATTCTGGGTAGGGAAACATTGGGGAATCCATGCAAGCCATACCTCCCTGGACTCTCCTGGGTGGGCACCGAGCCCAGGGCCAAAAACCCAGGTGCCCCCTTTGCAAAACCACGTTGTTTTGTGATAGATATTATTGATGTCTCTTTGGGCCCTTGACTGTCGCGGGTACTTGGCCCACCCACACGAGTGAGGTACAATTTTTATCGGGAGGCCTGGGGGAATGCTGGATGATAAGAAATTTGTCTCAGCTTGGTGATCCCACTACTTTCCCATACAGAACTGTGGGAACAATTTGATACTTTAAGCTCCATTTGAGGTTTGCAGGGGCTTCTGGGTAGGAAAATATAGGGGGTCCACACAAGCAATTTCTCCCTGGACTCCCCCAGGTGTCTAGTTTTAAAAAATGTGTGGGTTTGTTAGGCTTTTGTCAATGGCTGTCGAGCCCGGGGCCAAATACCCAGGTGACCCCCCCTTGCAAAACCAGGTTGTTTTGTTATAGGTAATTTTGATTGTCTCTACAATATATTTGGGGCCCTTCCCTGCGACAAGCACTTGGCCCACCCACACAGGTGAGGTACCATTTTTATCTTAATACTTTAAAGAATGCAGGGTAGGTGGAAGTTTGTGGACCCACGCAGATTCCAGAAATTTCCATCACAGAAATGTGGGAAAAATATGTTTTGTTTTACAAAGTTTGAGGTTTGCAAGGGATTCTAGGTAACAGAACCTGGTGAAAGCCACACATGTCATGCCCTACTGAATTCCTCTAGGTGTCTTGTTTTGAAAATGTATAGGTTTGCTAGGTTTCCCTAGGTGCTGGCAGAGCTTGGGTTCAAAATCCACAGCTAGGCACTTTGCAAACAAAGGGTCAGTCTTCACTGTAAAACTGTGATGTGTCCATGTGCGTTTTGGGCCGTTTCCTGTTGCAGGCACTAGGCCTACCCACACAAGCGAGGTACCATATTTATAGAAAGATATGAGGATTGTGGGGTGGGTGGATTTTTGTGGATCCACACAGATTCCCAAACTTTCCATTTCAGAAATGTAAGTTTGAGGTTTGCAAGGGATTCTGGGTCATAGACCCTGGGGAGACCCACAAAAGTCACCCCCTCGTGGATTTTTCTGGGTGTTTAGTTTAACAAAATGTATGGGTTCGCTAGCTTTCCCTATGTGCCTGCACAGCTAGGGTTCAAAATCCACAGCTAGGCACTTTGCAAACAAAATGTCAGTTTTCACAGAAAAATGTGATGTGTCTGTGTTGCCTTTTGCCCCATTTCTTGTTGCAGGCATTAGGCCTACTCACAAAAGTCAGGAACTGTTTTTATCTAGTGTCTTTGAGGAATGCGAGGGGTGTAAAATTTTGTGGATCCATGCAGATTGCAGAACTTCCGATCACAGAAACATGAGGAAAATGTGTTTTATTTTACAAAGTGTGAGGTTTGCTAGGGATTCTGGGTAACAGAAATTGGTGAGAGACACATGTCACCCCACCCTGGATTCCTTCGATGACTATATTTAAAACATGTTTATGTTTTCTAGGTTTCCCTAGGTGCCGGCTAAGCTAGGGTCCAAAATCCACAGCTAGGCAAAAAAGTGTCTGTTTTCACTGTAAAAATGTGGCATGCCCATGTTGCGTTTTGGGCCATTTCCTGTCATGGGCACTAGCCCTAACGACCCAAGTGAGGTACCATTTTTATCAGAATGTTTAGGGGAACACATAATTGTAGAGCAGCTGTTATTACCAATTGACTTTCTATGCATTTCTGCCTTTCAAATGTAACACATCTATACACCCTTCTATCCCAACTATCACACATACCCACCATCACCTACAAACCGTACACAACTCTATCCTATATCGCAAACCAATCCACTCATCACTAACATAACCCAATTCCACACCATACTTACCTAAATCCCATCCAGTCACACACTCCCTGCTCTAAATACTCCTAACAGACCACCTTTTATCACTAACAAACATATAATCAGCCTTCCATCATTTGTCCAAACAACACTCTCCTCCTCCTTCTGCCATAATAATACTAACACACAACACATACACTGCACGGCACCACACTTTTTACCTCTTGCAACAACTCAGTCTAAGACAAACACTCTTACGTCTACTTTACTCCCTCCTACACACAACATACACCCTACTCATAAACACATCACCAATCCGTTTACCTTACAACCTCCTCTCACAAACAATATGATACAAACAAATCCATTGCATGAAACAAATACACCAGCACCCCTTTTCACTACTCAAAAATAAAACATACCACAGACACACTGGCGCAACAAGATCTTCAAAGCGCAAAACCTCGTAATACTTACCATCACAAAATACAAACATACACCCACCTTTCAATCCACACAAAGGAACAAAGTCCAATGCCAAGCTTTCTTTCTTCCACCACACCTAACACAGATACAGCAACTCTTTTCTAACTGCCTCTCATCCATTGACCAATTTAGAAACTTACTACATGACCCACATGCTGCACCACCATCCCCGACTCATACACCTTACGCTCTAAACACACACAAACAATATAAGCGACATGCCACACATGTCTACTGCACAACAATGATACACCATGAAAACAACACAACACACCAACTCACTCTCAAACACCTTCTCCACCACATACACATGCAGACCCATTAAAATGCCTTCTTAGCATGCTGGATGAGGAACATGAAACAGAACAGCTGCACAATTGCTATCCTAATACAGCTAATGCCAGCACTAAAAACACACCTGCTACAAACCCACACAATACTGATTACTCTTCTACAAAACAAAGTCTCACTATCACCAAATCCCATTCTCTGAACTTTCTACTAATAAATGCTTGATCCCGCTCTAAAAACAAACATCACATCCACAACCTCTCACAGATGTAAATCTACACATACTATTCATAACTGAATCATGGTTGGGAGATGATTTGGCTCCATTCCTGCATGAAGCCGTTATTCTAGGCTATCACCGATCACCCAAAATTGTATAGGCAAAAGAGGAGGTGGTCTAGCTGTTGTGTTCAGGCAAACATTACATAACACTAAAGTTGACAACATCACCATAAAGAATGATGAGGCTTCTCACCAGATGCAATGTTACACCATCTTCCTGCTCCTTTACAGACCTCTCCCTAGCAAGGCGACATTCCCAGATGGACTTCTAGACACAGTTTCAAAGCTGATAACAATACACTCCAAACTATGTGTTTGGGACCTCAACATTTGGTTTGACAAACCCAATATAACCCATCCAAAAACAATAATTACTGGCCTAGACACACTGAACCAGCATCAGGTTGTCCACAAACCCACACACATTGCTGGACATATCCTAGATGTCATTTTTGCTAATACTGAACTAGTTACCTTTCTAACTATAACTCTAGTCACAGGGTCAGACCACCACTTGCATGCTTTCCAAAATAAAGCAACACTAAGCGACTAACCTAAAACTATCTTACATCCATCCACCTATCAGCCGTGGAACAAACTCAATTTGAAACACTTAGAAACACAACTAACAACCAGTACATATCTGGAAACAATAAATTCTGTTAAAAAACTATACGAGTGGCTAAACGAAGTTTTGATATCCTGATACCACTCAAAACCACACAACAGAACAAAAGAAAAAAAGCGCCTTGGAGAAACATAGAAATAAAAGACATAATACAACAAATTAGAAAGCTGCAACAAACCTGGCTCAACACAAATGCCAAACTTCACCTACAGGAAAATAACAGATTATACAAGTCAGCTATCAAAAAAGCTAAGAAAAGGTACTATTCAGACAAAATTCTAAATGCTAAATGTTCAAAAAAAGAATTCTATAAAATACTCAATACATTTCTCAAACCAAATTGCCTAGAAGGAACTCATCCTGTAACTCAAGATCTCACAGACAAACTGGCAAATTATTACAAGGACAAAGCAGGCATATTGGACCCACACTTAAAACAGAAACAAAGCACCAGCACTAACCCTTGTACAAAACAACAATCCAAGAATAGTCTAACCCAGCCTCTCCGTTCCTTCCAAAACATCGCACACAATGAATTTATGGACCTGGTCAAAGCAAGCAGGCCTGCCGGCAACCCTTCTGACCCTTGTCCACCACAAACTTTCAAGACAATTCATTTACCAACCTCTGATGCCACTCCAGTAAGAAGAATCATCAACGATTCCTTAACTACCTGAATATTTCCAGAAGAACTCAAAAAGTCACGGATATGCCCTTTACTGAAGAAAACAAACTTGGACCCGCTGAACCCTGACAACTACAGACCCATTACAAATGGGCCTTTCCTGGACAAACTGATAGAAACAGCAGCCTTCGCCCAGATGTCACAATTCATTAAAGAGAAAGAAATACTTTCAGACTTCCTAACAGGATTCTGTCTGGGAAGAGGGACTGAATCTGGACTCCTTGCCATCTGGGATGATCTGAAGAAAACAGTAGACCGCAATGGGGTTCCTGCGCTACTCCTCTTGGACTTCTCGGCTGTCTTTGACACGGTTGACCATGACACTCTGAAACAAAGATTGGAACTGCTCTAGACTGGATCGCGTCCTACCTTTGAAACAGAACTAATATCATCCATGCCCCACCTTTCACATCCAAACCATACTCAACAAAAGCAGGGATCCCTCTAGGCTCTATCATCTTGCCCATGCTTTTCATCATCTACATGAAATAGTATTACTGGTACTGATCAATCAATTTCACCTCACGTGCAGATGACACACAAATACTCCTTCAATTGGAAAGCCCCAAAGACATTGGAAAGTTCCCAATTTTCAGTTTTCACAGAGGATCAGTGGATGACTTGGAGCTATATCAAACTGAATGCTTCCAAAATGGAAATAATCACGTGTGACAATTGGAAGCATTATGACCAGCTTGCCCCCTGGTCTGATACACTGGGGATCACTGCCTAAAGTATCGAAGGAAGTAAGAAACCTCAGAATGACCTTGGACTCAAAGCTATCGATGAATGCCCAAGTGGACAAACTAGCAAGATCAAGCTTTGTCACTATAAAAATGCTGCAACAAATTTTCCCTCATTTGGGATTTCAACACAAGGTCCAAGCTACCATCTCCCTTGTTCTGTCCAAAATTGATTACACCAATAGCCTCTACCACGGATCACCTTTAACAACCATGAAAAGACTACAACAGATTCAGAACTCGGCTGCCAGGCTACTCTTGCATATCAAACCGCGAGACCACATCTCACCTGCCTTGAAATCCCTGCATTGGTTACCGGTTGGCAGATGACCCACGTTCAAGCTACTTTGTATCACCCACAAAGCAATTCATCATGGCATGAGACTGCTCTTCATCAGGAATAAAATTACCAAACACATTCAACAAAGGAACCTCTGCTTTAGAGGGGCATCTCGCCTCAAGATCCCAAGATACAAGAAAGAAACCATGGGTGACACATCCTTCTCTGTACAAGCAGCCAAACTATGAAACTCTGTACCCCAGCATAAGATCCACCGACAACCACATTATCTTCAGAAAACTACTC
This sequence comes from Triturus cristatus, assembly GCF_964204655.1. Lineage (NCBI taxonomy): Eukaryota > Metazoa > Chordata > Amphibia > Caudata > Salamandridae > Triturus > Triturus cristatus. The sequence continues at coordinate 109,899,092 of NC_140587.1, forward strand.
AAGAATTGGCTCTTCCACACATTAGCACCATAGGCAAACACAAATTGACAGCATATCCTTCTGTATATAAGCATTTATTTTCACTATAGATGTGTACCTATCTTTGTGTATTGCTTTGTATAAACATGTTGAATAATTAGGTTGGAAAAAAAATCATATTTGGTCTACATGTACTTGCTTCCATTGTGCATCTGTGTACCTTCCATATACTTGGATCTGTGTATGTGTTACTTTTCTCCTAAAAAAGCATATCCAATGCACTACCCTATTGCTCATCCTGTACCTCTATCAATATATTTAATCTACATATACTGACCTCCTTTATGCATCTATATACTTTCAATGTACTTACAGATCTATATATTTATCACTTTCTTCAAATTTAGCATTTCCAATGCACTACCCTATTTCTCAGCCTATACTTCTCTCAATATATCTTCTAGCCCAACTTTCTGACTCATCTCAAACTTCTTTCTACCATCTTTCCAATAAACTACCCTATCTCTCACCCTATACATCTATCAATATATTCTCTACATCCACTCTATAATTTATCCCAAAGTATACACCACTACTATGATCCCCAAAATAACCCTTTCTAAACTGTTCCCTCTGACTCTTCCCCTCCAAAACCCCTTTTTACTCACCCAAAAGCCTCCTCCTACTGCTATGACCTCCAGAAAAAAAAATCAAAATCCTTCTCTCTTCCATCCCTTTACTATTCTTTTCAAGCAAAATAACAGACTAACATGTTCACTTCTCAAATTCCATACACCATTATACTAATTTACCACTAATCCTTTATGGGTTCCAGAGTAGTGTGCTACTCACCAATAAAACATTTCAACACCACATTAGGGTTAAAAGCGCTATATAAATGAAACCTTTTTCCATTTCTATCCCTCCCCAACCCTTCTCAATCCAAATAACTGACTAACATATCCACCACTCAAATTACTTTCATGCTTCACCATACTAATTCAACACTAATCTTTGTGGGTTCTAGAGTAGTATGCTACTCACCAGAAAAACACTTCAAAACCCAAACAGGGATAGCAAGCACTATCTAAATACAAACTTATTTCCCTCTTCTAACCCACAACCTACCCTTCTCTATCCAAATAACTGAATAACATATCCACCACTCAAATTACTTCATATTTCACTATACTAATTTTCAACACTTATCCTTTATGAATGAGTTCCGGAGTAGCATGCTCAAAAAACTCAAAATAGTTAAAAAAACAAAAGAGTTACAAAAATAAGGCTCTTCTGGAACCGCCTATTCTGGTTAAAGATAGAAATTATTTTAGTTTTATGTATGTTAGTAGTGGTGAAAATATGCTCTGTCCTATGTTTTCATATGTAGTGAACGTGTTTGCATGGGTAGTGCCTGGGTCATTGGATGAGTACATGGATGTAATGTCTGAGTGAACGGACAGTGGCGGAGTGATTGGATGAGTGCATGGGTAGTATTGGGGTCACTGGATGAGTGTATGGGTAGTAATAGGGTGATTGCATGAGTGCATATGTAGTGCTTGAGTGAAAGGATGAGTGCATGGCTAGTCCCTGTGTGAATAGGTTAAGTGCAAGGGAAGTGCATAAGTGAATGGATGTGCGCATGGGTAGTACCCGGATGAATGGATGAGTGCAATGGTAGTGCATGAGTGAATGGTTGAGGACAATGTTAGTCCCTGGGTGATTGCATAGGTGCACATGCAATGCCTGAGTTATTGGATGAGTGCATGGGTAGTGCCTGAGTGAATGTATCACTCATGAGTAGTGCCTGAGTGAGTAGATGAATGTATGAGTAGTGCCTGAGTAAATGGATTAGTCTTGGTGGGTGGACGAGTGCAAGGATAGTGCCTGGGTGACTGGATTCATGTGTGGATACTGTGTGAGTGAATAGATGAGATTATGGTTACTACCTGAGCAAATGTATGAGTGCATGAGTACTGCCTGAGTGAGTGGATGAGTGCTGGGGTAGTGCCTGAGTGAATGGATTAGTGCATGAGTAGTGCCTGAGTGACTGGGTGAGGTCAATAGTAGTGCATGAGTAAATAGATAAATACATATGTACTGACTGCATGATAGTATGAGTGCATTACTAGTGCCTGAGTGAATGGATCACTGCTTGAGTAGTGCCTGAGTGAATGGATGAGTGCATGTATAGTGGCTGGGTGATTAGATGAGGACATGAGTAGTACTTGAGTGAATGGATGGGTGCATGGGTAGTGCCTGAGTAAATGCATTAGTGCATGCATGCACAGTGCCTTGTTGATTGGATGGGTCCATAGGTAGTGCAAGAGTAAATAGATGAGTGAATAAGTAGTACCTGAGTGATTGGATGGGTGTATGGGTAATGCTTGAGTGATTGCATGAGTCCATCTGTAGTGCTTTGATAATTCTATAAGTGCAGGGGAGTGAGTCGGTGATTCTATGAGTGCATTGGTAGTGCCTTATGATTGGATGAGTGTCTAAATATTGCCTGGGAGACAGGATACGTCCATTAGTTGTGACTGGGTGAATGGATGAGTGCAAGGGTAGTGCCGGTTATGGTAGATCATATACTTGTTAAGTTAGGCCCATTAACTCTTGGATATATGTTAAACTACATCTTCAAATGCAAACATACATCATACATGGTAGCTGTCAAACTTTCAAACGTAACAAAATGCACTTTTAGTTTCAAGCATCGCTATCACTATGTATGTACTACTTCTAGTATACATTTGTGGAGACTAATATGGGGCTAAGATAGAGTTAAATACAGTTTTCAACAAGTTTTAAAGACACATTTCCAAACGTGTTCTTTTCAGCAGAAGCAATAGAAGGTGTAATGTAAAATATAAGGCCAACTATTATTATGCCACTTTTATTGGTGTCAGCATTTTCTCAGAAAGTGAGTGTGTTACTGCTTCTCTTTAGTAGGTGACAGTTTGTCATGAATTTTATATTATAAATTCTTACCTTTGAAGTAATTAAGATACATCATTTAGTAAATCTGTTTTTAGAGTAGCATTGTCCTAAACAGTACTGAATATGTTTTCAATGTTGAACAGTACCTGCTATTAAGAAGCAAAAGAAAAACAATCATATACCCATATTATATTGTATTAGAAAATTCATAAAATTACCTTTTTCATAACATGGCATTATTTTATAATTAAATAACAGTTTCAGTTTCCCTTTTTTACTGTTCTCAGATGGCACAAAACCTCACCATACACAGTGATTTGAATGTAGCCTCATCATTGAACAGTGGTGAAAAACAATTGAATATTTAGTATTAAAAAAAACAGCAAAGTACATAATTATCAATATATATAGCTGCACGTTTTTCCTAGCTACATTTTGTTCATCACTTCTTTCATCTACATTAACTCTACTATTTATCATGAATCGATTTGAAAATGTTACTATTGCTAGTACACCTGGTTCGGTATCGCTATATCTATTCAGCAAAATAATAATCAAAATACTAAATATAAATACTAATGGAATCCAGTGCTTTCTGTTGACAATATGCTTTGTCCTATGTTTTCATATGTAGTGGATCTGTTTGCATGGGTAGTAACTGGGTGATTGAATGAGTACATGGGTGTAATGTCTGAGTGATTGAATGAGTGCACAGAGAGTGGCTCAGCGATTGGGTGAGTTCACAGACACTACCGGAGTAATTGGATGAGTGCATGGGTAGTTTCATGGTGACAGGATGAGTGCATGGGTATTAATAGGATGATTGCAAGAGTGCATAAGTAGTGCCTGAGTGAATGGATGAGTACAAATGAAGTAACTGGATGATTGGATGTGTGCATAGGTAGTGCTGTGGTGGAAGGATGAGTGCATGGTTAGTCCCTGTCTGAATGGATGAGTGCCATGGCAATGCATGAGTGAATGGTTGAGTACATGGGTAGTGCCTGGGTGATTGCATGGGTGCATATGGAGTATCTGGATAGATGTTAAGCCACATATTCAAATGCAAACATACATCATTGAAACTGTCAAACTTTGAAATGTAACAAAATGCCCTTTCAGTTTCAAGCATAGGTATCACTATGTATGTACTACTTCCAGTATACCTTGGTGGAGAATAATATGGGCTAGGATAGAGAAAAATACAATTTTCAACATGTTTTAAAAGCCAACCCAACAGGCCAAATGATGTTCTTAAAACATTTGCTGGAGAAATAACATATATGAATTTGTTGATTGAGAAACCTATCTGGCTTTGAATTCCAGGTAGACATCATTAAAATGTGTCCATTCAGTGTTACACTTTAAATAAACAGTACAGTGTCATGAAAAAGAATAGCCACTGTTGTATAAGTTTTTCTTGAAATTGATATTTAACTTCATTTAAAATATTTAATTTCTGTTTCCAATGTTGTTCCAATTGCTCTACAACGTTCTAACATTAAAATGAGATAGTTTCCAAATGATTCTATATGTAATGTAGACAACATCTCTGATCTACAATGTGAACATGACATATCTTGATTTGGTGTTACGCTTTCAACTTTCTCTTCATTTATATTCTTATTTTGAACTTCAGTTGAATGTTTGATCTATTTTCATTTGAACAAACTATGCGGTCTATTAGGGTGGCGGTCAGAAAATTACTCCGATCGCCATGGTAGCGGGAAAACACCACCCGCTAGGACCGCGGCATAACCGCCGCTCCACTCAGTATGTTCTACAGTCGAAATCTGACCGTGGCATTTAACATAGGGGCGGTTGCTGCTGCCAGAAGCACTGCCGCGATGTCCAAAAAAGCATGTCCAGCATATCCCTGCACTGCATGGCAGGCACTACACAGTGCCTGCCACCTGGTAAAGGGATATGTAGGGGGGTACCATGGGTACCCCCCAGTGCACCCACAACTCCCCAAACACATTGGGGGCCCATAATGGGCCCCCGGAGACATTCTCCGCATGCCTTTCCATGGCGGATCCACCGCCGTGGAAAGGCTGGCTACCACTGGCATCATAATCATGCCGGCGGAGCCTGGCCCTGCACTGGCCCCATTTTAGCAGTCCAGCTCCGGCCATCAGGCAAGCGTGCTAACTGCTACTGGCGGAAAAGTGGCAGGCAGGAATACTCACCGCCGTGGTCATCACCACCATGCTAATGGGACCGGTGGTTTTCTGGGTTGAGATCGCGGGTGGATGACCGCCGCTGGCCCGGCGGTTGCCACCACCAGCCCGATTTGGCCTTCCGACCGCCATATGTTTCTCGTATTTCAGGTATTCACCTAAATGAGAAGCATATAGTTTACTTTAATGATTCTACTCTCTTACACAATTTGCAACAGCACTAAACATTCTCTCATCAAATTCTGTCAAATATAAACCGGACTATGGAGGTGATTATGATGGTAGATGGACTTAAGTCCATCTGTCATCGTCCTGGGGATTGGGACAGTCAGTCTATATGGTGGTGGTCCTGCACATCAAAGTACAATGTGGCTGCCGCAACGGTGGCCGCAAAAAGCAGTTTTAACATTGTGGCTGGTGCTGCTGGCTGCAGCACCTGCAGCAATGTTAAAAATGCATGTTTTGATTTTCACTGCACTACGTGACAGGTGTCACGCAGTGCCTGCCACATGGTGCATGAAAATGTAGGGGGCACCATAGGTGTCCCCCAAGTGCAAAACAAAAGTGACCCTGCACAGGGGGGCCTGCAATGGGCCTCCAAAGTCAAACGCCTCCAGCCTTTTCATCCCCCATGAAAGGCTGTCGGGGATGCAGAATCCTAATGTGGTGGACTGTGGCTGCTAGGCTCCACCACCATTTTAGAGATGTGGGGTGGGTTCAACAGACAATCGTAATGATTGCCTCTGTCAGACCGGTAGTCGACTGGCTTTTTTCCCGCCATCCTTATCTGGTGGGGGAATGGCCTTACGATGGAAGTAAACCCACCACAGGAAGTCTCCTGGTGGCGGGTTCACTGATGTAGTAATCAGGCCCTATATTCTTACTTGAGACATTGCAACGTAAGCCGTTGCCTCTTTCAACACATCTTTTCCAATATTTACAAAAGCTCTGTCTATTCTTAAACCTTGAGATTTGTGAATAGTTACTGCATATGCTAGAGACAGAGGAAACTGTTGTCTTCAAACATACAGGTCCCTTACAAACAAAAAACGTGCAACACAATGCCCAGTCTGTCTTACTTCATTAATCAGGTCAACTTTTATAATCAACCATTCTATTCCATCTTTATTTTGAAAATGTACACAATCAACAACTTTTCCCATTGCAACATTTACTAATCCTTCTTCTACATTCAAATTACGCTCCAAAATTATTCAACAGTTTTTACATACATGTAAACTCTTTTCTAATCCTACAGTTTTATATACAGACTTTTCCAAAGAATCCAATTTAGCCTGCAGTTTTTCAGTAAAAAGAATTATTACTCCCTGTTGTTTGATTTTGTCAATAGCTTTAATTTCCAGAATGTTATGTTTCTCCAGTCTGAATAGTTGTTCTTTAAAAACTCTTGCAGTGTAGACAATAGGCAAATTATGGATTTGTTTTTCGCAAGCAAATTGTACATTACTTCTGCTGCTGTTTTTTCAGATGTAAGCACGTTCCTTATTAGCTGACTTTCTAAAGCGTGTTTATCATGTTTTGTCAACATACCAATTCTTATGTCTATAAGAATATTTCCATAATCTTTATCACCTGCGTGTAGCATATTCTTAACACGTTCTTTATATTCAACCTTAAAAACAAATATTTACATTTCCAATACTTTAACTGGATTAAGTTGTAGTAGGTCGCCAACTACAATTAAATGTTTTCCTCCAAACAGCACATCGCAATCTGTTTTTAAAAATATGTTGCATTCTCAAGTGCACAAAGGCATTACGTTTGAGACCATGCTCACCTAATCATTGATTAAAAGTTTTAGTTTCTTCAGTGTTCTTCAGACAAGCTTCTTCTGATAGCTTTTCATATTACAATTTATTATCGTGTTTGACTGGCAGCATAAATAATTGATGTAAATTAATAACTTTCATATTATTTGCTGCCAATCCAGTTGGAGCTGTTACAAAACAAGATACATGTTATTCAGTAATCGTGTGTAGATAACTTGTCAAAACTTTAATTTCCAGTTCCAGTTTGACCACTAACGTGCAATAAAATAGGTTGAAATGAAAAACATTGGCATTGTTGTTTTTAATGGAGTAAGCCATGTTCTACTTGCTTTTTGAATTGTAGTTATATTTCTTTTTGTTAAATATTCAGTTGTTCCTCTAACTTTTCAAACTGAATAATATCCTGTTGTGGTTGCTGAATTGCAGTTTCTACTTCACTCATGGCAATTGCTGCTTAATTTTTAATAATTGGTTGTCCAGGGGGATCTCCAGTTATTGGGTCTAAACTTTGAATGCTTTGTGAACTTTCTCTAGCTATTTGAGATGCAATAGTTCCTTCTTCTTCAATCTCATCATTTATCATTTTTAAATACGTTGGAAAAATCATACACTGAATGCTTGCTTTAGTTACATTAAAAAATGTTCATAGCAGTCAAAATCTCCAAGTAAGTTTGTTTCACTACGCCAAGGTTTGAACAGTTGCAGAAGAGCTAAATAGAAAAATTCTCTCTTATCTGGAGTTTCACAACTAAGTTTTTTATGATTTATTTATTTATTTATTTATTTATTTTTCACATTTATAGAGCGCACTGTTACCCTGAGGTGTCCTGGCGCTGATTGCCAAAGTGTGAGGGCAGAAAGATTACTGTGTGAAGAGCCACGTCTTGAGTGCTCTCCTGAAAGACAGGAGGTCGGGGAGTTGTCTGATGTTGAGTGGCAGTGCGTTCCAAGCCTTTGCTGCGCCCAGAGAGAAACTCCTACCTCCCCACCGAGCCTTCCTAACTCTGGGGACAACTACCAGGCTCAGTTCAGCAGACCTCAGCAATCTAGTCGGTCTATGCCATTGGAAAAGTTGGGTCATGCAACGGGGCCCTAAGCCATGCAAAGCTTTAAATGTTACACATAACGATTTAAAAGTAATTCTTTTGCGTACAGGTAGCCAGTGCAGCTTCGCCAAATCTCGCGATACCGAGGCAAATTTGGGTGTGCTTGTAATCAGACGAGCTGCTGCATTTTGCAGAATTTGGAGCCTGTTGAGGAGCCCCTTTTGGGCATTCATCAGAAGGCTGTTGCAATAGTCCAGACGGGGCATCACTAGTCCTGTCACCACTGTCTTCTTGTACTCGTTGGCTAGAAACGGCAGCACTTTCCGGATGGTTTTTAGGACGAAATGGGTAGCTGAGGTGATAGCATTGACATGAGGCCTAAAGGACAGTGAATCGTCCATTAGTACGCCCAGGTTTCTAACCTTCGGGACCGGAGTTGGGGGGGAGCCCATTTCCTCCGGCCACCAGCGTGGAGACCAGAAGTTGTCTCTGGATCCAAAGAGTAACACCTCTGTTTTCGCTGTATTTAATTTAAGACAGTTTTCCGCCATCCAGTTACTGACTTCCCGCATGCAGCCTCTGAACCTTTCTGCCGCGCTGTCTGTTTCCCCCGGCATCAGTGATACCACTATCTGAGTGTCATCCGCGTACGATGTTAAGTTGAAGCCGAAGGATCTAATAACAGGTGCTAAGGTAGAGACATATACGTTAAAAAGAGTAGGGCTCAGGGAAGACCCCTGAGGAACTCCACAGGGGAGCACGAATGGGTCTGATTCAAAATCGCCTAGTGCCACCTTCTGCGTCCTGCCGGAAAGGAAGGCGTGAAGGATTTTAAGCGCCTTTCCTTGAATCCCACAGGCCCTTAGCCGGTCCACAAGTATCTTATGATGGACCGTATCAAAGGCCGCAGACAAGTCCAGCAGGATCAAGGCGGCTCTGCCCCCTGTATCCATCACAGTTCTTAGATCTTCTGTTGATCTAATCAAAGCCGATTCCGTGCTGTGCCCTGCTCTGAATCCATGTTGAGATGTGTCCAGGCTATGGCCTGCGCCCAAGAAGACACTCAGCTGTGCGTTCAGGATGCCTTCGAAAACTTTTGCCGGCAGGGGTAGCCTGGCGATTGGCCGAAAATTGCACAGGTCCGTTACATCTAAATTAGGTTTCTTCAATAGTGGTAGAATGGAGGTCTGTTTCCAACGCAGAGGAAACTCTCCGCAGTCCAGCATGGCGTTGAACAGCGGGGTAAGTCCTGCTGCCAAGGCCGGTGCGGCTAGTTTGGCTACGCTAGCCGGACACGGGTCCTTAGGGGAGCCTGATTTTATCCGTCGTAATCTGATCTCGACCTCCTCCTCTCGAATGGGAGGGAAATTAAGTAGCTTCGCAGGATTCCTGTCTGCCTCCAGATTAGATTCAGAAGCGGCAGCCTTGACTTGGGGGTCAAGTGCAAGAAAGATGTTTTCTACCTTTTCCTGGAAGAATTTCGCCAGATCTTCGCATAGTTTGCGACTAGGTGGTATCTCTGCAGGTTTAGGGGCAGCCAGGGATGATACTGTGCGAAATAATTCCTTGGAGGAATTACTGGCATCCTTGATGCGTTGCGTATAATGCTCCTGTTTGGCCTCTTGAATCGCGAGTTTGTACCTTTTCAACTCTGCGTTGAGACGTTTCCTGTCCTCCTCGTTGTAGTTTTTTCGCCAGAGTCTTTCCAGCTTTTTGCAGAGCACTTTATGGTCCCGGATTTGTTCTGAGAACCAAGGAGCGGAGGGGCTAGAGCGTGTGGAATGATATGTTTTGGGGGGGGCTAGGTTGAGGCAAGCAGTTTCTAGCCAGTTCGTGTACAAAGTGGCTGCGTCTTCCACATTAACTGGGCAAGGCTCCATGGAGGATCTAAGCAGGTTCTCTAGAGCCTCTCTTTCGATATTTTTCCACTTCCTGATCGTTCTGGGAGGATTCTTGACCTTAATTGGTCTAGAAGGCGGATCCAGCCTAATATCAAATAAAACTGCCGCGTGGTCGGACCAGGAGACCGGCCGAACTGCGGTAACTTCTAAATTAGGGAGGCTGGAAAAAATCCCATCAAGTGTGTGTCCTGCTCTGTGGGTTGGGCCGTTGACCCTTTGGTTTAACTTGACCCCGTGCATCAACTCTTTGAGATCCCGAGTGTCTGGGTCAGAGTCGTTCTCTAGATGAAAGTTAAAATCACCCAGCAGTGTAAACGTCTTTGCGCAAAGCGCTTCCTCTAGTAAGCAGCTGAGTTCTGGGATAAAGGGTGCTTTGGTCCCAGGGGGCCTATAAATAAGGGCGCCCTTAAGGGTTTGATGATTAGATAGGGTGAAATTGTAGATGAGCGCTTCGAAAAGGTCGGTGGTCCCCGACTGAAAGGAGCCTCTAATCGAGTTGTGGTAGAAAATGGCCAGACCTCCTCCCCTCTTATTAGCTCTGTTCTGGACTGAACACTCGTACTCAGGAGGGGTGGCTTTGACGATATCAGGACCTGAGGCCGCATCTGTCCAGGATTCTGTTACGAACGTTATCAAGGCTTTGGTTTCTAAAATGAGGTCTGCTAACTCTGAACTATGTCTTACCAGAGATCTGGCATTGAGTAACAGGCATTTAGCTACTGTAGATTCCTTCCTCTCCTTAGACTTAAGTGGAGTTATAGGGAGATTGCTAGTTTTCCAGTATAGCTTGGGGGGGACCTGGTTGCAACTCGTACAGGGCAAGGAGGAGGGCAGCATATCCTCCTGCATATCCCAGATGATGCAGCCCGGGCTCTTGGATTTGTACCTGAGGGCCAGGAGTGTATCACGACTGTAAGGGAGATGAGTCCGGTTTCTCCCTAATCCCGGACCAGGGGTCTTGGCTCTAGGCGCGGATCTGGCGCGGACGGGCGCAGACGGGCTTGCCTTTGGCGCGCCTTCGGCGCGCCACCGGCGCGCCCGCTGCGCTCGTCCGCTGCGCTTCCTGGGAAAGGAGGGCATATTAAGCTGATCGGCTCGTGAGGGGCGGAGCACTGGTCTGTTCGCCCAGCTCGTCACTAAAGGGGCGGGACAACTGTCAGCTAATCGCGGGTTCAAACCCGGGGAATGTGCAAATCAGTGCAAGTATTAAAAGCGTTAAAATAACAGGTTGAGTAGATTTAGATCAACTGCGGTTTCGCTGGAGTAAATAAAACAGCATACCAAACAGTGGATGAAGCAGCATACACACAGTAGGTTCACGGAGCTTCACGTCCCGGCTTCCGCCTCAGGACCTCACACAGACACACACTCGCAATCAGTGGTGATGTGTTTGGGCGGGAAGTTTTAAGCTGATCGGCTCGTGAGGGGCGGAGCACTGGTCTGTTTGCCCAGCTCGTCACTAAAGGGGCGGGACAACTGTCAGCTAATCGCGGGTTCAAACCCGGGGAATGTGCAAATCAGTGCAAGTATTAAAAGCGTTAAAATAACAGGTTGAGTAGATTTAGATCAACTGCGGTTTCGCTGGAGTAAATAAAACAGCATACCAAACAGTGGATGAAGCAGCATACACACAGTAGGTTCACGGAGCTTCACGTCCCGGCTTCCGCCTCAGGACCTCACACAGACACACACTCGCAATCAGTGGTGATGTGTTTGGGCGGGAAGTTTTAAGCTGATCGGCTCGTGAGGGGCGGAGCACTGGTCTGTTCGCCCAGCTCGTCACTAAAGGGGCGGGACAACTGTCAGCTAATCGCGGGTTCAAACCCGGGGAATGTGCAAATCAGTGCAAGTATTAAAAGCGTTAAAATAACAGGTTGAGTAGATTTAGATCAACTGCGGTTTCGCTGGAGTAAATAAAACAGCATACCAAACAGTGGATGAAGCAGCATACACACAGTAGGTTCACGGAGCTTCACGTCCCGGCTTCCGCCTCAGGACCTCACACAGACACACACTCGCAATCAGTGGTGATGTGTTTGGGCGGGAAGTTTTAAGCTGATCGGCTCGTGAGGGGCGGAGCACTGGTCTGTTCGCCCAGCTCGTCACTAAAGGGGCGGGACAACTGTCAGCTAATCGCGGGTTCAAACCCGGGGAATGTGCAAATCAGTGCAAGTATTAAAAGCGTTAAAATAACAGGTTGAGTAGATTTAGATCAACTGCGGTTTCGCTGGAGTAAATAAAACAGCATACCAAACAGTGGATGAAGCAGCATACACACAGTAGGTTCACGGAGCTTCACGTCCCGGCTTCCGCCTCAGGACCTCACACAGACACACACTCGCAATCAGTGGTGATGTGTTTGGGCGGGAAGTTTTAAGCTGATCGGCTCGTGAGGGGCGGAGCACTGGTCTGTTCGCCCAGCTCGTCACTAAAGGGGCGGGACAACTGTCAGCTAATCGCGGGTTCAAACCCGGGGAATGTGCAAATCAGTGCAAGTATTAAAAGCGTTAAAATAACAGGTTGAGTAGATTTAGATCAACTGCGGTTTCGCTGGAGTAAATAAAACAGCATACCAAACAGTGGATGAAGCAGCATACACACAGTAGGTTCACGGAGCTTCACGTCCCGGCTTCCGCCTCAGGACCTCACACAGACACACACTCGCAATCAGTGGTGATGTGTTTGGGCGGGAAGTTTTAAGCTGATCGGCTCGTGAGGGGCGGAGCACTGGTCTGTTCGCCCAGCTCGTCACTAAAGGGGCGGGACAACTGTCAGCTAATCGCGGGTTCAAACCCGGGGAATGTGCAAATCAGTGCAAGTATTAAAAGCGTTAAAATAACAGGTTGAGTAGATTTAGATCAACTGCGGTTTCGCTGGAGTAAATAAATTTATAAGATTCCCTTTGACATGTTTCACTAAACATCCATCACATCCAATTACTACTTATTTTTTTATTTGATATTTTCTGTAACATTCTTCATAAACCTGTAGTGTTGAAGTATTTTATACAGATATAGGTTTTCAAGATGTGGACTCCTTTTGGGATAGTATGTATCCAACATATTAGTTTTGACAATATCAATGCGTTCTGGCTCACACTGTGCTAAGTATTGGATTTCTTGAAAAGAATTTCAATACCATATTTTGTGTGGAGGATAGGCCTAAACTTATCCAAATGATTCCTCTTAACTTTGAATACAAACTGGCTGAGCTACAGCGATCCAGACAATCATAGGATCCTATCTCACTATGGGAAAGCATCATCAAGTATTAAGTATAGGCAAGAATAACAATTGCCTACTCCACATAGGCCCTGGCCATATAGTTGGTTTAATATATTTAGATATAAAAAGCTTAATTTTTTTATCACAGCATAATTTGCTTTTAAGAAGCTTAAAATTTGATTTAAATGAGTGCTGAAGCTGGAAACCTAGGACCGAGCTGATGGGACATCTCCCTGGTAATCAAATTAGATATACTTAAAAAGTCACCCAAATATTCAAAAACCCCCTCTTGCCATAATTGCAAAGACCCCTGAGAAAGCTGCAAACCAAACGGCTGACACTCACTAATGTTTTAATATAGATGGAATCTAGGAATTTTATGTAAATTAAAAAATACTTGTATGCAACAAGTAAGATCAGCTAATGCCTTGTATCTCGATTTTTTAGGGATTTTCAGAAAAAATTAAAAAAAAAGGTAACTGGATTGCACTCTCCTGTACCATACTTTTTAATAAAAAAAATCTCAAACTTTGAAGCTGCCAATGGGAGTTGATCCAATAAATTAAATAAAGTAGCCTGGTAATATAGCTCAAGATTGGGGCGGGCAAGCCCCCATGAGACGTATCTAGTTGTAAAATTGCTAAAGAGGTTCTAGGCTGTTTCTGTACCGATATATAAAATTCCGAATGAATGCATGTACTTCTGAGAAATATGATTTAGGAATTTTAATCAGAAGATGAATAAATAAAAATACAAATAATGGCAAGATAGACATTTTGACCAATGATACACGTCCTATTAAAGTTAAAGGAAGAAGAGACCATCTATATAATGGCCTCTTAGCTTTTTTCAGAGTTTTTCCATACTTTAGCCTAAAAAGATGATCATAATGACAATTTACATCAAACCTAAATATCTAATAGGATAGGATGAATTGTGCTGAGGGAGAAAAAACACTGATGTGTCATTGAATCAAAGCACATGCGTCTTTGCTTGATTTAGTCTATACCCACCTAATTGTGTAAACTCTTCTAATTCCTTGAATGCATTTAAGATATTAGATGGTTCTTCTGATGAATATAAAATAACATCATATGCAAATAATTTCATTTTTGGCAGAGCTGCATTTGGAGGCATTATCTGGAGATTATTGTGGATTTTAATTGCCAAGGGCTCTAGACCAAGTGCAACCAAAAGGGGGGACAGAGGGCATCCCTGTCTAGTCCCAATTCGAATCTTGACTATACCCGCTGATTCTCTGGTAATCAAGATTCTCACCTCTGAACATGAGTTTACATCTTTTACCATTTTGACCAGACGTTCAGACAAGCTGAACTTAGATACTATAAAAAAACAAAGCCTGTCAGCCAACAAGGTCAAATGATTCTTCTGCAGCAATCACTAAAATTGCTGCCTTAATCTTGTTGACTGACAGTTAATTGATGTCTTGTGTCAAAAATATGTATTAGAGGGCATAGATCTATTCCAAAATAAACCTGACTGATCTACATAATACACCTGTTGTGCAACAGGAGTCAACCTTCCTGCCCAAATCTTTCTAAAAATTTTATAGTCTATATTTAAAAGACTTATAGGTCTGTATGAAACAGCAGCTGTGGGATCCTTACATTTCTTAAGAAAGCAGACAACAACAGCTTCCTTCACATTTTTAGATATTGGTTCACCATTTTTTACCAAATTGTATAAATTAGTGGGAAAAGGTTAAAGCAAAGGTTCTAAAACCTGAAAAACTTCAACACGGATACCATCATTACCTGGGGCATTCACATTGGCTATAGATTCAATAGATTACTGACTTCATCTTGTGAAATAGATTTATCAAGAGAATCCTGCTAGGGTCTTAATAATAGAAGGCATTTCTAGATAGACAAAATAGTTTATAAGTGCTGGTTGAATATTTTACTGCGTCTCCTCATATATCATTTTAAAATGCTGTAAAAAAACTGCAATTTGCTCTTTGGCATCTACAATTATATCCAAGACCAGGTCTCTAATCTGAGTAATTGTATTTTGACTATTCTGAGTTTTTTGTTAACCAGGCCAGATGGCGTCCTATATATTGACTCTCTTTGTAAAGTTTTTGGGGCCGATTCACAGAACTAATCTGAGACAAAATCCTAAACTTACTACTTTTGGTATACACAGAAGGCATTTAGTAGTAGTAAAGTTAGGATTTTGTCTTAAGTTAGGATTTTGCCTGAGACCAAAACTTAAGTTTAATTTAAGACAACATCTTAAATTAAGACAAAATCCTAATTTAAGACAAAATCTTAACTTAAGACAAAATCCTCTTTTAAGACAAAATCATAATTTTACTGCAACTAAATGTCTTCTGTGAATACCAAAAGTAGTAAGTTTAGGATTTTGTCTCAGATTAGTTCTGTAAATCAGCCCCTTTGCTTATAGGCCTTGCTCCCCTTGATTACCTGAAGATAAAAAAATTGCCTGAGATTATCTTTCACCTCTGCTAGATCTTGCAGGAGACCAGTCTTTTGAGATTTAGACCTAACTGTCTTTAACTTAGCTTTAACTTTTTCAACCCCATCCTGTAAGGAAAACATCTCCTGGTAGCGTTGTTTCCACAGTGTTGATGTATATGCTATTACCTGCCCTCTAAAGGCTTCTTTAAAAGCTTCCTACACAGAAAAGATATACACTGTGTTCTCATTTATTTTAAAAAAATGCTCAATTTCAGTAAACCAATCCACATCTTCGAGAAGAGATTTATCGAAGCACCAGCACCTAGTATTTGAAGCTGTGCTCCCTTCATATGAATTTTAATAGGAATGGCTGTAATGATCAGAAAAGGCATTGGAGGTAATCTCTGTCTCGTTCTGGATAACAGATTATCAATAAAAAAAATTAGGTTTAGGATTAGGCCTGAGCGATGAACTTCGCTCCGTTTGTGGAGTTTGCAGAGTTTTCTGCACTCCACACTCCGCAGAGCTCACAGAGTGCAGAAATCTCCGCTTCGCGATGTGCAGCAGGGTTTTTTTCCCACTAGCGATCGTGAACGGTAAGTTTGTGATCGCGAGCGGTAAGTTCGTGAGCGCGAGCTGCTGCTTGGCAGGAATACTAGCACAAACTGCTGTTCCCACTGAAATCTGCTACTCATGGAATTTCGCAGAGTTTTTTTCAATTTCGCGGAGTTCCATGTAGCAAAACTCCACGGACTACACCCAGGGTTACCCAGGATGACTTTGACATCATGAATCCAGCAAAGCAAAATCCTTTTTCATTATATTAAACAGCTTGTTTGAGTTGGGTTTTAGTTGTTTCTTAGTTATATTAGAAGTATCTAGGTGAATAGCTTGAATGAAGTTAAAATCACCGCCTACTAGACTGCCAATAAATCATACATTTGCAGTAAAGCCGAGATGTCATCAAATATTGGACCATAATAGTTTAAGAGATCAAATACAACCCCATTATGGTTAACTTGCACAGAAATCCAGCGGCCTAGAACATCACCACTAACTTTTAATATTTAACAATCGCAGTTATAAGAAAATATAATACTCACCCCATGAACTAATGAGTTAGCTGAGGCAAAATAAGCTTGGTCATACCCCTTTGCAAGTATCAGTTTAGGTGTATCAGATCTAAAATGAGTCTCTTGGATAAACAGCAGTTGTTGGGAGAAAAAAAGCAACCAAGTTATCATTGCACTTGCTTTTCTTAAATTCAACCAGCCTTTCACAATGTACAAAATTATTTTGATGCTATCCATTCATAATCAAAATGACAGGTTTCATCACACCAAAAATACATTAAATTAAAATTTTGAAAAGACAAAACCCACTTATGTATGCAATCCAAAAACGATCCACTCATTTATTCTCTGCTACCCCAACCCCACCCCCCCGGCCTAGCCACCCCAAAACCCGACGTGGTGGGAGCTCCCCTAACAACACACCACGCGAAACCCCATACTGACGGATACCCTGAAAATGCATCCTCATCTGTCAGAATCAGATCTCCACCACCATCCCCACCTCCACCCTTCTTAAGAAAAACCAAAAAAAGAAAAAAAATGAAAGAGCGGAAAAAACACCCGCCTATATATAACTCTAATTTTGAATTCTTTTTAAGAGGTCCTGTGCTTCTGAAAGAACATTAAAGATCTTAAATTGTCCCTTCCAAAGCACTGAACCAAGGAGGCCTGTTTTCCGATTGATCTAAACTGAAAGGCAAGCAATTGAAACGCCTTTCTCTTCCTTGCTGAAGTCACAGAAAGATCAGAAAAGGAGGCAATTCATGAACGTTTTCTGCTGTATTGCTCTAGTGAGGACCTGTTCTTTTGTCTGGGAATCAGAGAGGTTGCCCGGAATAATTTGAGGATATTTGACCCCAAGTGTCTAATGGAAAGGTACACGATGAGTTAGCATGATTGTCAAATCTTTAGGAGCAGATGGTAAAACATGATCTTTAATCAACAAATTGATAAGCTGAGGAACTGATTTTATATGACTCTGGGATTCACTCCCTTCCGGAATTCCTGTGAGTCGCAGATTGGAGCATCTTGCGTGATTCTCCATAGATTCTTATTTTTGCTCCAATTCTGTGATTTTTGCAAATTCAGATGTCGTTCGGTATTGCAAAAGTGCCAATTTGTCCTTGAAGTCAGATATTCTTTGCTCTGCTGCCTGTAGCTGGTTTGGCAATACCAATAAGGTCTCTTCCATTTTAGTAAGTCTTTGCTTTATTAGCTCCATATCCAAAAACTGCTGGACTTTAATCCCACAGATCTCCACCAGAAGTGTATCCTGCATTTTTTTCAAAGCTTCTGGCAGGAGCGCAAGAGCCACGCAAGGATTTTTGATTAACGATCCTTTTGGGTGGATTTTTAGTTCAGAAGTAACCGTCGCTTGTACGCTGAAGCTGGTGCTTTGATAATAGGAGGGAATGAAGGAAGCTTCATCTGAAGCTCCTGGCCCCCCAAAACAGAGGAGTATAATCTGGTTTCTCTTGCACATTTCACACAGCAAGCTCCTCAAATGTTGAATTTGCGGCCCCTAGTATTGTTGTAATTGATGGCAATACTCCAACTCTGATCTCCTCACCAGAATGTTTTGACCTAGCATTTGTGAAAAAAGGGAAGGTTTTAGGCTTTTGAAGAGGCTCTTATCTAACCCTACATTCCTCAGTGGTATAATAGAGGCTGCAGATGGAGTTGAAATTTCAGAGCTGTTGGAAATTGAACAGGAGGCACTAGCTTTTTCTAATGCAGCTGACCCAGGCTTGCGCAAAAATAAACCCTTCGCTGTCCCCCTTCCCACTTCTTTGTGTGGCTGGGCAGGATTAAAGGAAAAGTCAAGAGTGCCTCCCGAGGTCTCCATCTGCTTATCTCACCAGACAGCCACCCTAGTCTGTGAGGTCTTCTAATGTTGTTTATTGGGGACAGAGAGAACTGGTGAATTTTTGTGCAAATTTGTCGCATGACAATAGTGCTCATATGCTACAAATGCATTGAATACTAGCACAGCCCTATATAAGCCACAAAGTCATGCGTAGCGCTTACCATGCACTTCGTCTTAGCCACTCCTTATTACCACCAGTGAGTGGGAGCAGATTGTACCAGTTCCTCTCCCAGGTTGACTAAGAGGTTGAATAAGAGCAGTCTTGTTTTCTCTCCATAAGCTGAGTAGCTATCCCTACAAGCTCTTCCGTTGCCAGACTCTTGATGGAGCTCTTCTCTCTATTACTAGGCGCATCCCGTGTATCCTTATTCAAACTGATATTTCTGCTGGAGGACTCAAACATCTATAAATAAAAATGCTCAGAACAACTGCATATGTATTATAAGTTGATAACCTAGGCTGAATTGTACACACGTTTTTCCGCGTCTCACATTTATTATTTTTGACAATTACAACTATTTATTGATTTCAATTGTACTGTTCGAATCCACATTGCTATATATATGTGAAGCACTCTGATACCCATTTCTGGGTCATATTCGCGCTATACAAAACACTAAAAAAAAATGAACATAAAAATAAAAGCATGATGAGAGCAGGGACCAGACCTCATAAATTTCAAATATCTTAACAACAGCAGCTAACACCAAGTCTCCTCGCTTCAAAATCCTCCAAACCTCAGCAGCTGCAGGCGCCAAACTTTCTGCTTTGCTCCATTGCCTGAACAAATGTTAATCAGTCCACTGGATAAAGGGCAGGAGTGGTAAGTCCAACCCTCCTACCCACAATCACAACACCATAAACTCCTCAGTTCTGCAGCTTGTTTTCCCCCTGGGACAAAATCAAACCGCCACAGTTCTAGCGGTTCAAAATGGCAGCCTCCAGAAAATCACCCCACGTGCCACCACAACACTGTGACGCAGTCTCTCAGCAAGTCTTTCTTTTTCAGCACCTCATTACGGAGAAGCTAAACGTTTTTGGAGCTATGAGTACAAGCAGAGCTCCAGAGCCTGCCTGTGAAGAAGAGGGGCAGGGTCAGAGGCCCCGGTTCCGCCGTCAGCAGCAGGACATCGAGCAGCCCCTGCTGACCTTCCGCAACAAATGAATAGCCATGTTTGCATTCCACTTTTTAAAAAAAACTAGATTATAGTCATTAATATAGTTTAAAGCTTCTGTTCTTCCTTAGTTGTATGTATTCTTGGGTTATTGTTTATTTTACGGCTGTGAACAAAAATATTCACTCTTCCTTTAGAAGTTATAGGTCATGGGAATCCAAAACCACATTTTGTATAAAATATTCATCTACATTTATATTTCTGTCTGCAGTAATTTCCGCAACAATGACTTTGAAAACTTGTTGTTTCAAGCTCTTTACTACTCCTTTGTAAAAATGAAGGTCCACACGAGTGTAGAGAACGAGCAGTTTATTCCAATGTCAGATCCCTGCTCTCCACAGTACAACTCACCAACATTCTACTTATACCATCCTTCTTTTGGACTGGCACATGTAACATACTGTTCAATGAAAGACAAAACAGCTTCATCACTATCTGTTCCAAATGTTGGTGAATTCTTTATCTATAATAGCATGTGTCTATGATGAGGACCTCTGGCTTGGTACTCTTTTCACCAAAAGAAATCAATTACCTCTCCAAGAGGTACAACACTGTTATTGCAGATAAATGACATCCTACCTTGAAACCTATGGTTACAATACCTGCAGACATTTACAGGATCTAAAAAACAGAGTTCTCCAGTGATCTACAGTTCAATGTCTTTTACATTTGAATTTGCTTCTTGTAGGAATTCAAGTAAATCATCCAACGCATATTCAGAACAGCTAAGTGTTAGAAACCATGTAGGTGTACCAAGGGTTCTTAACATGCATTTAAGTTCACCATACCGGCTATAGAAATATTTATTGGTGCCAAGTTGTGTCATCTAACTTTTTCTTTTCGCTCTTCTTTAAGTAGTACTCTTTTAAAGTAAATTAATTATCTAAACAACGAAGACCAGATTTAATAGTGTTACATACATTTATAATTTTAAATTAATCAGATAATATTTTTCATAACAATCACTAACCAGTTATTTAAATTAAATTGCCATTGTCTCCATTAGCAATGAGTATATAGGATATCTAACTATGAACACTCGGAACGCTGTAAATGGTTAAAAGTCTGGCTTTTTTTTTTAAGTCGATATACCCTTTCATTTTGTACATTGATGACTTTATACTTATTATACAGGATAGACAGGTATGAACCTGTGTAAAAAATTGCATACATCAGTCCACTCTAGGAAACAGATCTGTGTCTGTGGTACTAAAATGTGAAATACTTCTAATAATACTTTCCAGGGGATGTGATAGAATGTGATAGACCGTATACTTTTTAACATCATCAGCTGCACCACACATGTAAAACTAAACGAAGAAGTAGAGAAATACCTAACACATGGTAGCACTCATACATTCATATTTCACACAGTATAATTTTAGTCTAAAGCACACACCACAGTATGTACAACATACTTGCAGTGTACCATTACAGAGACTTATATGGAGTAGGATACAGGTAAATACACATAAAAACATGTTGTAATGGCCACTTTTCTCTAACACTTTCATTAGAGAGGCAGAACTATCAGTGCCAGGTCTAAGTCAAAATTAAATGTTTATCTGCCATCATGGAACTCTTCTGAATGTCAGCATCCCCCTAGAGACGTCAATAGGGGTGTCAGTGCCTTTTTAGAGGCAAGATAATACATTCAAACAACTGTACACATACTAGATCACACTTGTTTCGCATTGCATGCTTTCTAAATGTTTATTAGAAGAAGCTAAATCAATCACTTCCTGTTCATTACATATGGCAACCAGGTATGAAAGTGGGTCTTCAAGTAATTTCATGATCCCGGCCTAGCTAAGAGATTTGTGCTTTTGTGACTGAATACTGAAGAAGCTCTGACAAGATTTGTGTATAATAGGCTGTATAGTTTTTACGTTAGTCTCATCAGCTGCACCACACATATAAAAGTACACGGTGAAGTGCACACATACCTGAGACATGGTAGCAGTCAGACATTCAAGACTTATATGGACTGGGATACAGGCTACTACATCGGCCAACATGCATTTAACCCCACTTTCTTCTACCACTTCAATACAGAGTCACAGCTCACAATATCAGCCCTACCTCAAAATCAAAGGCCAACTCCTATCATGCCACTCTTGGGAGTCTCAGCATATTTCTAAACACCTCAAGTGTGAGTGTGTCTCTGTGTTTTAAGGGTGAGATGACATGTAAATAAGCCTGTAGATATTACACTAGTTCTATCTCACACCGCATGCTCTCTATATGTTTGTAAATGAAGCTGGATGAGTCACTTTCTAGGCATTTTACAGGACAGGCAGGTATGCAACAGAGTTTTGAGTGCTTTTGAGACGCATGCCTAGGTAAGACATTTATGCTAGTTGGACTGAATGCTGAAGTACCTGCTGAAGTTTGAAAGACTGCATAGTTTTTAAATTGGGGTCATCAGCTGCATCACGTGTCAGACTACAAGTAAAAGTACAGACGTACCTGAGATATAATTCTAGTCAAACTCAAACTTGACAGCATACGCTTTCACTTTAAAGCACACACTTCACTATCTACAGTGTACTTGAATTGTACCTTTGTAGAGGCTTATATGAAGTAAGCTAATACATCTGCCAACATCCTTTAAACCCCACTTTTATATATCAGGTTCATTAGAGTCAGAGCTCCCAATACCAGGCCTATGCCAAAATGAAAGGCTGACTCCTGTCATGTACTCTTGTGAGTCTCAGCATCTTACTAAACCCCTTGCTAAGTGTGTGTATGCCTTTCAGAGGTGAGACAAAATATGTAAAGAAGCTTTTAGGTGAAACACTACCTCAGGTTCACACCGCATGCTTTCTAAAAGTCTGTACAAAACCCTGCATGAATCACTTGCAGCTCATTACAAAGGGCAGCCAGGTATGAAGGTTTGTGTTCAACTGATTTTGTGATCCTTGCCTAGCTAAGACATCCGTGCTTTTGGGACTCACAGCTGAAGTACGACTCACAAGATGTGTGCAGGTATATGATACCCTGTATAGTTTTTAAGTTAGGCTCATGAGCTGTACCACACATATCAGACTACATGTTAAAGTGCATACCAGAGACATGGTGCAGGTCAGACCTTCAAACTTGACAGAGTACAGTTTCAGTTTAAAGCACACCCCTCACTATCTAGGGCATACTCCTAGTTCACCTATGAAGAGACTTATATTGACTAGAATATAGATCAGTACCTCTGCAAATATGCTTTAAACCTCACTGTAATTAGAGAGTCAGACCTCACAATGGCAGACCTAAGCCAAAATTAAACGTTTACTTCTGTCATGCCAGTCTTCTCAATCTCAGCATCTTTCTACAGATCTTAATGAGTGTGTGTGTGACTTTAAGAGATGAGATGGCATATGTAAAGAAGCTTAGCAGTGAAACAGTACCAAAGTTTCATACTGCATACCTTCTAAATGTCTATATAAAAAGCTGCATAAATTACTTTCTCCTCAGCCAGAGGTGAACCTGTGTGTCCCACTGATTTTGTGATACCTGCATAGCCAACAGATTTGTGCTTCTGAGACTTGATGCTGAAGTAGCTCTCATAAGATTTGTGCAGGGGTATAATACAGTGCATAGATTAGTTATACTGATTAGCTGTACCTCATTTATCACACTACATGTTGAAGTGCACACACCTAATACATGGTACTGGTCAAACATTAAAACTTGAGCGATTAAGCTTTCAGTTTAAAGACCACACTTCACTATCTTCTGACTACTTGAACTATGCCTTTGTAGAGACATATATGGACTGGGATAGAGGTTAATATATCTGGAAACATGCTTTAAACCTCACTTTTCTCTATCAGTTTCATAGGAGAGAGAAAGAAATTGGAAAGCCAGGCCGAAGCCAAAATAAAAGGCTGACTCTTGTTATTCCACTCTTGTCAATGTCAACATGTTTGTAGAGACTTAATGACTGTGTCAGTGCGTTTGTACAGACAAGATAATACATTCACACAAACCTATATGTACTAGAGTCCCCTTTTTTGACACAACATGCTTTGTAAGTATATGAAGAAGAACCTGCATAAAAAACTTTAAACTCATTACACATGTCATTCAGGTAGAAAGCTGTGTGTTCAAATGATTTCATTATGTTTGGATAGCTTATAGAAAGAAAAAGCACCTCTCCCCATAGGACTCATTATTGTCATCATATTTCTACACACACCAATGATTGTCTCAATGACTTTTCGGTGTGAGATAACACATGGGAAGTATAGTATAAACACATTACTACCTCTATTTCACACCTTATCCTGTACAGGTATATGTCTAAAATAAATTGCAGGGATCTGTTATTACTTTCTATACAGAACAGTCAGCGAAGAAACTGTGTGCTAAATTGTTTTCGGAAGCCCTGTCTCACTAACTCATCTTTGCTTGCAAAATGCAATTCTAAAGTAGCTCTAACAGTATTTGTCTATGGTTATGATAGACTGAATATTTTTCAACTTATCATCAATACGTGCATCACATCCTTCAAATAATGCGGAAAATTACAAATAAACCTAAGATATGCTTCCAGTTATGCATTTCAATTTCACAGAATACACTTTTAGTTTCAAGCACAGTAATCATTATGTACAACCTATTTGGAATCATGATTACTCTAGAACTATATATAGTACCATATAGGTTCCTACATTTGCCTCACATTGCTCTAATGAGTCTCAACTTCTAGAAATACTGCATCTCAAAGTTAAAAATGTATTTAAAATCACTGGAGCAGTACTAGACCATATATCACACAGCTTACACATTTGCAACATACCTCAGAAATGCTGTTGTTGAATATGAAAATGTCAGAAATGTATAAATAATGTTCTTTCCCACACAATAAGTGTGATGCACCACTCTCAATAAGGAAAAACCATGAATGGCAAATTTTCCCTCTCATGTTCCACAGAAATGAATGTAAGTAACTAATCCAAATAATCCCTTCAGTTTTTCAAAATCTAAAACCACTTTCTATTGGGTTCTCATATTAACCCTTTATTACTCTCTTCTAAAAGAGCCCAATATAGTTCTGTGATGTAGTGGAGTCGCGAGTCCACCGCAATGCCGCAGTATAACGTCTCAACGGATTCGCAAACCCTTACAGGAGTTCAAAAACCCATTTCCAATAATTTTATTATATTTCTTTAAGAACATACCACTTCTAAACATAGTACTGATTTGGGAAAACTTAACTTACAAGCCTTTATCATATATATAACATTCCATTCTATATTTTTAAACCACAGTTTACTTTAAACCCCTCCCCCATAGTGTTCATCTTACTTTCCATAGTAACAAATATCTGACGTTACAGCCCATACCATTACAACACGTGCGTTTACAATGTGGTTTGAACAACAACACTACCATTACAATGCACGTTGATTGAAATACATTAAAATAACCATTATGACGCCAACCATTACAACGCATACCAATACTTTAAATATCAAAACAATGATTAATAATGATCCCATGTACAGCTTACATATATAATGATTAATACAAAATTGCGATAAAAAAGCAACAATAACACTGCAACAATAAAATAAACTGTGTTAATTAATTACTCAAACATGCATGTATGTGCAAAACAACAAGATTTAAAATAACACGCTCCGAATTAGTTTTTAAATTTTTTTAAAGCGAGAAAAAAACCTACAACAATAAAAAAGCTGAGACGTGATGCTGGCGGCAAGTAGTGGCTAGTGACTCCTTGCTCCTCTCCCCCTCCTTGAGGCCGCTCCTGACTGTCAGATGCACGGCAGGAGAGCACGCCATGTGCGAATGTTCCCCGAGGTGCGGTCAGAGTATAGAGCGTGACGGAAGTGGATAGCAGCAGAACCAGGATTCTTCATTTTTTCTGGGCTCACGGTATGTGAGTCAATCACTGCAGTGGTGGATGAAAGGCTCTGTGTGTCCCGTATCCCTCGAGGCATCAATGCTGGGTGGACAGCTCTGAGCCAGCACTGAGAGGGATTTGAAACACTAATTTCTCTCTGCTGATTTATGTGTACAGGGGACTTTTCCCTTGGTGGGATGTGTGCCTGAAACTATTCTTATGGATCGTGGACCATGGAGTCCTGGGGCTGCCTGGGTTTGGAGTTGCCTGATTGAGGAATTTGAGCTCCTTTGTGGTCATTTAATACAGAGATCATGCCCAGCTGAGCAATTGCCCCAACCACTCCCTTTCTGTTGTCAAAAATAAAAGGAATGCTGCAAGAAGTAGATGACTGTGGAGAGCTGTGGGGCAATTACTACTGAAATCTGGAAGGCATCCCGGAGGAAGTACTGAGTCTTGGTGA
Organism: Triturus cristatus; assembly: GCF_964204655.1. NCBI lineage: Eukaryota > Metazoa > Chordata > Amphibia > Caudata > Salamandridae > Triturus > Triturus cristatus. Next base: position 109,925,031 of record NC_140587.1, read on the forward strand.
TTGGAGGTGAGCACTACAGATAGTAGCTGGCAAATTAATGGATGCTGGGGCAGTGCCATGAACTAAGACTTAACTTTGGTACACTGGAAAGGGGAAAGAGGGGGAAAGAGTCCTAGAGGTGGAGGGGAGTGGAAGTGTGGCCTGTAGATTTTAGTGGCTCTGGACAGCACACCCTCACAAGAATCCTCCTGGGCGGGCGCTGTTAATAGTAAAGGAAAGCGGGACTATAGAGGTGTCAGCACGGCCCTGATTGGGTTAATCGCCGCTTTTGCACCAGGAGGCTCTTCCTTGCTCTAGGTGATGGAAACAATGAGAAAGCATTTAAAAATAACACATCTAATGGCTAAATGGGACTCAGCTGTAAGCCTAAAAGCCAAAACACGACTAGCAAAAGCAAAGGAACCATCAGTGGTGGCAAGAGCAGAATATAGACAAAAAACACGAACCTGCTCAACAAGACAATCTAGCTCGGCGAGTTCAGAAGAAGAGCCGGCTGAAACCAGTCAGGACTTTGGAGCAAGGGAGGCAGCAATACAGATTACAGCAGACAAAGAGCAGGTGGCTGTTCCAAATCTACAGCAAGAGCCGGTCCCACTCGACAAAATATCTCCCAAAAAAAACAAGACTTAGCAACAGGGATTCGGGAAGATGGAAAGAGTAAAGTTGGTTCTCATTCTTTACAAGATAGCAGAAAAGAAAAAATGGTTAATACCAGCAAGCAAAGTACGAAGTAGTATTCATTGTTTTCCAAAGCCAAACCCTGCAGCCATGTCTACTGTCACACTTGCAGCAACAACAGCAGCACCAGATGCTAAGTAAAATGGGATCGAAGGTATTAAGCCATCAAGGAGGTTTCCTCAAAAAACCAAAAGAATTTAATCCACTTCATCGATAAAAGCTCAGGATGAAGGAACTCTTCTGCAATGTGATGTAAAAACTATATTGAATCTCATCTTAGATGATATAAGGGAGCTCAAGACCACAAAAGGTATTGAGATAGCATCCCTTCATCAAAGCCTCTCAAAGAGCGAGGAAGCAGTGGGAAGTCTGCCGACAAGGATATAGGAAGCAGAATCAAGGATTACGCTCCTTGAGGATCAAATGACTATCTTTGAAAAGCAGGTGACTGTGGTTGCTAAAGAAAAAGTCCCCTTGGAAAGTAAATTAGAGGAGCTGGAGAACCACTCAAGACGTGCAAATTTGCATTTAGTGGAGATCCCAGAGGGTAGTGAAGGGCCGCAACCCTTTCAATGCGTTGAATCTATCATCAAGAAGAGTGTACTCCCAGAATTTACAGGTGATCTTCCCATAACTAGAGTGCATTAGGTCCCTTCAGATTCCTTGCCTAATGCAAAATTCCCTCAAACAATCTGCAGAGGAGCAGATTTTATCTAAGGCAATCCAGTAGAGATAATTTTCAACTGAGGGTGTTTCTAACTGTCGAATATTTGCCAATATGTTAGCAAGAGTTACACAGGACGCACAGGCGTCAATTGCCCAACAGTTAAAATTAAGGGTGTTAGTGAGGGGGAAGTTACACATTTTTGCAAATATAGAGGAAGTGCAGGACCTGTTGAAAGAAATGTCTTCTATAAAATAGTTAAGAAGTATTAAAATGTCAGGCTAGGGGGCAGCTGGTGGTAGGGGGAGGCAGGGGCTACTCAAGGTACAGCACCAAGGCACCCCCAGAGAGCTATTTGGGGAGAGTGGAGATGGGGGGTGTGCCCTTGTCTCATCTCCTGGGGAGGGTTGGCTGCGGGGGGGGGGGGTTGGAGTTGCTGGGTTTTGGGAGCAAGTGGTAAACCATTACCAGAATCATAGGGGTGGGATGGAGGAAAAACAGTGTGCTGTGCTCGAAGAAATTAACAGCTTGCAGATATTCAAGCAGCATGTCTAAAAGAGAGTCAAATGGTAGGCAAGCTGCTGGCTTGGTCTACTAAGATAAAACAGGAAGCAGCCCTAATTACTGAAGTTGTAGATCCCAACATAAAAACTCCAGTGACTGATAAGGAAATGATTTCAAAAGTTTTTTTGTAGCAATACGAGCAGTTGTATGCAACTAAATATATGGTTGGGCAAGAGGCAATCCAACAATATTTTGAGAGCATCAATCTTCCACAACAATCTAAGAGTCAGGCAGAAGATGTTTAAGCTGAGATTACAGCATCTGAAATTCAGCTAGTCAATGCCTCAATGTCGGTAGGAAAAGCGTGTGGCAATGATGGGCTACCAATAGAATTTTATAAAGTTTTCTCCAAAGATTTGACACCTTTTTTGGTAGAGCTTTTTAATTGCATAAAAATGGGGGGGCTGGTCCTGACAGCTTTTAAGGAATCAATCATTGTTAGCTTTGTAAAGAAAGGGAAGAATCCCAGAGAGATTAACTCATATAGACCGATTAGTCTACTCAACTCTGATTATAACATTTTAATGAAAATCTGGGCGCATCACTTTTCCCCTCTCGCACAAAAAGTGATCCATAAAGACCAGACTGGATTAATTGCAGAGAGGTTAATGTTCACAAATACAGGGTTTTTAGTAGAAGCATTTGATTTTTGTAACTGTAAAAAAAAAACGTGCTTATCAGGTTGGTCGATGCAGAAAAAGCATTTGACCTAGTTAATTGGGATGCCCTTTTTTATAGTCTGGGTGGGTACGGGATTCCCTCCCAGGTGATGAAAATGCTTTGTAATATCTACCAAGAGGCTCAGGCACAGGTGATCATTCATTCTAACCCGGTTGGTATGGTCAACGTTAATCGGGGACCAGGCAAGGGTGCTCACTTTCCCCTGTGCTTTTTACCTTTTTTATTGAACCCTTAGTCACTAGTATCCACAACAACATGGAGATTAAAGCACCAATGTCAGGTATGGCTACACTGAAGCTGTTTGCTGATGATATTATCCTTTATCTCAGCCCGGGAAGACATAATATTGACTCAATATTAGCCGAATTTACAAAATTTTAATTAATTGGAGGTTACAAAATTAATCATAATATAAACTGAGGTTTTAATAATGAATACTTCGACTGATTTTCTCCCCGATAATTTTAAACAGCAGGCTCTTAACCTCAATCCAATTTGATATCTAGGCATCTACGTCACCAGTCAATACACGCAAGTATATATATATTAAACTATGAAGTCACAAAGAAAAAAATTATAAAGCTGCTTGAGAGGCGGGGTGGCTCTAATAAAAATGTCAATTCTACACCTACTTGTTTTTTTGTTTATAAATCTCCCTATAAAAATGAATACAACCTACTTTAAGGAGTTGGAAACACTGTTTAGATGGTTTGTTTGGAATAGGAAGGCTTCCAGAGTAAAACTTTCAGTGCACCAACTTGACACCACTCAAGTTCGCACATACTATGAAGCAGCCTTTTTAGATTTAACAGCCCATTTAGGTTTAGATGGTAAATCACCATATTGCACTTTAGACTGCCCTTTGTCTGGAAGGAGAACATGTTCATTTCATGTTTTGATGGTAACTAGCTCATTGTACTTTAGTCGGAAATGTACCTATAAGGATTCAATCCTAATTGGATAGGAATTGCACATATCTGTGATATATCGCATTTTGCACCTTATTTATGTTTGTTAGTAATGTATTGCATTTTGATTTGTTTTTCCACAAAGATCAATGTAATTTTTATGTTTAGATGGAGACTGGCTTACTCCATTGTTATTGGAAAAGATCTGCTAACATCAACTCCATTAGGAATGACATATTGTGATAAAATATAGCACCTTGCATTTTATATTTGTAATAGTTGGAAACTATATGTATACAATGATGGCCATTTCCCAAATTGCTTTTCTGTTATGTCCTCATCTGTGGCCTCTGTGTTTCTGCTCAAATAAAAGAAAAACAAAGTCTATTAATAACTCAGCCATACATAGATAAGCAAAACAACAAAATTATAGTTTTTCCACTATCGCAGCGAAACATCCTAGTTATTATCGACAATAGACAAAAATGTTGCCCAACCACCATTTCCACTACACATGCCTAACCACCATCCACCTAAAATGGCTGCCAAACTCAACGTAAACATTAACAACAACATTTTAAAACCAACATAAAAATGACTTGTTCTCTCAGCTTATGAATATTTTTGTTTCCCCCTAACAAATGTATAAATTAAGCCACCCACCATCTTGTGCTCAGTAGTGCCCTGCTTCCTTAATACCCACACACATTTACAGTAGCAGGACAAAACTACCAGGTGCGACAACAGACACGGCCATCTGCTGAAAAAAGTAAGTCTAACTTTTTCTCAAAACACATGGAGATAAAAAAAGAACATATCTTAAATGCTAAAAATCTTTATACCTTTTTCATATATTCGCATATTTTGAAAAATGCATCCAACAGTACAAAACATGTATTGTACGAAAAGTAAGTCTATACTTTCAAAAAAATTCAAATGTTCATAAATGTAAATACTTAAAAAATTGCAAGTTTAATTTTCTTTTTAAATCATTAACAGATTTCAATCCTAATCAAACAACAATCAACATGCAGCTTGCTTACTTCAGTAAACATACTAGTCAGTAGTACGTTTTGTCATGTTGGAATGCCAAAATACTATTCTAGCTCCGTAAGATACTTGCTCCCAAAAAAGTGAGGGTTAGTGGGAGAAAGCAAAATAACTATGCTAACTCAAAAAGATGCTTGCCTCAGGGAAAGTGCTGGATAGCGGTAAAAGTAAAAAAAAGAATTCTAACTCCACAAGATGCTTTAATCAGGGAAGGTTCTGGTCACTGATGAGGGACAAATTTACTATTCTGACTCCACAGGGTGCTTACACCAGGGAAAGTGCTGGTTAGTGGTGGGTTGCAGAATCACTATTCTAACTTCAAAGGATGCTTGCCTCAGGGAAGGTGCTGGTTATTGATGGGTGAAAAATAACTAGTCTAACTCTGCAGGATGTTTGCCTCAGTGAAGCTGCTGGTCATAGTTTGGGGGCAAAAATACTATTCGAACTCTGCAGGGTGCTTACCTCAGGGAAGGTGCTGCTTAGTGTCTGCAGGGTGCTTGCCGCAGGAAAGTTCCTGGAAACTAGTGAGAGATAAAAAAGCTATTTTAAATCCGCAACATGGTTAGCTCAGGGAAGGTTCTGGTCACGAGTGGGTTCAAAATTATTTTTCTAACTCCGCAGGGTGCTTACCTTAGGGAAGGTGCTGGGTAATGATGGGCAAAATCTCTATTCTAACACCAAAGAATGTTTGCCTCAGGGAAGGTGCATGACAATAAATAGGGGCAAAATTACTATTCTATCTCCATAGAGTGCATACCTCGGGGAAGGTGCTGGTTAGTGGTGTTGTGCAAAATGAGTATGGTAACTCCACAGGATGCTTGCCACAGGAAAGGTGCTGGAAACTAGTGAGAGGCAAAAAAACTAAATCCACAACATGTTTGACTCAGGGAAGGTGCTGGTTACTGGTGGGGGGTCAAAAATACCATTCTAACTCCACAGAATGCTTGCCTCAAGGAAGGTGCTGGACACTAAATATGGTACAAATGACTGTTCTCACAGATTGCTTATATCGGGGAGGGTGCTGGTTGGTGGTGGTGAACGTACTTGCAATTCTAACTCCAAAGGGTGCTTATCTCAAACATTTGCTTGACTTAGAAAATGTGTTCATGGCTTTTTTTAATGAAAACATTCAAAAAAATAAAAACAGCTAAAACAGAACAAAATCAATACTGTAGTGCCAACCTTATCTCCAGCAGTAAATTGACAAAAAGAAAGCCTTCCACAAGAAAAATATTCCAAAATCCGAATCTTGCAACAAAACTTAACCAAACCATTTTTTGGATCAAAACAGAAAGGTGCTCACCTTTCTAATTTTAGAACTTCCCAAAATTAGCCAGAAAGAAGAACCAGTTTGATTAGAGCAAACACATGGTCAAGCCAGCAAAAGAACCTTACTAAGGTAAGAATTTCAACTAAAGTAAATGGAAATACTCTTTTTCTTATAAGAGGAATCAACTTCAAACCAAACTAAAAAGTTAACAACTCATAAAAACCAAAACAATGAATCTATCAAAGAAAATGTTCTTCAAAACCTCTATTGAAAACACGACTATTAACAATATTTTTACAGGTTAAAAACTCAAACGAGTATGCAATTACGAAAGCAATAATTAATATATTGTGACAGTTTGTGTTCTTAAATGTCAATAATCAAACATTTTTAACAGATAAACAAATCCCTGGTGAAAAGTTGAAACAAAAACATAAAGGTCAAAAAATCATTTTTTTTCTTTTTTTTTCAAACATTTCTAAAATGGCATCAGCAAGGCAAGCTACTTATATCAAATCCGAAAAATGGAAAACGACTGAAACATGCTCAGTGGTGCCCTGCTTCCTTAATACCCACACACATTTACAGTAGCAGGACAAAACTACCAGGTGCGACAACAGACACGGCCATCTGCTGAAAAAAGTAAGTCTAACTTTTAAACAAAACACATGGAGATAAAAAAAGAACATATCTTAAATGCTAAAAATCTTTATACCTTTTTCATATATTCGCATATTTTGAAAAATGCATCCAACAGTACAAAACATGTATTGTACGAAAAGTAAGTCTATACTTTCAAAAAAATTCAAATGTTCATAAATGTAAATACTTAAAAAATTGCAAGTTTAATTTTCTTTTTAAATCATTAACAGATTTCAATCCTAATCAAACAACAATCAACATGCAGCTTGCTTACTTCAGTAAACATACTAGTCAGTAGTACGTTTTGTCATGTTGGAATGCCAAAATACTATTCTAGCTCCGTAAGATACTTGCTCCAAAAAAAGTGAGGGTTAGTGGGAGAAAGCAAAATAACTATGCTAACTCAAAATGATGCTTGCCTCAGGGAAAGTGCTGGATAGCGGTAAAAGTAAAAAAAAGAATTCTAACTCCACAAGATGCTTTAATCAGGGAAGGTTCTGGTCACTGATGAGGGACAAATTTACTATTCTGACTCCACAGGGTGCTTACACCAGGGAAAGTGCTGGTTAGTGGTGGGTTGCAGAATCACTATTCTAACTTCAAAGGATGCTTGCCTCAGGGAAGGTGCTGGTTATTGATGGGTGAAAAATAACTAGTCTAACTCTGCAGGATGTTTGCCTCAGTGAAGCTGCTGGTCATAGTTTGGGGGCAAAAATACTATTCGAACTCTGCAGGGTGCTTACCTCAGGGAAGGTGCTGCTTAGTGTCTGCAGGGTGCTTGCCGCAGGAAAGTTCCTGGAAACTAGTGAGAGATAAAAAAGCTATTTTAAATCCGCAACATGGTTAGCTCAGGGAAGGTTCTGGTCATGAGTGGGTTCAAAATTATTTTTCTAACTCCGCAGGGTGCTTACCTTAGGGGAGGTGCTGGGTAATGATGGGCAAAATCTCTATTCTAACACCAAAGAATGTTTGCCTCAGGGAAGGTGCATGACAATAAATAGGGGCAAAATTACTATTCTATCTCCATAGAGTGCATACCTCGGGGAAGGTGCTGGTTAGTGGTGTTGTGCAAAATGAGTATGGTAACTCTACAGGATGCTTGCCACAGGAAAGGTGCTGGAAACTAGTGAGAGACAAAAAAACTAAATCCACAACATGTTTGACTCAGGGAAGGTGCTGGTTACTGGTGGGGGGTCAAAAATACCATTCTAACTCCACAGAATGCTTGCCTCAAGGAAGGTGCTGGACACTAAATATGGTACAAATGACTGTTCTCACAGATTGCTTATATCGGGGAGGGTGCTGGTTGGTGGTGGTGAACGTACTTGCAATTCTAACTCCAAAGGGTGCTTATCTCAAACATTTGCTTGACTTAGAAAATGTGTTCATGGCTTTTTTTAATGAAAACATTCAAAAAAATAAAAACAGCTAAAACAGAACAAAATCAATACTGTAGTGCCAACCTTATCTCCAGCAGTAAATTGACAAAAAGAAAGCCTTCCACAAGAAAAATATTCCAAAATCCGAATCTTGCAACAAAACTTAACCAAACCATTTTTTGGATCAAAACAGAAAGGTGCTCACCTTTCTAATTTTAGAACTTCCCAAAATTAGCCAGAAAGAAGAACCAGTTTGATTAGAGCAAACACATGGTCAAGCCAGCAAAAGAACCTTACTAAGGTAAGAATTTCAACTAAAGTAAATGGAAATACTCTTTTTCTTATAAGAGGAATCAACTTCAAACCAAACTAAAAAGTTAACAACTCATAAAAACCAAAACAATGAATCTATCAAAGAAAATGTTCTTCAAAACCTCTATTGAAAACACGACTATTAACAATATTTTTACAGGTTAAAAACTCAAACGAGTATGCAATTACGAAAGCAATAATTAATATATTGTGACAGTTTGTGTTCTTAAATGTCAATAATCAAACATTTTTAACAGATAAACAAATCCCTGGTGAAAAGTTGAAACAAAAACATAAAGGTCAAAAAATCATTTTTTTTCTTTTTTTTTCAAACATTTCTAAAATGGCATCAGCAAGGCAAGCTACTTATATCAAATCCGAAAAATGGAAAACGACTGAAACATGCTGGCTACCTTCATTCTAAGAAGAGGCTAACTGAACCTAGGAGTTATTGGAGGTGTATTCAATATTACTCATCCCATTGCACTTGCAAAGTGGTTACTATAGGGGACCCTGTTGAAAGGACAATAGAGCATAAGCACTCTGCAATGGAGATTGAGGTTAGAGAAAAAATAACTCAAATGAATGACCTGGCATCCACCTCCAACAAACCCTGTGGTGCGGTTTTGAGGAAGGTATCGCAACACATCCTAGGTATGGGGCAAGTTGTATGCCTACAATCCCAACTTTATGAAGCATTATAGAGAAAAAAAAACAGGCAAGTAACCCCCAACGTGTAACACCCCAAACATAGTCTAATATTAATATTCCTCCTGAACTAATTATCACCGCTACTAATGAAAATTGGAGACTAGTGATATTTCAATGATATATGGGATATTTAAATTCACACCCCATCCATTTACCCAAATATACACTATTGATGCCGACAGTAATAACACTGTAGTTCCCTTGGTGTAATGTTTACTCCCTGTTAAGTAATCCTCAACATACACTGAATTATTAACAGTTATAAAATTTAAAACACAAACCAAAAGTCCTAGAAAAGTGATAATTATCAATGATTAATGGCATAACTAATGTGTAAGCCAAAACCCGATTTCAAGTATGTTTTTTTCACCTTCCACATTCATGTTGGTGATTTTTTTTTAAAAACATCCTGATTTAGGATTACATATCAGACAGTACACTGCAATTTGAATTAAAAAAACTAACAGCATAATATTAATATTCCTCCTGAACTAATTATCACAGCTACTAATGAAAATTGGAGACTAGTGATATTTCAATGATGTATGGGATATTTAAATCCACACCCCATCCATTTACCCAAATATACACTATTGATGCCGACAGTAATAACACTGTAGTTCCCTTAGTGTACCGTTTACTCCCTGTTAAGTAATCCTCAACATACACTGAATTATTAACAGTTGTACAATTTAAAACACAAACCAAAAGTCCTAGAAAAGTGATAATTATGAATGATTAACGTCATAACTAAAGTGTAAGCCAAAACCCGATTTCAAGTATGTTTTTTTCACTTTCCACATGCATGTTGGTGATTTTTTTTAAAACCATCCTGAATTAGGATTACATATCAGACAGTAAACTGCAATTTGAATTTAAAAAACTAACAGCATTGTGCTTTGTTCCTCCTGAACTGTGGACGAATACTACACATCAATTGCTGAATTAGACTACTTTACTACAAATAAAGACAAATTGGGCATCCTATTAAATTACTTCAAAGACACTTGGATTGGCCATCTAAGCAGGTTGAGTCGCAGAAGGAATCCAAGGTTTCCTATTAAGTGATGAAATTATTACACGATCTTCTAAGAGGGAGGAGCAAAAACCAATAATTCCTTGGAGGAATGGCACAACTCCTTCAATCAATCAATTGGTAAAACACACTGAATCATTTTTGGGAAATTTTGAAGACGGAGCAAAGTTTCAAAGAGATGAGAATAGCGCAATCATTGACTGGTAGTCGGAACTCACAAATTCCCTAAAGAACAAAAAAAATGTACTATTTGGACAAATCCAACAGTTTATGTTGATGGTGCCATAAGACTACGTACACAATATTGCAAACATACTACATTTATAACTATCACTAACACTTATCCTATCTAAATTATATGTAATTAGATTTATTTTAACACCTTATTTTTTTTAACAGGATCCTACCTTCAGTTTTCTTCCTTCTTTGACTCTTGTTCTTCTGTGAAATTCAGCAAGAGTCAGCAGCTCCCCAAATATCCAAACTTTGTAACCATGATTCACAATCCAATTCAAACCATGTGCACAACTATAAAAAAGGTCACATATTGGCATACCCATTTTTATCTGCAACTCAAATGCTGAAAATTAATCTGTGTAAACTAAAATAAATCCATCCCAAAAATACACCCTGAAAAAAAAAAGATTGGCAAAAAAAGCAACATCATATCTATCTTTGCAATCCTCTTTCCATCTATTTTCTGTGCTAGGTGTGTGACAAATCAAAATCCAAACATTGGAATGCTTCAAAAACAAGCATATAGCATAAAAACATTAATAAAAATATTTATACTCCAAATATTCCAAAGGTTTTATTCCATGGTGATGCATGCCATCTGTGTGCTTCAAAATTCCATGTGCTCGAAGATCAATGAAAATGTTTTTTTTAAACATGACACACCCAACAATGTAAAAATAAATAGTTGGGGTCATTATTTATGATGACAGCAAGTCCGCCACCGGCTATCGGTGGTGGTCTCAACACCATTGGAAGGGCTTTAACCGCCTGCAACATTAGGAGGGCAGGCGGTTCTGTGGTGGTCAGGAACTCCAACCACCATGCATCTGATGGGCTCCTTGAGCCCGCTAGTTTTGGGGAGGCCTTCCCATCCCCAAAATGGTGCCACCACCGTATTGATTAGAATGTGCATCCTGCCAGCCTTTCCATGGGGGTTCAGCTGCCATGAAAAGGCTGGCAGGATGGACATATGGGGCCTGTAGCAGGCCCACCTATGCTCCTGCACCCAAGATTTGGGCACTGGGGGCACCCATGGTGCTCCCCTTCACGTCTCTGTACTATATGGCAGGCACTGCAGTGAAATGTTACAAGTGCCGTTTTTTACATTGACGCGGGAGCTGCAGCCAGCCAGTAGTGAAAAATATAGGCATTGTGACAGCTGTGGTGGCAGTAGCATCCTAATCCCTACTATGGGACCGCTGACAGCATCTGGGGCGGTACTATTCCCGGCAATGATGGCGGACGGACTCAAGTCCGTCCCCCATCATAATCACCCCCATAGTTTTTTTTTACACCTCAGTTAAAAAGAAATAATTATAATTATGTGCAAAGATTTTCCTTTTTTTCAAACGAGCAGTGCAAAAAAAATCCCTTTGACGTGCGCGTACAACTATTACCTGTATAGGAATAAATGTGTTGTTAAAAACATAAAAGCACACATCTAAATACTTAGCACTATCTAACTACCTCCCTCCTTTCTCCTTACAATAATGTATGCCAGACACAATTTTCATTAAATAAATAAAGTTTGTCTTACCTGACCGCAGCTCTTCCTTGCTTCTGATCTTTACCAAGATGCTCCACCAACTGTAGAAATAAATGCTCAACCGTGTACATCATAACCTTAAAAAGGAAAAAAAGGACAATTGCACCCATTGAATACAATTGGAAATTATTGGAAAAATGTGTTTGAAAAATGTAAATGTACAACTTTGTAAAATAGTTTTTTTTTTAAAGTAATATATAAATATACCTGTGTTAAAATGTATTTAAAACATTTCTAAGTCAGATCTTTATATTTTTTTTAAATAGAAATCTATTAATGATAAATGCTTTTGAGTGTCCCATGTATTTTTGTCTAATACAAAATTCTAAAAAACTGTATTTTAATTGCTATATATAATAATGTTTTAAGTAAAAAAGCTGCTGTGTACATACAACAGGATTTAGCTATGTTTTTCAGTTCATAACTTATCAACTAATTTTTGTTAAATTATATTGTTTTTGTCAAATTCTTTTTATTTGGTTTCAAAGAGAACACAAAGATATAGCATAGATTTAACATGCTCTTTGCAAACCCAGGGTTACAGATATCACTTAGGAGTTACAGCTTCTTCACAAGGTCTCGACTAGCCAGAATCGCTTCATTCCTGCCCCTTCCCCGAGTACTCAAAATCTCCGAAGGAAGAGAGACTGAGCTGGAAGAGCTCCTGTCTAATACAGGACAAGAAAAATCTGTATATTGCATAACTATGGCATGTTACATTTGATGTCAATTCACATTACATGTTCTTTACAATAAAAGTATGAAAACTGGAACCTGAGAAGAAATAAAGGGGAAACATTAAAACAATGGTGTCATGGTGTATACATTGGTCAGAAGAGGAGAGCGCTTAATCAGATATAAAGGCATCCCCCCGAGGACAGATTCCCATCATCCCCAATGGGAACACCACAATGTTATATGAGAAACAAATGGAGGGCTCTCAGCAGCACGTTGCATGCTCATAATGGAATTCCTTCCGATAAGTAACCCACCAAAGGGACCAAATATAGTTGAACGCTTGTCTTGTGTCTTCTGCTATGTCAGTCATGCGCGCCAGTGCCCTCCACAGCAGCGCTTGACATTGGGTTTGAGATGGTGCCTCTTGTTTCTTCCATGCCGTTGCTACTGCCATTTTTGCTGCACCCAGACGCAGCCACATGATCGATCTGTCCCCTTGCATCTGATATTTCAAGGTCAGGTCCCTCAACCCCAGCAGCGTGTGTTCAATAGAGTTTGGAATTGAGTACCCCAGTATGATTTTGATTTGAGACCATATGGGGCGGAAACCTCCCAACAGACCGCATCCCCACCAGCATCTGTCAGAAGAATTTTGGAAGATCTTGAGTATTTTCTGGGGGTAGAGATAACAGTCATACATGATTTTATATTGAGCTTCTCTAAGACACATCAATCTGTTGTATTTGGTAATGTCCCTACATAAGTTTTCCGACTGTTTCTCTGCTACTGGAGTATTCAGAAGTGTGTCCCAAGTTTTCTGTGTCTCGGGATCGATCTCATGGTCAGCGCCTGAATGAGGGCATATAAGAAGGAAATGCACCTCTTGGAAGTGGACACAGACTGGGCAAATTTCTTTATGGTGAGCAGGTTCCTAGTAGCGGCCTGCTGCCCTAGAAGCTGCTGAACCAAATGTTTAATCTGTAGGTAGTGGAATTCCTTCTTGGAAGACAATTTGAATTGTCTCATGCATACCCTAAAGGTGAGTAATTCCCCTTTGCTGAATAAGTCAGAAATCATAATGCAGCCCCCTACCTGCAAAGCATCAAAATGTCCCCCTTGCAAAACTAGGGGAAAGGCAGCGTTAAAATGAATGGGAGTGTAGGGTGATGGAAAAGTTGTCTGCTGCAGTCGCTTGGTTAGGTCGCCCCAGACCCGTACCAGAGTAGCTGTGGGCGTGCTAAGGTAGACATTGGCCGGTCTATCTTGTTTTGGCTCCCAAAGTAGGTCCCAGATTGTCCTGCCAGTCACCCGCCTATCTGTGTGTAGCCAATGTTTTTCAGAGGGTCGCTGCGACCACTCCGTCAGTACTTGCAGCAGGGCTGCTCTATATTAGCCAGGCCCCCGTCTTTGTGCGGTCTGGTGAGAATGCGGTGTGACAGGTGCGCCCTACGCCCCTGCAAGATAAATGTAGTGATCATCTGTTTTATCTCCCTAAAAAGACCTTGGTCCACTGGTATAGGCAACCCCTGGAAAAGATAGAGCAGCCTGGGGAGGGCATTCATCTTTATGGCGTTACTCCTGCCTATCGAGGATAAATATGTGGTACTTCATTTGCCATAGTCTTCTTTTAGCTGTCTCAGTCGGGGGGGAAATTGGCCCTGTATAGGTCCGCGATCCTGGGAGTGAGCTTAATGCCAAGGTAAGGGATTTCCTTATTTGTGCATCGAAAGGTGACACTCCCTCCACCCTCCCCATTCCTCCTGTGATAGAGTCACATTAAGTAAGAAGGACTTAGATAGGTTGACCTTGATTCCCGCTACAGTTTCAAACAGTACGGGCCACGCCCCTTTTTACACCTCCTTGCAACACAGCTCTGTGGCACTTACTGGAGGTACCTACTGGGCTAGTTGGACTCCAGGGACCTTCAGGATTCAAGGGGACTTTATCCCCCAACTTAAAACACACCACAGGGTGTGTTTGCACAGTGGTGAAGGGAGGGGCGGGGCCTGAGGTGACATGTGTGGAAACACACCCTGTGGTGCATTTCAAGTTGGAGAATTAATTCCCCTTCAATCCTCAGGGTCCCTGGGGGCCAACTAGCCCACCAGGTACCTCCAGTAAGCACCACAGGCCTGCGTTGCAGAGAGGTGGTCCAGGCCACGTCCCTTTTTACAACTCTCTGCAATGCAGCTCTGTGGCGCTTACTGGAGGTACCTAGTGGGCTAGTTGGACGCCAGCAACCTTCAGGTTTTAAGGGGACTTAATTCCCCAACTTAAAACGTTCCACGGGGCGCGTTTGCACAGTGGTGAAGGGAGGGGGCAGGGCCTGAGGTGACATGTGTGTAAACATGCCTTGTCGTGCATTTTAAGTTGGGGAATTAATTCCTCTTCAATCCTGAGGATCCCTGGGAGCAAACTAGCCCACCAGGTACCTCCAGTAAGAGCCACTGCGCTGCGTTGCAGAGAGGAGGTCCAGGCCACACCCCTTTTTACACCTCTCAACTCAGCTCTGTGGCGCTTACTGAAGTACTGGAGGTACCTGGTGGCTAGTTGGACCTCAGTGGATATAATAAGATATAAGTATATATATATATACACTGAAAAAACTATAGTTAGCTGGACATATCCCTCGTACAAAACCCTAGAAACTCCCCTGTTATAGTTAGTTCAGCTAACTATACCTCGCGCCCCCGCAATACACTGCTGATGACGTCACATGTTACATCACTCATGACATGGTCAGTGACATCACTGATGACATCACTGATGACATCTCAAATGACATCACTGATGACATCACTGATGACATCATCCATTGAGTATGTGTTTCTGAACAGTTGTATTATGTTTAATATATATGGGGAAAGGCCTGTTGAAAAATAAGTGGGTGTACAAGTGTGTGAATAGATGATTTTCTAGGTGCGTAACTGAGTCTATAAGTGAGTCAATAAATGTATCTTACTGCAGACTAGTGACTAAACTGTGAATGTCTGTATGTGTCTGCATGTTGGTGTATAAGTGGCTGCATGGTTTTGTGAATAGCTATAGGAGTGTCTAAATGGGTTATTTATTGGTTGTCTGAGTATCTGTATGGGTGCCTGAGTGTTTGTGTGGGTAGGGTGTGTGTGACTCTGTGACTTGATGTGTGAGTAGGTGATTCAGTGGGTGCATGTTTTTAAGAGTGCATCTGTGATGGACTGTATGGTTGGGTGAGTGTATGTATGGGTGTCTTAGTGATTGAATGTATATCTCAGTTGTACATGTGTCAGTAACTACATATGTGAAACGCAGTGTATATGTGTGTACGAGTATATAATTATCTATATGTGAGAGTGTGTGATTTTGGGAGTGGCTGTATGCGCCATAGTGCAAGGATATCTGTGTCATGTGCTGTTTGTTTTTCTGCAGGAAGACACAAAATTTGTTAGTATTTTTATGAGTAAGTGAACTTGAGTGTTTTAAATGTATAGGTGAGTAAATTTTACTGTGATTAATTATTTGCATGACTGACTAGATGTATCAGTACCTCAATGGATGATTGGCGGTGTGTGAGTGTCTATATAGCTGTATAAATGCACAGAGTGACTGTAAGTATGAGTGACTGTACAGGTGAGTGAGTGGAGATGTATGTAGACCTAAAAGTCAATGAGTGGGTGAGTAGTTATTGGTATTGGAGTATCTATGGTTGTCAAAATGGCCGTCTGAAATTTTGAGTCGGTGTATCAAAGGTTATATTAGGGTGTGAGAAGATGCACTAATTTATCACATGGATGACGTCATCAGTGATGTCATCAGTGATGTCATTTGAGATGTCATCAGTGATGTCATCAGTGTTGTCACTGACCATGTCATGAGTGATGTAATATGTGACGTCATCAGCAGTGCATTGCGGGGGCGCGAGTTATAGTTAGCTGAACTAACTATAACAGGGGAATTTCTAGGGTTTTGTACGAGGGAAATGTCCAGCTAACTATAACACCCTTGAAACCTATGTTTTTTTCAGTGAATTTCTAAGGTTTTTGAAATGCCAATTCCTAACTATAACGCCCCTGAAACCTTTGGTTTTTTCAGTGAATTTCAAAGG
Organism: Triturus cristatus; assembly: GCF_964204655.1. Classification (NCBI taxonomy): domain Eukaryota; kingdom Metazoa; phylum Chordata; class Amphibia; order Caudata; family Salamandridae; genus Triturus; species Triturus cristatus. Next base: position 109,941,471 of record NC_140587.1, read on the forward strand.
TTTTTTAAATGCCAATTCCTAACTATAACGTGCATGAAACCTATGGTTTTTTCAGTGAATTTCAAAGGTTTTTTAAATGCTAATTCCTATGTATAACTTATCTCTGAAGATATCATGAAAAGCATTCTTTTTTAAAAGTAGGGTGCACATTCGTTTTGTGGAAAAGCATCTTTGTGAATGTTTAAGAAAAATCTGTTTCAACGTGGAGTACATATCATAGGATAAAATTTGCTCAGCTCAACCACATCTGCTACTTGCATTTAGAAGGCACTGTTTGAACTTAAAACAATCGTCAAATTTTAACCTGCACGTGTCATTAAATGTTCAAGAAAATGTTACAAAAAAAGTCGTAAAGTTAAAAAAAATTGATGAACTTTTAACCTGCACGTGTTGTAGAATGTTCTAGAAAGTGTGTTGATAGAATACGTTGCACTTCTGACTTCTATGTGTTGTTGAATATTAAAAAAAACGGTTCATATGGAAAATTAAAAAGAAACCAATAGAGACGTTTTGAAACCTAAAAGAATCAGGGAACTATTCTCATTTATTCTTTACATGTATTTATGTGTGCAGCAACAAAATTATAGACACTACAGAACCAGGAAGAGGAAGAAGCAGGGAGTGGGGGGATGAGGGGAGATGGGCAGAATAGCAAACATACATGATTAAGTACAGCACAAGTATAGACAAACAATGGCCAAAATGAAACACACCAACAAGGAGCACAAGTCACACAACCCGCCAACATCACACCACTGAACGAGCATAGAAGTGAAACCCACGCTGCATTCATACAGGATGTGTACAAAGGCCAGTCGTTGGTGTTGTGGGATGTCTGCGACCGTGGTCATCATGGATGAGGTGCCCAGCATGTGGCACATGGTCGAGTTCACTGTGTGTTATGTTGCCAAACGGCTGCTCCTCCCTCCCACGAGCCCCCACATTTTTGTACGGTGAGCTGTTGTATCTCGTGCACTCGTACAGCACGCCATTGTAATGCCTATTTGCCCATGTCCTGCACGCCATTGTAATGCCTATTTGCCCATGTCCTGCTACATTCCAACAACAACATCACAGTGCCGTTTGAAGGTGGTACATGCCACTTTACAACATCGACTGCTGCGGCTCTTGTAACAGGCCACACCAGAACACAGAGACACACTTACCGTACTTCCTGTACATGGACATGTCCGAGACACCCCGTTCCCCTTGCCGGATAGGCACACACCTCCACTGACCTGTGAACCCCAGACCAGCACACGCCAGTTGAGCATGCAGGAGGATGCGTACGTAGCTACACATCCAGGCTCACTGCCAACGCTGAGGTGACAGCACACTGTGATGTTGCAGGGCTCGTGCTTATCATGCTAAGACAATGACCACAGGGACACACTTACTAAGATATGGGTTTGGGGGGCATTGGCGGTCCTAGAGTTGTTGAGATGAGTCTTCTGGCCCTCATGGGTATCCCTGTATCATGCTCATTGACTCTATGGCACCTGTGGGTGTTCTGGTGTGGCTCTTGGCTGTGTTCCATTTCATGGTGCAGGTAGTTGTCCTGCTTAACACCAGCAGAAAGCAGGTGTAATATCCCTGGTGCTAACGTGTCTTATCGCCAGAATTTGTTTCGCATTGCAATTAGTGTGAAAGTTGTGATGTGATTTTTTTCGTATGCAGAACAATATACGAACTGAGCAGTGTATCTCGTCAAGATCCAGCACCTGATGCACTATTCCCAATCAATATAAATACAATGAGATTTCTTAATAGATTTCGTGTGTACACTGTAAGTGCAGCCAATACCTCGGTGCAATACAATACAGGATTTTAGTATTTAGAATAAATCGCAAAGGTGCACCTCATGTCTTTTTGCACAGGAACGGCTACTCTCCATTTCATTATCAGCACTTTAATGGAAGTAAAGTTGAGATAAATCTAACAAACTATTCAGAAGTCGGTGCAAACTGCAGATCTCACTAGTATTCCAGCGATAAGTGCCCCAAAATTTAACACCATGGTGGACTCCATCAAATAACAGTAATAAGAACAAGAAAGAGTCAAACAGCAGTTAAGAGAACAACCAAAACCATTATTAATTTTTTTTCAAACTTTATTTTTTATATTAATAAATATATAAACAATAAACTATTTTCAAATTTTACATTTTTATTAACATAAATATAAACCATAAACTAATTAACAAAATATAACAACAATAATACAAAACAACAAAGCAGAACACTCCTGTGGGAACCACAGATGTCTACGACAGACCTGGAAAATCAAAAAGATTGTTAAAAAAAACAACATGGTATTCGTAACAAAATACCACAAGAAACAAATCACAGATATATAAAATGTATACAGCTAACAAAATTTTATAAGTTTAACTTACAAAAACTGTGAATGTTGCCGCTTTAAAATATTTACCGAATCTGAGGAATTTTTTTTTGCAGAAGGCACCACGCCCACAACGTTTGTCATCGTTGGTGAAGAAATTTTTAATTTTTTCCAAAGGGCACACAAAGACCAATGCCACCTTCTTCATTCGCAAGATTTGCCAAAGAGTTCTGTTACGAGGGGATCCTAACAAAAAATACTCGTGCGGCACAGCAAGTATGATGAAACACCTAAGGACCCTTCATCCAAACAATCTTGCACAAGAAGAGTGCAAACAGATGAGAAACACTCCTGTTCTGTATCTGTAAAAAAGAATCACAAATAAATGTATATTAATAACTTTCAAATTTATACTATTCCATTACTGTACAAACACATTTTATATAAAAACTGACTAAGAAACTATAGCCCTGAACCACAAGTGTGACGATCGTTAAAACGCTACATGCATAGTGCATACTACTTTGAAGCAGTTCATGCCCTAAAGCCTACCTCACTAAAAGACTACATGCTAACTGACTAAATGATTACAGGACTATAAGGAGACACACTGGGTGAGTGACAGGGTGTTTGCTAGAAGAGTATGAATACTAACTAGATAATTGAAGGTGTGAAAGACAACTATGTAGGTGATTAGAGGCCTGCATCAATACTGCATCGGCATTTAAAGCAGTCCATGTGTTAAGGCCTGGCTCACTGCATGACTACTTGGGTACTGACTGAATGATTAGAGTACAGCAAGGAGAGTGCCTAGGTGAATTTATAAGTGCTAGGATTTTCCCACAGGGAATGGATTAGTACTTGGTACTGAATGAGTCACTAGAGGAGTGCAAAGGCAGTCACAAGTGCTGAACTGTATGGATACTAACTAGGAAATTGAAAGTGTGAAAGACAAGTGTCTAGGTGGTTAGAAGACTGTATGCATAGTGCATAGGGGTTGGAAGCAGTCCATGTGCTAAGGCCTGGCTCAGTGTATGAATACTTAGGTACTGACTGAATGATTAGAGTACTGCAAAGATAGTATCTTGGTGAAATTATAAGTGTTTGGGTTTTAGCACAGTGAATGGATTAGTACATGGTGCTGAATGGGTCACTAGAGGACTGCAAAGGGAGTGGCAGGGTATTTCCTAGAAGTGTATGGATACTGACTAGGGAATTGACGGTGAGAAAGACAATTGTGTATGTGGTTAGAGGACTGCATGCATAGTGGATAAGGGTTTGAAGCAGTCCATATACTAAGGCCTGGGTCACTGGATGAGTACTTGGGTACTGACTGAATGATTAGAGTACTGCAAAGAGAGTGCCTGGGTGAATTTATAAGTGTTTGGGTTTTGGCGCAGTGAATGGATTAGTACATGATGCTGAATGGGTCACTAGAGGAGTGCAAATGGAGTGACAGTGTGTTTGCTGGAAGTGAACGGATACTGACTGGGGAATTGAAGGTGTGAAAGTCAAGTGTGTAGGTGCTTAGAGGACTGCATGCATAGTTGATAGGGGTTTGAAGAAGTCCATATGCTAAGACCTGGCTCTGTGCATCAATACTTAGGCAGTGACTGAATCATTAGAGTACTAGAAAGAGAGTGTCTTGGTGAATTTATAAGTGTTTGGGTTTTGGCACAGTGAATGGATTAGAACATGCTGTTGAATGGGTCTCTAGAGGACTGCAAAGGAAGTGACAGGATATTTCCTGGAAGTGTATGGATACTGACTAGGGAATTGAAGGTGTAAAAGACAAGTGTATAGTATGTTAGAACACTACATGCATACTGCATAGACATTTGAAGCAGTCTATTTGGTACTTAGAAACTGACTAAATAATCAGACTACTTCTAGGACAGTGCTTAGATAAAACTTTTAAATGTTCAGTTCTGCCACAGTGAACAGAATAGTACATGGTACTGCACCTTAGTGTCAAACCCTGACTCATTTTATCAATGCATAAGGAACGACTAGCTTCTAATGCTACTAAAACTTGACAACATGAGAGGTTTTAAATTAGTTATCTGTCAGCAAATACACAATGTTACCAAATGCCTCTCTCACAGTGGTTCTCAAATGCACACAGACTCACAGTGTGATTCTAGACAAGCGCCACTATCCCTAGGAGTTTACCAAAACTCATTCACTACAGTGGAAGTGGAAAGCGAACTGCACACAATCTTCATATTTCAGGAATGCACTTTTATGTCAAAGCCTGACTCATATAATCAAAGCATAAGCAAAGACTGGCTTCTAATGCTACTAAAAGTTCACAACATGACCGGTTTTAAAACAGGTATATGTCAGCATATACACGATGTTACCAAATGCTTCTCTCACAATCCTTACCCAAAGGCACACAGACTCACAGTGTGATTTTAGACAGGCAACAATATCCTAGGAGTTTACCAAAACTCATTCACTACTCTGGAAGAGTTAATGGTACTGCAAACAATCTACATATTTAAGTACACCACATCAGTGTCAAAGCATGACTCATTTAATCAACGCATAAGCAAAGACTGGATTCTAATCCTACTAAAACTTCACAACATGACACGTTTTAAAATAGTTATTTATCAGCAAATACATGATGTTACCAAATGCTTCTCTCACAATGAACCCAAATACACACTAACTCACAGTGTGATTCTAGACAAGCACCACTATCCCTATGAGATTACCAAAACTCATTCACTACAGTGCAAGTGGCAAGGGGACTGCACACAATCTACATATTTAAGTACAGCACATCAGTGTCAAGGCATGGCTCATTTAATCAACATATAAGCAAAGCCTGGATTCTAATGCTACTAAAACTACACAACATGACAGATTTTAAAACAGTTATCTGTCAGCAAATACATGATGTTACCAAATGATTCTCTCACACTGATCCCAAATACACACTAACTCACAGTGTGATTCTAGACAAGCACCACTATCCCTATGAGTTCACCAAAACTCATTCACTACAGTGCAAGTGGTAAGGAAACTGCACACAATCTACATATTTCAGGACTGCACTTTTGTGTCAAAGCCTGACTCATTTAACCGTGTCCGTGCTTGTGACAGAGCGGTTCTGTCATGCGCGACGGCCGTGCTGTGCACATGACGGAACCGCTCCGTCACGGCCCTGCCCGCGTACGGATCCTTCAGCGTGGCGCTGAAATCCGCGCCGCGCTGAAGGGGTTAATTAAAGCATACACAAAGACTGGCTTCTAATGCTACTAAAACTTGACAACATGACCGGTTTTAAAACAGTTATCTGTCAGCAAATACACGATATTACCAAACGCTTCTCTCACAATCCTTACCCAAATGCACACAGACTCACAGTGTGATTTTAGACAATCAACACTATCCTAGGAGTTTACCAAAACTCATTCACTAGTCTAGAAGAGTTAATGGTACTGAACACAATCTACATATTTGAGTATAGCACATCAGTGTCAAAGCATGACTCATTTAATCAACGCATAAGCAAAGACTGGATTCTAATGCTACTAAAACTTCACAACATGACAGGTTTTAAAAAAGTTATCTGTAAGCAAATACATTATATCACCAAATGCTTCTCTCACACTGATCCCAAATACACACTAACTCACACTGTGATTTTAGACATGCACCACTATCCCTAGGAGTTTACCAAAACTCATTCACTACAGTGCAACTGGTAAGGGAACTGCACACAATCCACATATTTCAGGACTGCACTTTTCTGTCAAAGCCTTACTCATTTAATCAAATCATAAGCCATAACTGTCTTCTAATGCTACTAAAACTTCACAACATGACAAGTTAAAACAGTTATCTGTCAGCAAATACACAATGTCACCAAATGCTTCTCTCACAGTGCTTCCCAAATGCACACAGACTCACTGTGTGATTCTAGACAAACAACATTATCGCTTGCCCAATATCAAAACACATTTCTTCATCTAGAAGTAGTACTACATTTTAGTATAGAAACATAACATAACTCATTTCACAAATGCATAAACAATGACTGGTTTCTAATTCTACCAAAATATAAAAACTGCACAGTTATCTGTTTACAAACACATGAAAAACACAAATGCTTATCACAAAATGGTTTCTACATGCACACACATTGTTGAGAAAAAAAGTACTCCCTACACTAGCAGGAAAAATACATTAGTCTGATTAAAATCAAAATAGTCTACATACATCCCCTCACAATTAAATCACTCATCTTTCAAGTTCTTTTGTAGATTAAGAAGTATATAAATCACTCACCATATTTTCTTTTACAGAATCTCTGCACTGTGCACCTCTCAGCAAAAGCAAAGAATGAAAAAGTTTCCCTTTCATTTTCCACACATATACATGTAAACATCAAATCACAATCCTTCGCACATAAACTCAAAAGCAAACACACATTTCTATTGGTTGAACATTAAAACCCTTTCCAACTGAAATACATTTCAACCCTTCCCCCAATCTGCCTTCTGCCTGTTACCATAGAAACAGGTCATGGAACACTGCACTGAGCTCACAGGTCACAAGTTCAGCACACAATGTTCCTACACAACACAGGAAGTGTGCTTGACTTTTCAACATATCAGCTTATCATATATTATGTTCCTTACAATCTGTTTTTGTTAACCAATAACAATCATACCTTTAAAAAACAGAAATATACACCCTACCTTTCAGTGTAGAAAGTTTTCATACAACCAATGATTTCTTGTCGTTTTTCAAAAAACGTTGCCGTGGATCCGCGCACCCACCGCGAGAGGATCCGTGCATCCAACGCGATAGGATGCGCGCACCATGTGCGCATTTCACCTTTTTTTTAAAAAAAAAAGGGGGGCCCCAGGGGGTCCTTCTGGGACCCCCTAAGCACCTCTAGAGGGTCAGAGTATTTCCACTCTGCCCCTTTATATGTTTTACACACTTATTCCCCTTGCATCTTCAGCCTCGCTTCTACTGAGGCAGAAAATGGCTGCCGACAGTTCCTGATTTCGAATGTAGAAAGACACTCGACAGCCAATTAGCATTCAGCGCATGATCGGGAAGGTGCGCGCTCGGTTCGGGGAGGGTGCGCATACGGTGCGGGTACGGTCCGCGGATCCTCTGCGGCCATAGATATCATTAACTTTGTTACCCTAATTTTCTCAGGAACTACTGAACAGATTCACACATATATGCAAAAGGCACGAGTCCGAACTGAGGACTACTTCTTTGCCAAATTTGGTGTCATTCCGTTCAGCGGTTTGGGCTGTAGCTGCGACAACAGATCCTATGGGAAATTGCATTGGGAAAATGCGTTTTGGGACCCCCCTCTTTTCTCGGCCCCCGCTTCACAGATCACCGCAAAACTTTCAGGGTAGGAGCGGAGCGGAGCTGGCCAAAAGTTAGGAAACTTTCACGAGGATTCGTCAACCGGCGCCAACATTATTTCAAATAGAATGTTGCGGATTTCCTATGGAAAATAGGTCCTAACTATAACTATCTACTGGCGATCGCCAGTAGATAATATATATATATATATTCACTGAAAAAACCATAGGTTTCACACATGTTATAGTTAGCGGAAATTTTACTGATAAAAAACCAATGAAATTCCCCCGTTATAGTTAGTGCAGGAAACTATAACTCACGCGACCGCAATCCTCTGCTGATGCTAATACTGTATTTAGACACTTATTTGCCCATGTCTTCTTCCATAAATTTTTAGCTATACATATATTACAAATATTTTTTTTTCATAAAGACACATATGTCATCAGCAGAAGATTGCGGTCGCGTGAGTTATAGTTTCCTGCACTAACTATAACGGGGGAATTTCATTGGTTTTTTATCAGTAAAATTTCCGCTAACTATAACATGTGTGAAACCTATGGTTTTTTCAGTGAATTTGCAAGGTTTTTTAAATGCTAATTCCTAACTATAACGTGTGTCAAACCTATGTTTTTTTCAGTGAATTTGTACGGTTTTTTAAATGCTAAGTTACTTTACGCCATTCGTGGCGTGCGCGCCCACTTAACGCAGTTCGTTCCGTGCGCGCACGGTGCGCGCACAGTGAGCACGCGGTGCGCTTCGCGCACCGCGCGCCCACTTTACGCAGTTAGTGCCGTGCACGCACGTTACGCTAGATGGGCCATGTACGCACGATGCGCTTCGCGCACCGTGCGCACATGGAGGACATATTATGCGCTTCCTTGTGATAGGTAATCTGTTGAAATTTTTTGGGGAAATGCTGTGCTCTTATATGCCATGCACAAATGGTGGCCTTCGCCCACAATTTGCACACGGGGTGGAGAGAGTGGGTTTTTTTTTTGTTTATAATTTTTTACCGTACGCGTACGGTAAGCGTACGGTAAGCGTAATCGGCGAAATTTTCGAAAAATAAAAAATTACAGTTTTTTGCCTTGGGGGATCTTTGAAGACTCAACTAACATGGTTATGTGCATGGGCGCTGTCTAAACAGCCCCCTTATATGTTTTTGGCATTTGTTTATCAGCTCCCCCCTCAGAGTGCGAGAGAGAAAATGGCGGCCGCCACTTCCTGGTTTCGACTGATTCGAATGTTTACTAAGATCTAAGGGCCAATCAGAATCGCGCTCGCGCACGCCACCGTACGCGTACGGTAAGCGTACCGTAAGCGCACCGTAAGCTGGCTCAGATATATATATTGATTTAAAGGCTATTTTCTCAGAATCTACTGAACAGATTTACACCAAACCTACAAAAGGCACTTCCTTGACCTGAGGACTACCTCTCTGCCAAATTTCAAGTAATTCTGTTCAGCCGTTCGGGCTGTAGCTGTGTCTAAAGGTCCTATGGAAAAATGCATGGGAAAAACGCGTTTTGGGACCCCCCTTTTATCTCAGCCCCCGCTTGACGAATCCCCCCGAGACTTTCAGGGTAGGAGCGGAGCGTAGCGCCCCACCTATTTTGAAAAATTCGCGAGGATTCGTCGACCGGCGCCAAAGTTATTCAAAATAGAATGTTGCGGATTTCCTATGGAAACGTGGTCCTAACTATAACTACCTACTGGCGACCGCCAGTAGGTAATATATATATATATATATATATATATATATATATATATATATATATATGCACTATGCCATGATTACCTACACTATGTTAAGAAGCATTGTGTGAAAAGCCTTAACATTACGAGAAAAATAACGTGAGTCTGTTTTCAGTGGTTATTTTTAAAGAGGTCATGTGACTCTGTGATGTGTATTTAAATGAAAGTGTTTCGTAATGTTGATTTGTGTGAGCAAGGCAGTTGTGCCGAAACGCGTTGCTATAAAAGAATAAACCCTAGCCGGATGGCTAAGTACATCTCCTGTGTCGGTGTCCGATTTTAAGAAGATCGGGTTTTGGTTTTGATATATATATATATATATATATATATATATATATATATATATATATATGTATATATATATTTTATTTTTTCCCTGAAAAAAACATAGGTTTCAGGCACGTTATAGTTAGAAATTAGCATTTAAAAAACCTTAGCAATTCACTGAAAGGGGACTGGGCCTGAGGTGACGTGCAAACACGCCCTGTGGCACGTTTTAAGTTGGGGAAATAATTCCCCTTCAATCCTGAGAGCCCTAGGGGGCCAACTAGCCCACCAGGTGCTTCCAGTAAGCGCCACTGTGCTGTGTTTCAGAGAGGTGACCTAGGCCGTGCCCCTTTTTACACCTCTCTGCAACACAGCTCTGTGGTGCTTACTGGAGGTACCTAGTGGGCTAGTTTGGTAGTTGGACCCAAGGGACACTCCGGATTCAAGGGGACTTTATCTCCCAACTTAAAACTGCCCTCATGGTGCGTTTACACAGTGGTGAATGGAGGGGATGAGGCTTGAGGTGACGTGTGAAAACACACCCTGTGGTGCGTTTTAAGTTGGAGAAATAATTTCCCTTCCATCCTGAGGGCCCCTGGGGGCTAACTAGCCCACCAGGTGCTTCCAGTAAGCGCCACTGCGCTGTGTTTCAGAGAGGTGGCCCAGGCCGTTCCCTTTTTACACCTCTCTGCAACACAGCTCTCTGGCACTAACTGGAGATACCTGGTGGGCTAATTGACCCAAGGGACACTAAGGATTCAAGGGGACTATATCCCCCAAATTAAAACGGCCTCAGGGCGTGTTTGCGCATGTCAGCTCAGTCCCCCCATCACCGGTGTGCAAACGCACCTTGTGGCGCATTTTAAGAGGTAGTTTTAATCCCTCTGCCCTATTATTCTAGTTACAGGGGTGCCCCAATGCAGAGTGTTCCCTAGTGTATGTAGGTGTTTTAACTGTATTCTAAGTGTCTTTTAGCATAGCACTGGCTCTAAGAATGGTTAGTCAGAGTCAGTTACCAATAGTACCCATCTGAAAAAATTGTCAAAACTGCACTTAAACCCAAACACTTATAAATTCACCCAATCCTTGCAGTAATCTAATCATTCAGTCAGTACCCAAGTACTTATGTAGTGAGCCAGGCCTTAGCACATGGACTGCTTCAAACGCCTATCCACTATGCATGCAGTCCTCTAACCAACTACACACTTGTCTTTCACACCTTCAATTCTCCAGTCAGTATCCATACACTTCCAGCAAACACCCTGTGACTCCCCTTGCACTCCTCTTGTGACCCATTCAGCACCATGTACTAATCCATTAACTGTGCCAAAAGCCAAACACTTTGAAATTCACCCAGGCACTCTCCTTGAAGTACTCTAATCATTCAATCAGTAATCAAGTAGTCATGCAGTGAGCCAGGCCTTAGCAAATGGACTGCTTCAAACCCCTATCCACGATGCATGCAGTCCTCTAAACACCGAAACACTTGTCTTTCACACCTTCAATTCACCAGTCAATATCTATACATTCCAGCAAAACACCCTCTCACTCCCCTTGCACTCCTCTTGTGACCCATTCAGCACCATGTACTAATCCTTTCACTGCGCCAAAACCCAACCACTTATAAATTCACCCAGGCACTCTCCTTGCAGTACTCTAATCATTCAGTCTGTACCCAAGTTCTCATGCACTGAGACAGGCCTTAGCACATGGACTGCTTCAAACACCTATCCACTATGTATGCAGTCCTCTAACCACCTACACACTTGTCTTTCATACTTTTAATTCCCCAGTAAGTATCCGTACACTTCCAGCAAACACCATGTAACTCATCTTGCACTCCTCTAGTGACCCATCCAGCATCATGTACTAATCCATTCGCTGCGCCAAAACCCAACCACTTATAAATTCACCCAGGCACTCTCCTTGCAATACTCTAATCATTCAGTCAGTGCCCAAGTATTCATGCAGTGAGCCAGGCCTTAGCACATAGACTGCTTCAAACCCCTATCCACTATGCATGCAGTCCTCTAACCACCTACACACTTGTCTTTCATACCTTCAATTCCCCAGTCAGTATCCATACACTTCCAGCAAACGCCCTGTCACTCCCCTTGCACTCCTCTAGTGACCCATTCAGCACCATGTACTAATCTATTTACTGCGCCAAAACCCAACCACTTATAAATTCACCCAGGCACTCTCCTTGCAGTACTCTAATCATTCAGTCAGTACACAAGTACTCAAGCAGTGACACAGGCTTTAGCACATGGACTGCTTCAAATCCATATCCACTATGCATGCAGTCTTCTAACCACCTACATACTTGTCTTTCACACCTTCAATTCTCCAGTCAGTATCCATACACTTCCAGCAAACACCCTGTCACTCCCCTTGTACTCCTCTAGTGACCCATTCAGCATCATGTACTAATCCATTCACTGCGCCAAAACCCAACCACTTATAAATTCACCCAGGCATTCTCCTTGCAGTACTCTAATCATTCAGTCTGTACCCAAGTTTTCATGCACTGAGACAGGCCTTAGCACATGGACTGCTTCAAACCCCTATCCACCATGCATGCAGTCCTCTAACCACCTACACACTTGTCTTTCATACCTTCAATTCCCCAGTCAATATCCATACACTTCCAGCAAACACCCTGTTACTCCCCTTGCACTCCTCTAGTGACCCATTCAGCACCATGTACTAATCCATTTACTGCGCCAAAACCCAACCACTTATAAATTCACCCAGGCACTCTACTTGCAGTACTCTAATCATTCAGTCAGTACCCAAGTATTCATGCAGTGAGCCAGGCCTTAGCACATGGACTGCTTCAAACTCATATCCACTATGCATGCAGTCCTCTAACCACCTACACACTTGCCTTTCATACCTTCAATTCCCCAGTCAGTATCCATACACTTCCAGCAAACGCCCTGTCACTCCCCTTGCACTCCTCTAGTGACCCATTCAGCACCTTGTACTAATCCATTTGCTGCGCCAAAACCCAACCACTTATAAATTCACCCAGGCACTCTCCTTGCAGTACTCTAATCATTCAGTCAGTACCCAAGTACTCATGCAGTGGCCTAGGCCTTAGCACATGGACTGCTTCAAATCCCTATCCACTATGCATGCAGTCTTCTAACCACCTACATACTTGTCTTTCACACCTTCAATTCTCCAGTCAGTATCCATACACTTTCAGCAAACACCCTGCCACTCCCCTTGCACTCCTCTAGTGACCCATTCAGCACCATGTACTAATCCATTCACTGCGCCAAAACCCAAACACTTACAAATTCACCCAGGCACTCTGCTTGCAGTACTCTAATCATTCAGTCAGTACCCAAGTACTCACCCAGTGACCCTGACAAAAAAACAAAATTTCAGTTTCAATATTTTAAAAATAATTTTTATTTCCATTTATATTAAAAATATATAATGTAATTTAAAATATAAAATATGTAAAAATAAACAGCTAAAAAACTGTCGAAAATCAGTATGAAAATGTATATAACTATTATTAAATTGAAAAATTATCATTTAAAAAACCTTTGAAATTCACCAAAAAAACATAGGTTTCAAACATGTTATAGTTAGGAATTAGCATTTAAAAAGCCTTAGAAACTCACTGAAAAAAACAAAGGTTTCAGGGCTATTATAGTTAGCTGGACATTTCACTCGTACAAAACCATTGAAATTCCTCCGTTATAGTTAGTTCTGCTAACTATAACTCGCGCGCCCGCAATCCACTGCTGATGATGTCACATATTACATCATTCATTCAGCCAGAGTGTTTAAACGACTTTATTAACATACAGATGTATAGCTAGTAAAGGTGATGTAGTGCCACTGGGCCCATTTATAAACCGTGCTATGGGATGGTTTATGTTTTACCCGCCTTGCATGTTTGAATACTTTTGGATGATAAGCGTTGCGGAAGACAACTTTAAAAATTAAACCCGAGCATGGGTATAGTGGCGCTATTAGGAATGGTGACGGTTTGTCTTTGATTTCAAACGGTTAAGCAATGGCGGTGGTGGGGGTACGGGAGGTGTCTATGTTGGTGATTAAAAAACAGACTTTAGTAACGTGCAGAGATCTAGCTACTAACAGTGATGTAGTACCACTGGGACCTTTGATAAAGCGCCCCACAGCCTGGTATATGTTATACCCGCAAATTTGCATGTTTTAATACATTTTGCTGATGAGTGTTTCGGGAGATATCTGTTGAAATTAAGCCTCTGTATGGCTATTGTGGCGCTTCCAGGTTTGCTGGGGCTCTTTGTTTTATTGCGCAAAGTTAAGCACAGATGGGTGTAGAGGTGGTGTAGTGGTACTGGGACTATTTATGAACCGCCTTATGGTAAGGTGTATGTTTTACTTGGAAAATTGCAGGTTTCAATACCTTTTGCTGATGAGCGTTCCGGCAGACACCAGTTGAAATTAAGGCTATGTATAGCTATATTGGCGCTAACTGGAGTGCTGGGGCTTGTTGTTTTGATTTCGTAAGGTTAAGCAAGGGAAGGGGTGGGATGGGAGAGGTGGGTATGTTGCTGATTATAACACGGACATTTGTAGCGTGCATATGTGTAACTAGTAAAGGTGATGAAGTGCCACTGGGTCAATTTATAAAGAGCTCTGTGGCATGGTATATGTTTTATCCGGAAATTTGCATGTTTTAATTAACCCTGGGTGTAGTTTGCGAAGTAGCGCTACGCGTAGCTACGTGTAGTGCACTTTGAACTACGCGAGCTACTCGTAGCTTTGCAAACTGTGTGGTGCACTGTGCAAGACGCTGTTCGCACTGATTGCACAGTGCCGAATGCTTGCCCGCACTGTGCAATCAGTGCAAACTTCATCTTGTACAGTGCAAGTGGTCGTTTTCTGCCACTCTAGTCGATTTCTACTCGAGAGGCAGCTTTCTCAACGCAGACTGGTAGTTTCTCACGAACATACGCGACCACTCGCAATGAGAAACCTGACCTCCCCACATTGAGAAGCTCGCCGGGAGGTGTATTTTCCACGCTCGTGATCAGCAACTTGATGATCGCAAATGAGGAAAAAGTCTCGCCGGGATGTCATTTTGCTTGCTTGCGGTCGCCAACTTGACGTTGAGGACCGCGAGCAAGCAAAAAATGACCGCTGCACTACGCTACACTACGTGTGTTTGCACTGTGCTACATGCCATTTGCAAACTTCGCAAACTACGCAAGCGTAGCGTAGTGCTTTGCCAAGGCTTAGTTTTAATACCTTTTGTTGCTGGGTGTTCCGGCAGAGACTTGTTCAAATTAAGTCCCTGTATTGCTATAGTGGCTCTACCAGGTTTGCTGGGGTCTTTTTCTGATTTCGTAAGGTTAAGCAAGAATTGGGATGAGGGTGGTGTAGTGGCACTGGACCCATTTATGAAGCGGTTTATGGTATAGTATATGTTTTTATCGCAAATTTGCATGTTTAAATACCTTTTGGTGATGAGTGTTCCAGCAGACAGCTACGCAAATCACACAACATTTCTGTGGATAACAAATCTTAGTGCTGATAGACACTCTTCCACTGTGGTAGAAGGCTGTCAGCATTGATGGCAAATTATTAAACTTGGTACCATTGTACATTTAAATGGAAGCTTGGACCATTTCTTTGTTACTATGGTGCAGTGAGTGCTTTAAGTGGGAAAAAAACTGGGGGTGCTCTAAAAAGGGGGGTAAACCTGTTAAAGGGGTGTGGGCTATCCGAGTAGGGGCATGGTTTACATGAAGATAACTAGCATTGTGTGCTTAGGAAAATCCTCTCGAATTATCCTACGTTCAGGAAACACGCTCTTTAAAGGATTGCCCTTCCTCCTACAACGTGGCTCACGTAGCATGATGTCTCCACTTCTCAGTAGTGAGCAAAATGAGCATGCGCACATCGATGTGCATGCTCTGACTGCAGTCCAATAAAAAAAAGAAAACTTGACTACCTTTGCGAGGGCCGAAAATAGAGCCCAATATAGACCCGTTTCGAGTTTTTCTGAAAATAACTGCCGGTACTAAAAGCCGGCCCACTTAAAGCCCTGTTTGTTTGTTTATGAGATTTGTAAAGTGCGCGATTACCAAAAGAGGTGTCCTGGCGCTGTCCACTGCTCCAATTAGGCTTACTCCAGAATTATTTGACATCCCGGCTCAAGCCTCAGGAGAGTGGACCTGCATCCATTCATCCTAAGCACTGCGCCATCCAATCATCTTTCAATTCATTCAGACATTGCTACCTACATACATACATACATCTGTCCCTGCAGGTATTCTAAGTATCTATCAGCCCACTCGCTTATGGTAAGCACTGTGCCATCCATCCAGTTATACGCCCATATATTCATACATACATCTGTCCCAGAACCAATCCTATCCATCTATCAGCCCACCTGTGTATCCTAAGTAAAGGTCCATGCATCCATTTAAACTTCCATTCATCCATATATCCATTCATCCATCCATCTAGCAATCCATTCATCCATCTGGCCATCCATCCAGTCGCCCTTTATTCAACTATCCGTCCTTATTTTCGTGCACTCTCCACCGCCGAACCTAAATACTGCATATTATACTCATCCATGCATCCTTTTAAGGGGCCGGAAAGGCTGATGATAATCATTGAGAGGTAGATGAAGTTTCTGATAAAGAACAAGAAAGCTTTGAGTTGCTCTTTGTGGACCAGAGTTCACCACCCTTCTCTGGTGGTGTTTTAAACAAAGGTTGATGTAGGGAAAGAAATGTAAAGCAGCTTTTCAGTGTAAGACGTTAATTTAGAAAGATAACGGGGCTTATTATCAAGAACGGCATTAAAATTATTACCGCTTTAGAGGCAGGAAACTGCAGCTAAAGTGGCGATAACTGGGCTTGATAATATGCCCTTGTCAATTCCCATAGCCGGCCAGGTTGTGTTGTGAAGCTGGGCTTCTATGGGAATTCACAAGGGTATGATTTCAAGCTCATTATCACCGCTTTAGCTGCAGTTTCCTGCCGCTAAAGCGGCGATAATTGTAACGCCGTTCTTGATAATATGCCCCTAAGTGAGCCAGGCAAAGCGTGTATTTTCGTAGCACTACAATAACACCCTGTGAAAGGTGAGAGCAGGGATGTGTTGGAGTTGACAGCGTGTGGTCGTCTCCAAAGGCGCAAACAAAGCAAAATTTTTGGGGAGGCTAGTTCTTTCAGCAATAGGCAGAGTGGGGATGTAGGGTCTAAAAAAACAGGGCATCATTTACAAGCAAATGGTCTTTTGAAGACCTGTGAAGTACTCGGGTACGGCTCTGTGTGTGCTATTGGGAAACTGTCTCAGGGAGTCCGGGGCAATGGGAGTTGAGCGCCTGGTGGTCTCTCTGTTAATCACGCCACGATGATGTTGCTCCTGCGCTGCAAAAAGAGAAGGGAAATCATGAGACAAAATGGCTCTTTTTAAAGGATTTCTTTTCTCCTACTGCGTGACTCACCTGGCATGATGTCTCCACTTTTTAGTAGTGAGCAATGTGCATGGTCTCCCTGTCTCACTACAGTCCAATAGAAAAAAAAATAACAGACGACCTTTGCGAGGCCCAAAAATAGAGCCCCATAGCGATCCGTTTCAAGGCCCCCAAAAATAAACTGCCGGTGCTCAGACTCCCTTCCCTTCAATGAAAGCTTTGGGTGCAGTGTTATGTTTGCGAAGTTGTAGATAAAATTGTTAGGTTGATAATGGTAATTTTTCTGTGTGCCGTTTGGTTGATAATATCATCCTAAGTATAAAGATTACAATTTTTAAAAATAGTATCTATAAAGTTGTCTGTGGTGGGTTGCAGAGGGAGTGTGTGGGGTGGTGGGGTGCGGTGGAGAGTTGAAAAGTATGAGGTAGTGCAGTTACATGTAAATTGTAAAGGTATATGTAAATAATGAAATAAATACTTACTGTATGTTCTTTGGTACTATCCGTCATCCTACTGCTCCCCTGCCGTGCTCTATAATGTTGCAGCACTGCCTCTGGAAGCCGTCAGTAGAATTTATGTAATTGTATGTTATTATTGTAATATATTGAACTGATGTAAAAAATAATTGAAAATATTTTTTTTTCAGAAAATTATTTCGTTTGGATAAAAATTTGAAACTGCCTAGAAGAACTGTGAAAAAAAGACAAGAAAAGAAGCATTTATATTTGCAGAAAAGAAAAGATTTAGAATTACAAAAAAATGAGAGCACTACACCAAGTGTTTTTTCTAGTAAAAACACTAGACAATTTCTGAAAAAAATATTACGAACATTTAATGAAAATAACATCACACAAAGCAAAAAGAAGAATTTTTCAAGTAAGGTGAAGGAGACTTCAATTTCAAATACAAGGAAGAGAAAACATGATAAAGAAACAGTATCTGTTACCCGGAGACAAAAACAATTTCAAGAAATTCGTCAGAGACTTTTTCGAACTAGAGTGATTCAGAATTTAATGAGAACATGCTGCAAATATAAAAAGAAAGTGCTGCAATTCAAACAGAAGCAGCGTATCGAAAGTATAGTGGATACTGCTTTTACTTTAAAACAGAAATTATTCATTGTGATTTTGAAGAGGATCAAAGTATTAGATAAAGTAATCAAAGTGTTGAAAGAGAAAAGTAGAAGAAAAAGACTTGTGAACAGAACAAACTTTTGCAAAATCTTTAGTGGACATTGGAAACATACTTCTAGTAGTGAGCCTTTTTTTAATGAGGAAAGTTACTTCCAGGAAAATAGTTTACCATTTGCAGTTGATACTGGAGGTCGTTGCAACGAAGTTCAGGTTGGTTGTCCCCTTCCAAAATAGGAATTGGTTGGTAAAAGTGCAGAAGAGTTAATAGTTGAAGAAGCACAAGGGAAACATACACAAGCTCCTGTGTATAAGTGGGGTTGTAGCAGTATTTTTAGTGTTCAACAGGAATCTATTGATATGATGTGAAATTTGCTACGAGAATATACACAGAAAAGTATTAAACAGAAGATTAAGTTGTTGCAAGGACTTGATCCATGTAATGTAAGAAAATATACTGAGAAACATGGGCATTCTCTGGCTTGTCTTTCAAGAAAAGTGTGTAAAAGTGTTTTTCATCACTTGAGGATTTTAGCAGTACACCATTCAGAAATTCGGAAGTTTGTAAGGAAAATGTACTATGTAACAAGTCCTGCATTATGTTTAAGTGAACTGAATACAGCTCTTTTATAGGGTTCTTTATTAAATGTTCAAAAAAAGTGTGATGATATTGAAATGCAATATTTTGGTTCAGAATAGCAGTCAATAGAAAGTGAAAGTTTGACAATTACAGATGTTGAAGGAGATTGGAAAGTGATTAGCACTGATCAGTTTGAAGAAGAAATTGGAAGGTTTAATGTAGTGTACTTTGAAATACCAAACAATGTTTGTGTTTGTTGTCGACGTACTCATTATAAAAGTCAAACTAGGAATGTTGATTTGTATTTGAAAAGTGAAAAGGAGAACAATAGTAAGCTGTGCAGAGTATGCATGGGAAGATTTACTTGAGTTTCTAAGAGAAGTGAATTCCAATATTAAAAATGTTGAAATAAAGACTCTTGGTGAACTGTGTTCATTGGATCCTGTAAATGTGTCCAGATATTTTAATCATAGGTTTCAATGAGAATGAAGAATCCACCTCTTGGAGAAGTTACAGATTTCTTTTGGAGAATGGAATACCAAGCAAGAGGTGCACCTCATATACATATGCTACTATGGGTCAAGGATGCACCTAAATTTGGAACTGATTCTGAAGAAACGGTATTGTCTTTCATCGAACAGTATGTGACATGTGAGATTCCGAGAGAAGAAGGAGATAGAAGCTTGAGACAGCAAGTTTTACATTTCCAAATTCACCATTGTGGAAAGTACTGCAGAAGAAAATCCAAGTCTAAAGGACAATTTTACACCAAATGTCAGTTTGGTTTTCCACGTCCAGTCATTTGTAAAGGTAAAGTAAATTCTTTTTTTTCTTCTGTATGGCACACAATAACTCAGAAATCTCCAAAGAATACCTACAACTTAAAAAGAACAGAAGTGTCAAAGTATATCAATGACTACAATCCAGTCATTTTAAAAATGTGGAATGCGAACATGGACATCTAGTATGTTGCAGATAACTCAATTGCTGTTGCACGTTATGTTACATTGTACAAAATAAAATCAGAAAAAACAGAGATGAAACAAATGTGGGAAGAAATTGCCCAAGAGAAAAAGATTGTTCAGCTTTACTTTGAAAATGCTTTCCCACCGAGAAATTGGATCCTATGAACGTTTGTGCTCTTCAATTTCATATTCAAAGTCTCGAGGAATCATTTGGGTAAGGTTTGGTCTTGCCTGCTCAAGGAATAGAGTGTTGAAATCATTAGAAGAAATTGAATACTTAGCAGCAAATGAACCAGACAGTACAGAGATTCTTAAAACTAATATGTTGGACACATAGGTGCCGATTCGGATCCTGGAAAAATTTCCCCCGTCCGAATTGAATCTGGACTTTTTTCCGTCCGAATCGTACAAGTAGCGTACAAACTGCCAAGTACGATTCGCATGGGAAAAACTCCATACGAATCACATCGGGAAAAGTGTCCGACACGTCCCCGGACGATTTTCCGTACGAATCGTAAAACTGAAGTCCGAGCACGCAAGTACGATCCGTCTCGTGCGTCCGATTGTACAACCGTATGGAAAAAACACCGTACGGAGCGAACTTCTATAGCAACCATGGAGACATGTGCCCACATACGTGCCGTCCCCCCCAGCCTCCGTATGTATGCGCCGTCCCCCCACCCGTGTATGTATGAGACGTACCCCACCCGTGTATGTACACCCGTGTATGTACACCCATGTATGAACGAGACGTACCCCCACCCGTGCATGTACACCCGTGTATGTACACCTGTGTATGTACGAGACGTACCCCCACCCATGTATGTACACCCGTGTATGTACACCCGTGTATGTACGAGACGTACCCCCA
Source organism: Triturus cristatus (assembly GCF_964204655.1). Taxonomy (NCBI): domain Eukaryota; kingdom Metazoa; phylum Chordata; class Amphibia; order Caudata; family Salamandridae; genus Triturus; species Triturus cristatus. Next base: position 109,962,178 of record NC_140587.1, read on the forward strand.
CCAGTGTATGTACACCCGTGTATGTACACCCGTGTATGTACACCTGTGTATGTACGAGATGTACCCCCACCCGCGTATGTACGGGACGTACCCCCACTGGCGTATGTATGGTGCGGTCCCCCACCCCACCCGTGTATGTACGGAGTGTACCCCCACCCGTGTATGTACTTTACGGACCCCCAGATACGCCGGTGGGGGTACGTCCCGTACATACACGGGTGGGGGTGCGTCTCGTACATACACGGGTGTACATACACGGGTGTACATACACGGGTGGGGGTACGTCTCGTACATACACAGGTGTACATACACGGGTGTACATACACGGGTGTACATTCATGGGTGGGGGTACGTCTCATACATATATGGGTGTACATACACGGGTGTACATACATGGGTGTACATTCACGGGTGGGGGTACGTCTCGTACATACACGGGTGGGGGTACGTCTCGTACATACACGGGAGGGGTGGGGGTACGGCGCGTCCATCCGCGGGCTGTGGGGGGTACGGCACGTACATACGGGGGCTGGGGGGGGGCAGCGTGTACCGGGCCCCCTATACCGCTCACATCGCGGCGTACTTACCTTTTCTGGTACTTTTTGGGTGCCATAAAAATATTGCCATCCGGACTGCTGACGGTACGAATCATACTTGCTGGTACGTAAAAACATGCCTAACTCCGTCCAGACGTCACGTCCGCGGTGTCCCGGATCACATTCGTATGTATTTTACTGTCGGTCCGTGTTTTGTCCGACTCGTACGGAAATGGTGTTTCCATACGAATCGTACTTGCAAGTTTGTAGGGTTTTTTTCCCGGGTACGAGTCGGACGGAGAAAACGCTCCGACTGACGGTCCGTACCCGGTTTTTCCAGGATCAGTATTGGCACCATACTGTCCGAAAAGGAGTCGACATCTGGAACAGCTATGTCTATATGAAGTACAACATTACAGCTTCAAAATAATTTAAAAGAAGGAAAATATGCTGTAGTTGGATGTCATGGTTGTTTTTTTAAAACATGCATAGGGTAATTTTATAAACCACAAGAAACCCAGTTGTGAAACTCCAGATAAGCGAGAATTTTACTATTTAGCACTTCTCCAACTCTTTAAGCCATGGCATAGTGAAATTGAATTACTTGGATACTTTGACTGCTATGAAGACTCTTTTTATGCATGTAAACATAGCATTGCATGTACAATTTTCCCTACATATTTAAAAATGTTGAATGATGAAGTTGAACAGGAAAAGACTATTACAGCTGAAATAGATAATGAAAGTTCTCAAGATAGTCAAAGTAGTGGTCAATGTAATCAAGATCCTCTTGGACAACCAATACTAGAAAATGAAGCAGCGATTGCTATGCATGAAGTCGAAATTGCAATGCAACAAGCACATGAGGAGAATTACATTGGAAAAACTAAGGGGCCGATTACGATCCTGGAAAAACGCTGTACAAATCGTGGCATGGAGCGTTTTCCCTGTACAACTTGTACTTGTAAGGATTCCCCTACAACCTAGGAAGTATGATCCGTACAAATAGACGCTCTCCATACAAATTGTAAAACAGACCATACAACTCGTATATACAAGCGATTCCGATTCGGATTGCCCTGTACGCGACGTTCACATGTATTCCCGGCAGCAGTTTACAACCCGTCAAGTACGATTCGTAGAAACGGCACTCCGTACGGCTCTTTTTTTACAGGAGCCAAAAAGTGCCGAAAAAACATTGTACGCCCCCAAAACAGTACGAGACGGGCCCCCCATGTACGCGTCGTACACCCCATGAATACAGGGGTACGGTGCATATGTACGGTGCGTACCGATGACACGGAAAGTGGGGTACGGTGCGTATATATGTACTGAAGGGGTACTGGTCGTGTACGCACCATACAAGCACCGTACCCCAAAAGTGCGTATGTACGGTGCGGACCCCAAAATCGCGAATGTATGGTGCGTACATGCGTCATGTTGGGGTACGCTCCATACACACGCCTTGCATGTGGGGGGACCCCTGTACGCCTCATACCCCTATACGACCCGTACCCCGGTACGAGTTGTACCCCCAGAACGAGTCATACCAGGGTACGAGGTGTATAGGGGCTCGCTTCGTAGCCCGGTACAAGTTGTTCCCCGTATACAGGCCATTTTCCATGCAAATCGCATGCTCACAACCCGGTACGAATCGTACTTGACGGGTTGTACAGCCTTTTTACAAATTGTATGGTCTTTTTTACAAGTCCATGTCGTACAGCTTTTCCCGATCCGATTTGTAAGGATCGGGCCGATCTGTATGTATTTTTCCCATACGAATCGTACTACACGGGTTGGAAGGGACTTGTACGATTTGTATGGAAAAATGTACGGATCCGATTTGTATGTAAAATAAAAGTCCAGGATCAGAATCACCCCTAAATGTTGAACAGAAAGAAATACATGTACAAATGAGAGAACAGATAGAACATGGTTTGTTGCATGAAAAAAAAGATATGTGTGTTCATCTTTAAACATCTTCTGATGTACATCAGTGGTCAAGCTGGGAGAGGTAAGAGTTTGTTAATTAAGGTTTTGACCAGTTGTCTTAAAAAAGCTACTGGTTCACATTTATGTTCTGTGATAACAGCTCCAACTGGATTAGCTGCACACAATGTTAAAGAAGTTACTTTGCATAGATTACTGATGTTACCAGTTGAGCATGATAGTAAATTACAATATCAGAAGTTGTCTGGAGAAGCTTCTCGTTAAGTGTCAAGAGTGCTGAAGAAAATGAAACTATTAATTATTGATGAGGAGAGCATGGTCTCAAACTTAATGCTTGCTTTTGTACACTTAATAATGCAACAGGTATTAAAGACAGATTATGATGTTCTCTTTGAAGGAAAACATTTAATTGTATTTGGGGATCTGCTACAACTAACACATGTAAAAGGAGAACCAGTGTTTAAAACTCTTCTACATAAAGACACAAATAAATCTCTGAGAAGTATTGGAAATGTGAATCTGTGGTTACATTTTGAATATAAAGAACTCACTCAGAATATGCGACAAGCAAGAGATGAAGATTATGGACATATTCTAAAAGATGCAAGAATTGGTGTTCTAAGCAAATATGGTAAAGAAGCTTTTCAATGTCGTCTACTAAAGAACTTGTTTACAAATGAAAACACACCAGCAAAAGTAATGTACAAGAAAATGAGAGAAAAAAAGTCTATAGTTTGCTTAATGCCTACAGTGGAAGAGTGCTATTCATTTAATAGAGAGCTTATGAAATTGGAAAATGAAGAAATAGTTCACATTGAAGCTATTGATAAAATCGAGCATCAAGGAAACCCAATTCCTCTTTCAGAACCACTACAGACTAAATTGGATTCTTTGGAAAAGTCTGTATCAAAAACTGCTGGTTTAGAAAAAAATGTAGATGTATGTTTAAACTGTCGGGTAAGTTTGAGGCGTAATATGAATGTAGAAGAAGGTTTAGTAAATGGAGCAATGGGGAAAGTTGTTGTTTTTGAGAAATATCAAAATGGAAATGGAATTGAATTCTTGAAAGTTAAATTTGATCAGATTACAGAGGTGAGACAGATTGCTGTACGTTTTTTGCTTGTAAAAGACGTGTATGTTCGTAGAAAACAGTTTCCCTTCTGTTTAGCATATGCAATACCTACTCATAAATCTCAAGGTTTAAGTGTAGATAATGCTTTGATAAATGTAGGAAGAAGTGTGTTTAGAGAGGGAATGGTATATGTTGTATTATCTCGAGTTAGAACATTGTCTGGTTTGTATTTAATTGATTTTGATGAGAACAAGGTTAGTGCTGATGTTAATTGTGTAAGAGAATAAAATAGTTTGAGAAGGCTCCATGCTCCAAGTTTAGGTGACTATCCTATTTATGAGAAACGTGTTGTGTGTTCAAAACACAAACATGGTGAAGAATCATCTATGGTTGGAAAGCAGAAACAAAATCAAGAGAAAAGAAAAGATGTAAAGAAGCAGAAAATCCAAACAAGTGATGATGCTGCTTCTGGTGTCAACTGCTATGGTAATGTTATTCTAAACGTTATATTTTATCTTGAAAATGGTTATGGTGAAATTATGGAAAATCAGGAAAAAAGGTTATGTTCAGCACTTTATACTTTATTTCAAGAATTGAGCACTGATAGAAGTAAGATGCATTCTGCGTCTAGTATTCGCCAACTGTTGGCTACATGGTTCAGTGCTAATATACAACAAGATGCACAAGAATTTCTGATGGTTATGCTTGGAGTACTAGAAGATGAAGGAATTCAGATTGAGAGTTTATTTGGACTCGGTTACAAATGGGAACATAAATGGGAACAATGTTCGTTAACTTACGCACTATAGTTTACAGAGAACAATTTCTATATTTGACAATACCTGACTGCAAATCTCTACCATTTTCCAAATTACTAAAAGAAGCAGATCACGAGATGATCTGTTCTCGTTGTAAATCAACAATGCTATCTACATTATGCCTACAAAGATATGGAAAATATTTGATTATAATGCTAAAACGCTGTAGGACCAAATGGAAGAAAGGTGGAAACCAAAACTAAAAATGTTGTTGCTAGTCAAGTATTTATTTCTGGAAGAACTTTTGCAACAGTTACTATTGTTTTCCATGCTGGAAGTACTGCCACAAGTGGACATTATCCAGTTTACTTAAAGTGTAATAATGGTTGGAGTCACTGCAACGATACACACTTGGAAATGAAACCGAGATTGCCTTATGAATTACCCAACTCATACTTGATATTTCTGAAACAAAGATTTTAGATACACCATTCGGCTTTGTGGGATGGTGTAAAGATGCTTTAAGGAATTCATACTGGATGCTTTCAAAGCAAAATATTTGATACATTATTTGGTGTATTGGGAAAATGTTCACAGAAAGTACGAAGTAAAGGTAAGATTTGAAGATTGAAAATAGTATGGGATGTGTTATTTGTGTTGTTTTTGTATTATATTTGTGAGAATTGGGGATTTGCTTTTTTCATCAATCTGTTTTTTTCCCCTGCTGTTTATGATGAAACTACTCTGACATCACTGGGAATAGTGAAGTTAGGTAGTAGCTGATGACAGCAAAAAAGGGAGAAAAATTGTTTTCTGAATGTTAAATTATTTTGTATTATTTAAGAACTCACTGTAATTTGTGAAATATATTACATTACATAGTAGTTTTGCAATTTATTTTATGTAGTTGAAAAGTTAGAAAAAACAGTAGTAATGACAAATAGCACAATAGTATTTCGATATTTAAAAAACCTTTGAAATTCACTGAAAAAAACATAGGTTTCAGGGACATTATAGTTAGAAATTAGCATTAAAAAACCTTAGAAATTCACTGAAAAAAACGTAGGTTTCAGAGACTTTATAGTTAGTTGGACATTTGACTCATATAAAAACAAAGAAATTCGCCTGTTATAAATAGTTGAGCTAAATATAACTTGCGCGCTCGCAATGCACTGCTGATGACGTCACGTATTACATCACTTATGACATGGTCAGTGACATCACTCATGACATCACTCTTGACATCTGAAATGACATCACTGATGACATCAGTGATGACATCATCCAGTGAATGTGTTTTTCTGTTAACTGTAAATATTTTTTTTATATATCTATGCCAAGGTCTACTGAAGAATGCGTCGATGTATAAGTGCCTGAATGGATTACTTAGTAGATGCATGACTGACTCTATAAGTCACTGATTGAACCTATGTTACTGAATGCATGGATTAGTGACTACACTGTGTGATTGTCTCTATTAGTCTGGTTTTATATGAGTCAAATGTCCAAGTAACTATAACGCTTTTTTTTAAAACACTTTTTATTGAGAACAAAGACAGCAAGCCTGACAAATATATTGACAATGCACAAATGTCTACCATTACCAGTTCATCCATTTCTCCGCCCCCGTCACACACTGCCAATCATTGTTGTTGTCATCCCCAGTACCAGGAATGTCCCCCACAGTTTCAGCGCTATTACACCATCTAGTTAACCTGGACTCCTCCTAGGCAAGCGGTCCCTCTGGACCCTTTACTCAGTGTCATGTAGAACCAGTGCTGCCCTTCCCGGCAACCGCTTGCTCTCATTCCTAAGTTCAATTGTCGGAGAGATACAGATGTTGCCTCTATACCTGTTCCACTTTCCCCATTTGTGGTCCCACTTGCGCGGGCACCCCCTCCCCTTGAACACCGCTTTTTCTGCGAGCATGGCATAGTCCATATCTTTAGCCCAATCAACTTATGTTTTTCTCAATGAATTTCTAAGGTTTTTTAAATGCTAATTTCTAACTATAACGTCCCTAAAACCTACGTTTTTTTCAGTGAATATATATATATATATATATATCAATGTATAGGCAAATTGTGGGTTGTGGGGCAAATAGCCACAGCTATCTTCAGCCAATCTGAGGTGTGGGGGGCAAATATCTCCAGCAATGTACATGCAAGTTGTGGGATGTGGAGAGAATAGCTACAGCTATGTTGAGCCAATTTGGAGTTTGGGGGCAAATACCCCTAGCAATATACATGCACATTGTGGATTGTGGGGAAATTATCCACAGCTATGTTGAGCCGATTTGGGAATTGGGGGGTAAATACCACCAGCAATGTACATGCAAATTGTGGGATGTCGGGAGAATAGCCACAGCTATGTTGAGCCAATTTGGGGTTTGGGGGGCAAATGCCCCCAGCAATATACATGCACATTGTGGGTTGTAGGGAAATTATCCACAGTTATGTTGAGCCACCCTGGGGTTTGGGGGGGGTAAAACCCACAGTCATATACATGAAAATCTGGGGTTTGTAAGGGCAAAACACACAATCGTGTAGATGAAAATCTGGGATTTGGGGGGCAAAACCCACACTCATGTACATGAAAATCAGGGGTTTGGGGGGCAAATACCCCTAGTATTGTGTATGTGAACAATGTAACTGGTGCACATGCAAAGTGTCTCATTACCTACAGGTGAAATACATGCTGCAGGAATGTCTAAATAACCAAACAAAAATGTAATTTTCCATGAGTGGAGATGCAAGTGCTCTAGGAACTGTTGAAAAACAAACAAAGCCTCATTATCTACTAACTGGTCCCTTAAAAAGCTATGAACTACTGGTGGAACGATGCGCAAACAAGACAGATCAGCCACATACAGTAGCTCAAGAAGTGTATGTGTTTGTGAGGCAACTGTCTTAGACTGGACTGGCACACACAACTGGGGGCCAGAGCCCATAGTGCCATCAGGGTGTTGAATACAATCAGAAAGTGTTGAGCATACCCTTGGATTGATCCTGCTGCCAATTGGCCGTGTTGAGCATACCCTTGGATTGACCCTGCTGCCAATTGGCCATTAGTCAATGAGCTGGTGCACCAGGGTCACCAGTAGGCCACAGTTGTGGGAACTTTGTTAACCACACCAAGGGCCTGATTCACTTACACAGTCCCTACCACACCACTGAAATGTGGTGCAAGAATGTTTGCAGCTCACCATGTGTGCTGTAAATTGAGGCTGGGGGACAGCCTTTGGAGCATACCCACCTTAGTGCACAGCCTTACCTGCCTTGATAGAGATAGAGATAGCTACAGCCTTGTACTCAAACTGTTGAAACCTGATTCTCACTATCTCACACTGCTGCTGCCCTATTCACATCCATACCTACATGTACAGCACCACGCTTCGTCACTATGTACACAACAACTCTCACATACATGATATGCACACAATATACTGTACTTCTCACCTCATCAGCAGATGTCAAACTTAACATGTCAAAAGGACCATGCTCATCCCCAGTTGAACCCTCTGTAAAGTCTTGGCCTATACTCAAATCACAATGTGCATCATCACCACCCTCTCTGACATGCACACTTTACAAATCTCCACATCTCACAACAAGATAATTCTCAATGGATGTGTCCTCAGTCATTCACATATCTATCTCGACATACCGACCCTACTCTGCTTACATTTTACAGATTGACATTTATAAAACACATGCATAACAACATACATCAACTATTCAACACCTCACATTCCACTGTTCAGCACCCTAAATGACACAAATGGTGTGTACCTTGTACCTACACTAATCCACTTTGTCACATATAACTAGTTTAACCATGTCTCACTGTGGCCCTCTCACATCCATATATGACTGCCATGGAGAAGTGTGGCTCACTGGTTAGAGGAGGCAGACCTGGAAGCAGAGGTCAGCCCGGGACCAGGGTTCAATTCCCGGCTTGGCTGGGTCTTGAGTCCATAAATGTCCATGGACTTGATAATTCTCGCTCCAGTGCCTACTCGACTCATGGGTTCACACTGTGCGACTCTGGGCAATAGCTTGCTTAATCTCCACATGGGCCCCTCGCGGCGGGATGCCTGGCTTTCACCTTGCGGATGCCCTGCTGGGTTATCTCACAGGGGAATACCAGGACGGGTTCCCTAAGCAAGCGCTTAGAGACCGCTTGGTGATTTGCGCTATATAAATTCCTGCACATTTACATTTAAATATGGCCAATAACCCCATTGACTAACTACCCACACATATTGAAAATGCCATTTTGCAGTTGTATCTCACAATAGTGCCACAGACAACAGCTCTCATAACCTGCCAGAATCCAACCTTGTCTAGCTGGATATACCCATATCACCTATTCCTACCATACCTTGTACAGGATTAAACCAGTGTAATGAGCCTGCATACACTGATTCACACCCTGCAACTTCACAAGAACTGACCATTAAGTTAACCCATACCTTACACTCTATGGCAATAGCTACATCTGTCATATTTGTCATAAGATCATTATGTAGGAGTCTCCACTCCATATCAATGTTGGAAACACCAGTCACTCTCACCTCTATACGTGTTTGAGCCAGCTTAGCACATGCAACATTAACCTTACTAACCACTCCTGCAGCTAGACTGCACAACTTAAATTCCACATACTCCCCTGTGTGGCAACTAAGAGCATGTATGTGACACTAGCTCCAGTGGCATCTGCATGGCATATGGACCCACAACACTCCTGTACACTCACTGTCCACGTGGCTTACCACATGTAGCACAGGGCAATCCAACAGACATCACAGCACCCCCTAGTTCCGCTCTGTGTGATCTGGAACATCATCAAACATAGCTCTAAAGGACACTATTGTCAGTCATGCACAAAGGACAAACTACTGGTGGTCGCCAGTGCTGGCCGTGTCTGGCGTTAGAGCGGAGATGAGTTGAGGAAGAAGGAAGGAGCTCCCGCCACAACATCTTGCCCGGTTTGCCTCTGTTTACCCCCGATTAGCCCTCTCTTCACCCCCACAGCTGTGTTGCCATGTTGCGGCCCCCAGGTCATCCCAGTTGGCTATTTGTTGGCATCGTCATGAGCCTGCTGGCTGAATCTGCCGGCGACCCCCGTGCTCTCTCCTGAGGTGGTGAGGAGGAAGAGAGGCAGTGAGGAGGCGGTGTGGCGGCAATGCAGGGGGGGCTGGGAGTTAAATTGAGCCCTGTCCTGCCCCGTTTAACTAACTGCCGGTCCGAGCCCCTGCTTCAGAGGGCAGGGAGCTGACTCTGGAATGCAAGTAGGAAGTAGCTGAAAACAACTGGATAAACACTGGATAAAGACAGACAAAGACTGGAGAGCGCGAGGGACAACGGAGTACGAGCCATAGTGGCCAGTCCGCAGCACCACCAAGTGAGTGACTTCAGCAATTTTGCGGTGGGAGCACGTCAGTCCCGGCGCAGCTAGAACTACAATCTAAAAAATAAGAAAAAATTAAAAATTAATTCCCGAAGCCCGCAGCCCCTAACTGCCTCCAGACCCTCCACAGTAGCATAATGCCTGGGAAGCCGGTCGCTTTCTCTCTCCATGCACGAACCCTTCTACGTATGAGATAAGGGCAGGTGAGGAGAGCTCCATCAAAACCAGCGAAGAAAAAAAATATAAAATTGATGGCTTCCCTCGACAGCCAGGTAGCATCAGCTGAATACCCAGAAAACTCTCAAACCAAGTCACCCGTGAACCCACGTGCAAGTTTCGAACCTGAGCCAGGACCTGAATCTAAATTCTGGCATCCCACAGCCCAAGACCAGCCGGACAAAACACACCTCCCGCATGCCATCACGGGAGAGGCGGCCGTGAAGCAAGAACACCTGAAAAACGACTCACCAAAAGTAGGACCAATCGGCCCTCTAAACTCAAACCTAACGATCAAACAACCATCATTAAGAGACTATTTCAGGAGTATTGTCCCGTCGGCATCCTTGAAGAAAAATTCCATTCCAGTTGACTCACTCAAGGCTTGTTCTCCCACGAAAGCAGTCCCAATATTGAACCAAATCCTGATTCAGCCCATGATCCACGCGATTGAAGGCGAACGCTCAACAGTGCTGATGGTCCCCCACAACCTGGACTGTTCAAACGCCCTGGAAGATAGCCAATCGCCAAACTCACCAAGTCACCCTCCTTTGGACTATCAGTCAGTCCAAAAAGTTCAGGCCCTTTCCCGAGTTTACATTACTAGAGATATAACTCCACCAGTTGCACAGCCACTTCAGTCCTCGAGCCAGTGTTCCCCTCCAGCACTAAAGCTGGCAACAGTCACACCTCCAGACACCCTGAACAAGAAGAGTGCCCATGTCTTGACCCCCCAAGTCATGCCCTACCCTGGGTCCCAATTCAACAATCTGAACCCCGAAAGTCTTCTAGAAAAGGCCGGCCAAGGCGACCTAACAGGCGCCCCAGAAGGGCTGAGAGAGGATGTTGTACTATCTCCCTTGTATTTCCTATTTTTCTCAAATGAGTCTCAAAAACCCGCCGCTCAGGCACCTTTGTCGCCTCTTGACCCCAATAGGCTATGGTCCCAGCTACTGCAAACACTTCAAACATCGGCAGCCGCCTTAGCCTATCACTCAGAAAAGATGGACATGCAAGTGCATCTTTTGAACACGCTGGCAGTGTTCACCGCAGGAATCAACCAAAATCTTGATGCAATTAATTTGCCCATCACTAAAGCTCAATCACAAGCCCAACTGGTCCAGTCGGTGTGGTGCTGTTCTCCAATCATTGACTCCCTATCATCTTTACCTGAATTTCTTTCTTTAATGCTATCATAAATTAAGAATCTACCTTCGGCCGGAGAGCCAGACTCCGCGCCTTCAGTTTCAACTGTAGCTGAGGATCCCACTGTCATTGAAAGTCAATTTCCATCGACTTCAACACACCCCATGGAGCCTGCAGAAAGCAAAGCAACCTCAACTAATCCACTTGAACAACATAGGGGGCAATTCTGATCCTGGATTTTTATGTTCATACAAATCGGATCCGTATTTTTTTCCATACAAATCATACAAGTCCCTTCCAACCCGTGTAGTACGATTCGTACGGGAAAAATACATCCTTACAAATCGGATCGGGAAAAGCTTTACGACACGGACTTGTAAAAAAGACCATACAATTTGTAAAAAGGCTGTCCAACCCGTCAAGTACGATTCGTACCGGGTTGTCAGCATGCGATTTGTTTGGAAAATGGCCTGTATACGGGGAACGACTCGTACCGGGCTACGAAGCGAACCCCTATATGCCTCGTACCCTGGAATGACTCGTTCTGGGGGTACGACTCGTACCGGGGTACGGGTCGTATAGGGGTATGAGGCGTACAGGGGTCCCCCACATGCGAGGCATGTGTATGGAGCGTACCCCAACATCGTGCATGTATGCACCGTACATACGCGATTTTGGGGTATGCACCGTAGATACGCGATTTTGGGGTATGCACCGTAGATACGCGATTTTGGAGTACGGTGCGTACACAAGCTGTTTTGGAGTACGGTGCTTGTACGGTGCGTACACGACCAGTACCCCTTCAGCGCGTATATACGCACCGTACCCCACTTTCCATGTCATCGGTACGCACCGTACATACGTACCGTACCCCTGTATTCATGGGGTGTACGACGCATATATGGGGAGTCCGTCTCGTACCGTTTTCGGGGCGTACAATGTTTTCCCGGCACTTTTTGGCTCCTGTAAAAAAAGAGCTGTACGGAGTGCCGTTTGTACGAATCGTACTTGACGGGTTGTAAACTGCTGCCGGGAATACATGTGAACGTCGCGTACAGGGCAATCCGAATCGGAATCGCTTGTATATACGAGTTGTATGGTCTTTTTTACAATTTGTATGGAGAGCGTCTATTTGTACGGATCGTACTTCCTAGGTTGTAGGGGAATCCTTACAAGTACGAGTTGTATGGGGAAAACGCTCCATACCACGATTTGTAAAGCGTTTTCCCAGGATCGGAATCGGCCCCATAATGTACACAGGATGTCCAAATGGGAAAAAAAGACTACAGAAGAGCCAGAACAAACTTACAATAGAAACAAAAATCCCAACTATTAGTAGCCCCGCCAACACCAACGAAGCCCAAGCCCAAGGTCAGTTGCCTATTCTTGGAGGAAACCCGACTGCGGGCCCAGCAGACCATGTGTGCCCCCCCCCCACCGTGATTACGCACACTTTACCATCCAGCAAACGGGGCACCCTCAAGATCAACAAATCCATTGACAGGACCTCAAGTAAGCAATGTCCATCTCTAGCCAACAATTAACAACTGTGCCTACACCAGCAGTAGTGCGATTGGAATCAAAACCCCCTGTGACACTGCTGTCAGACTCCTGCTCCAACAGTGCATTAACAGAGGCAGGCACCCATTACAACGTTTCGCAAACCACAGCCAAAGATACCGCTTACTAGAACTCCTTAAATGCTTTAAGCGATCAACCAGTAATCTCAAAGAGTAAAAGGCCCCCCACTTTACCATCAATTATTAAATTCTCTGAGGTGCCCTCTACACTGGCAGTAACTTGTACGATTAAGCAGGCTCCAACTGAAAATCCAAAGCAAACAAAACCCTCTACAAGTGATGAAGTTTCCCTGCAGCCCATCACCAACTCAGGCACCATCTTACTGCTAACCCCAGAGTACGTCTTGAGAGGCCCTCATGACATCTTAAATCGTGGGAACCTATTAAGACTCTTCAAATCACTCCCGGGCTTGCGCGCTATACAGTCTAACAACATAATTGCCATCAAATGTATCCCCTCACCAGGATCCATAGCGGGGGAATCAACGGAAATAACGCTTGAATCCATAGCAATCCGGGAATTGGTTCAGACAAAATCTGACCAATTTAAAAACTGGGGTATAATAATGTCAACGTCCAGCCCCCCCAATTACCCATCAATCCTGGAAAATTTCCAGACTGTGTATTAAAGTGATTGTTCAGCACACTACTCAGTGCTAAAAACAGCTAGAAGTCGTTCGCCTGCAGCAATCCAGGAGTACATTATAATCCAAGAAAACCATGAAAAGGCTGACTGGTCCTGGCTTCCGGGGGCCCTAGCAGGCAACCATAAAGATTGAAACACCCCCATTTCCGATCTATCGATATGCTCCTGGAATATTAACGGTCTCGGTCATAAAATCCACTCAGCAGCAACACTTGGATATCTAAAGGAATATGACATCATTTCACTGCAAGAAACATGGGTAGTTGACAGCATCCCCATTGAAGGCAACCTCGAATACGTATCTCCAGCAATGAGACAGTCCAAGATCGGCAGGCCGAGTGCGGGCATGGCAATTTACGTGTTAACTAAATTATCTTAACTTCGAGGAAGAATGGTTCTCTGGAATTCTGCTGGGTAGTTACCGGCCTGCTGACCAGCTGCTTCTCTTGAATGTCTACATATCGCCAAGCACTACCATAAATAAAATCCAAACTGGACCGTTTAATCATTATTGCTTGCAACTTGCTCAGAGAGCACGGCAACATCCCTAGCATAATCACAGGAGATTTTAATACTAACTTCTTCTGCAACTCCCTTGATGAACAGGAGACGGACCGTCTACTGGTCCCATTACATCTAACCACACAATCAATCCCAGTAGGAAACAGATCATCAAAACTAGGCGAGTACGCCGCCACTCAGGGCGGTAGTGTAGGCTACACCGTATTGAATGGTCGTATTCTTACGGATAAGCCCCCAGCCTGGACACGATCAGATGGCCAAACTCTCTCCTTCTTGGACTTTTCATTAGGGAGTACATAAATCCTCCCACTGATCGAGAGTTTTCATATTGCACCACAAGGCGAAAGTGACCATCTGCCACAAATTATATCTATTTCCATCAACCCCTTGCACCACCAGGAGCTTGCCTGCACTCATGCAGGCTCCTACACGGAGAACTTAAAACGAATGAAATGGTCCGACAAAGCTGCCCCACTCCTGATAGAAAAATGTAGAGTATTGCTATCCCTTCCATCAAACATCGATCTCTCTGCTGTCAGCTGCTGGACCAACCTTATCAACCAATTACTAGAAGCAGCCCCACTCAAGAAAAGCACTGAGCAGCACGTATTTCATCCGTACATTTTACCAGCAACCAAAATATTAAAGTTACTGAGAAATCGTGCCCTTCGGAGATCTAGGAAGAACCCAGGCAATACAACCAATTTTAACGAATACAAGAAAGCCCAAGCAGCCTTTAAGGTCGCAGTGCGTAGGGAAAAACAAGTGCCTACTGATCAATTCTGGGTAAAGCTCTATCACAAAAGTAAGAAATCTAATTCAAAGCGATTCTGGGCTCTGGTAAACAGGTCCCAGCATGGGGGAAGTGGCTCTGGCAGCGCAAACATCAGTGCCGACGAATGATCAAGCTTTTTATCATCTCATTTTCAGAGCAATAATAACAAAGAAGACAGCCCTAAATTTCCCAATAAAGTTACCGCAAAGGTACCTACTTCGGAGGCCACAAAGTCTCCCCCCCCGGTAACAGAGTTTTACTCACCTCCGCACTTGAAGATCCAACATCCGTGGACTGCAGGATTCCTAATATGCCACCCTCTGAGCTCATGGAGACAATTGAAGGTCTAAAATACAAGATCCTGCGCTTAATAAAGAGAGCCAGAGCGGATGGTTCACCCGGGCTAAATGGTCTCCCACAGGCTCTATTTAAATCGGATGCCAAATTCTGTTCAGGCAATCTGACCTCATTGTTCTCCTACTGCAGGATAAATAAAACCATCCAAGAGTCCTGAAGAGGTGCTATCATCCACTCCATCTACAAGACTGGGAAGAGAAGTGACCCCAGCAACTATCGAATGATAGCACTCCTAGACATTGAGTCTAAATACTATGCCAGCATTTTGTTGGAAGAGCTGCTGGCCTGGGCCAACGAAACAAAGCGCCTTCCTTTCAACCAGACTGTTTTTTTGGCTAATTCAGGTACAACAACAAATCTAACCTTGTCCATCCTGATTGAGAAAGCGAAAGTCCAACAAACCCAACTCCACTGCTGCTTTATAGATTTCAAAGCGGCTTTCGATCGAGTTCCCCGGGGTTTACTATGGCAAAAATTAAAATCATGGGGAGTACCCCGGTCCTTGCTCATTGCCATAGTCGAACTTCATTCTGGAACATGGATCAGAATCAAGCTGGGTGCAGGCTCTCATGTTTCAAGAAAGATTAAGACAAGACGTGGAGTAAAACAAGGCTGCGTGTTAGCTCCACTTCTATTCAACCTGTTTATATCGAACCTCTCGCTAACTCTTGACAGTGTCAAGTGCCACCCACCCAAACTAGATGGAGTGCGCATCAGTAATCTTTTATATGCCGACGACCTGGTGCTGCTTGGCCACAGAGGCTACTCGACAAGCTGCTCAACTACACTACAAGCAACTTCCTAGAGCTGAACTTATCCAAAACAAAAACAATTTCCTTTGGGAAACAAAAGAAGATGCGTGGAGGGTGGCATTTCAACAAACTAAAAATTGACTCAACATCTCAATACAAATATCTGGGGATAACTCTTGACTCCAGATGCTCTCTCATTAAACAGAAAGAAGCACTGAGGACCAAAGCCCTGGCCATGGAGGTCGCTGCAGCGAAATTGTCCAAGAAGCTACTAGGCTCTAATTTTTCACCAATGCTGACAGTGATGAAGGCAAAGATAATGAACGCACTGACATACGGCCAAAAGACCATGATGGGCACTACAAATACTCTTTAAAACAAACTATCAATCAAATATTTTAAACGAGCGTTTTACCTACCAAAGTCAGTATCACCAGCACAAGTCTGCCTTGAATTAGGTCTACTCGACCACCAAGGCGTAGAAGCAGGCGTATTTATTAAGTTCTGCAACAGGCTGCATCAAGCTCAGGAGGGTTCCTTGTAGGCCATTCTCTGACAAGAAATCCAGAAAAGTCATGCCACCAACAAATATCGGCACCACCTGAACCACGGTTTACAACAGTTAGGTATCAAGGAATTCTGGGCATCAAATCCCTTGCAGTCGGCACTGAAAACAGTCATCAAGAAGAGCGTCAGGCTGTGGTCCTTTCACTCGGACAGGGCAACATTGTCAAAAAGGAACCACGGCTGGACAGTGATTACAAACTTTAAGCCAGGAGTTGCTTCGCCCTACTTGTTAAGCACGTCTGCACTTTATTGGAAAAGAAAGTTCCTGGTTTTAAGGTTGGGTGAATGGCCTTTCTTAAAGAATCTACCACAATGGCGTCACCCCAACTGCCAAACCCAATGTAGGCTGTATGTGTCTACCATACCGAAGACATATAACACATAGTCTGCATATGTCCCAAACTGCTCACCGCCAGACGAATTCTACTGCGTGAAGAATGGATCAGGCTCGGAATCCGATCCTGCCGCCAAGCCATAATAGCTGCCTTAAACCCGGCCAACACGAAGTTGAACATCGGCCTAATTAAACTAGACACAAAGGCCCCCAACAAACTTTCATTATGGCAGCGTGAAAGCCCACCATTGGGTTTAGCAACTGCTATTGACTAACAATAATCTGCAGACTTTTAACCCCTTCCCCGAACTAAACCCTGTTTGCCATGACGCCCCGCAGAGTTTTGAGTAAAATGTTAATTTTGTTTTCATCTGTAATTTTATATAGTTTTTTTTCTTACTTTTATGCAATGCTGCAAGACTTTTTAATTGTAAGGGTTTTAACTATCCAACAATAAAGTTAATATAGGATATAGGTTAAGACAAACTACACACAACTCATATGCTCAACTATGAATGAGGGGTGGCAGTAAATATGAAATTCAAGTTTGGACAGACAAAACACAACATCAACATGATGTAGCCTGACCAAAGAAGGATGGCCTGACTCACATAAGATTAAGAGAGCACTAGACTATGATGACCACATACACCTACATGAACAGGAATCTCAGCAGAAAGTTGAGTCCTAGGGGGCAGCAGGGTCTAAAGATGTTAGAATACTGCTCATCTTACACTCACCATGGGCTCAGGCAATGTAGCAGATGAGTACACAAACATGAAGGGAAATTGCCTACAGTGGCATGCCACCTGTGGCAAAGTTGTCATTGCCACTAGTCTGGTGCCCTGTCCACTGTCTGTGCCATGGTAGTTAGCTCCTAGAGGATGTGGTAGCAGCAGCAGAGAGATGGGGAGGTGCAGGAATGATGCAGGTAGGGCAGGCAAGTGAAGTCTCTAGGGAACAGACAGACATATCTAAACAGAAGAGGCAAATCCATGGAGCAAAAGTGATAGGTTTGCATTTGTCGCATTATGTGAATCTGTTCAATGCGTTACATTGCTTGCAAACAACCGACCTACTGGACCGTGAGTGACTTTGATACATTGGTGATGGGAAGTTACCAAGTTGGTTTCCACGCGATGATGATAGGATTTAAATTGCGCGTATCTCACCATAACAACCAACATCCAATGGCTGTGACCGATTTGGTTTGGATGTGGCTACCCCGTCCTTTGAATACTCATCTGCATCTATCACTATAAGAACTTTCAGCCAATGGCTGTGACCGAATCGGTTCAGATGTGGCCACTGCATCCTTTGAATACTCACCTACCTCTATCACCATAATAATGTTATATTCCACATAGTTACCCCATTACAGGCTCAGTTAACATCCTATCCGTTCACCAATATTCCCCCCTACATTATACACATAACAGTTCTTTTACCTACATACAACGCTGCACACAGAACCAACAATTTTCCCTAGCAAAAGCCTCATACATTATGCATGAGGATTCTTGGAAATTCAACAGGACTACCATTTCCTGCATAATAACTACTTATAAAGTTCATTCCCGACGGCATCTTAAGTGCGACAATAGCACAGCAAGGTAGAACCTCTGGGGAGACCGTTGGTTATATAATCATCACATCTTGCTGAGATAGACATTGGAGAACTAGGACTTCCATGGTGATACACTGATGTGAGATGCTGAGGCTCCTGCATGAAGATACTCCAGCTTGCAGTGGTCTAAAATTCCTTGCGGGGTATCCAACTCAAGACCAAGAAGGGGTCCCACAGTCTCTCACTTCAGGTAATGGGGTTGACTTTATCCTAAAGGTATTCTTAGCTTAACACCTACATACATGTTAGGTACACTTAGGTACATCGAGTTAGGATTGCATTGTAGGAGTACACATTTTATTGTCATGTATTTTATATACCTGCTTGTATTCATGGATTTAGCATAATGGTAGAAATCTACCATCCTTTTACTTTACTAGTGCTTCTTATCATTTGTATCTGTTTCTGTCTAGTGGTTGTTTTGGCACATCTATTTTACAATAGAATGACGACTTTCCAATAAATGCTTATTGAAAAATGTTCATAAAGTGTGTTCTGTGTATTTCTCTGAGACAAAGTGAGCACGAGCGACTGAGCGAAAAGTATTACACTGTTTCCACAGTCCTGAGAGATCAGGGTTGTCATATTCGCTAGTTGCCAAAAACTATTCTCTCCTTGTTAAGAGCGGTTTCTAGTGGCACTGTGAGCTAGCTGGTATACAGGCTAACATACCCGTTAGGGGTGCCTAGAATCAGTGTGGCACCAATCCGATGGTGTATGTTGTCCAAAAGCGCAGATCCTATACAAGTTTTATAGGGACTGCACAACAATAACTTTTAGCCATTGGCCGTGACCAATTCAGTTCCAATGTGGCTAACACATCCTTTGAATGATCATTCTGAAGGGCAGACCCTTCTGTGATTGTTGTATGTTTGGAGCATTCCATATGTGTAGATTGATTTTTACAAGCTAAAATGGACCTTTATATGCATCGCTCACACACTCATGAGGAGCTACATTTGAGGGGCCCCTGACACACTGTAATTGTGGCTAAACCCAACAATTTTCTTGGGTATTCCATTTAGCCTTCTTGACTTGGTCTCGGTACCAATTACTTCATTAGCATTTACAAGTCCATATTTTACCAGATTCATGGTGAGTCTGTGACCCAGTGTGCAATCAGTGTGATCTCTGACTATACATAAATTGCGTATGATTCATGGTTTTAGCATTTACAATTGAATGATTAGACCGTGACAATATGTACCCCATCAAATGATGTGCATGTTGAATGTTTTACCAGGGTATCTTTGTTGTCCCTTATTCACTTGTAGGAAGTCATCATATATGAAAATCCAAAATAGTGAATAGTTTGTGTATATGATTGTATTTGTGCTGCTGACCTGACAACACAGCAGTAATGTCTTGATCCTTATGTATGTACATTTTAAACATGTAATTGTTGTCACACCTCTATATCACTGCTTATTTTGTGTTCATTTGTTTAGTATGTGATGCTTAATTGACATGACCGGTGGTGGGCAGTAGTGAATTTGTCAGTATGCCACACAAATTGATGTGTAACTATACAGTGGTAACAGATTTGATAAAGGTCATCATGCTGTGATATGTATCCAATATCAACCGTACACATTTGAACATGTATTACAAATGTTCTTTGCTCTATTTTGTGCTTAAATTTCATGTCTCATATGTATTGATACATTTTATCTTGTATATTTGTGTATAGCAACAAGTCTGTTTACACTCTACACATAAGTATTACAGACGACTCCATTCTACAGGCCCTTCCCCGACCTGCTGACCACGGAGAAATGTAACCAAATTCGCAAATACTATTTCACCAGGACAATAATTAAACAGTTGGCTAACTAGTTGACAACAGATTTGATGCCTGGTTGCACATATCCGACTGCACTGACCTCCAAGATGAAAGTTATTGCTGACTTACATTTCTTTGCTACTGGTTCTTTTCGGTATACTGTAGCAACATCTGACGGAATGTCACAGACGATATTCACCCATGTCTTGCGTGAAGTGTTGAAGCATTGCTCCTTCACATGGACCAGCACATCAAGTTCCCCACACCAGGAGACATATCTGACATCAAGGACACATTCTACGCCTTGTGATATATACCCCACACCATTGAAGTAGTTGATGGAGCCCATGTTGCTTTGGTAACACCACAGGCCGATGAACAGGTCTACCGCAACAGGAAGCACTTCCACTTCCATTAAATGTCCAGGTGGTGTGTTTGGCAGACATGTCAATCTCCCACGTCGGTGCACATTTCCTTGGCTCGACACATGATACCTACATCCTGAGGAACAGCATTATCCCCCATCTGATGTCTAAGCTGCAACATGACCATACCAGGATTGTTGGTAGGTGATGATTCATTTGTATTTTGTGGTGTGTGTTGATCATGTCAGATAGTGCTCTTATGTCAGACAGCTGAACTTTTGTCTGTGTTTTATTTAGTTGACCATGGATACCCCAACATTCCCTGGTTGCTGAACCCTCTGCGCAACCCTGTAGCAGTGTGTTTCAATGAGGCACAGGGTCGTACTAGGCAAGTGATTAACATACATTTGGTCTCCTGAAAACAAGGTTCCGCTGTCTGGATCGCACAGGAGGAGCACTGCAATGTAGACCCCTGAAGGTGTGCAAGATGATCAGAGCTGCATGCATGTTCCACAACCTTGCAATCCGGATGGAATTTTCACTTATACTGGATGACAGACACCAGCAGCCACCAGCAAAGGAGGATCCAGGCGTTGGATATGATGCCAGCGATGATGAGAATTATGTTGGGGATTTTCAACAACAACTTATCCACAAATTCTTCACAATGTGAGTATTCAATGAGAGGTGTCAACCCCAAAATATTTGTTTGGGTGTTGCTGTTGTCCTATGTGTATGTATGCTGCTGAGTTTATGTTATTCTTCAATAGTTCTGTACTGAGTTGCTTAAGCGAATTTTGCATGTGACATGCACCATGCAACACTCAATACTTGCTTGTGTTCACACTGATATTTGGATGCTTTAGCTGAGAAAATTAGCAACATAAAGCGACATCATTCCTGAGTTTATGACTCTGTTCTATGTTTCTCCTTACCGGGATACTTTGCAATGTTAATTGCAGAGTTCTGACCTCACCATACCCATGATACTGTGCTATACTCCAACAATGAACAGTTGTGGAAATACCTGGACCACACTTCCTTCTTAACAGATGGTAATTTCTTTTTACTTGTGAGCCTTTTGATACTGTGTGATGTGATTAGACTTTGGGTTAAGGTGCACAGTTGTATCAGTTAAATAAACCTGTGCTCCGCATCGAAGTGTGCCTTGTCTGTTTGCAAATATCCAAAGGTTATCCTTAAACAAAACATACTCAGGTGCAGGCAGTGGCGGGGCAGGGGAATATCCCTCCTTGTGGCAGGTGCAGATGTTGATTCACCAGATGTTGTGGGCACACAGGGAGGTGTGGACATGTTGGTGGCAGTCTGGCAGAGGCAGGTGAGAATGTCTCTGTTCACCACAGTCAGGCCATCAGTTTTGGCCATGCATGCGTGTTCTCTTGAAATCAGCTTCTTGACCCTCCTTTGCACATCATTGTACCTCTTCCTGATATCATCTATTGTGTGCAGGCAGGGTGCTTGAGCGTATAACTTGTTGACTATCCTCTTCCACATTCTATTTCTCTGGCACAGGGGGGTCTATTGGACTAGGTTCCCAAATAACTCTAGCTCTACTCTGACAATTTCATCTACAAGCACTTCCAACCCCTTCTCCGTGATCCTTGGCTGCTTCTTTGGGGGCATGGTGAGGGTGAAGGTGGAGGTGGATTTAGTGTGAAGGTGAGGGTCAGTGTGAATCAGTAAAAGAGTGTGTGTTTGAGAGTGTACCTTAGCTAAATTAAATTGTGTGCGAGTTGTGTGGTGGGTGAAGTGTATGGGGCAGAGAGCAGTGAATCAATGGCTATGTTCTGTTGTTGCCAAAGATAATGGCCATCTGTTGGGCTATTTATATAGGTGGATTGGTGGATGTGGCTAATGATTTAGAATTTCTTTTTGGGGTAGAAAATGTTTTTTTGACATTATTTGACATTTTCCAGGAAACCAACCCCTACCTTGATCAAACAGGGTCCCACCACCAGGAAGACCCATAGTCTCAGGGATCGGTTCCATACTAGAACCCCTATCCCAGTTCTGTGACTGGTTCCTGAGACCTATTGTCCAAAATTCAAGAACCTACCTACGGGACACCAAGGATGCTCTCTGTCTCCTACGTGACATGCCTATCAATCATATGGAAGACAC
The DNA here is from genome assembly GCF_964204655.1 of Triturus cristatus. NCBI lineage: Eukaryota > Metazoa > Chordata > Amphibia > Caudata > Salamandridae > Triturus > Triturus cristatus. Next base: position 109,984,718 of record NC_140587.1, read on the forward strand.
CCTGGTCACCATGGATATTAAAGCGCTATACACCAGTATACCCCAGGAGCGCACTTTACAAGTGGTAGAGCAAATAATTCTAAACCAGGATTGGAACTATGTCACACCACAACACTTCATAATGGAATGCGCAGAACTGGCACTATGTGAGAACATTTTTGAATTCAAGGACGTGATATACCACCAGATCAAAGGTACTTCAATGGGGAGCACATTCGCTCCCAGTCTGGCATGCCTCTACGTACACCAATTTGAGGAGGACCATATCTTTAAGGAAACCAACCCCTACCTTGATCAAATCAAAATGTGGAAGAGGTACATCGACGACGTTCTGATCGTCTGGAGGGGTACCAATGAAGAAGCACAATCATTCGTGGAATGGGTAAACAGCATTGATCCACATTTGAGATTCACACATACCATCGACAAAGAAAGAGCAATATTCCTGGACCTTGAAATCAACCTATCTTCAGAAGGCCTATGCACAAGAGTTCACAACAAAGCAACCGACAAAAACAGCCTTCTGCTTTTTGAAAGCTTCCATCCCAAAGCCCTAAGACAAAACCTCCCGGTGGGGCAATTTCTGCGCATCCGCAGAAATTGTTCAGAAATCTTAGACTTTCATGTACAAGCAGACACCCTGGAAATGAAACTCAGAGCAAGAAATTACCCCAAAAAATTGGTCAAGAATGCCAAAAAAAGAGCTTGAAACAACAACCGGGCAGCTCTTTTAGAAAATACGCCAAAGGAGCCGGCCAACCGGATGGTATGTGTCACCACCTTTACCCCAGCGTCCAACAAAATTCAGAACATTATTCAAAAGAAATGGCGCATATTAAACACCAGTGACAAAGTCTGGAGCCAACCCCTATTTGCGTACAAACGCAGTAGGAACATCAAGGATGAACTAATCCATACAAAACCACCAGCCGCTACAGATGACAACTAACTGACACTATGGGGCCACCAACGACCAACTGGACATTACTCCTGTGGCGATTGCATATCATGCCAATTCACGGCCACCACAAAAGAAGTGGACATAGGTACTGAGCGGCCATGGACTCAGAAGAACTTCTCTGACTGCAACACAGAAAATGTAGTGTACCTACTCATATGCCATTGCCAACTCATGTATGTTGGCATGACTACTAGGCGTGTAAAGATCAGAATTAGTGAGCACCGGAGCACTATCAGAAGGAAGAAAGATAACAACAAATTAACAAAACACTTCCTTGAGAAAGAACACTCTGATAAAGATCTAAGATGGACGGTACTGGAAGTAGTACAGAAGCGCAATGGCTGCCTCTCACATGTCTTACATGTTAGAGAACAGCGCTGGGTGTTTCGCCTTGGGACATGGAAAAACGGATTGAACGATGATATCCCATGGCTACAAATGAAGTAACTTCCCTTAGCGCTCACTAAAACATACACTTTAACAGTACCCATTATAAAGACAAAAACACAAACAATAGACACAGTAATACATGTGAATAGAGCTATACGTAGTTTCCCTTACTCCCTAAAACGAGAATCATCTTGATCAGCAATCATGCGGTAGCTGTAAAATCAACTTTTGTACTAATTGTAGGTTTAACCACGCCGTCACCCTGACTGTAAACAATCTGGGTTTGTTTTTCTCTTCCTTTCTTCTGTGTAAATACTCGAAACTGCTCCCGTCATGAAATAATACTCATGAGCAGGGCACATGTTCCCCATATTCCTATATAACGTGTCTACACACATTAAATCACTCCCTTGTATCTCCAGAAACTATGGCAGGCGCTTTCATTGGACCACAGCTGGTCCCGCCCCACCCCAGGCAATCACTTGAGGTAATGACGGGACACAGGAAGCGGCGTGTCATAGAGCAGCGTCATGTGCTGACACACGCCCACGAGGGTCAGGCAACAAACAGGCAACGTGCAGTCCTTTCTTCATGCTTCGCTCAGGACACAGGAAATGCAGCATCATCACTGTGCGCCACGCTCACCTGAAACCCATATCGCATGCCACGATCCCACCCAACAGTATAAAAGCTTGCTGCGCACTACACTTAATGTCACCGGGGAGGAGGCTGGACGCATGCAGCACTAGGTTTTCTAGCGGGGAGTACGCCTTGAACTGTAAGTCGTTGTTCTGATTTCTTCTTCCAACAGGTTGAAACTATAGTAGACCAAGCACGCCCTGACGGTTGTTTCTGCTAACTAATTCAGTATCTTTGATATACCTTCCCAACCAGTCTGGTTTTTAACCCTTTTGTCTTCATCCTTTATCGTCTCCCACCAGAATGTGGCCACAAGGATTTCCCCCCTACCCCTCCCATGGGGCAAATAGGTTTTTTCCAATAGGGTAAGACTTTTATATTTGTTTCACATGAATGTCGGAGTGAACACAGATGCCTGACACTCATATACATTTTTCACCTTTTTCACTTTAGGAGAGAGCAGTAAGTATGGAGCGTGACTGTGACACATCAAGGTCTACCGAATGACAACCATTTTGAGTATTATATGTTTGTCTCACCCCCTCTCTCTTACAGGTTTCTCTAAACAGGTGGCAGCTGGCTATAGGCCTACGCCCCCAGTGGTAAGATTGGAGCCCAATATTTAAGGTCCTGACGAATGCCACGTACCCAAGTGGACAATACAGGCAGAAACATGTTGACCCCCTATTAACAATCACTGATTCAGAGCGGCGACGGGATGATAAGGTCCCCACTCACCGCACTTATATAATTTAATCCCACATAGTAACCCCATAGAATAAAAATTGTTCAGGTATACTATGATGTTTTTTAAATTCACTCACTCCTTTTTTTGTTTGGGCCCCCACTTAGTTTAGAAGTGCATCCCTGTCTTCAGGTGTATGCCCTGCAGGGCGAGGACTGGCAGATGATGAAGCATGACACCTGGTGGTGTGTGATGCCAGTCCGTCAATTTTTGTGATTTGCCCCCACTAAATTGGGCATCTCTTAGACACAACTAGGGACGGTCCTTTCTGTGGTTCATATTAAAAATCTTTGCCAAGATTTGTAGGTCATTTCCAGGTTGACCAGATGATAAATCCAGTATTAGTCAAAATATGTTTACCTCCATCATTGAAAGTTTACCCATTTTTCCATGTCACTTTGGTAAAAAGAAGTCCACCAGATTCGAGAATGAACTCTCAACCAGCTCCTATTCAGATAGACTCAGCTGCAGAATTTAAAATCAATGTTAGACTCAAGAATACACATTGATTGATTTGAAATGTTTTGGTGCCAAGGAGGGAGCTTGAGAGTCACATTTCAATATTTATGCTCCGAGGTTAGTATGAATCTTTCATCAAAACCACCAAAAGAAATCTAAAATGGAGGACTGTTTTTTGAGGGGGGTACTGTCAAGAAATCACTGATCTGTAACATGCTAAGGTCTAGAAGCTTGTTTTCATGTAGGAAATACCTAAGTAGTTACAAGTGTCCTCAATAGAGAAAACTGTGTAAATTAGGGAAGCTCCAGTATAGCAATGTGCTACGAAGATTGCATTAAGAAACGGCATGGAGCAGTCTAGTTGTTATGGTTGCAAGTATTCTGTCATCGAGCTTGCTCACCATTTAAATGCCGTGACCTGCCACACATGCAGAGACTCATGAGAGGACATGCTGTGGATGGAGGCGTAAAGGATGGCACCCACCGCTGAACATGAAATGTAGCTGGGATCTACCATGGCCTTCAGATCCTCATCATGGCATTGCTGCCACAAGGCATGGCACAGATGAATGCTGCTGCCCCCACCCTTCACATCTATGCCCCCTGGTGTGTTAGTGTCTCACAGTGCAGAAGGCGTATCCACTGCACCCCCTGAAGTATCAATGGCACACAGTGCGGAAGACAGTTCATCACCGTCCACGATGTGTCAGTGGCACACAGTGCGGAAAACAATCCACCTTTGTCCACTCATGTGTCAGTGGCACACAGTCCCACAGCTGGTACAGAAAAAACCCACAGGTGGGGCTGTGCACACATACGAGGACGTCGATGTGTTTGAGATCCGCCACATGTCCGGTTTATCCTTGGTGCCACACATGGCCCCACAACCTTCCCTTGTCCGTCGTTACTCTCTGCTGCTCTCGACATGGTCTGCCATATCCTCTTCATGACACGGCAACCTCACTGGGGACTGTACCCTTCCAGTTCCGCGATAAGTCATCCCTGGATGGACTCTGGTTCGCCCTCCATGAGCCCATATTGTAAAGTGTGCTTGTCCTGTCCCTCTAACGCTCCAGCTGCTAAACTCCACTGGATGTCCAATAAACATCCAGTGATGCACTGCTGTGTTATGTCTTACCTAATTTATGTATGAATATGTGGAAGAATGTAGAGAGAGTGATTCACCTTATGTCAATTATGCTCAACTAATGGGATGCCAGTCACAGTATGCTACATAGCTATTGTGTTTCTGGTGCCGTAAACACTACAATGGGGACACACGCATTAGGGCTATCCCTGCCCTGTTTCGTCGTACGCCACACCACGCCACTCCGATTGCGTTCCGACATTGGCCCCACATAGCTATCTGTCGCAGACGTACTCGCTGTTGGTGTGCAGGCCAGTGGTCTAGTTGTCAACATGTCACGGCTACTCGCTGATGGCAGGTTTTCACACACACCAGACCCATCCGGCACATGCGTCACAGGCCATGTGACCACGCAAATATAATGAATCAACAACGTTGCATCCTTTATTGCCGGTGGTGACTGGTGGCGGATGCTCCATGGGTCTGAATCATAAAGAGTCCATGAAAAGTTGCGCAAAGTGTTAGTCGCACCCTGAGCTGTATGGCCGTCATGGGCCTACCACCACATGGCGCGGACTTGAATCGCACAGGGTTAGTACCACCCTAAGATGATGTGGCCATCAGGGACCTACTACCACGTGGCACGGACTTGAGTTGCACAGGGTTACTGCCACCCGAAGCTGATGTGGCTGTCAGGGGCCTGCCACCACGTAGCACAGAATTGAGTTGGGTGCCACTCGCCGTTGCCACTTGAGGATTGTGCTGGTTGTGCTGCTTGGAGTATTTGGGGACCTTAATCCTGTTGCCTAAGGACTTTACCTACACTGCGGGAGTTGGTGTGTGTGTCCTATCCGCCGGTGGGACTGCGAAGACCAGTGTGCACAGCGTGGAAATCACCGCAGCACCTGGGGCCTCTTCTCGCCAGCTCCTCCTCCGAGCCCACCCCCTATTTAACACACCTCATCCTCACGCGCTAGCGGGACGCGCGCGGGGTGAAGCTCGGGGCGAAGACCGGGCAAAGAGCGGGCCGTTTGAGGCCGTTCGAGCAAGGGTGAGTTAGGGCCTGGGCCCCCTTGGGTTGCCTGCAGTCGTCCCCATATTTAGGAGTTATGTGTGAGATCATGACAACCAGAGAAACAAGGAGCAAGAGTGCGTTGGCAACCGGAAGGACTATCGGTACACTGGACACGTACTTTGCCAAATCTGGGTCCCTTCTCGTCGATGAGATCTCCATTCTTGAACGACGCATTTCCCAAGAAATTGACTGGGTGAGGAGATCTTCATTGGGTCCTCTTGCCCACGCTACTACTCCCGTAAAGTCACCTATCTGTATATCACTAACTGTAGGGGGGGAAATGGCATGCTTGTTACATCAACTCTACCCGACACTAACTGCTCTGTTAGCTCCTCAATTGACTGTGATAACTCAGGCAATGCAGAGCTTAGCATATGACCACTTCCATCTTGTAAGGCCCCCACACCTCAGACCACTGTTGAAGGAGTTGTCTCCAATATGAATTCAAGTATTAACAGGGATTCAATGCACCCATTTCAGGGGGTGAAGGAGGGAGCTATCCCAAAAAAGCAAAAAAGGGCTTACACGACAGGGGGAAAAAACGTAAAGTTTCTAAATCCAACTCTAGGTCCAGGGGAATCCAACAGGATCCAGCTAGCAAAGGGTCAAATTTATCTTGTAGATCCGGAGCCCTGCACCACCAAACCCCGGCCAAAATTCTTCCTAGCCAACACAGTCCCGCAGGAGTGGAGGATCTCATTCTTTCAGGCCTCCGCACCCTAATGAGGGAACTGCTTACTCCCCTGGAAGATCGTCTTGCTAATATGGAAATTTGTTTAATGGATTTACGTAAGGGACTTTTAGGTTTAGTTTCAGGTACAAAAGCCGGCATGCACAGACTAGATGGGAATTCTGTTGGGACTTCCAATCTAGATATAAACCCTGTTACTCTGTCTTCCCCATCCTCTATAGCCATTCAATCAGAAAATATCATTCCAGTCCCCTTGTTAAAAGCTGTTCCTGTAATATCTTGCAGTCAACCACCTTCGATAGCAAACACCAGTAGGTTGAATCCAGTTGGCCTGGCTCCTACAACTGGCCAGGAGAAATTAATAAATTATGGAATTAACTCTCCAACTAGGCAAGATAGCGCTCAAAATTGGCGGCTCGGCTGGTCTTTAACCTTCCTAAACCCTCACATGTCACCCCCCTTCTGAAACTTTTACATTGGCTTCCTGTTCGGGAACGTATCCAAATCAAGCTTGCATCTATCACTTACCAGGCTCGATTGGGTACGGCCCCTGCATTCATTTCTTCGGAGATTATCCCCTACTTGCCAACTAGGGAGCTCCGATCTTCTTCCCAATCCCTCCTGATAGTTCCCCGGTTTCGCCGAAAAAAGTGGGGGGGCTCAAAATTTGCGACCCTTGCCCCAACCCTTTGGAACTCATTACCCCTTGATCTCAGATCCCTAACCCCATATTCCCAGTTTCGAAAGAAACTTAAAGCCTACTTCTTCAGCAAAATTTTCATCTAATCCTCTGTTACCCGACCTCCCTTCCTTGCCTATTGAGGAGATCTGCCAGTTACAGCGCCATGAAACCGCTGGTGTAAGAGCGCTATATAAGAATTTTTAAACTCAAACTCAAACTCAAACTCAAATCTGCCCCCTGAGGTGGCAGCATACTCTGTCGTCTTGAAGGGAGTCCCCCATGCTCCGTGGAAATACGGTGGAACCTTATGACTCCCTACACAACAAGGTCATCAGCTGGTTAAATATTCATAGGTCACTTCCACCTAGTCTCAATGGAGAAATCCTTATGGTAAGAAGGGTTCCATGGGTCGGTTATACCGACAAGAAAAGTGCTGGGGATTGCATTATTGTAAACTTTAGGAATCCCAATATTGTGCCTTACATCTGCAACTGGACTGGGTATATGGGAACTACATCTATCGAAGTGGTCCATCTGTCATACTTTTATCCTAACACTAGTAATTCATTTATGAATAATGATGACGGTTGGACCCGGGTTGGATCTGTTGTTCATGGATCTAGACTCAGATCCACTTGTAATGCTCTTACCAATTATGGCAACTACATACACCCCAATAGATATAGCTGTCTTGACCAGGCAGATTGACTCAATCAGGGACAGGGGTCCGCGAATGGCAAAACTGATACCACTATCCAAGAACCCTGTGCCCCTCGATGGGAGAATCTGAAATCTATTAACCCCCATGGTCAACTAATTGATTCATTTAAGTGTGTACCAGGCCCTATTAATAACAACATATCAACGCTAGCCCCACCCGCTTTTAAAGCCGGGTCTATTGTCCCATCGATTTCGGAAATACCTTTGCATGTGCCATTGGCTCCAATGATGGATGCTGTACCGGAGAAAACTGGTGGGCACTGAGTAGAACTGCCTGATGATGTTCTAAATGTTCTCTCTTGGAATGTTGCAGGCATTGCTCACAAATTAGATACAAGCGAATGGGATTCCTTAATAGGTAATAGTGATATTTGCCTATTTCGAGAGACCTGGGCGAGGGAGCCACTGTGCAGAGTGGGTTATGCAGTGTTCGAAATAAATGCGATCTGGTCTGGCAGAGGGAGGCCATCTGGAGGACTGGCCATTTGGGTAGCTAGTCACATTGGGTGTAACACGGAGAGTCTACCGACTCTCTCGCAGGACATACAATGTGTCCTACTTAAGTGGCCTAATGTCTTAAATCTAGCAATCATCAATGTGTATTCCCACCCTACCAGTGTGGCCATGGAATCACCCACATTAGACGATCTCACGTGCTTTTTGAGTCGCCTCCCTAATGATTATAAGATAGTGTTGAGTGGCAATTTTAATTGCCACTTTGAGCCCCTGGAAGGTCTAAAGGAAGGCACTCTTACGGCGGAAGATGATTCCTGGGGTGCTCCCCCATGTCAATCACCTCATGTTAAATCTTGGTCCCCTCTGGCTGTCCAAATTATGTCCCTAACATTAAATTTCTCTTTAAGGGCATTGAATGGTCGTACCACTTCCGATACTCCCTCTACATGCACTTTTAAGAAGAACCATGAATCCAGGTTAGACTATATTTTTGTAGAAATTAGTCTTTGGCCCAAGATCCTGGACTTCAGAGTAATAGCAAGAACCGACAGTGATCATAACACACTTATAATGGACATGGTGCACCCTATGGGTGCTGTTCGATCACTTTCCGCTGAATCCAAGTATGATCCTGGGAACTTGGTTCTTAGCTCTTATAGACGCAGGGTCAAATGGGGGAATTTGGCGACCTCAGAGGAGTCCATAAGTAAAATTTACCAGTTAGCACTCCCCAAGCTAAAAGAATTGGACACATTAATTATGCAGCCAAGAAACTTGGAATTCAATAAGAAGCTAGTCTTAATCCATGAAGATCTAGTGGATGTTTTGGGTGAGGTTTTCTATCCAGTGGCACCCCTGAGGAAAAAAAAAAACCTGTATCCCAACCTGGTACAATTCATCCTGCAAAAAGATTAAGTCTGAACTAATAAATAGTGTTAAAATAGGTTCGGACAAGGGCAAAGTGGTTGAGCTCAGACGGAATTACAAGAAAGCCATGGCATTGGCGCGTTCAGAATGGGACTGGAACAGATGGCAAGACCTCACATCAGCACTTGAAGCGAAGGACCCGAGAAAATTCTGGTCCTTGGTAAACATCGGTTCAGCAGAACCTAAAGCTGCAATGGAGCCAAACATTGCAGCATCTGTTTGGGAGGCCCATTTTGGCCAACTCTATCAAGAACCACCTCGAAACGCTAATGATGGGGACGCGCTTTCCACTGTTGTCTATGATCCAGCATTCAAATTGGAATTCACTCTTGCTGAGGTGCTTAGTGTAATTCAGGGTTTGGCGAGGGGGAAGGCCCCTGGTCTCGATAGGTTGCCTGGCGATCTTTTTCGTCTCCATCCAGAGATATGGGCCCCTTATTTTCTCATCCTTTTTAATGCCATTATGGGTGGGATGGAGATTCCCTGTACTTGGCTGGGGGCTGAGATAGTGCCTATCTTTAAAAAGGGCTCCCCTCTTCTCCCAGCCAACTATAGGCCGATAAGTCTCATAGATGTCCCCCCAAAAATGTATTCACGCCTCCTCCTGAACCACCTCACTGAGTGGATGGAGGAAAATAAAATCCTTAGTCCCCTTCAGGCTGGCTTCAGGAAAAACACGTCCACCATGGACCAGATCTTCCGTCTCGTTCTCCTTTATTGGAAAACCGTGAGTATCGAGAGGGGAAGGCTGTACATGGTGTTCGTGGATCTGAGGTCAGCTTTTGACCTGGTTCCCAGGAAGAAATTATGGGAGACTTTAAAGGAATTGGGTGTTCCAATCCATTTATTAAATGCCATCATCAGGCTCCATGAGAACAACTTTGCACAGGTCAGGTATGGGAGGATGGGAGCACTGACATCAAAATTCCCGGTCCTTAGAGGGGTCAGACAGGGTTGTGTCCTTGCGCCAACCCTGTTTTGCCTCTATGTTAATAAAGTCATAGCACATCTCGACATTATTAACGATAATGATGCCCCATCTCTGGCAAGCAGGAGGGTACCCGCCATTATGTTTGCGGATGACACCCTCCTGCTGTCTAAATCCCCGATGGGGATTCAACGGATTTTAGATGGATTTGGTCTTTTCTGTAGGCAATATGGCTTAGAAATTAATACAGGGAGGAAGACCAAGTTCATGATATTTAATCCATCACCCAAAACTAGACCTAATCCACTTCTGAGCTCAGAAAGACTGGAGAGGGTGAAAACCTTCCAGTATTTGGGGGTAACTCTTCATGAGAATTTATCATGGGAACCCCAGGTTATAAGAAGTCGGTTAAAGCTGTCCCAACTGTCGGGGGGAATTTTGAAGGTGGCAAATTCCTCCACTTACAAACCTATTAGCCCGGCAGTTGAGATGTACAAAACCCAAGCAAAAGCAGCTGTATCTTATGGAGGAGAACTCTGGGGGTATAAAGAGGGTGTAGGAATTGTCAATGTAGAAAATAATTTTTTAAGGCGCCTTTTGGCCCTTCCTCGTGGCACACTCCTTCTCCCCCTAAGATTAGATATGGGTCTACCCTCCATAAGAGATGACTTGGAACTACTGCCACTAAGATTCTGGCACAGGCTTTGGTCTACCGTTGACCTTATACATTATAGGCAAGAGCTCCTTCATGTTATGAATCTGAACCTCTGCAATAAAATCCCGTGGCTGGCCTCTATAAAGAAAGAACTTTACCGGTTGGGACTCCCTGAACTATGGGAGTCCCCTGAACAAGGCTGACACAGGGTCCCACGCAAACGCCTTGTGGGTATATATAGGGAGAAATGCTTTGCTTCCCTGGTCTCTGCTTCCAACAAAGGTATTCTGACTGATCGATTCTTGGAATTCAAGGATTCACATCAGTTTGAAGGGTTTATGGATATCATCTTCCCTATTTTAGCCAGAAAATTGTTTATTCAGTGGAGGCTCGGGACTCTCCCTATTAAAACCTTTACCTATAACTGGTCAAAAAGGGTTGATAAAATCTGCCCAGGTTGTTGCATACACAATGAGGAAGAAATTCATATTTAGTTTTTTTGCTCAGCCTATAATAGACCTAGGAAACACTGGATAGTTCCACTATGTAGAAACCTGGGCATAAGGAGTCATTTGCACTCGTTTAGAATATTGAAAACGAGCACTGCCCCCCACATAGTCTTTGCAGTTGCTAAATTTGTAATGGCTATGTGGCACATTAGGTCTAAAAAACTCAAAGTTTGACTTTTGTGGCAAGGAATTAAAAAAATTTCCTTGTAATCTGACATTTTTTATACATTGGTTTTATCAATCTTATCAACGGTTTTTATTACAAGTGTTTGCTCTATGATGTTATTGTATATTTGTATCTTTTATGGCCTAATTGGCCGAAATAAAGAATCATTTGATTGATTGATTTGAGTTGCACAGTGTTAGTCACGCCCTAAGTTGTATGGCCGTCAGCGGCCTACCACCGCGTTGCGCTGACTTGCGTTGCACAGGGTTAGCAGCACCAGAAGCCGCCATTGATGACTCAGCGAAATGTGTGGGATATGCTGGGCCACAGAGCGGGTCCACATAATGTGCAACAAGCCATGGTGGTGGGACCGGGCACTGGAGCTTTCACGGGCACATGGAGTGCCCACTGGTAGACACTCCGGTCGCAGCAGGTAATTATTTGGTCATGGATGCGCAGGGGCGGCGGTGTCTCTCTCTCTCTCTCTCTCACTTCCCTCTCTTCACTCTCTCTCTCACTCTCTTCCTTCCTTTCCTTCTAATTCTCTCACTCTCTCTCGCTTCTCCCTTTCTCACTCACTCCCTTCCTTTCCTTCTCTCTCTTTTGCTCTCTGGCTTTTTTTCCTTCTCTCTTCCTCTCTGTCTCACTCCTTTGATATGCGCATTACACACATCCTTTTTTTGTGCTTTATTCTCCAGGCTGTGTCGTCGACATTGATGGACTTGACAGGAGTCTTCCGCCTTGTTGTTTTGTGTTGAGTTTGTTAAATTGCAATTTTTGGTTGTTACTTAAGTGCAGTGTGACTCTTTCTCGTTCTTATTACTGTTATTTGGTGGTGTCCACCATGGTGTTAAATTTTGGGGCGGTTATCGTGGGAATATTGGTGATGTCTGCAGTTTGCACCAGCTTCTGAATAGTGTGTTAGATTTATCCCATCTTTAGTTGCATTAAAGTGGTGATATTGAGATGCAGAGTAGGCGTTCCCATGCAAAAACACATGAGGTGCACCTTTGCGATTTATTCTAAATACTAAAATCCTGTATTGAATTGCACTGTGGTAGTGGGTGCATTTACAGTGTAAATCAATGAAGAAATCTCATTGTATTTATATTGATTGGGAATAGTGGGTCAGGTGCTGGATCTTGATGGGATACACTGCCAAGTTTGTTTATTTTTCTGCAGACGTAAAAACCACATCACAACTTTCACAACGAAAGGCAAAAACTGCGATGTGAAACAAATTCCAGCGATAAGCTGTTTTAGCACCAGGGATTTTACACCTGTTTTCTGCTGGTGTGAAGCAGGACGACTACCTGCAGCATGAAAGGGAACACAGCCACACTGGAACACCCACAGGTGCCATAGAGTCAATGAACATGATACACAGATACCCATGAGGGCCACAACACTCATCGCAACAACTCCAGGACCGCCAATGCCCCCCAACCCTGCATCTGAGCAAGTGTGTCCATGTGGTCATTGTGTTAGCATGATGGGCACGGACCCTGCAACATCACAGTGTGCTGTCTTCAACGGATGTTATCATGTCACCTCAGCGTTTGCAGTGAGCCTGGACATGTAGCTATGCACGCATACCCCTGCATGCACATGCGGCGTGGGCTAGTCCGGTGTACACAGGTCAGCGCAGGGGTGTGCCTATCCGGCAAGGGGAACAGGGTGTCTCAAACATGTCCATGTGCAGGAAGTGTGGTAAGTGTGTCTCTGTTTTCTAGTGTGGGGCCGCAGCAGTCGATGTTGTAAAGTGGCATGCCCACCTCCAAAGGGCAGTGTCACGGTGTGGTTGGAATGCCGTAGGACATACAGGCATTACAATAGTGTGCCATAGGAGTGCACGGGATACAACAGTGCAGCGCACAAAAGTGTGGGGGCTTGTGGGAGGGAGGAGCAGCTGTTTGACATCGTAACACACAGTGAACCCGCCCATGTGCCACATGCTGGGCATCTCAACCATGATGACCAGGGTCGCAGACATTCCACAACACCCACGACCAGCCTCTGTACACATCCTGTATAAATGCAGCTAGAGAAGTTACTGTAGGGATGAAAGGTTCTTTGGCTGAGCTATCTTGTGCTAGCACATCTGCTGCTCCAAGAAGGAACTTGCAAGTGGCCAGCCCCCGACAGAAACGATAATATCTGTCTCCCACACTACGCACTGCCCGATTTGAGAACGAGTACACATTCCACAATCAAAAGTCCTTCATCGTAGTTAGCGTGCGTGAAATGGCATTCACGTCCATCTATACCTAGCACATCTGCTACATGTCCTGGGTGCACTGCCTTTGGCAGTGCTGTGGATCACTTACCGGCTGAGCTTCCGCATTGCGGATGTCACCTGCGTTCAACCTGTGTTGCAATGTCGCACGTGCCTATCCGAGTGGTCCATGGACGTGTGCCTCTCCAATGTGTGGGTAGGTGACATGGATTACGATGGATGTGTGCGCCCCCTGTTGGCCCACAACCATGAGTGTCCTGCTGATGCCCGTTTATGGCATGCATGGATATTTGGCATGTGTGTTCGGAACTGGGCCCGGGAGATTGCACGTGTCATAGTATGCAGTGAGCAAATTGACCCACTCCCTGATTCTGCTTTCGTGCACATTGGGCAGAGTGGTTGGAGTCAGCACATCTGTCTCGGTCAGCTGATGGATTACATCGATGACATGTCAAATATTGTGGCCAACTATCACTCATTAGAGATAGTGGCTTACGCAGCTGCACTCGTGTTTATGGACGAGTGACAAGGTACCTGCAACCACGACTCGATGTGCCACATTGCACGTCCCGCTGCATCATTGCATGTGGTGCATCTAGTCACATGCCCCAAGACGACACTGCACATGGTTGCAAAGGCGTCTACTCATGTCCGAGGCACGGACAACCAACGCTGCTTGACACTGACATTTGTTGATGATGGATTACCCCGAGGTGAACATGGACGTTTTCCTACACTCATACGTTCCTTATTAAGGCATGCTGCTGCATTTGTCTGCATATTGTGGCACTACGCCGGAATTTCTATGGTTTTGTACGAGTGAAATGTCCAACTAACTATAACGTTCCTGAAACCTATGTTTTTTTCAGTTAATTTCTATGTTTTTTCAAAATGCTTATTTCTAACGATAATGTGCCTGAAACCTATGTTTTTTTCAGTGAATTTCTATGTTTTTTTAAAATGCTAATTACTAACTATAATGTGCCTGAAACGTATGGTTTTTCCCATGAAGTTTTTTTAAATGAAAATTTGTAAGTCTAATGTACCTCAATCCTATGTTTTTATTTTATTTTATATATAAATATGCATATATATATATATATATAAATATATTTTTTAAATGTGTTAATAATTTTTAGTTAGGAAAACTATATTCATTCTTTTAAAAAAAAAATATTATACAGAAGTCGCGCACCCTTTGTGCACCCTACACGATGGCTGTGCGCATTCCGGTAGCCATTTTGAAAAGTCACGATGGGGTCGTGACTTCGGTGTAATTTGTACAGTATGAAATATCTTTAAATTAATTATAAAGAAAAGTTTTCCTTTAAGTGTTTATCTACATTTATTGATAAAGGTATTTTCAAAGTATTATTTTCAATATAATTTCGACTAAAAATTATTCGATTATTATTGGATTTGGAGGTTAGGAGGGATGGCCATTTTGCTCGATCTGTTTTGCAAGATTTTTTGGACTCGTTTTTTGGCAGCAGTATCCATCAGAAGAGCAAGTTACTTACCTTCGGTTACTTACCTTCGGCAGGCAGTGGTCCCAGGGACCACTGCCTGCCCTTAAAAATTTCAACGAAAATGTTTCATTTTTTTTAAATGCCTCCCGTTGTCCTTTAAGGAAAATGGGCTACATTTAAAACAAATAAACTGCTTTATTTAAAAGCAGTCCCAGACAAGGTGGTCTGCTGAGCGTCATTCCCAATGGGCTCGTAAATTGCGAGAGGCTCATTAATATTAATGAGCGGCGCAATTTGCGACCCCATTGGGAATCGCAAACAGTGTCAAACACACTGTTGTACATTTGATTTTGTGCCTCACAATTTGACGCAAATTGGGAAGTGCAAAACCAAATGATTGTACATCTGGCCCCAAATCCTGTAAGACTGGGGTACAGTCAAAAGTTATGGTCTAACCGTGATAGAGTATGGTTCAGATACCAAAATGGACTGGGCCTGTCATCGCTTACCTTTGGACTTGAAAGAAATTTCATGTATGGGACGGTAAAGTTTAGTGCGGCAAGGCAGCAGGCTGTGTCAGAGTGGAAGGCTTCATCATCAGGGAGTCAACAAAGACAGCTGTGGTGAAAATGTTTATCTTTGGACCTAGGGGCATATACATCAAACAAAATACCGGTCGCAAATGGGCAGACTCGCAGAATCAGCCCCTTTGCGACTGGTATTTTGGGGTATGGGATGCATCACCCCAATTGCAAATTCGCAAAGTATGTAATCGCGATTACTTAAACTGCGAGTGCATTTAGAGAGTCGCATATTGCGATTCCCTATTTGGAATGCAACCAGCTTTTCCTAAATGTGACTTCACATTTAGGAAACGCTAATTACCATCAACTGCAAGTTGATGGTAATTTGCAAAAACCATGAAAAATGAACAACAGTGCATTTTTCAAACCGCTGTCCACAAAATCTGGCAGCATGGCCTCCGGGAGGCCCCAGGGAGCAGGCGGGCTTGCTTTGGGCACGCTACGCCTTTTATCTGCCAGAGGTGAGACAACTGGAGAGCTCACCCCACAAAATGGCAGCACTCCATGTCAGCTTTTGGAGCTCACTAAAGCAGGGTTTGATTCCCATCCTTCCACCAACACAGTCAAATTCAATTTCAAGAAACAAGAGTGAATAACACAATTTTACAAATGCAGAAGAGTTGAGCATGCATTAAAACAGAGTTAAAGTGCAAGATGTAAATTTTTAAAAAGTGAGTTTAGCAGTAATACGGTAGAGGAAAAAGTTAACAGTCAACAGGGAAGCTAGCAAATGACTATTGATGCTCTACAGCCTTGTGTAGATGATCAGATTCATATTTGAATTCATAATTTTTTTTATAAAGCTGCTCTTGATTATAACTTACAAAATAAGACCCTACAAAAGCAATTTTTGAGATAAGGGAATATCACATATTGAACTGAGTATGGTAATTACCTCGGTGCACATTTGTTAAAGATGTTTTTATTTTTAGAAGCTACAGGTTCCACACAATAATTCCTTTTAAAGCTTAAGAAATGTTTGTTTGCTGCAGTTTCAATATATTTTCAATTCAGATTTTTTTAGTGTATAAATTGCAATTGTAGTGCTTTTAACTATCTATCCCAAAATAGACTAGACTTCCTTTTTAGATCTGCATTTGTTTTTCACATTGGCTATTTTCATTTTCTATTTTTCTTTTATGTATGTATCTTTAATATTATAATGACTAATATAATTTAAATAACGTTCATGTCTTGCCATTTTATTAATAAATGAAGATCTGAACAAGGATTTGTAGTAGTCCTAATCAATAGATTTTTCAGCCACTATTCTTTGTAACAGCTCTTTACATTAACACTAGACACACTTCTGAGTAATTTTGAGGTATTATTTTCGAAATTTTACAAGGCTGCCAAGATATGCAATTTGAAACATCACATCAATCAATGTTTACATACAAACACTGATGAGAATATTCATTTTTATCCAATTATATAGAAACACTGGGTTAAATCTCAGTCTATTTGAAGATGCAGAGGAGTCAAAAGGTGTCCCTTTACCTAAATGTACACGGTGCCTATACAACTACTCTCATGGACAATTATATTTGGACATTATTATGAACCAAAAACTCTCCCTTGGCTTGGTAAACCTTCAGTGGCAATGCCAGTAATGTCATGCCTAACGTGGACTTGGAACATCCTACTGCATTGGAATACTGATAGTATGCAACAGCTGATGAACTTGCTTACCACAACTGAGGTTATGTGATGATCTAAACAATAGAATGTGAAAGATTCCATCTTCAGGTGATTTTATTGTCAGATATTTTTCAATGGATTTCTCGGTAAATGCAGTCAGAAGTTTGTGCATGAAAAATAGAGAATATAGAGAGTAGGAAATATAACACTTTCAGGGAACAATATTGTTTGTGTTGGCATTCAAATTACTTTGCATTATCAAGACCTATGAAAGTCTTTTTAAGTTTGATTATAAAAAGAGTGAGTATCGACACACAACCTAGTCTCTCCCCCAAACATATAACTATACAATTTGCCTGTTTGTGCCTAGTATCAAAGTGAATCCTTACTGAGTTAACGTTATGGATTCTTGAACAAAATTAATTTATCCAGTGAATACCTCAAGTTTGTGAAGTACAGACTGCAGATTGTCTTTGTTATCTTTCTAGGCATCTAAATGTTTTACCAGCACAGACTAATAAAGGATAAAGGAAAGTTAACATTATTTCTGTTTCCTCTCATACTAAAACTGGGCCCCTTAAACTTGAAGATGTCAGCTAGGCCCAACTAGGACCAGGGATCTACGTTAAAGTTTTGGTTTTTGAAGAGCAAGTTCCACTTGAAGCGAGAGTGAAGTTGGGTATTCTTGACTTTGTTATTGTTTGTTCTTTTGCCATACCAGGCAGGTCCTAAATATGAGGAGATGGACCCACATCACCCCACCCTCAAAGCCGAACAGTGACTATCACTAGCAAGAAGATTATCTTACAAAGGCCTCTGTTTCCCACATTAAATGATAGATGGGGAAAACACATAAATTTAAAGCGGAAACTGTACTGATAAGCAGAGACTAATAATTATCCAATACTGAGGATTCCACCTTTACAACAAAAAAACTGTGAAAAATCTAATGACCTAATGTTTGCTGATGATACAATCTTATTGTCCCAGACCCTTAGGGGGCTACAAAACTTACTTGACAGTCTTAGCCATGATATAAAAGACAAACAACATTATAGTCTACACTTTCAAAAAAAATAGAAGCCACGTTATCCATTTAAAAATATAAGCACAGATATTTTGATATACAATAGATAAAATAACAGGGCAAGGAGGATAATTTGGCTGCAGTTAAAGTGACAGTGCAACAGTACTAGATGCAGAAATGGCAGAAAAGAGGGGAATGAGTATACAATGTAGCATTGATGATGAGCATATGAAAATCATTTTTATATGAATAATTGTTAAAAAGAACACTAAAATACCTTATGTAACACTTCAGACAGCATTGCATGGTCTAGCGCCAGGGAAAGCGGCTGGGCCTGATAAACTTCCACTGGAGATATATTCGATAGTTTTTTCTATTATAAAGGAAGATATGTTGGCTACTTTCATAGCGGCCCAGCACGGGAACCCTCCACCGTCTTGGGACAACGCCAATATTGTGATCTTCAAAAAGAAGGACAAGCCTCCAAGACTCCCGGGGTCCTATGGACCCATATTATTAATAAACGCAGACGGCAAGGTATATTCTAAAATGTTTGCAACTCGGCTGGCGCAGGTTATACCCCCATTGGTATCTAGATATCAGCATGGCTTTTTGCCCGGTAGGAGTACTGTTAATCATTTACATAGGGTGATTGCACTATTCGATTATGCTACTGTACAGCAAAAGCATATAGGCTTAATTTTCTTAGATGCTGAGAAAGCGTTTGACCGCGTATCGTGGTAATTTCTTTGGGCTACAATGCAAAAGATGGGGTTTGGACCTCGTTTTTGCAAGCGCTTCAAACCATGTATAAAAACGTCCACGAGCTAAAATCTGTGCAATGGGGATGGAGTCAGATTTTGTATATATAACTAGGGGAACCTGGCAGGGATGTCCCTGTTCGCCGTTACTTTTTGCTATGTATATAAGCCCATTGCTTCAAATACTGGAAACAACGAATGATATACACTCAATGGTAGTGGGGGGCACCAAGTGCGTGTCCTTGCTCACGCTGATGATATAGCGGTAATTGCATCTGATCCCGAGCAGGCATTAAGGGAGATTGAGAACCAGACTCAATATTTTTTGGGCAGTGGCCGGGTATAAGTTAAACATCTCTAAAACCCAGGTTGTATGCACTGAGAGACTTTGTCCTGGAGAAGTTTGTGTCACACCAGAAGCAAGATATCTAGGTATTAAAATTAGGATGTCACTCCAAGAGATCGTTGAAGTTAATTGGGCAGACATATTACTATCGACAAAAAGGCAACTGGAACAGGTTGAGTGTCTTGATTTATCAATGGTTGGGCGCTGTAATGTTTTAAAAATGTGTATTCTCCCTAGATTAATGTATTATTTTAGGACGGTACCGTTGAGCTGACGCAATCACAATTATCACAGCTTTAGTCTCTGGCAGATAGGTTTATATGGGGCCAGAAGAAAACACGGCGTGCTTCAAAATATATGTCGTTACCACTGGGTCGCGGGGGATGGGGGTCCCAAATTTTACATTTTATTATTTAGTTTGTCTATTACAGAATATGCATTATTTGGTGACCAAGATGAAAGAGTGACCATTTGAAGCTCCCAATATATATCAAATGCTAATGGGGATTCACGCGAGTGAGGCTTTACTCAAGTTTTATGAACCAAGCTACTTCAAAAAAACGCGATTTAGAATATTCTGGGCTGCACGCAAGACTTGGAAGGCGATATGTAAAATTATATCTATAAGTCGTATAGGCTATTATACGCCTTTCAACTCTACGGAAATATTCCCCTCGTTCTTTTGGGATCTAAAGATGGATATTTGGAGGGTTAAGGGGATACGACGTCTAGGGGACATCTATAGGGCAGGGATAATTGTTTCTTTCTCAGAATAGGTCGAACAATATGAGTTACCGAAGTATGATGTTTTCAAATTTTTGCAAATTCGCGATTTTATTGTCAAACATTGTAGATACATGCCTATGACACCCAACGATTTAATAGAGGCTTTGATTAAACTAAGATCGGGGTACTGTATGATATATTGTTGGAGACTCAACGGGATGATATTGAGATGCATGAGGCAAAGTGGCGTGAGCGATTTGGGAACACTGGTTCCTATGTGCAAAAATCAATAGATATGGCCACCAAAGTCATGCTGACTGCAAATTCACGTACCCAACATTATAAAACTTTGTTTATTTTATATCATACCCCTGTGAAAATGATGAAGTGGGGTGGGCTCCATGATGGGAAATGTTTTAGGTGTTCGGCGGAGAATGCTGATATTGTACATATATTTTTCGATTGTATAGTCATAAAACAGCTCATAAGGAGCATTTCAGAATTCTTATCACAAATTACAGGGGTCAATGTGTATATATCTAGAGAGATAATGTTAGTAGGTGTGGGTGAGGGTTCTGAACCCACTCAGAGCTGCTATCCTTTTCGTTATCGTTATCTTTTATTTATGGCTTCCGCTGTTGCCCGATTATGTGTCGCTTCTATGTGGCTCCAATCAGAGGAGCCATCATATGGAATGTGGCGTGCAAAGTTTTACAATGTATTTAATTTGGAATTCAGTTTGTATCGTATAAAATCGATGAGGAAGAAACAATTAGTGATCCAAATTTGGCAGCCTATGCTTCAACATATGGAGGTGTCCATATGAAATTCCTTGTTTTTCATTTATTTGTGTTCCCCTTTTTTCCTACATTATTAATTAAGTGGATTGATGTAAAAATCCTACATGCTATGTACTGAATAATAAAGTATTTAAAACAAAAAAAATACCGTATGTAACAACAGAATGTGCAATAAAGATTTCCAAGAGAAAGGAAGATAAACTTGCCAAAAAATGAAAAAAAAATGTAAGATAGTTTGACTCAATTGCCCATCACACGGACAAATGGCAACAGTTTCAGAAGAATACTGGCCTAGAGGAAAACATATCATCCAATAAAATGACCCCAGGCTGAATCTTGTGATCAGGTTTCTTTCTTATACATTGGTGACATATAATAAATACAAAGCAATTGAGGGAGACACTTGAGTAAGTCAATAATCTCCTATTAAGAGTTTAATCACTTCGGATAGTTCTCTAGAGGATTGCTTCTGCTTACGGAAACTATCCATTAACCACTTTTTGTCCCCTTTGCCGATTGACTCTGGGTTCTCAAACAATGCGGCACAACCAAGTGCTGAAAACAATCTCTGATAACAGCCTGGTTAAAATATCAGCTTCTTCATTGGACCAGATTAAACATCAGGGGCCTTATGTAGGTAGCCTTCCATTTACCACTTCATAAATACCGAATTTTACCGATTCAGTATTTATGAAGTGGTAAATGCTATGTAGGTAATTAGTCGGTAAAAATTACCGATTTGGTATTTGTCGGTAATTAAGAATCGGTATTTACCGATTCGGTAATGGTAACTGGCTTCCCATTGATTCCTATGGGCCAGGAGGCCCATAGGAATCAATGGGAAGCCAGTTACCATTACCGAATCGGTAAATACCGATTCGGTAATGGGGGAGCACAATCAAGGGTGGCAGGGTGTCACAGTGACACCCTGTTGCACCCCTGATTCCTGCATGTGTGCACATGTGGCACACATACATGCCCTAAGGGCATGTATGTCTGCCAAATTGCACACTTCTAAGGGCCAAATAATGTTTTTTCTAAGACATTCGTCATTTACCACTAACTTTTAGTTGGTGGTAAATAACGAATCCACACTACACCCACACACTCCCCCTACATCTCATTTCAGGATTCGGTATTTACCGAATCGGTAAAATTACCGAATCGGTAATTTTACCGATTCGGTAAATTACCAAATCCTGAAATGTCCCCCCTACATACCAAAAGCCTGAATACCGGTCGGTAACGTGATTTTTACCGAAAATCGGCCGTTACCGACCGGTATTGGGCTTCCTACATGAGGCCCATGATGGCTAAAGGGTCTGCACTTATTGTATCTTGGACATAGTCCATACCTATCTCCAGGTGGAGGAAGAAATGTGGAGATGAGGGGAGACCCCTAAGACCCAACGGCAAAATCTATTCTCCTTAATCTGCATAGCGAGTGCATCCCTACAGCTCCAGAAACAATTGGAGATCTCTAATATTGGGGCACTGGGCTTTTTACCAATGGACATTGCAAGCGAGAAAGTGGTGTCTACAGCTTGTGTATATTGGGTTATCCTGTTTGTTATACAGGTAAACCACGTACAACCTTCGTCGAACTCCAAGCCGAGGTAAGGGAAGGAACCAATCCTCTTCAGAATTTTGCCCTCTACAGGTTGTAGTATTTTTGGGGCCACATATCATGGTAAAGGTTTTCATGTAGTTTGGCTCCAAGCCCAGGTGCTTCATAAAACGAATATAGCTGATGATAAGTTTTTTAAGGCCATTCGCAGTCCTTGTCTGGAGGACTGCATTGTCAGCATATAATAACAGGGGTACTGCCTCATTCTCTACAGGTGGAACAATTGCCCCAACTAAAACTAAATTATTCTCCATTAGTATAGAGAAGGAGTAAGATTGGGGCGAGGACTCATCCTTGGCGCACCCTTCACTTGATGCTGAACGGCTCTGTACATTCGCTGGCACCACCAAACCTAACGGAAGCAGAAAGGTTATGATGGAGATTCCTTAAGAATGCAACCAGACCCGCATCAACACCCATCTTTTCTAAGATGACCCATAACTTAGAGCGGGAGACATAATCAAATGCACTTGACAGGTCCATAAATGCCAAGTGAGTGGATGCGCCATTCGCATATTTATATTTTGCCTTAATAAGATGGAGATTGAGACACTGTTCGATTGTGCCAAGCTCCTTTCTGAACCAATACTGGCTAGGAGCAAGTATGCAGTTGGCATTAATCCAGTCCAGTAAGAGGTCCAAAACGACTCTCCCAATTATTTTAACAGAGGAATCCAAAAGGGATATCAGGCGGTAGCATTTAATGCGTGTACATATCCTTTTTTAAACACAGGCTCAATTACAGATGAATGCCACGACTTGCGCACCCCCTCCCTGCAAACAAATTAAAAACTGAAGTGAGCATTGGACACTGGGTCTTCCTTGAATAAATCAAGTGGAATGCCATCTGGCCCCGGAGCGTTCTTGCCTCTGCTATTAGCAATTGCTTCAAAAACCTTGTTAGAAAAACCACTCCCACACCGGAAGGGTGGTGGTGCTCTCCCAGACATATACTGTGGTAGCTTGGCTCGAGTGGTCAGGGATCAGGCACCGTGCTAAGCATACGTCATACCCACACAATAACCATGCGTGCATCCGTTCCAAAAACGACTCTACACCTTAAAAATTATACTGAAAATATATCTCTTTATCTTCTTTTCTCTTAGTTGCTGATTAAATAAATAATAATACAATCACAGTGCACAAGGCTTTTCCTGTGGAAGGGTACGTCAAATAAATACTATCTTAACGATTCAATAAATAAGGTAGATCATAAATAATCAAGGCATAAATATAAGTGCATTACATAACAGGCAATTAAATATTATGAGTCAATAAATACTGCGAGACAATAAATACTGTGCAACAATAAATACTGTGAAACAATAAAAACTGTGAGGCAATAAATACTGTGTCGGCGGCCTCGGCTCAATGACAGTTCTTGTCGACGCCGGGAGGCGGTTCCGGTTCGATGTCGGCGGCCTCGGTTCGATGACGTCGGGCGGTCTTGGCTCGATGTCGACTTCGGGCGGCTCCGGTTCGATGACGTCAGGCGGCCTTGGCTCGATGTCGACTTCCGGCGGCTCCGGAGTGCGATCTCCACTCCCGACCTCCGGTGCTCCTTTCCTCAGGTTCCGGCGACTCCGGAGTGCGACCTCCACTCCCGACCTCCGGCACGATTCTCTTCAGGTTCCGGCGACTCCGGAGTGCGACCTCCACTCCCGACCTCCGGCACGATTCTTTTCAGGTTCCGGCGACTCCGGAGTGCGATCTCCACTCCCGACCTCCGGCACGCTTCACCTCGGTCTCCGGCGACTCTGGAGGGCGGACTTCACTCCCCCGTCGACGCCGCACACTCGACCTCAGGTGACTTCCTCCTCGACCTCTGGTGTCTCCACGGCCTCCGTCGGCGCCCTTTCTCGACCTCTGGCGGCTCCGGGTACGACGTCTGCTTTCCAGTCAGCGCCGCTTCTCCACCTCGGGCTCCAGGTCTCCAGGCTTCTCGACGTCGGACTTCAGGAAGTTACCAGTAACCAGGTCAGGAACTTGCTGTTCTTTACTTTTAAGGCCTGTTCCGGCTGTCCAGGTCCTTAAGATGGTTTTTCTTGCTTTCTCCCACACAGGGCTCCAGGCTGGGCTCAGTCAGCAGGGACTAGTATCAAGGGTGGGTTTCTGGACCCCACTCCAGGCACAAGTTTCCACCCCTGTTGCCTCACTCCTTCCTCCTTCAGTTCTGTGCTCCTCTCTCTTCACCAGTCAGGTGCCAACTGCCAGCTCCAACTGCCAACCCTGACTTAGCTTCCCAACATTCTAAACCGCCTTCAACTGTCACAGGGTTCCAGAATGTTGCAGAAGGTTCTAGTAGGTTCCAGTGATGTCGCAGGTGACAATGGGTGGCCACCATTTTGTGCTCCAGGCCCTCAGACAGAAGTTCCAGGGGTAGATAAAATGGCTCCCTGAATCTGCATCAACACTAAAAAGTCTGGTGGTTCCCAAAAAGGAAAAAATACTAACAGGGTTTGAGGCAAAAGTGGGACAAAATAAATAATGATGAGGAGGGACCACCCAAAGGGCTGACAGGTCTAACACGCGTCCCCCCCAGCTGAAAGTGGGGAGAGCTACCCAACCCCTTGGGAGTTCTCATCACTAAGGCGGAAATACCTTGAGAGACCGTCTGCATTGGCGTGGTCCACTCCAGGCCGATGTTCCACCTGAAAGTCCATTCCCTGTAGGGAGATAGACCACCTCAACAACTTGGGATTCTCCCCCTTCATCTGCATCAGCCAACGAAGGGGTCTGTGGTCGGTCTGAACTAGGAAGTGCGAGCCAAACAGGTATGGCCGCAACTTCTTCAGAGCCCATACCACTGCAAAGGCTTCACGCTCTATTGCACTCCACTTCTGTTCCCTGGGAAGTAGTCTCCGGGATAGGAAGACCACGGGTTGATCCAGACCCTCTTCATTGAGTTGCGATAACACTGCCCCAATGCCATGTTCCGATGCATCTGTCTGGACAATGAACTTCTTGGAAAAGTCTGGGGCCCTTAAGACCGGGGCCTCGCACATGGCTTGATTCAGCTTTACGAAGGCCTGCTGACAAGCCTCCGTCCAGACTACCCGTCGAGGTTGCTTCTTGGACGTAAGCTCCGTGAGGGGGGCCACGATGGTACCGTATCCCTTCACGAAGCGGCGGTAGTATCCGGTGAGGCCCAAAAATGCTCGGACCTCAGTCTGAGTCTTGGGGGGTTCCCAGGCCATGATGGCCTCGATCTTCGCCTGGAGGGGTTGCACCGCTCCCCTACCCACCAAGTGTCCAAGGTACACTACCGACCCCTGCCCGATCTGGCACTTGCTGGCCTTGATCGTTAAACCAGCTTGTCTCAGGGCCTGGAGAACAGCTTGCAGGTGACGCAAGTGATCCTCCCAGCTGTTACTGAAGACGGCTATGTCATCCAGATAAGCAGCAGAGAAACTCTCCATTCCAGTGAGGATCTGGTTCACCAGACGCTGAAACGTGGCAGGTGCGTTCTTGAGCCCAAAGGGCATCACACAGAACTGGTAGTGGCCATTGGGCGTGGAGAAGGCTGACCTTTCCCTAGCTCCATCAGTCAAAGAGATCTGCCAGTACCCAGAAGTAAGGTCAAAGGTACTTAGATATTGGGCAGCTCCCAGCCGGTCAATCAATTCATCCGCCCTTGGGATCGGATGAGCATCAGTTTTGGTTACTGAATTCAGTCCCCGGTAGTCCACACAGAACCTCAGTTCCGGTTGGCCACCCGGTGGTGCGGCTTTTGGTACTAACACCACCGGACTGGACCAGGGGCTGCTGGAAGGTTCGATCACTCCTAGCTCCAGCATCTTAGTGACTTCACTGTTAATGCTGGCCTTCACCTTGTCTGACATCCGGTAGATCTTGGACTTCACAGGGGGGCTGTCTCCTGTGTCCACGTCATGGACGCACAGGTGAGTCCTACCCGGAACAACGGAGAACAACGAAGAGTACTGTCCCAGGACCTGGCGGCAGTCCTCCTGCTGTTCAGGAGTTAGGGATGGGGAGAGAATCACTCCCTCCACCGACCCATCCTTCTCTTGAGACGCAAACAAAGCGGGGAGAGGCTCGCTTTCCACGTCCTCTGCTCCGTCAGTCACCATCATCAAAATGACTTCAGGCCTCTCGTGGTGGGGTTTGAGGCGGTTGGCATGCAGCACCCGTAGGGGCTGACGAGGGGTCTTAAGATCCACCAAGTAGGTAGCCTTACCCTTCTTCTCCAATACCTCAAAGGGTCCTGACCAGCGATCCTGGAGGGCGCTAAGCTCTCCTGGTTCGATCACCCACACCTTCTGGCCAGGCTCCAACTCCACCGGGTGAGCGTTGTGGTCATACCACGCCTTCATTACTGCTTGGCTGGCCTCCAAGTTGTCAGAAGCTTGCTTCCACAACTTAGCCATTTGGCTTTGGAAGGCCAGCATGTAGCTCACCACGTCCTGGGGAAGCTTTCTGGGAGTTCTTTCCCATCCGTCTCTCACCAGGCTGAGAGGTCCACGCACAGGGTGCCCATACAAAAGCTCGAAGGGGCTGAAGCCCACTCCCTTCTGTGGCACTTCCCTGTAGGAAAACAATAGACAGGGTAGGAGGACGTACCATTTCCTCCGCAGGCTTTCAGGCAGACTTCTGATCATGCCTTTCAAGGTTTTGTTAAACCTCTCCACCAGACCATTGGTCTGGGGGTGGTAAGGAGTGGTGAACCGGTATGTCACTCCACACTCCTTCCACATCGCCCGCATATATGCTGACATGAAGTTGGTCCCCCTGTCGGACACAACTTCCTTGGGAAAACCCACTCGGGTAAAGATTCCCATCAGGGCCCTAGCCACAACAGGTGCTGTTATGGTCCTCAGAGGTATTGCCTCTGGGTACCGTGTGGCATGATCCACCAGAACCAGGATAAACCTGTGACCAGCTGTAGTAGGTGGATCTAACGGACCCACAATGTCGATGCCCACCCTTTCAAAGGGGGTGCTAACGACAGGAAGTGGTTCCAGGGGAGCTTTCAGCTTCACCCCTGTTTTCCCACTGGCTTGGCAAGACACACATGTCCGGCAGTAGGTATCGGACGACACTTTCATTTGAGGCCAATAAAAGTGTGGGACCAGACGGGCGAAGGTCTTGTCTTGCCCCAGGTGTCCTGCCAATGGGATCTCGTGAGCCAACTCCGGAAGGAAGGCTCGATAACGTTGAGGGACTACCAAGGCTCGTGACGATCCATGTAGGGGTGCCTTGGGTTCACTGTAGAGGAGGCCATCCTCCCAGTAAACACTGTAGTTCCCTTCAACGTTCCCTGCTGCCTGGGCTTCGGCCTGTCGCCTCAGTCCCTCAAGGGTAGGGCACTCCTTCTGGCCCTGGCAGAATTCCTCCCTGGACGGGCCTCCCTCCACGTGCCACTCGGCCGGGATGGGTAGGTCCTCCAGTTCGGTGACATCCCCCACCGCAGACTCCTGGTCCACCACCTCCGGTGGCCTATCCGTCCTACGGGGTGCGGACGCTGAGGCAGGCTCCTCCTGTCCTCGGTTCTTCCCTTGATCGGCAGCCGGCTGTGCCTTTGTTCCAGGTTCCAGTCGAAACAAACTCCCTTTCCGGGTAGTCGCGGACCCTGTGCTAACACAGGCCCAGTCAGGTGTACCCAGCATCTCAGCATGAGTCCGGTATTCCACCTCCTTCCAAGCATTGTGCTCCATGTCATTCCCCAGCAGACAATCGACTGGCACGGCAGGGCTTACGGCAACTCGAAGTGAACCTGCAACCCCTTCCCATTCAAAGGGAACCGGATAGTGGCCCATTCTGCCGTCAGCCATCGCGGCAGGGTGGAGTACATCGGGAATCACCTGCTCTGGAGACACCAGTTGGCTACGCACCATAGTCATACTGGCTCCTGTGTCTCTCAGAGCCTCCCCCTTTTGGCCGTTGATGGTGACCCACTGCCCATACTTTATAGTATTTGCGGGCACCTGGATCTTAGGAACCATCTCCCGTTCTCCCAGGGACACTAAAGTAACACCCGCCCACTCCCTTCCCTTAATTAAAGGCATCTCCTCCCCGAGCACTACACTAGCTACTCCGGGGGCCTTTCCTCCAATGGGAGGGGGTGGTCGTTTTAGGCACTTCGCATCTCCCTTATAGTGTCCAACGCCACCGCACTCGAAGCAATGGACAACCCTTGGCTGCTGACTCTGGCCAGGATTAGGGTTTCTGGGTGGGTTAGCCCTAGGGGTGAATCCTGTTCCCTTACCTTGGAAATTATTTTGGGGGCCTTTGGAGAACTCCTTTTTCTTTTCCCCTCCCTCTTTCTTCTGGGGGGCGCCCTGTCCGGCCTTTTGAGTATCCCCTCCAGTCCCCCTTGTGGACACCCGGGTACTAGCCCAAATGTCCGCCTCCTCAGCAAGCTTCCGGGGATTGGTCAGCTTGCTATCCACCAGGTGTTGACGCAGTTCAGGGAAACATTTTTCGAGCAGGTGTTCCTTCAATACCAAATCAAACAACCCCTCGTAGTTCCTTACTTCACTGCCCTGAATCCAACCCTCTAATGCCTTCATTGCATAATCCAGGAAGTACACCCAATTCTGTGTGCCCAGTTTGTGGCTACCCCGGAACTTCTGTCTGTATTTCTCGGGTGTTAGTCCAAACTTTCGTATGAGCGCCACTTTCATGGTCGGGTAGTGGGTCTGCTCATCCTGCTCTAGGGCCAATAATGCATCCCTACCAGCTGGAGGCATGTACCTGTACAATCCCCCTCCCCAGTACTTCTCTGGTACCCCATGGGCCCTTAATGAGACCTCATAGGCCGCTAGCCACTTGGCAATATCATCGCCCACACCATAGCTAGCCACTATGTCCTTTGGCAGGTAGGGTTTGGGTTCCCTGGTGATTTCTTGGTCTTTGCTGCCACCATTAGGAACAGTGTGTGCCCCGACTCTTAGGATCTGAAGATCTATCTCTTTCAGCCTTAACTCGTGAGCCATCCTCTGTTCCTCCTTCTCTTTCTCCAGCCTTGCTAAGTCCCATGTGAGCTGTATTTTCTCCCTCCGGTCGGTTAACTCCACTTCAGACAAGCCACCGCTAGAGGCACTGCTGCCCTTCCTAGAAAGTGTCCTGGGCCCCGCTAACAGGTTCCCCACCTCAGGTTGGTACAAACCAGCTCCCTCACTGTCGGGCTCTCTATCCCTGTCCTCCTCCTCAGCCTTGCTTTCCCGTCGTGCCTCCCCCCAAGCCCTTAAGCTGGTTTGGAGTGCACCCTTCTTTGCTCCTGGGGGACAATACACCCCCTCCCACTGACAAAACTCCCTGAGTTGGGCCACAGTATAGGTTTCTAGGTCTTCTAGCACAAACTCCATTTTGCCCACTCAGGTCAGAGGACAGGTATTTGCAGAAGCTATGCAGGGGGGTACCTTTTATAATACCTCCTCCCACCACCAGAGTAAATTTGGAAAAAACAAAAACTCACAATTAGGAAGGCCGCTTGGAGAAAACTCCCGGTGTAGGCCTATGGACTACCCACAGTTATTGTCGAGTATACGTAGGCACAGCTCTATCCCACCACTGAACACCAATTATGTTAGAAAAACCACTCCCACACCGGAAGGGTGGTGGTGCTCTCCCAGACATATACTGTGGTAGCTTGGCTCGAGTGGTCAGGGATCAGGCACCGTGCTAAGCATACGTCATACCCACACAATAACCATGCGTGCATCCGTTCCAAAAACGACTCTACACCTTAAAAATTATACTGAAAATATATCTCTTTATCTTCTTTTCTCTTAGTTGCTGATTAAGTAAATAATAAAACAATCACAGTGCACAAGGCTTTTCCTGTGGAAGGGTACGTCAAATAAATACTATCTTAACGATTCAATAAATAAGGTAGATCATAAATAATCAAGGCATAAATATAAGTGCATTACATAACAGGCAATTAAATATTATGAGTCAATAAATACTGCGAGACAATAAATACTGTGCAACAATAAATACTGTGAAACAATAAATACTGTGAGGCAATAAATACTGTGAGGCAATAAATAGAATGAATACAATAAATACAGTGCTCTCAATAAA
The DNA here is from genome assembly GCF_964204655.1 of Triturus cristatus. Lineage (NCBI taxonomy): Eukaryota > Metazoa > Chordata > Amphibia > Caudata > Salamandridae > Triturus > Triturus cristatus. Next base: position 110,015,074 of record NC_140587.1, read on the forward strand.
TAATAAAAGCCAACAGTGACACTTGAAAATCAGTTCACATTCCTGAGGTACTATGGGATGATTTGACCCAATCCCAGCTTGTAGAGTTTCGGATGACCTGAGGGGTGTACTACCTGGCTTGGACAAGGCTGAGGCCTAAACTGAGGTAGATCAATCAATCAATCAATCAATCATGGAATTTATAACGCGCACTACTCACCCGGAAGGGTCTCAAGGCGCTTGGGGGAGGGGGTCTGCTACTGCTCGAACAGCCAGGTCTTGAGCTGTTTCCTGAAGGCGAAGTGGTCCTGGGTCAGCCGCAGGTGGACGGGCAGGGAGTTCCATGTCTTGGCCGCTAGGTAGGAGAAGGATCTTCCTCCGGCGGTGGCTCTCTGGATGCGAGGGACGACGGCGAGGGCGAGGTTAGCGGATCGTAGCTGTCGGGTGGGCGTGTAGAAAGTCAGGCGGTCGTTGAGGTACCTTGGGCCCAGGTCGTGGAGGGATTTGTGTGCGTGGGTGAGGAGTCTGAACGTGATCCTCTTGTTGACAGGGAGCCAGTGCAGGTCTCTCAGGTGGCTCGAGATGTGGCTGCGTCGGGGGGCGTCCAGGATGAGACGGGCGGAGGCGTTCTGGATACGCTGAAGTCTTTTCAGAAGCTTGGCTGTTGTGCCGGCGTAGAGGGTGTTTCCGTAGTCTAGTCTGCTGGTGACGAGGGCCTGGGTGACAGTCTTCCTGGTCTCGGTCGGGATCCATCTGAAGATCTTGCGGAGCATGCGGAGGTTGTGGAAGCAAGATGAGGAGACAGCGTTGACTTGTCTGGTCATCGATAGGGAGGAGTCCAGGATGACGCCCAGGTTGCGTGCGTGGTCCGTTGGCTTGGGTGCGGTGCCCAGGGCCGGGGGCCACCAGGAGTCGTCCCATGCGGAGGGCGACGGTCCCAAGATGAGGACTTCTGTCTTGTCCGTGTTCAACTTCAGGCGGCTGATGTTCATCCATTCGGCGACATCTTTCATCCCTTCGTGTAGGTCGGCTTTGGCGGTGTCGGGGTCTCTGGTGAGGGAGAGAATCAGCTGGGTGTCATCGGCGTAGGAAATGATGTTGAGGTTGTGTTGGCGTGCGATGGCAGCGAGGGGTTTCATGTAGATGTTGAAGAGAGTGGGGCTGAGCGACGATCCTTGCGGGACGCCGCAGATGACTTCGGTGGCCTCAGAGCGGAACGGAGGGAGGCGTACTCTCTGTGTTCTGCCGGAGAGGAATGAGATGATCCATTCCAGAGCAGTCCCCTGGATGCCGGTGTCATTGAGGCGTTGGACTAGGGTGCGGTGGCAGACAGTGTCAAATGCTGCGGAGAGGTCAAGGAGGATGAGTGCCGCTGTTTCACCTTTGTCGAGCAGGGCTCGGATGTCGTCGGTGGCTGCGATGAGGGCGGTCTCGGTACTGTGGTTGGCTCTGAATCCGGATTGCGATGGGTCGAGGGATCCGTTCGTCTCGAGGAAGGCGGCCAGCTGCTTGTTGACGACCTTCTCGATGACTTTGGCAGGGAATGGAAGGAGCGAGATTGGGCGGAAGTTCTTGAGGTCGGTCGGGTCCGCTGTTGGTTTTTTCAGTAGTGCGCTGAGCTCGGCGTGCTTCCAGCTCTCCGGGAAGGTGGCTGTGTCGAAGGAGGCGTTGATGAGGTCTCGGAGGTGGGGTGCGATGGTAGAGGCGGCCTTGTTGAAGACATGGTGGGGGCACGGGTCGGTCGGGGATCCGGAGTGGATGGTGCTCATCATGCGTGTCGTGTCTTCGGTGGCCACTTTGGTCCATGTCTGGAGGATAGCGGCGGGGTGTGTAGGTTCGGTCGATGGGTGCGGGGGTGGAGCGCCGAAACTGTTGTGGATGTCGGCGATCTTGCGGTGGAAGTACGAGGCGAGGGAGTCGCAGAGGTCCTGCGAGGGAGTGATGTCGTTGTTGCCGGCGCTGGGGTTGGAGAACTCCTTGACGATGTTGAAGAGCTCCTTGCTGTCATGGGCGTTCTTGTCCAGTCGTTCCTTCAAAGATTTCTTCTTGGTGGTGCGGATGAGCTGATGATGTCTGCGGGTGGCGAGTTTGAGGGCGGTCATGTTGTCGGTGGTCTTGTCGAGGCGCCAGGCCTTCTCGAGGGTGCGGCAGGCCTTCTTGGAGTCCTTGAGTTCGTCGGTGAACCAGGGGGCCTTCTTGCTTCTGGGCCTGGTGAGTGGGTTCTTCAGTGGGGCGAGGTCGTTGGCACAGGAGGTCAGCCATTGCGTGAGGTCGAGGGCTGCTGTGTTAGGGTCCGTTGTCCTGACCGGTGGGTTCTGGCTGAGGGAGGTGGTGAGCTGGTCGACGGTGATCTTGCTCCAGTTTCTGTGGGGAACCTGCTTCGGGTGGTGCTGGACCGTGTTCTTCTTGAAGCTGAAGTGGACGCAGCTGTGGTCAGTCCAGTGGAGTCCGGTGCAGTGGCTGAAGGTGACGTGCTTGCTGGATGAGAAGAGGGGGTCGAGCGTGTGGCCGGCGTGGTGGGTGGGGGTGTTGACCAGTTGCTGGAGTCCGAGGTTGGCGAGGTTGTCCAGCAGGGTGGTCGTGTTGCGGTTGTTGTTGTTCTCCAGGTGGAAGTTGAGGTCCCCGAGGAGGATGTAGTCGGCGGAGGGGAGGGCGTGAGGGCTGATGAAGTCCGTGATGTCTTCGCAGAACTGTGCGCGTGGTCCCGGGGGTCTGTAGATGAGGGTGCCTCTGAGGGTAGTCTTGGGGTCGGTGTGGATCTGGAAGTGCAGGTATTCGGCGGTGTTGAATGCGTCGGTGGAGTCAGTCGAGATGCGAATCGTGTCTTTGTGTACGATGGCGATCCCTCCTCCGGTCTGGTTGACGCGATCCCTCCTGATGATCTTGTAGCCGTCCGGGATGGCTATGGCGATGTCGGGGGCTGAGGAGGTGTTCATCCAGGTTTCCGTGAGGAAGGCGACATCTGGAGATGCGGTGTCGAGGAGGTTCCAGAGTTCCACGGCGTGTCTGTGGACGGAGCGTGTGTTGATCAGGATGCACTTGAGGTGGTTGCTGTTGTCCGTCTTGGTGGGCGTGGTGCTTGTTTGGAGGCAGGAGAAGTTGCAGGATCGGCAGGCGAAGGGTCCATGGGTGTGTCGCGGGGACGCTCGGTAGCACCCGGGGGCTCGGGCGGTTTTGAGTGCGATGAGCGTAGTGAAGTCGTAGGTCCTGCGGGGAGGCTGGCGGGCGCGGGGGCCAGGGGGTCTGGCGCTGGGCGCGGTCCAGGCGCGGACGGGTGCAGACGGGCTTACCTTCGGCGCTCAATCGGCGCTCCCGCTGCGCGCGTCCGCTGCGCGGTCGCTCAGGGGGCGTCATAAATAAGGAGCCGGGAGGGAGGGTCAGCTGGGAGGCGGGAGCGGGTTGTCCAATGGGCAGTGGGGGGGGGCGGGGACTGCAGGCGGGAGCAGGAAGGAGGAGAGCGGGTCAGCGGTGGCGAAAACGGCGGGAAAAAACGGAGCGGAAGTCACCGGGGCAGCGTCGGAGGTCAGCGGGCGAGGAGGGGCAGCAGCGGCAGGAAGCGACAGGCAGGAAGCAGGAGGCAGGAGGCGGCAGCGGCGTGAACCAGGTGAGTGGCGTCAGGCGGAGGTAACAGGGTGGGCAGGTGCCAGGCAGCGACAGGGGGAATCTAGAGATCTGGCTCTCCCACACTACACAACCCCTCTGTATTAGTCTCAGCTCACCCCTGGCACTATCAAGCTGGTTCCAGCACCTCTCTAGCCTCTAGGATGGTCTCTTAGGGCTTCACAGGGCCTTAGGCGCCCTCTATTCCACTTACTGCCCTTTTTATGAAGTTCCGACGCCGCCGGAGTCGTGTCGACGCCGTGAGGCGGTTCCGGTTCGATGTCGGCGGCCTCGGCTCAATGACAGTTCTTGTCGACGCCGGGAGGCGGTTCCGGTTCGATGTCGGCGGCCTCGGTTCGATGACGTCGGGCGGTCTTGGCTCGATGTCGACTTCGGGCGGCTCCGGTTCGATGACGTCGGGCGGCCTTGGCTCGATGTCGACTTCCGGCGGCTCTGGAGTGCGATCTCCACTCCCGACCTCCGGTGCTCCTTTCCTCAGGTTCCGGCGACTCCGGAGTGCGACCTCCACTCCCGACCTCCGGCACGATTCTCTTCAGGTTCCGGCGACTCCGGAGTGCGACCTCCACTCCCGACCTCCGGCATGATTCTCTTCAGGTTCCGGCGACTCCGGAGTGCGATCTCCACTCCCGACCTCCGGCACGCTTCACCTCGGTCTCCGGCGACTCCGGAGGGCGGACTTCACTCCCCCGTCGACGCCGCACACTCGACCTCAGGTGACTTCCTCCTCGACCTCTGGTGTCTCCACGGCCTCCGTCGGCGCCCTCTCTCGACCTCTGGCGGCTCCGGGTACGACGTCTGCTTTCCAGTCAGCGCCGCTTCTCCACCTCGGGCTCCAGGTCTCCAGGCTTCTCGACGTCGGACTTCAGGAAGTTACCAGTAACCAGGTCAGGAACTTGCTGTTCTTTACTTTTAAGGCCTGTTCCGGCTGTCCAGGTCCTTAAGATGGTTTTTCTTGCTTTCTCCCACACAGGGCTCCAGGCTGGGCTCAGTCAGCAGGGACTAGTATCAAGGGTGGGTTTCTGGACCCCACTCCAGGCACAAGTTTCCACCCCTGTTGCCTCACTCCTTCCTCCTTCAGTTCTGTGCTCCTCTCTCTTCACCAGTCAGGTGCCAACTGCCAGCTCCAACTGCCAACCCTGACTTAGCTTCCCAACATTCTAAACCGCCTTCAACTGTCACAGGGTTCCAGAATGTTGCAGAAGGTTCTAGTAGGTTCCAGTGATGTCACAGGTGACAATGGGTGGCCACCATTTTGTGCTCCAGGCCCTCAGACAGAAGTTCCAGGTGTAGATAAAATGGCTCCCTGAATCTGCATCAACACTAAAAAGTCTGGTGGTTCCCAAAAAGGAAAAAAGACTAACAGGGTTTGAGGCAAAAGTGGGACAAAATAAATAATGATGAGGAGGGACCACCCAAAGGGCTGACAGGTCTAACAAACCTCCTCTTCAATAAAAACAAGGTTTGGGCACATTGTACTCATCTGTGCTGGGGCGTCAACAGCCCTGAAATCAGAGGAATACAATCCATCATAAGCTCCACCCATGTCTCAGCCGGAATATGGCCAGTTACTTTATCAGATGGGGAGGCGGAGATAAAACAGATGTGGGTCTTTCAAATGGCATGCTACCACTATAGAATCCCATTTCTCCTGCTTCATGACCAACGTTTGCCTTCAATTGATAGCATGTATGCCAAGAATAGGACACTGAGATTGGAAACTTTTCTTTTTTGAAAATTTGTAGCCTTGTTCCGCAAATCACAAGACTAATGCATTCTATGCTGCCTAAATGTGTTTTAAAGTTTTCATCCATAACATATATCTCATTGTCATTATACAATTCTTCTGGGTCAATTTCTTGTAAAATTGATGTTACTCGGGCAGAAAAAAAGACAAGCGCTATTCTTAAATGCCTGAGGGAGTCCACAGAATAATTTCTGGTGCCATAAAACTGTGAATGCCGTAGGATCACTACTTACAGGTGATATGTTTTAAAAGAAGAACCCATTTGAAAGATCCAAAGTGCTTTTGTATTTTTTGTGCACTATGTTTTTCAATAGTACTGCGCTGTGTGAATTGTCTGTTGCAATAGTGTGTTTATGAGTGTTTAAGACTGGTACAAATTATCTGGTTTTGCTTCTGGAAACAATTGATTGCTCACTGGAGAGATACAAGGTTCAATGACACCTAGATATTCTAGTTTTCATTTTAATGAATATTGTGGTCACACTTGCGGGCAGGACCTTATAGGTATAATAGGACAAGGTTAGTCTTATCCCAGCCTACAAGAATGCAGTATAATGCTGGGTATTGTGCAATGGCCCACTCCATGGCATACACTTGTTTGACAGCTTTAGAAACTAGAAAAGAGAAAGCTGGTATTATTACATCTCCCCTTGTGTGACTTTCCTAAAAAACTCAGGTGGCCAGTCCACTTTAGCCAAGGGAATCTCATAACTGTAAGTTACATTTTCCCAGACAATTACTTTAATAGTACACGGTTTACCATCTTCAATTTGGATGTCCTAATGATATAGTCTATCAGCAGAGTTAACCTGCTTACTGGTGTTTCTACTTAAATAAAAACATTCATATGTAGCTCACGCAACAAGAAATTCTTGAAGATTCTTGATAACTATTGTGAGCTCTCCTGAGCTGTCTAGCAGTATCAATGCCAAGGTCTTCTACTGAAGTAGTGCCCATATTATGTGTGGCATATTTAACGGAAATAACTGCCACTTTCTTCTTTTTGAATTGTTATTTTTGGGCAGAAGTTTCTCTTTTTTATAATAATGATGTTAGAGGAGATATGTGAGTCCTTTTTATGTTTTACATACATTCTTGTCTTAGCTCTGATCGTCCTCCTATCTCTGAGCATTTGTCAGGTGAGTCCTGAAAGCAATGAGAAGAATGTGTTGAATCACAGTCTCACAGGTTATAACACTTTTCAGTGATCAACCCTGTGTTTTAGCTTTTTCTTTATTTTTTTGTTTATTCCACCTGTTTTTACAAGACTCAGGTACCTGTTTGTTATTATTCTTTTTGGAATTATCCATTTTCCTTGGCCTATTTTATCTGGCTCTCAAATTATCTTGACCTAGATGTATAGGTTTTAACAATAGTTCTTGGGAGTTTGTGCTCCCTGTGCACAATGAGAACTTTTGCAAGGAATTGGCCTACTGCCAGTGCTGCTGCTTCCCCTTTTATCCTACTTAAAATAACTGAGGTGACTGTGGCATGGATGCATAGTTGGCAATGTATTTAATTTCCTAATCCAGGCGAGGGGCAGTCCCGTATTAATTTTTAATCTCTTAACAATTTAAATGAAAAAGCAATTGATGGTGTACCATGTGTTATGACATATATTGTAGCAAAGACTATGCGCCAGGTTGGACAGTCTTCCACTGGAGGAACCAGCCCTATTGGCAGTCACACTGTGAGATTTTTGTTTGTCTTTTGGTGTCCTGTATGGGTAAACAATGCTTCAAGCTGATTTGTTTTTTGTGCAATCCATAACAAAATGTCCTCTTGTCTCTTAGGAACTTTACCCATAATTGCCTTGCTGGTCACTGAACGAATTGCAGGCACTCTTAAATGTGGCTGCGCAGCTTGAACTGCCATTGCTGGTGTTGTTGTTATTGTTCGAGTAACAAACCATGTCAAACGTCTGTACAGTATAGCTAGACCTGTGTGAAGAGCATGGAACCGCAACATTCAGTGGTATTACATGGTGTATACCCAGCTAGGACAGGCCAGGTTTCTACTTCCTTATCAAGGGGACCCAGTCTTACATTGTATATTGGAGGTGGTGGGGTGCCCTGGAACCAATTCATATGTTCGTGATATGTTAGTGTCATTTCTAAATTTTTCTCTGCTCTGTTTTGGCCTGGTGATACAGCTGGTGTGTATGTGTGAAACGTTTGTGTATTGAAATCTGCTGCAGGAAAAGTGAACCATAAATAGACTACCTCTCTACTGTAAGCTTGGTGGGCCTCAACCAGAAAGGTAGCATCTGCCCCTGGAAGTAGAAACCATTGTTGTTGTTACATTATGTTAGAAATGGGATTCCTAGTTGTCTGAAGTATGTACCTAGGCCAAGCAGGAACCAGCACTCTAGTCAGAGTAATCTACATACACAATAAGATAACCTCTGGTCATCATCTGGTAGCTTGGCACAGAGCAGTCAGGCATATCTACAAAGGTAATGTGTAAAGTATTTGTGCTACACACACACACACACACAGTAACATAATGAATACGCCACAAAAAGACTCAACACAGGTTTAGAAAAATAAAGAATAATTGTCGGAGCAAAATAGGACCAAAATGACAATAATCTAATCAGTAGAAGTTGAGATGTGATTTTTAAAGATTAAATGCAAAAAGTAGTGCCTAGAAGTCATTAGTGGTGAAAGGTTTACTTGAGGTCACTGTAAACTGTGGTAAATCCAAAGTTTAGGTTGGCCACAATTGAGGGCAGGCAAGCTACAGGACTTAGACAGGTCCTGCTAACAAAATAAATTGTGTGGAGCAAAGTGTACACTTCGGAGACTCGATACAAGGAGTCGCCTCATTGATCTGTGCATGACGGTCAGTGTCAATCTGCACCGTTGACAAAAGCTTCAGCGGCAAATCTCTTTTTGATGCAGGTGCTATGTTGGCGTCGAGCCGCACTGGCTGTGGAATTGATGTCGATGAGAAGCTGCTGCTTCAGTGTTTAAGACGATGCGTTGGTTCCTATTAGTGTAAATTCACCGCTGCATTGACATCGATATGTTAGAAGCTGCAAGAACCCAATTCTGAGGCCCAAAAGCTGAAAAGGGTACCTTGGGGTGCAAAGGTAGAACTCCTACATGGGTGTGTTCAACAACAACAGCAGAATTGCATGGAGCCTTTTGTGTCCTTAAGACTTCAGAAAACAGAAAGTAAACCTTTGCAGATCACTTGGAGGGAAAGAAGGGTCCAGCTCTCCTTGAGCAGAGTCGGGGAGCAGGCAACAGGGCAACAAGCAGAAAAGCAGTCCTTACAGAAAAGCAGTCCCTTCTGTTAAGCAGCACAGCATTCATTCTGACAGAGATACAGTTCAAGATCCAGAAGTGTCTGTTTTTAGGGGGGGCAGAAACCCAGTACTTATACCCAAAGGTACATTTAATGTTGTGGTTGACTTTAAAGCAGCTCTCTGAAGTGCGCAAGCACCCCTTTCAATCCACTCCTATCTGCCAGGCTACCTCTGGGGGTATATCAGTGCTTTGTGTGTTGACAGGACACTAACTAATTAAGTATAAATGTCAAACACTGCTGTTCCTCCCTGCCCAGGAAGGCACATCAGAATCCAAATTAATTTAGATGAGTGCTCAGAATGCAGATGAACCTCATCTTCCTGTGTTTGTGACTGTCTAGATGGAATGCACAAAATGTAGCTGTCGCCCACCCTAGAAACATGTTTGGGGAAAGGTTATAAGGCACAAAGAGCAGTAAGTGCAGAGAAATGTCCACTTTCTAAAAGTGGTATTTCTAAACACTAATGTAAAATCCAATATCACCAGTAAGGATGATTTATCAATACCATTCCAAATATATGAAACATGTGAAAGCTACTCCTCTATGATCAGGAATTGCAGCTTAAAAGTGTATTAACGCATTCCCAATATATATGAAAGGGGTAGGCCTCAAAGTAGTAAAAAATTAAACAGGCTCTTTGTCACTACCAGGGCATAAAAAACATAAAGGTACATGTTCCCCCTTTTACTTAAATATCTCCTTGTCCTTATGGTTACTTAGGGTCTACTTTAGGGGTGACTAATATGTAATAAGAACCCTCAACAAGCTCATTAGTTTGTGAAGGTAAGGAGTGGAGAACCTGTATCTCACTCTACACTCCTTCCATATTGATTGCATATAAGCAGACATGAAGTTTGTGCCCCTGTTAGCCACAACTTCCTTGGGTAGAAAATCCTCATCAGAGCATTTGCCACTGTGGGTGCAGTAGAAGTCCTCAGAGGGATTCCCTTTGAGTACCCAGTGGCATGATCCAACAGAATCAGGATGAACCAATTGCCTGATGCAGTCTGGGGATTGATAGACCTGACAATGTCAATGCCCACCCTTTTAAAGGATCAAGGGGGCATTTAAGCCTTTCCCATGACTTCCTACTGTACTCGCCAACACAATTCATATAATTGGGCCCCCTTGTTCCTCTTTAAATGTATTAAGCGCAATCGCTAGATTGCAAGGGCTTGATAAATGATTCCCCTTTCTTACAAGTGCGTACTTCCTGCTTCTTTTTCTACTCTCCTTTATATCTTCCTCCCCTTCACAGCATAGTGTTATGTCAGACCACGCACCATTATATACTGACGACTACATCAAGAAAATCCTTGCGGGTCCTTCCCACTTCACAGACTCTGTAGAAACAGGAAGTGGAACCACTATTTCACTCACAGAACAACTAGAAAAATGCAAGAAAAAAAAATATGTTAGACTGCAACTCATGATCCGCATGCTCACTGAATACCTCAAAGCGAATGTTATACCAGTCGGTCTCCAAGTTCGTAATATACCAGGAGTTTTCACCGACAACCCTAAACACATAAACAATTTCAGTTATATAGATTCTACCTGTTCCAGACACTGGATGGTACTCGGAATTGACACAGCCATTGAAACATTGAAAACTTTAGAACAAGAGATACAGGAAATTGAAAAACAAATAAAGGATACCAGTTCAATCACTGATTGTAAGAAATTACTTGAACAAGTATAGAAAACTACCGATGAGTTCCATAGATTAGAACAAAATAAAAAATCCAATAAAGTCAAGAAAGACATAAGATCATACATAGTAGAAAGGACATACCCCTATTTACAAAAGGATTGCTATACCAATCGCACATACTCCAACCCTCAAAACCTCAAACCTTGGGGTAGGTACAACAGGCGCAACAATCTAGTTGGCTTTTCTGACACTTCCACTGACTCTTCAGACAGGTCAGATCAAGGTGAGACCCCTGGACCCTCCACTCGACCCCCAAACCATACTTTTTTAGGCAGAGGCCAGAACGAACCTCCCAAACGAGGCCACGGCAGACAACAACAATGGTACAATCCCCCAGGAGAACGCCAGACACGACTGTTACCAGTGGTAGCAAATACTACTGAGAACCAGACCATCCCTTATCTTTAACCTCTCTAAGCACATCCTGGCTTATTCAGAACTAGCCTTACTCAGCAAAGGTCTCTGCTTTGTCCCCACCATCAAGCCCAACTTCCTTGAACTCCAAACTGAAATTCTAAGGTTCTTTCGACGAATACGGCTACATGCATATTTTTCACTTAACCCCACACCCGTGGCTTGTACCAACACACCTTTACGCCCCTCTTCCACCTTCTCTCCAACGGCCAATATGATTCCTAGCGAGATTGCCACCTTCGAGAAAATGGTACTCAAAGATTTATCCACACTTGAGAATACCAGACACTTTATCCCATGCAACATCTCATTAGAAGAGAAAATGGCTATTGATACATTAAAGAACAATGAAACCATTGCAATAAAGGCGACCGATAAAGGTGGTGGCATAGTCTTACAAGAAAGGGAGTTATACAAACAGGAAATCTTTCGCCAGTTGTCCAACACAGACCACTACTACCGACTAACCACCAATCCTACAAAAGAACTCCAGCAACTAATCTCACAGATTACTACTGAAGGTAAAACACAAGGCTTCCTAAATCAGAAAGAAGTTTTATTTCTCAACATCAAATCTCCACGAACTCCAGTGATTTACACTTTCCCTAAGATCCACAAAAACCTTGCAGCACCTCCTGGGTGTCCCATCGTATCAGGATGTGGCTCTATTCTCGAACCATTAGGTCAGTATGTGGATCACTTTATAAAGGATTTTGTCCCCAAAACCGAATGCTACATCAGAGACAGCATGGCTATGATCAATGTAGTTGAACATCACCCTTTCAACATGGATTCGGATATCTTATGCACCCTAGATGTGGAATCACTGTACACAAATAGACCGCAGGTCGAAGCAGTGTTGGTCATTGAACATATCCTTGATCAGAGACCACGTCCCCACAATGTACCCACTATCTTCATACTACAACTGTTAGAACTATGCTTGACAAGGAATTTTTTCGCATTTGATAATGAATTCTATCAGCAGGTAAAGGGCACATCCATGGGCACAGTTTTCGCATCAAACCTAGCCATATTGTTTATGGACCAGCTAGAAACATCCACAATTCTCACTAGCCACAATCCTTTTCAGTCAGGTATCATTTTATGGAAACGGTACATAGATGATATTTTCTTACTCTGGCACTCCACAACAGAGAGACTCAATCAGTTCCTACACTGGCTCAATAACAACTGTCAGGGCTTGACCTTCACTAATGCCATATAGAAATCAGTCCTTAAACACTGGACGATTCTAAATGCAGGCGCACTTAACATGAATCGCCCATTGTTTGCATTCCGCAAAAGTAGCAACATAAAGGGCCATTTGGTCAGAGCAGCACTTCCCACCTCCAGGCCCGCAACAACATTTACTTAACTATGGGGTTTCAACCCAGTCCTAGGGCACTCTAAGTGTGGCAACTGCAGCATTTGTGCGTTCAGTATGGAAAGTACAGAATTCACATTCAATAATGTCAAAATCACCTCAAGAAGCTTCACCAATTGTAATTCATGTAATGTGATGTATGTGATTCAATGTCCTTGCCAAAAAATCTATAAAGGACAAACGACACAGAAAGCAAGACTCAGGATCTGCCAGCACCGAAGCCGCATTCACTGCAAAACACCCAATGCACCCCTCATTGAACATTTCACTTCTGCAGGGCACAACGAAGATGACATCAAATAGACAGTCATAAGCCAGATAAAACCCCCTCCAAGAGGAGCAGACATTGGCAGTCTACTAAATAAGGAGGAATTAAAATGGATTTTGCGCACTCAGAGTATTAAAGATGGACTGAACAGAAATGAAGACTGGACAACTCTACTCTGACCATCCTCAATGCCAAATATGTTTTACAACCTTCTGTAATATGTGCACCTACTTTCGTAAAACCATAATATGTTTTTAACATGTTTTCTCCTTTTCAACAATTGATGATAAACTCCGTTCATTGTTTGTTCATTCCACCGTGTTAGTTACATGTTATTTAAAAACTCTCAGAATCTTTAGTCACACAGTAACTCGCTTTTTTCCCATGCCTATTCTGCCCTCTTATTTCAAACTTCCCCTCTTCACAAATTAGCTCATGGGAATTTTCACTTTATTTTACTTTATCTCACACCGGTTAACCTACCACATCGGTTGCTCCAAATGCGCTCAATTTACCGAGGCTCCCCCCAACCCTCGCCGCATCGTTCCTTCTCTTTATCATTCGGGATCCCCTTACCCAACATGGCCGCCATGCTCACGATGTTGTATCATTCCTAGGCTTCCCGCGATACTTAAACGGGCTTAGGTTACGTTTACCTCCAGGTTAATCATCGAGCCATTGAGTTCCAACCTAGACGCCAACTCTCCATCCCAAGACCCCTGGACACCATCACCACCTCATTCATGGACTATTAGGTGAGGGCTGCACCAACCTCCAACCCTGCCCTTGTCCTCCGCCCATGAGCAAACTCTTAAACAGGTCCCTCCCTTACAGGTATTTACCTTGCCGTTGGCTCCCTCCTTCATTCATTAAATGAAGGTAAGGCTTGACTCATGTCATTCTACCCCGCTCCTTCCTACCACCCCATGGTTACCTGCTGATATCAGCTCCCCCCCCCTTTTTCTCCCCCCTCATTAGGTCTAGAACTACGTGGCTTTGTTCCCACCCGGTACTCGGATTTTACCCTTAAAAGTTCATGCGCAATCAACGGTAAGACTTCCGTGTCCCTTTATATTCTCACCGGCATACCACAACCGTTTTAATTGCGATCTCGCTGAAACCGGCATTCACCATTAGAATCACATTTCTGAGTCCCAATTGAACCTTGCTCCTTATCGGTCTCAGCCACTTGCTCCCGCGCGGCGTATCAAGTCATTCTTAACGGGCACATTCCAACCATTCGGTCCCCTGTTTTCTATACACTATTATCACAATCCTTCACCTTCACTTCTCACCGCTACAATCCTCCAAACAACTCGTTCTCCTCATGCTGCGTAGGTCTGGCTGTATCACCCTCATTATGTTATCATGTTAAGGTTTTCCCGCCTTAATTCTTGTACCTTTATTTTTATCCCTTTCTTTTCCCCCTTTTTTCCCATCTTTTCATTTTTATCATGTATATAGTTGTTTATACTCATATGATGCTCAGGCATACAGTGATTCTTGTCCTGATGATGATCCCGGTATCTATAAAAATGGGATCGAAATGTCATTGACTGCTTAAACACCGTAAACACACACTATTTGTATACCATGTGTAACGGCTGTGCTAATTATCACACTTGTTTCATTGTTTATATTATACAACAAGCTTCCCTTTGTTTTGCCTGAAATTGTCTTCTGCATTTCAGTACCCTGACACCCTGACACCCTGTCACCTCACTTTGCTTTACTTCTTTGCCATTGGATACAGGACTGTATCCCACTGTACATTGTTTGTTTAGCTCTTTGACACCTATTATTATTCTTGATTAAATCATACTATCCGGCTGGATAGAAACTATATAAAGCCGATTCTGTTCTATATTCATTGCCTTGCTTTAATTTCTTTGCAACAAGGACTATTGTCCTCTTTAAAAATTGTTACCCAAGGTCCTTGCCTACTTAATTGGGTCCCCTTGTTCCTCTTTAAACAGGTAACAAACTGAGGCAAAATCTTCCTCAGTAGACTAAAGGGTGTCCACCGTGGGTACCCCATCCATCTCACTGGTGGTGCATTTAGAAGTTGGTTAACCACACCTTTTGCCTTTCTACTTCTTAGCAGCTATGTGGGCTATTGTTCCAGGCTTTAACCGTTCTTGACTGCCTTCCATGGAAACCTTAACCTTGTTGTGGCACAGATCCACTCAGGTAACCCTAACATTTCCACATGAGCCTTGTGCTTCACTTCCTTCACTTGCTCCAGGTTATTACCTAACAAACAGTCCACAAGCATGGCAGGGCTCTCTATAACTTTCGGAAGACCTGGAACCCCTCCCCACTCGAATGGAACCAGGGCAACAGAATAGTGGCCCTCTCCGTAGTCAGCCATCACAAACTCTTGGAGAGCTTTAGGAATTACCTGCTATGGGCAAACCAGCTGACTCCTTACCATAGTCATACTGACTCCTGTATCCCTCAGAGCCACAACACCATGCCCATTGATTGTGAACCATTGCCCATACTTTTCAGTTTTTGGGGGGGATATAGATCTTAAAAACCATCTCACTGTCATCTAGGGACACTATTTATTGAATTAGCCCACTTGCAGTTGCTATCATCTAGAACAACCAAACTTTCTGCCCCCCTGATACAATCAGCTGCTCAAAGATATCGAAATTATCCACAAAAGGTTTGAAAGGAAATGGCGAAAAGACTATGATCCCGACACCAAATGTGAGTATAAACATTCACTTAAAGGTCACTATAATAAAGTGTATGAGGCAAAAAAGGCTTATTTTACTAACAAAATAGAATCGCCCAAATGTAAAAGTAAAGAGCTTTTTAAAATTGTAAAAACCTTTCTCTAACCCGGCCTTGGAGGCAAAGCCCCCGCTGGCCACTGCCAATTGGCCGGTAGTATAAGCAACTTTATTTCATGATAAGATTGGGACGATCCAAGAAACCCTGAGGGCAGGTTGGCTCCCTTATCGTGAAATATTATTAGGTCCTTCTATGGAGCCTGTGTTAGGTGCTGCACACTTGCTGCAGCAATTCCCCCCAATGTCGTTGGAAACCTCTCTAGCTAGCATCAAAGGCCTGAAGTCAGGCTCTCCCTCCAATCCTTGTTCAACTAAATTGCTCGTGTCTATTGCACAGGCAATTAACCCGATGATAAATGAAACGGGCAACACCTCAGTAGAGTCTGGACTCATGCCATCTAGATGGAAGCCGGCAAAAATGTTGCCACTGCTTAAAAAAACGACCACTGACCCAAAAATTCCAGAAAGTTACAGGCCCATCTCCCTTCTCCCCGCCTTCTCTAAGTTGTTGGCGAAATTTGTTAACTCTGTGATTACTGACCATGTGGATTTCAACAGCCTTCTCCACAGGTCTCAGTCCGGGTTTAGAGCCAACTATAGCACAGAGTCTGCTTTATTAGGAGTCTCCGAGCACATTAGGGAGAGCTTTGATGGGGGCGGAAAAACCATTCTGATCCTCCTGTTAGACCTATCAGTGGCCTTCGATACCATGCCCTATGATAAACTGTTGGACAGGATTCAGGCGCTCGGTATTGGAGTCACAGTTTTAAAGTGGCTTGCCTCCTATTTGAAAGACAGGGACCAGGAGTTTTAGCTTCCTCCTTTTGCAGCTGGAATTCCGAGAATGGAGGCGGGAGTCCCTCAGGGATCAATTTTGAGCCCCACATTGTTCAACCTTTATATGTCTCCCTTAGCTATCCTAGCAGAGACATATGCAGCGAAAATCGTCTCGTACGCTGATGATACTCAGCTCCTTTACTCCTGTGACAAAGGTAAAAGCTTTGAGTAATCCAAGATTAAAATCTGCCTCTCTAAAGTGTTTGCATGGCTAAGTGCGAAGCAGCTTAAGTGCAACAAGGAAAAATCGGAAATCATCTTTTCTGGCACTCAACCATCAGATGATTGGAGACACTGGTGGCGAGATGATCTGTTGCCACTGCTTGCTGCACAACAAAAGGTAAAGAATGTGGGCGTCCTGATAGATTATCATCTATCGATGAAGGCCCAGGTCCAATTTGTGGTGGGAACATGCTTCGACCTCCTGAAGATACTGAGGAAGTTCTTGTCTCTCCTGACCTTAGACTACAGGAGATCTATGGTTCAGGCACTGATTAATTCAAGGCTGGACTATGTGAATGTACGCTACCTCAGCCTTTTAGAATATCTCCTCAAGTGTCAGCAGGTTGCACAGAATGCAGCTGCCAGAGCCCTCCTTAGGCTTAAAGCTAGGACTCATATGTCAACCCCTTTTCTCAGAGCATTCCATTGGCTCCCAATAAAGAATAGAACCAGATTTAAAGCTATTGTTCTGTTCTTTAAAGCGATGCATGGTATGGGGCTAAGTACCTTTGTAGAAGGATTGCACACTACATTCCTTCTAGGACTCTGAGATTCTTCTTCAATGAATTTAGCTACGGCCCCTAGATTTTCCCGTGTCAGGGCTGGGGGCTCCTCGTTTGGGTTTCTGGGTGCTCATGCCTGGAATGGGCTGCCCGCCTCGTTGAGAGCAGAGTCAGAATAAGCTACTTTCAGGAAGAGTCTCAAAGCACTGTTTTTTAATCAATAGTGTGAGTTACTTTGCCCCCACTTTCTGCAGTCACCTTTTCCCTTTGTTTTTCTTCTTTCATAGCTGGTAGGGGAGGTCTTATCCAGGAGTCTCAGATGCACCGGTACACTCTTTTGAATAGCTGTGGACTATAGAAATGCCTTTCATTCATTCGTTCACTAGGGTAACCCCTGTAAATTCCCCCTAATTAACTGAGACAAACTTTCCCACAGCACAATAGCATCCACCATGGAATCTTTCCTCAAGTGGGAGGTGGTGTTTATTCTGAACGCTTGGGATCCTCCTTGTTGTGCCATACTAATATCACTCATAGCACTTGATAGACTTAGGTGGCTGACCTTTGTCAGGGTAAGTTTTGTTCTGGTGGCCAAATTGGGAATGTGCAGCAGACCCTCTCTGCTGTGTCTTGTTTTGTTGACCAGAAGAGAACTCTTTCTTTTGCTCTCCCCTTCCTTCTTCTGGTAAGAACCCTTACCATGTTTTAGAAGTACTCCCAGATACCTTTCTGGACTCTCTGGTGCTGACCCAGAGATCCGCCTCCTTAGCAAGTTCCCTGGCATCAGTTAGCTTGCTATCAACCAGGTATTGGTGCAGCTCTGAAAAACATGTATTAGTAATGTACTCCTTTGCAAACAACTTGTCGAACCCTTTATGTTCATAAACTTTGCACATGACTTTCTGAATAAATGTCTGTTAAACTGTAGGAGAAATCTTAGTTGTGCCATGTACCTTTTGCATCTATTTGCAAACATTTTATTGCAGACACAAAAGAGAAGAAGATGGATATTCATTAGGGGTACTCCTAGGGCTGCTGACTTCATTAGTAAAGGTTTTAAGATTATTTTTTTAAGTGCAGATTGAATATTTCAGCAATTTGTTAGTTTTATCCTAAAGTTCCTAAAACGTGACAAAACATGTCCTTGTATTCATTTACCAACGGCATATATGTGAGTAGGTATGCACACAAGCCTTCAAACTTTCTAAATGTTACTTTTTAAGTACTCTCTGGGGCAGATTTTCAAGCCCCTTGCAACATTTTTATGGCACTGTTGCGTCACTTCTGTAACACAGAGGCATCGTAAACCATGCGCCACTATGCAACAGATTTACAACGTGACGCATCTAGTGAGATGCATCACGTTGTAAAGCCCTGCGCTACATTATACCTGCATCACATATAATGTATGCAGGGTGGGCGTTCCGTCGCAAGGAAGCCCCGTAAAAGTGACACAGTGAAATCTACAAGATTTCACTGAGTCACTCTTACGTCCCCATTGCGTCCAAACCACAGCAAGTATAGGCTGGTCCTGAGCAGTGCTGGAGTTGAGTTGCGCTTACGACACGACTACAGCACTGCGTCACCTTCACTCTGACAGTTGCGTCACTCATCTGTCTCTCCTTGCGCCACAGTGCGCCACATTGTAAAAGCGGCACATCCATGGTGGCGCAAGTGGTTTCTCATGTCACACAACATAACTGGCACATCCCTGCTGATCTGCAGGGGTGCGCCAGCTATTGTAAATCTGCCCCTCTGTATTTTGCATGACACCACTTGCAAACGTTTGCTCAGATAACTACCAAAATAAAGAAGTATTTATACTAATGGTGTATTGTTCTAGTACAAGCTCCTGAATATAGTAGACCACAATTTTAATTCATGTCGGTTTCCTGTTACTCTATGCAGATGCTGTGCAGCCTACAGCCATATGATTCCCATTGGCTATTGAGAAGAGCAACTTTTCTATGGCGGCCTACAGGTAGGAATTACCTGCCACTCTCCAATATATTATATATCAGAGAATCCAAATGATGACGGCCCCCCTGTGCATTACATGGCTCAGCAGTTTGGCACAGGGCTATGGAGCTTCTCACCTATTAAGTGTTAGTTTATAAATAGATTTGCACTTCTTTCAATGATCAGAATACATTACACTCTTACTTTTAGCATAGAAAGGCACACTTAATGGGTTGGTGGTGCCATTCTAGTTGTCACCGTTGTGGCCATGGAATCTAAACAGTTCCTTCCCCGGCATGGGCTGCTGTTCAGCATGGCTTAACGTAAACAAAAAAAAGCACTATGAGGCATCAAGCACTGGCTGCACTATTGCAATTTCTTTTTATTTACTTTGAGCCATGTTGAACCAGAGCTTGTGTTTCTTTGCAACATTTTCAATAATAATTGGCAATGGCAATAGGTCTCGCGTGGGCAAAACTATTGGCTTGCAAATGCTTGTTCTCTTAGTCCTGGTGATGCTTTTTATCCCTACACCGATTTTTGATGGCAATACTGAAGTTCTGATGAGTGGCCACCGAAAGCTAATGATGTGAGGGATCAACCACTGAAAAAGCTGTGACATCCTCAGATTACTTTTTTTTTAGGTACTTTAACCCACTCTTGCTTGAGCACAATTTTTATTAAAAAATACCTGTCCGAAATCTATATGACATTTAGCAAAGCCCCCTTTTGTCAGATATATTTTGGGTCAATTGAGGATGTACCAAAAATGTTTTACATTGTAAAACAACATATTACAACTTTCTAGACTACGTGCCAAAATTACAAAAGAAAAGCATAAAGAAAAATCACAGATTTATTTTCAGAAAATATTTGAAGAATTAACTCTAGTATATCCTCTCACTTCACTGACCCAACTTGCTTAATAGAGGAACGTATGCATGGATGTGATAGTGACACGCCAACAGGTGGAAAATATTTATGTTGCACTACAGTTTAGCATTGAAGGAGTGAGCAGTGTGAAAAATCAGCTTAAACAGCCACATGCTATGCTCAAGAGAGTAGACAATCTACTCAAGCTGTCGCAAATGTACTCGAGAAGAATCCCTCTGACAGCAACCGCCCATGTTAGAAAATTGTGCTTGGGGACGGCAAGTCTCGCTTGTGCTCAAATTCCGCAGGCAAAATAAAACGTTCTGCCTTTCTTAGACTCTTGTCTAGACGCTACCAATGTACCAGGCTACAAACCTCACATCAGAATATTTGGGCTTAATGTTAGTTAAAAATCATGACCCACAGGTACACATGAATGTCATAGCAACAGGGTATCTCGTGACAATTGTGACAATTTCTGCATAGTCTTGTACCTTAGATTCCCTCCATTGTAGGTATATCGGTATCACATCGATAGAAGCTTCTAGTTTCCCCAATTGGTGGTCTCTACATAAAGCAAAACACAAAGGGGAGGCAGGATAGCCCTGCCTTATACATGTTTCTATATAGAGGCTGAGATTCCTGCCCCAAGATCTGAAGTCAAGCTACTGGATTGGAGTACATCACTCGAATTGCTTGAATAACCCCCCCCCCCCCGATTAACATGAAGGCTTCCATGACTTTCCACAGATAATTTGTATGACACCCTGTCGAAGGCCTTCTCAGCATCCAACATAACAAATCCCATTGGTTCTTCTAAATACTCCGTGGTGTCAAACAATGCGATAACGAGCTGCACATGGTCCAATGTCCCCCTCTCTGGAATAACCATGTGCTGCCAGGTTGATACTAATCTATGTGTAATGTGGCCTAATCTATTTACCAAGATTTTAGCGTAAAGTTTCATATCACGGTTATCAGCATAATTGGCCTAAAGGAGCATAAATCTGTAGCAGCCTTGCCCTTTTTCAATAAGATTGGCAGTAGCCCATGAGCCTGGAAGAGGCTCTCCATGCTGTACCTGTTTAATAAATACCTCCAACAGATCCAACAAAAGTCCCAATGAATTTTTTAAATAAAACTTTAGTGGAATCAAGTTGGTTACCACCTCTTTTCTGGCTGGCAGGCCCTGAATCACTAGCTGGATTTCATCTATGGAAAATTAAACTCCTAACAAGGACTGTTCTTCCTGCATTGCTTTGTTGTGCATAATTGATTACAGATACTGATCTGAGTCATCAGGACACAGTGCAGCTGAGACTTTATATAATTTGCCATGAAATGCTCGGAATGCATCTTTAATCTCCGCTGGATCTTTCACAGTTCACAGTTCTGCCATGCCGATCCCTGATTTCACTAATCACTAACCCACATCATACTTTTGCCTTGACCTA
The DNA here is from genome assembly GCF_964204655.1 of Triturus cristatus. Taxonomy (NCBI): domain Eukaryota; kingdom Metazoa; phylum Chordata; class Amphibia; order Caudata; family Salamandridae; genus Triturus; species Triturus cristatus. Next base: position 110,036,165 of record NC_140587.1, read on the forward strand.
ATCGCAAGCACCTGCCCCACCCACACCATTCTTGTTTTCTGGCTCCATATTTCCCTTATTAACCATAATCTCATTCAGCCATGATCTAATTAAAGCTATATGATTCAAAGCAGGGGACACTTCTTGGCCAGAAGACACAGTATTTGCCATGTCTACCTCTTCCTCCACTAGCTTTTAATAAAATGCTCTGATCAGGAGTTGAGTGTGCTTCTGTTTCATAATTCTGAATCTTAGGGTTTCCCCTCCTATACCAGCATTGAATGCATCCCAAAGAACACCTGGAGGAACGCTGGCCTTATAGTCTTTAAAAAAATCTGGAATCCAGCCCTTCATATGCTTTATATACTGCAAGTAATACAGGAACCTCTTTTCGAAGGTCCATTTCCTAGCTGACCTCCCCAGTCCTATTGTGTGTGGTTGTTGACTGTGAACACAGAGAAGTGTGGAACCAAGGTTCGTAATGCTTTCTAACTCAATTCTTTATGTGTTTTCAGTTTTCACTCTATGTATCAGAAGGGAAAAAACTGCATTGCCAATATTTTTATTGGGCCATTTCTGCTCCACTTGGGGGCAGATTGGCAATATGTTTTTAGGCCCATCTTCCCCTCACAGAGGTCAAAAGCCACTGGACACCAGGGAGTATGGATCAATTTTGGCAATGATGGGGGGTCGGCCCGTGGTCAAGGGTCAGTCCCCATTACTGAGGTGATTTATACTGTTGTTTGTGCCCCAACTGGGGCAGAACACCCTTATGTTTTTAATCCCTTTGCCCAAAAGGGGGGGCAGAAGCCACTAGACACCAGGGATGGCTAAATGTTGTTGTTGGGAAGCTGCCCCTTGGACAAGGTTCACTGCCCTTTTACATGGTGATTATTGTGGCTGTTTCTTGGGGAAGATTTGTCTTATGCGTTTAGTCCCACTTGACCTCAATGGAGCAGAAGTCAATAGACACTGTGGTCATTGGTTTCACTAAGTTGTTTTTGGGGAGAGGCCCCTTTTGGGAGTGCAGGTTTTGGCTTTATTTTAGGGCCATCTGTTCCCCAGCTTGGCTAGTAGATTGTGGTGCAATATGTGATTGTAATGTTTTATTTCCACTTTTTATACTAGTGCAAAGCTTTTGATTTTTGTTTGCGGTTTCGGCAGTGGTTGGTATGCAGTTTGCGTAGTTGCAGGTGTTTGGTAAGAAAAACAATGTTATTGTGTTTACTCCAAATGAGTATTATTTTCATGCATGAATGACATTTTTTGTAAGTGGTGTCATAAGAACAGCATATTTAGCTTATGTTTTGAGTGTGAAATTGTTTTTGGGATTTTGTGCACGTTGTCCATTGCATTGTCTCATGTGTAATTTTCTTTTTCGTTTTTAGTGGAATATTGTTGGACCCTGCTGAGTCTGTGCAGAGTATATGGTGGGGAGACTAGGTGTTTCTGGGAAGTGAGTGGTTTTGTTTTGGAGTACATAGGTTTTTGTTATCAAGCCACAATGTGTTTATTACTTAATTTACAAAGTGTTTATTGTTGTTGACTTGTTTGTCAAGTTACCTTTATTACTAAGGATTATGGCAAGCCACAGGATCACTGCTCAGCAGGTAGTTGGTATTCTTTTTGACTCTTCCGCTGATCATGATCATGAGACTAACAGTGCATTGTCGGCTGAGAGGAAGTGCACGATTTTGGCAGTGAGTTTTCTGTTCATGAGGAATCATCTAATGATAAAGCTACTCTCAGTGCAGATGAAGCTACTCTCAGTGTGGATGAAGTGCCTGTTTTAGAATAGGACACTGATGTGTTGGTGTCGCAAGAGGCATATGGATTGAAGCCTGCGGCTTCAAGGCTTCCCGTTGGAAGTGCTGAACTCTGGGTTGATCCAAACATGGTGCTGCTGGTGTTGCCTGCTTTTAGTGTTGATGTGGGGTGTAGAGTGAATTGTGATTTTTTTTTACATATACAGTTTTTTCAGATGTTTATGGATTATGTATTTTTAACTGATATTGTTGAGCATAGTTTTTTAGGGACAACAGTGCCATACTTAGACCCCATTATAGATCTACTAGGTGGACTCCAACAGATCTGAATGAGAAGAAGACATTTTTGGGTTTAACTTTTTTGTTGGGTTTGGTAAGGAAGCCATTGCAATCTTCATACTGTGATGTGACCCTCTTTTTAAGATTTTGCCTGTCCTTGATCACGTGGTAGAATGATTTTCAGAGATCTATACTTGGTCCTGTTCAAGGGCCATTTGGTTTTTAGGCAGTACATTCATCGCAAGAGGGAAGTTAAGGAATTAAGATGTATATGTTGTCTGAGAGTAGGACAGGATGTGTCTATAATCGTTTGGTGTACACTGGTAAAGAATTCACAATAGACCCCCCGCTTCTTTGTCCCCTTTAGAAATCTCAGAGATAATTGTGTGGGAACTTGGTACAGGACCTTTTAACAAAGGTCCCATTGTCCCTTTATAACTTCTACACTGCTGTGCAATAGTTTATGGAATTGTTCAAAGTGGAAGCTCTTGCGTGTGGCACAATTCACTTTAACCATTAGAGGTATCCAAAAGAGCTAGTTTGTAAAAAGCTTCACTGAGGACTATGCAGTGCTTTGTGTAGTGATGACCTTCTAGCTGGGAAATGTGGACAGGAGGGATGTCTACATGTTGATTAACATCCATGATGAAAGTACTTTACCTGTGACTGTTCGGGGTCAGGATGCTGGAGTGCACATACCTGTGTGCATTATAGACTACGATAATCACATAGGTCGTGTTGATAGAGTAGATCAGAGGTTGGAACCTTACACTTCCATTTGTAAGTCTTATGATGTAAACAAAGATGTCTCAAACACACTGGAGCTTTCCTTTACTTCAGGTAGGTTTATTGGAGAGGAACAAATGAAGCGTACACCACTCCAGCTGACTGAACACCAACTGCCTAGCTTAGAACACCGCTTGCCACCCGCACGTAATTAGAACCCCACAGATGTTCTACATAAAGAACACCAGCAAAGCATAGAGAAAAGACTAGAACATGTGATAACTATTTACAACACATCTTCTTCCCTAAACATTGAACAATTAAACCACCCTACAGATGTTACACATACAAAAAGCATGAGCATAAATAATAAATCAAATACATTAACATAAATAATCATTCAGATAGACAGGAGGTCTGCGGGACCTAACATCTCTAATCACAACAGATTGTTGAGCAGATGGTTGAGAATCATGACTATGAGAAACCCCCACCTGTGAATTATCAGCCATGGTAGCATCTCCACCACCCTTCTCCCTACAATGAATTACCTCTGAAGAAACCGAAGACTCAGAAGTAGCCAACAAGTACCCACTACTGGGTAGAACATGTTCCACCAACTTACTAGAGCCACTAGATGATGTTGACCTACAATAAAGTGCTACCCTGCGAAGATTCCACTTTTCACCATTATCCAATACAACATAATGTGGAAAAACTTCCTTGACAACATATGGCCCTCTAAATTTTGTAAGGCCCCTTATTACTCTCCCAGGTTTCACCTTAACCAAATCACCAACAGAGATTGTTTTAGAGATACACCCCTTCAACTCAGAAACCGTGCCTTCAACAATATAATTTTTGATCCAAGAGGGAGTAAGCTTAGTACCTGGACGTCTTCCACGCATGAGCTCAAATGGAGATTTGCCATCCTCCTTATGAACCGTGGTTCGATAGGCCCACACCATATCTTTAACCATTTCATCAGCAAAACCACCTGAGGCACACGCCATTTGAATAATCCCTTTCACAACTCTGTTAGCTCTCTCACACACACCATTAGCCTGTGGATTATAGAGCGAAGTACGATGATGAGTCACTCCACACCCAGACAGAAATACCCGCATTTTCTGCGAGGTAAGCTGAGTTCCATTATCCGTGACCAACACTGAAGGATAACCTTCATTAAGAAATATATTCTTAAGAAATTGTATAGTACAGTCCGTGGTAATATCCTTAACAAATTCCACAGCAAGCCATTTGGAATACACATCAACAATAACTATGGCAAAGCGTTGAGTGCACGGTAATTCATCCATAGGACCAATAAAATCCAAACATACACTATGCCATGGTAAATCCGGCGTGGTGATGTGGCTCCCTGAACTGGAGCCAACTCTGAGTCTCTTTTCACAATCCCTACAAGCTGAACAATTTTCTACACAAGACGCTACCTGCGCATCCATGCCTGGCCACCAAAAATCTGCCTTTAGTCTACGCTGTGTAAGTGTTTGCCCTAGATGGCCTTCATGAGCCAATAATAACAGCTTGCATCTTAAACTGAAAGGTGGAATATACTTGTCCCCCCTCATTAAAATACTGTCGCCACAAGTCGACAATTCATCCAATACTTTGAGAAATGGCCGTACAGAAGGCTGAACACAACTTTCTCTTCTGGATCCTAATTTTACTAACTCCATCACTTTGACGAGAACTACATCATTTCTCATTGCTGTAAGCCATTCATCTTTAGTAAAACTACCCCCACTCAACGTTACTACATCATGAATGACAGCTACATCCCCATCCACATGCACATCAGAAAACTCATTCTCCGAGCCCTCTACTTTGACAGGGAGCCTTGAAAGGCAATCAGCTTGTATGTTACGCCAACCTTGAATATATACAATGTCATACTGATACTCTTGTAATTTTGAGGCCAGCCTTGCCAATCTTGGTGAACCCTTCCCGGCACCTCCTGGTGACAAAATTTTTACTAAGGGTTTGTGGTCAGTTTTGAGCTGAAATTTTGTACCCCACAAATATGTTCTAAAGTACTGTACTCCCCAAGCAGCAGCTAACGCCTCCTTCTCAATTACTGAGTAATTCAATTCAGAAGCAGACAACGTACGTGACGCAAAAGCAATGGTTTTCTCCCCTTCATGACATTTCTGTAACAAAACTGCCCCTAAGCCTGTAGCACTGGCATCCACCATCAATATAGACATGCGCTTGATATCAAAGGGAGTTAACACCCTGGCCTCACACAATTCCTTTTTTATCATATCAAAACACTCTTGGTGCTCAACATTCCAATAAAATTTTACTCCTTTTTTTAACAAGGACCTCAACACCAACGTCTTGTCCGAGAAATTCTTCACAAATCTAGCATAAAATTCAATAAGTCCCATGAATGACCTAAGTTGATCTTTTTCAGTGGGAGGTGGAGCTAGATTAATGGCTTCTAAAAGGTTCCTCTTTGGTTTAACACCTTGAGCTGAAATCTCGTAGCCCAAATACTCTATGTGTTGAACCAAGAAACAACATTTCTCTTTGCGTAACGTCAAACCAGCATCATCTATTCTTTGTAATACATTTCTGAGCACTGAATTATGTTCTGAAACAGTGTCCCCAAACACCAATATATCGTCTTGAAAAAACACTGCTTTCTTAATGCCAGTAAAAATCTCTGTGACTAACCGTTGAAATACACTGGCAGCTGAAATTAACCCAAACGGAAATCTGGTGAACTGAAATGTGCCCTCAGTGGTTATAAACGCTGTTAATTCTTTAGATTCATCATGAAGTCTAATCTGATGATAAGCGCTCTTCAAATCTAGTTTTGTGAAGAACTTTGCCCCTTGTAGAGTAGACACTAACTCCCCTATATTAGGAAGAGGAAACGTGTCTGCTACCACATGCTTATTTAATGACCTTAAGTCCACACAGAACCTAATTTTGCCGTCCGCCTTCTGCGTGATAACCACCGGAGACACCCATGCAGATGCCTCCACCGGTTCAATGACACCCCCTTGCAACATTTCTTCAATTACTTTTCTAACTTCGTCTTTGACTGATATCGGTACTCTTCTTGCTTTATGCTGTACTGGAATTGTGCCCTTCTTAATCACAATCTTGTGAACATACCCCTTTAGTTCGCCCAACTGCTCTCTAAAAACGTTCTTCGCACCATCAAGTATGTCACTAACAGTGTTATCATCTATAACCATTACCTGGTTGGGTGCTCTTGGATTCACTATGATGTGCAGATCATATTGATGAATCCATCCAAGAATTGGTGGACCATCCACAGCCACATATACTTTTCCTTTGATAGACCTGTTCTCAAAATGTATGTCAGCATCAAAATACCCCAACAAGTCTATTCTCTCACCCTGGTAGCCCGTTGGAGAAATATCACTTTCCTTCAATTTCGTTTCACCCCACTTGTCTTTGAATATATCCTGGGGAATAATTGTGTGTCTCGAACCAGTGTCGACCATCAAGATTACTGGGCACCCATTAACTGTAAATTCAGCTTTAGGTCTTCTTTCCCTCTTCTCATTGTCAATACTACTAACATCATCACTCACACTCAAAATCTTATCTTTCTCACGTCTTATTTCAATAGGTTTATCCTCAATGACAGCTACATTAACGCTGCCTTTACTTCTGCACATCCTAGAGAAATGACCCAATCTTCCACACTTGAGACATTCCTTATTATTCGCAAAACAGAATTTTGCTTCTGAGCTGTGACTCATACTACCACATCTTGAGCAACATCTACTATTGGAATATCTCACTAAACTATTCTTTTTTAAAGGATTTTTCCCTTTAAACCTGACTACCCCAATAGCCTCTTCACTTTCTAACTCACACTCACTCTTAAGTTTTTCTGACACCACCGAGACCTGCTGTGAACTATATTTATCTAGTTCCTTCATACATTTCTCCGACTCTTCCACAACTTTCGCCAAATCAATAGCTAATTTCAAGGACGGATTCTTGGCCGCCCACAACCTCTCCTGAATTTTCCTATTGTTGCACTGTACTATGAGCTGATCACGTATCAACTCATCACTCATTGCACCAAAATTACATTTCACTGAGAGTTCTCTGAGTCGTGCTACAAAGTCATCAATAGATTCCTCTGTACGTTGTTTGTGAGTGTAGAACTTGTATCTGTTCATAACAAGGTTTTCTTCCTTGCCAAACCTCACTTCTAGTCTGGTTATCGCCTCTTTATATTCATTTGGAATGGGTTGTCCACTTGCTTGTAAAGCTTGAGGAAGATATTGAAATTCACGTTGGCCCTCTTTTCCTAAGGCACTTAATAGTAACGCCTTTTTCCGCTTTGCAGAAAACTCTTGTCCATCTAGGGCATCTAGGTAGTTGTCAAACATGCGTATCCAGTCTTCCCAAGAAATTGACGGAGTGCCTGGTTCACTGAGGAATTGAGGAGGTAGTGTGACGGTGACCTGTTGATTAGACTGTTGTGCCATGGTTCACCTAACTCACTGGAGCAAGATAAATTCCCTCTGAACCTTAAAAATAAAAAATGAGTAAATAAATAGTACAACTCCTTTTCCAATGAAACTGTTCAAAAACCAGATTATCCTTCTTTTTTTTTTTATATTCACTGCTACTTGTTATTCTATTCACCAAAGAAGCGTGCGAAAACTACTCCATAGGCATTAATTCGTAAATGCCGTCTTTGCAGACTAGTCTCGTTGAATTTCGCTTCACTTTCGTTTCCCAATCCAAAATGGCGCTTTCTGGCGTGTGACGTCACGCCGTCACGGCTGCGCAGAACGTTGATGTGCGAGCATACAGGGACCGACGTTGAGTCAGGATTGTTGCTTAGCAACACGCGATCTCAACGCGCGCTGAGGAGCGAGCGCACTGCTGCCTAGCAACTCCTTCGCCGAAAAAAAAATGCCGATAAACTCGGTTAACTCACTGTTCGCTGCCCCGAGTCCATTTAAGCTGCGCCAGTCCTTACGCCGTTTCCAGGATTAGAGACCTTGTGAAGTCGTCTTTGGTGTCTCCGCACCGCGTGAATTCTTGTGGAGGGTGTCGCTTAAGGGATCTGTTCGGTAGGAAGCTCTCGTCCAGTCAGCTACGATCGTCGCCAAAATGATGTAAACAAAGATGTCTCAAACACACTGGAGCTTTCCTTTACTTCAGGTAGGTTTATTGGAGAGGAACAAATGAAGCGTACACCACTCCAGCTGACTGAACACCAACTGCCTAGCTTAGAACACCGCTTGCCACCCGCACGTAATTAGAACCCCACAGATGTTCTACATAAAGAACACCAGCAAAGCATAGAGAAAAGACTAGAACATGTGATAACTATTTACAACATCTTACATTTGGGATTAGAAGATGGCCATCCATCTCTTTAACTTAGCAACATGTAATGCTTCTGTTGTGTTCACGGAGTGTTCTCCAGCATCAAGGATGACTTTTTTTTGTTTCAGGAGTCTTTGATAGGTAGCCTTGCTTTAGTAGAACAGGAGTTCCTAAAGTTCCTAAAGTTGGAGTGGTGGAGGATGTGGCTGGATTGAAAGATCAACACTTTCCTCACTTAACTGCTTCCACACCCAAAAAACAATCCCTGTTAGAGATGCAGAGTCTGTTTGTAAAGAGGTATGCAGAAGGATGGTCATATGCGCTGTGCTGAATGTCCTTCTAATCCTGAGCTGTTTATGCCCACATGTATCAGATTGTATCACAATCAAAAGGGGATTTGGGAGCAACAGTGAGTCTAATAGTGAACTGCCTGGTCTGTATTGTTTTATATTTGTAGTTCTTTTTCACGGTTGGCATTAGGATGGTGTATTTAGTTACCAATGTTGTGTTTGTAATTATAGTTTTCTATCTAGTTCCAATTGGTTTGTGTTTTCTTTCTTGTTAAAAGATATTTGATGGTGGTGTGTGTGGACTGGTGTTTGGCATGGTGGTCTGCATGAACTGATGCTTGGATGGTGGTGTGCATGGACTGGCACTTGGCTGGCAGTGTGTGTGGACTGGTGCTTGACTGGTGGTGTGCATGGACTGGCACTTGGCTGGTGATGTGCGTGGACTTGCACTAGGCTGGTGATATGTGTGGGCTGGAACTTGGCTCGTAGTGTGTGGGGGCTGGAGTGTGGCTGGTGGTGTGGTTAGACTGGTAGTGTGCATGGATTGCCACTTAGCTGGGGGTGTGCATGGGTTGGCATTTGGCTGGTGGTGTGTGAGTAGTGACGTGCTGCTGGTCATTACACACACTGCTAGCCAAATGCCACTGCATACACTAAGTCAACCACCAGTCAGTAGGCTTATGAAAGTGATAGGCCCTTGTATGGTGCTGTCTGTTCATGTGAATGTTTTAATGTGCTGGGCCCGTGGCTGGCGGTGTGAATGGTCTTGTGTGTGTCATGTATGAAAGGTGTGTGAATGGCCTGTAAAGAGATTGGTGCCTTGCGGTGGCTATACAGCTCATGAGTCATTAGTTATTGGTTCAGGTTCTCAACCTTTTATTTGTTAACAGTGTTTTCCTTTCTGTGAAAATGCTTGTTAATACAATTTTCCACTCTGAACCTTCACTCACCCTTGTGCTAAATCCAATGAGTATTTGTGTGTGTACTTAAGGAATAGTTAGTTTTGAAGTAATAATTGTCTTTTCTGTCTTTCAATGCCAGGGTGTACATTGTCTCTACATTGTCTGTTGATGTGATTGTTGTAATGTGCTGGGCCCGCAGCTGGTGTTGTGAACATGTGTGTCAAATATGAAAGGTTTGTGATTGGCCTGTTAAGAGGTTGGTGCCTTGACATAGCTTTACAGCTCATAAGCTCTGAGTCATTGGTTCAGGTTTTTAACCTTTTAATTACTAACAGTGCATTTCTTCTCTGTGCAATCTCTTGATAATACCATATACATGTTGAACTGTTCACTCACCCTTATCCCAAATCCAACCAGTATGTGTGTGTGCATGAGGAACATTTGGATAGGCAGTCATATTTGTGTTTTCTGTCTTTCTGTGCTAAGGTGTAGTTTGGCTCTAGGGAAAATCTACCAACTTCAGATATTTTTGAAAATCTAGCACAATGGGGAGTACTGGGTGGTGTGCCTCTCATGGATCCCAACAATATATTTACTTACGGTGCCATACAAACCAATCACATAGTTTCATTGCACTACCATGTCATAACCGTTGTATAAGAAAAAACACAAAATTCCTACCACCCAGTGTTCCCCCAGGTCTCCTGATAAACATGTTACCTCACAGATGGAGGTGGGCTAAATACCTGTGACAAGCAAGGGCCCAAAATATATTATGAAGATATCAAAATGACCTATCACAAAACAACCTGATTTTGCAAGGGGGTTTCACCTGGGTTTTTGGCCCCAGGCTTGGCTACATTCTAGGGAAACTTACTAAACCCACAGATTTCTGAAAACTTGAGTCCAGGTTGGTATGGCTTGTGTGGATCTTCCTACCTTTTCCGAAATAGACTCCCTGGCAAACCTCAAATGTAGCTGAAAAAAATATAATGTTTCTAAAATTTCAGTGATGGAAAGTTGTGGGACCACCGGGCTGACACAAATTTTCTACCACCCAGCATTCCCCCAGATCTCCCCATAAACATTGTACCTCACTCGTGTGGGTGGGCCAAGTACTGGTGATAGGCAAGGACCCAAAATGTATTGTGGAGACATCAATATTATCTATTACAAAACGACCTGGTTTTGCAAAGGCGTCACGTGCAATTTTGGTCCTGTTCTCGGTGGCCATCTAGGGAAACCTACAAAATCCACACATTCCTGAAAACTATAGTCCCAAGGAAGCCCAGGGATGTGAGACTTGTATAGATGCCTCAAAGTTTTCCTACAGAGAATCTCCTGCAAACCTCAAATTTAGCTGAAAAAATAAAACAAATTCTCCAAATTTTTGTGTGGGAAAGTTGTGGGAGCACCGGGCTTACATAAATTTCCTACCACCCAGCATTCCCCTTGGTTTGCTGATAAAAATGTTACCTAGCTTGTGTGAGTGGGGCAAGTACTCATGACAGGCATGGGCCCAAAACCTATTGTGGAGGCATCAAAAGATAAAAGTATAGTTACAGTATGAATTGAGAATGCCACATCAAAGTTGCCAGGTCACGCTTTGTGTCTATACTTACCACCCACTATAATGTACATGATATACACATGACTTACCACACCGTGTCTTAATCAACCCTTGGTTTCACATTGTATATGTACAGCCCTGAGGAAGCCCCAGGCCTGATGGCCAATTAGGGGGCGAAACACGTGTTGGCTGTGCCATCCTTTCTTCTTTTGCAGCTACTAATAAAAAATACAAATATCTGATCCTCATCATCTGATCTACTTGCATCAATTGGATTTTTTATCATAATCAACGGAAATTTATACTCTAGCCCAGATACACCCGCAAAAAAACTTACTTCAATTTAGGGGGAAAAGGGGCCTCTCCCCCTGTTTCTGGGCAAGAACTAGTATAAGAAGGATACTTGCTTATTAAATGACGAGTAAGGGATGAGGATTTTTTTCCCCTCACCGTGGTATATGTATGCATTTTTACTTTTTTTCAATCTTGATAGTGAAAAATAGGGGGAGGTGTATATGCCATCTAAAAAATGGGGATCTTTTTTCTAAGTGTCCTGACCACGACCACCAGTGCTGTGGCCAGCAGCGAGGCAGGCGACACCAGCCAGCAGGGTGCAGTGGATGTGGCATTTGCCACAGGGGTGGGCGAGCCAGCAGCTGTGGTGGGTGGTGGTAAGTTATACTTATATTCCTTACTTATTTACAATAGCTACACACTAACTGCAAGAGTATTGTGTAAGTTGAGAGAGACTAAGTTGTTGTGAACAACAGTTGAAGAAGACAAGACACCCTTTACTAAGCATTAGAGTATTTTCATTAGCGGTGGGAATAGTTGAGTAACTAATGACCTCTTCTATCTGACTTCAACTCAGCTGTGAAAGTTTTATGGAGAAGACTAAGAGTCAGATCAGATGACCTTGATGGATGGATTGAACGAGAAGGGAAAGAAGGATGGAAGGAGGAAGGACGAGCAAGATGTAATATATATGACTGGCAAAGAAAGATGCATGGGATGGATACATAGGTGGCTGATAGGAATCAGATGCATGGGTGGTTGAAGCATGGGTGGATGGTAAAAGAAACGAGGTCTGCCTAGGTGGGTAAAACTGTATGGGTGATAGCAAGAATCCTCCGGGGTGTTTCATGGGTCAAACTCAAAGGTAAGCCAAGAAGGCAGGACGTATGGGTGGTGGTTTAAAAAAAATGAAGAAGCATGATAGACATGTTTACTTTGAATGGATAGATGTCTGGGTGGTACTTATCATAGATAGCATAAGTGGAGACTGTCACTGGTTGAAGAGTCTTTGAAGAGAATTTAAAAGAAAAGAAACCGCCCCAGAGTAGCAAAGCAAAGGAGAATAGAAGTTGAATTTTCAGAATACTCCCTTGACTCACAGTAGTTTGCAAGCACAGCATATATATTGTGTATATATGTTGTTGTCAAGTGCCTCCCTCCGACTCCGAGGCCCACTTTCTACCTATGTTAATTTATTTTTGACTGTGTCAGCCTGCCATGGGTGGGCTTAGGCTATTGGCTGCATGGTTACACAATCAATCAAAATATAGTACCTCACGTCGTCCCATATATAAGCAAAGATCATTTGGATCCAATATCATCTGCCTTGTTGTAGTATAGTAGTCAGGGCAGGATGAAAGTGAAATTGAGCAGTTGCCCTTGATGACTATGGCCAGTGCAACCCATAATAGAAAAATAAGATGATTGTGTAGTAGTCAGCTTCCCCACATGCAGACAGTAGTAAATAAAACTACCATGAGTCTGAGTCACGAAATGACTATATGTCTTGGGCGCAAGCTGACTGAACTTGCATGCCGGCTACAACAAGGTTACTTAATTTAACTAAAAAAGAGAGAAGAAGAAGACTAGTGTACTACTCGAGTGAGTCCACAGTGCTAGTATAATACCTGATACTCCCACAATTGTTAGAGGCCAATGAAGTGAGAGGATAGGTACCACACATGTTATGTACTGTGCTTGCTAGTGCTACTGTGCCACTATTTCTAGAATTAATTTGTCTTACTGTTTTGCTTAGAGTATATTGGTTACAACAATATTATTTTTTCTTCTTGATATAGCTACTCCTTCTGAACCAACAATATCATGTAAACCGGACAGGAAGGAGTTGTCAGACATGGCCCGGCGCCGGCAGCTGGAGGCCATACAAGATTAATTTTGGTGGCTGGTGGCACTGGTGGAGGAGGAGGAGGCAGCAGCTGTAGCCTCCTACAATGCCCCGGGCCCCAGCCAGGCTCCTTGAGTGGTACGGCGTCACAGTGTGGAGCTGCCCGCTGCACTACATCCAACACTGCTGCCCCCCCATGTGGATTCAATTGCAGAACTTTTAAGCGCCGCATGCTCCTCCAAAGGGCTTGCCTAGAGGAGCAGGTAAAGGAACTGAAGCAGGAAGTCCTGGCAGTTAACTGGCGACTGCCAGCCCGCTGATAGAGAGATCCCTTTAGATTGCCCCTTTTTTATTCCTTTTTTTGGTGAGTGGGCATTGGGCGCACGTTGGGGAAAAGTTGAGGTTATAACTTATATGGACAATTTTATTTTTGAACGGACATTGGTTGGACTATTCTTTTTGGGCATTGATTGGGGTAGGGGAGAGGGGTGGGATTATTTTTTACATAGTTTATTTTTGTTAGGGGATTAAATTATATTTATACTTAAACTTTACATATGATGTAATGTGTTGTGGGGGGTTACTCTTTTATGTCACACGGTTTCCTTTACTGCTGCAGGGCGACAGCCAGTGTTTGATTTAAATAATCTGTCACTTTTTTATAACAGATAGATGCGGTACCTTCACTGAGTGAGTTGTCCTACCAGTACTGTCACTCTCCTCCTAGTCTCTTCATTCTGCAACTAGACTAAAGGGTGTGGGTGGGTGAATTTCCATTATTAGTTATGCCTCCCCAAAACGTATTTTCTTACCTGTGATTGATGTTTAAACTTAGGCACAGTAATGGCTGGTTGGTTTCCCAAGATGCCATGGTTGTGGTGGTAGTAGTAGACACTGGCAGTAGCATTGGCAAAAAAAGAAAATGAGACAGTCAGTTGCTTGAAAGAGACTCTGGAAGGAGTAGTATAACCAAGTACAGTACAGTACATAAGAATACTGCCAAACAATAAACCATAATAATGTTGATTAGCAATGCTGAAGTAAAATAAAACATAATGGTGGCGGGGATAGCCTAGTACAACAGCAAGTTACAAACTGTAGTCGTGTCGAGTCACTTGACACAAGCGTAACCTTTAGTGCTGTAAAAAGAGAATGATTAATCCAATCGATGAGGGCAATTAATTATGATGGATTAGGTTCCTTCAGACAAAAAATTGAATTGCAAATATACCGAGCATGGGTGGGCAAGCAGAAGAAGATAATTGCCCTGCCTTGAAATTGAATCAGTGTTGCTTTCAACACATCCGCCCCAGCAAGTGTGTGATCAATTATTGGTGTACATTTAATTTAGTCACACCTCAATATAAATCACACAGCCTCGGGTAAGAGGGTTAGGGATTGACGAATGGTTGGGAATGAGGGTTTGGGGAAATGTTTGACAGAGAAAAACACTACGCATGGACAAACAACAAAACACAATATTGGCAGGCAACCATTATATCCATAAATCTGTTAAGGGAGAAAAAGGAAATGCATGCATGAAGGTACTGCTTATACCCTTAGTGCGCTGGTACGAGCGCTCTGCTCGCTCTGCATTTTAAACTCCAGTTTTGTTGTTTTTGTCATTTTGGCTTTTACTGTTCCCCTGCTTTTAGCAGGACCTGGGTATAGATCCCCCCCTCCCTCTTACCGCACGTAAAATTGACTAAAGCACCGTCACTTGGCGGGTCCGGGTTCCGTGGGTGGTCCTGGGTTGCAGCTTTAGGCGCCATCTTGCTTTGGGCTTTGTTGTTTGTTTGCGGGCGCCATCTTGGAGCGTATTGACGCTCGCTCGGCTCCAAGGAACGCCTATTTAAGGCGGACTCGGTATTTGGACTCTGGTCAGGTACTGCTTATACCCTTAGTGCGCTGGTACGAGCGCTCTGCTCGCTCTGCATTTTAAACTCCAGTTTTGTTGTTTTTGTCATTTTGGCTTTTACTGTTCCCCTGCTTTTAGCAGGACCTGGGTATAGATCCCCCCCTCCCTCTTACCGCACGTAAAATTGACTAAAGCACCGTCACTTGGCGGGTCCGGGTTCCGTGGGTGGTCCTGGGTTGCAGCTTTAGGCGCCATCTTGCTTTGGGCTTTGTTGTTTGTTTGCGGGCGCCATCTTGGAGCGTATTGACGCTCGCTCGGCTCCAAGGAACGCCTATTTAAAGTCGTCCTCTCCCGCGCAGCGGGTACGCGCAGTGGGACGCCGTCGCTTAGCCAGAGTCGTGCCTGAGTCCTGCCCGTCTGCGCCCGTCCGCGCTAAGGACGCGCAGGGCGCAGCGGGCACCTGGGGTCCTTGAGAGTTGGTCTCGGCTCTCGTTACCATGCTGGTGTACTCTGGCGACACTCTGCGGGTTATAGGTCGTTCAATTGTGAGTTGTACCCTTCCCCCTATACACCCACTAGTGGGCCCCTTTCATTGTGCGTGTGGAAGGTGGTCTTTGGATCCCCCTACCCTGAGCTCACACGAAAATCCTACGGTTGCCCTTAGTAGGAACCGCGCCGAGCATTCCCTTCGCATCTTCAGCCTGAATGCCAGGTCTCTGGTGCTGCATTATCAGGCCGTGTTTGACCTGCTACAGGAAGAGGCCCCGGACATCGTAGCCATCACCGAGACGTGGTTGAAGGATGACGATGTGGCCATTATCAACTTGGCATTTCCCTCTGATTTTTCGGTTTTTACCCTTAACCGATCTACTAGGGGAGGGGGTATTGCGTTGGCCATGCGACCTGGCCTCACTGGTAGTTGGTCTGGTTTGACCATTGCGGGATGTGAAAGTGCGGTGTTTAAGATCTCGGTCACCCCACATTTCACACTCTCGGGGATGGGGGTTTATCGCCCCCCTGGGAGTGATGTGGCGTTTAGAGCGGCCTTCCCCGACGTGGTTAGTTCCTTGGTGGTAGGCTGCTCCAATTTCTCGATTTTGGGAGACCTCAACTTACATTTTGAGAACCTTACCTCCCCCTCGGTTAGCGGTATTCTTGCTGACCTGGAGGCCCTTCAACTGGTGCAAATGGTTCGACAGCCTACCCATACAGGCGGCCATACCTTAGATCCTTTTTTCACCAATTTGGCAGACGCTGCTGTCTCCGCCGTCACACCTCTTGGCTGGACGGACCACTCTTTGGTTACCATCTGTACCCCTTTGCCGGGAATGATTACTGTTCCCCCGGCAAAGCTGGTTACAAGGCGGCAATGGAGTAAATTACGGCTGGAGGACTTACATCG
This sequence comes from Triturus cristatus, assembly GCF_964204655.1. NCBI lineage: Eukaryota > Metazoa > Chordata > Amphibia > Caudata > Salamandridae > Triturus > Triturus cristatus. The sequence continues at coordinate 110,052,435 of NC_140587.1, forward strand.
TGTCCTCGCCGAGGAGCCTTTAGAACCTCCGATGCTGGTTGACTCGGGTTACGAGAAGTTCTGCTCCTGGATCTCCAAGGCGCTTGACGCCCTTATCCCAATTACCGCTTGTAAAGTCAGCTCCAGGGACTCCAGTCCGTGGTACGATGGCGCCTTACGTACTCTCAAGGGTAGTTGTAGGCGAGCAGAGAGGGCTTGGCGGAAGGCGTACGATAGCGGGAAGAAAGCTATTTATCTCGCCTCCATCAAAGTATACCATCGGGCTGTTTGCCAAGCTCGGGCAGCTTACTACGCTACTGAATTCGGCAACAGCTCCAACCCCTCTAAAACCATCTTTAAAGTGATGAAGGATCTTTTGGCAAAGCGTGCCTGTATCACGACGACTGGTTCCACCACTCACTGTGAGGCTCTCGCTCGTTTTTTTTTGGAAAAGGTCCAAAACATCTATCGGACGTTCCCTTGTACAGGGCCTCCGGTTGAGCCCCCGATCAACATCTATGGTGTTTCCACCTTGCACGTGCTGCCCCCGCTGACATCAGAGGGGTTTGACCTCCTGGCTCTGCAGGTCAAATCAGGGTCCCCCGCTGATCCGCTTACAGCGACTCTTTTTAGAGAGCAGTCGTTTGTGGGACGGGCCGTGGTTCACTCCTTGATTAACATCTCGTTGGAATCAAGCACGGTACCCGCTAGCTGGAAGCGGGCAGTGGTTTCTCCCATTTTGAAGAAGCCGTCCCTGGATCCAGATAAACCTGAAAACTACCGGCCCATCTCCTTACTTCCGTGGCCGACCAAAGTGTTGGAGGCCCATGTCAACAAAGTTCTTTCTGCTCACCTTATCCATGCTAACATCTTGGATCCCACCCAGAATGGGTTCCGTGCTGGACACAGCACGGAGACCGCCCTCCTCTCCATGGCTGAACACCTTCGCACGGTGATGGATGCGGGACAGACAGCAGCGCTCGTCTTATTGGACTTGAGCGCCGCGTTTGATACTGTTTCGCATCCTATCCTGTTGCATCGCCTGGAGGAGATTGGGCTGGGTGGACCTGCCCTCCAGTGGTTCCGGTCTTTTCTAGACGATCGTTTCTTTAGCGTTGCCGTCCCACCGTTCCAGTCCCAATTCCATCCTTTGAAACAGGGGGTGCCGCAAGGATCCTCGCTGAGCCCCACGTTGTTTAATCTCTACGTGAGACCGCTGGCTGAGGTCGTCAAGCAATGGGGCATGACTATGGTCTCATATGCTGACGACACTCAGCTAGCGGTTACGATCAGCGGGGATGCGGACCGGGATGCCCCCAGGTTTCAGAGTGGACTTAGGGCGGTGGCGAGCTGGATGAAGAACAACTGTCTCCAGCTCAACGCCAAGAAAACAGAGATCATGATCGTAGGCAAGAGATCGGAGCTATGGGGGGACAGGTGGTGGCCTATGGAGCTGGGGCCGGCCCCCCTTCCGGTCATGGAATTAAAGAACTTAGGAGTATGGATGGATCCCTCCCTCAGCTACGTTGGCCACACGAAGAAAATCGCGGCCTGTTGCTTTGGTATCTTACGGTCGCTTCGCCCTGTTTTGAAGTTCTTTGACCATCGCACCAGGCAGCTGATAGTCCAGGCTACAGTGTTATCTCGCCTGGACTATGCCAGCTCTCTTCTGGTAGGGTCCAATGTGGCTGAGGTTACCCGCCTCCAACGTGTCCAGAACGCTGCGGCGAGAGCTATTGTTGGCCTACCCCGTACTTGTTCTGCCTCCAGCACATTGAGATCACTGCACTGGCTGCCTATCAGGGCCAGAATTCAGTTTAAAGTGCTGTGTATGGCGTTCAAGATTCTGAGGGGGGTAGGTCCCCCTATTCTTGCGGACCTTTTGTCTTGGTATGTGCCTACTCGGCCCCTGAGATCCATGGGTCATGCACTCACTGTGATTCCCCGATACAGGCTGTGTCGGGTCGGTGGCCGTTCTTTCCGGGTCAGAGCAGCCGAGCTCTGGAACTCCCTTCCTGTAGAGTTGCGACTGCTAGATGATCTTTTAGTCTTTCGTAAAGCCTTAAAAACCTTTTTGTTTTAATAAATTCACTTTCCTCCTTTCTGTTGTGTTTCCTGTGGTGTTGCATTTTTACCTGCCATGCGCCTGGACGCCTCTTAGCTGGGGCAGCAGTGCGCATTACAAATGTATGTAACATAACATGATGATGTTGATGACTTGATGGTTAATGATATGTAGCACTTACTAACTAGACTAGTAGACAGAACAGAACAGGGCAGCGGTATATTATTAATTACTATGCAATTTGCCATGTCTGACTGCCCTCACAGAGACCCAAATTACATAAATTTTTACTTCTGTTGTACCGGGCTTACTTTTTAAAGCTAGAAAAAAAATAAAAAAAATAGCTGTAGGGAGATGCATCTCGGCATTCCTCTTGGTCCTCCATTCCATGGATGCTGCATCCGTCAATCTTGGGTGCCACTGCCAGCCTGGCGGATGCCGATTGGTAGGTGAATGTGAGTTGTTTTTCTCTGTTTAGCACAAGGTAAAGGTCGGCCTGTAAGTGTAGATGGAAAAACAAAAGAGATATTTCAAAATCACAGAGAAAAAAACATAAATTACGAAGGAGTGCAAACACTTTCAGAGCGGCATGGCTAAATCATGTCTACTCTGTTGTCTGATTCCAGCATTAACCTACAACAGCAACAGGACAGAGCAGGCCCACAGCGCCCACCCAACCTTCACTTAGCTTAGATCTTGACTGAGTCAGACAGAGCACATATGTCACATATACAGCAACATAGCATTTTCCAGAGTAAGTAACTAAATCAATGACATGCACTGCTGTCAGTCATACCACCACTACTATGCTTGTGACTCGACACCACCACTGCACAGAAATGTTGGTCTGCTGTGGTTGTTGTTGACTTGTTTGCCTTTTATGCCATTCATGAAACGCCATCAATCATCTCCGATCTTACTGACTGACTGCGAAGATAGTATGTCACTGAGGTCATCAACTCAGTTTGCAGTGTACCGAGTGAGTCTAGATTTCATATTCAAAAATGCAATGGATTGGCCTGCAGTAGAAGTACAATTTTGTTACTAAACAGCAAGAGGGGAAACATTAACTTGAGTCACTTTTAGTTCACTTCATGCACAACAAACAACAACAACACAAACACTAATCACTCAGAGTCAGCATCCAATGCATGCCATCATTATTACCTGTTCCTTGTTCACATCTTAAGTTAAGGGGCAGTCTCTCTCAGCTTTGAAAGGAGGATAACTATAGTAGTCATCATATTCCACTTCTTTTGGAGGGACTCAGCGAGGCAACCTTTTTTTGTACTTTTCTCCATCCAATCATCATCTGGCTTGAGAGAAATGAATTTAGGGGAGTCAGGAGGATGGAGCAGGACTCGGAGGAGTGGACTTACGTTAAATGCACAGAGCTGCAACTCCAATATGGAAATAAAAAAGACTAGAAGACTGTGGTGGTGGATTTGTTGTGATTCGAAGTTTCAAACCAGAAAGACAGAAGCACACACAAATAAAAGCAAAATAAGGAAGAAAGAAAGTAAGAAGTTCAAAACATAGTTGTTAGGGAAGTATAGCTCATCCTCAAACGTTGGTGGTTCAGACAGAAGTAGGTAATCATCTAAGACACTACTTCCGTCACCTAAGTCGATTTCCTCATCTTCCTGTGTAGATTCACGTATTTTGTAATTTGGTGGTATAAAGTGTTGATTCGTTTTGATCATGGTTAACCTCTCCACATTTTTAGGTGAGAGACTGGCCCTTCTCACTGTTACAATGGCACCAGCAGCACTGAAAACATGCTCAGAAGAGACACTAGCAACAGGGCAAGCCAGATAGTTTATCGCCAACCTGCTGAGCACTGGCCATTGGCGCCTTTTCCCATACCAATACAGCAATGGGTTTTGATCAATGTAGACCTCTGTTGGGTCATCCAGATAGGCCTGGACCATCCACTCAATGTTCAGGGGGGCTCCACTTTGATGTGCCTTGTTTGTCTTTGCATCAGCACTAGACCTGGCAAGCCCTTGAAGTAAATACCAATCCTGTGCCGATTTTACTGGGGCTAATGATCCGGTTCTTGCTGTTGTCGATAGTGTTGGTGACAGCTCTGAGCCAAACGCACTGCCCTCAGTCTCTGAAGTTGAAATTGACGCCGGATGCCCTGCTGCAGTACTTGTTGTGGGTTTGAGTAGCGGGCCTTTAATTACCAGCCATTCATTTTCCAATTTACTGGCTGCCTCAACTCTTCAAGTTTTGTACTGGGCAACATCCACTTCTGAAAAAGGTATTAATGCCTTACTGTTCAGTGCCGATTTGTACCGTGGATCCAGAATTGTGGCACAAAAGTAATGTTTTTCTGAAACAATGCAAGTTTGCACCCTTGTATTTTCAGCTAAGTGACGGGATAAGCTCTCGGCCAACTCATATGCTTAATATTTTTCCTCCACATCTGTGTATGTTTCAGACACATCTTTCAGCTGTTGCTCTAGCATGTGCAACAATGGGATAGCTTGGCCCATAGTACAGTCCTCCTTGCTGACTTCAAGTGTGAAGAGCTGGAAAGGGAGTAGCATCTCCGTTAGGCATTTAACTAGGCCCCATTGGTCCACCTGAACGGTCATGCCTTTCACAGCAGAATCCCCTTTTTGCATGACATATTCATTGATTGGTCTTTACTGCTCAAACAGACATTCCAGCATGTAATAAGTTGAATTCCAACGTGTTGGCACCTCCTGGATGAGTGCTTTGATTGGCATTCTTTACTCATGTTGAATGATCCTCAGCTGCTTACGGGTTTTAAAAGAATGGCTGAAATGTGTGCATATTTTTCTGCAGGTGGTCAGTAAGTTACTTACTTGGGCTTCTTTTTTCAGAAAGTTTTGAACAATAATGTTAATGAAGTCTGCCAAACACAGGACCCTGAAATAGGCACCATCCTCCATGGCCTTAACTATATCACTGCCGTTATCCGTGGCTACAAAACCAATGTTAAGCCCTCTTGGCCACAACCTTTCAAAGACCTTGCTGTTAAACTCTTCTAAAATGTTTGCAGCAGTATGAGATTTCTCCATGGCAAACATGGCTACAGTTGCATGTTTCCGAGTAGCATTAAAAAATCTCAGCAGTGTCAACAACACCTGTTTCCGATATCTTTTCTCTAACCCTCACAAAAGAGATCCAGTGTGCAGTGATGCACCTGTAATCAGTGGCTTGGCAACTGGTCCACATGTCTGTTGTCAGGTGGATATTGTGAACAACACTCTGCTGCAAAGCTTGTCCAAGCAATTCCGGCACATCGTGACCTGCTGGGAACCTTTCAGCTCTAACATTTTAGCCAGCTTTGCATTGTATTTCACAATTATTGCACCCACTACATGCAAAACTACCCATTGGTAGGGGGGCATTGGGTATATAGAGTTGTTTGTTATCTTTAATGTCTCTGTAGGTATGCACCAAACAATTCCTGATGGTGCGATTGTATCTAAAGGAGAACATAGGTTTAGGTAAGGTCTCTTTCTTTTGATTAGTGATCAGGTGCCAATATTTATTCACAATTAGGCCTGGGCAGCAAATTCCGTTCCGTTCGCGGAATTTGCGGAATTTGGGTAATTTCGCGTTCCGCGGAGAACGCGAAATTGCCTAAAAATCTGCGTTCCGCGACTTCGTGAAATTTTTTGCTTGTTCGCGATCTCAATATGCGTGTTCGCGAGATATTTCACCCCGAGCACGCAAACAGCGATCGCGAACAAGAAAAAAGTATCGCGAACAAGCAATTCCGCGTGTTCACGGAATTTCTGCCTGTTCGCGGAGATTTTTTACCGTTTTGCGGAGATTTGCGTAACACGATTACGCAAATTCCGCCCACCCCTATTCACAATGTTTTTAATTTTGTTACTGATATTGCTATAGTTAGTGACAAAAATTAAAGGTGGATTATCCACTGTCATTGTTTTAGGCTTACTCTCGAAAAAAGAGTGCCTATGGAAATATTTAGCGCATATAAAAGAGCCAAATATTTCGGGTACTTTGCATGCAGTGGGTGCAATAATTATAACAATATTATGAAAAGACCGTTAATGGTCCACAATGGTGTCACCCATAAATTTAACAACTTCATGAATGTCATACTAAAAATTTGATATATTTTATTATGTGCCCATGTCTTCTAGGGCATGTGTGTGAGACCTCAAGAGAGATAAGAATAAGGATTGTCGAGCATAAGTCAGCAATAAAAACGAATAAAAAAACTGCCCCATTAGTAGAACATTGGCTAATAGAACAGCACAAAATTGAAGATCTGAGGTGGTGTGGTGCAGAAACTATCCACATGAATATTAGGGGTGGGGATCCAACCCTAAAAAGAAAAAAAGCAGGAACAATTCTACCTGTCTCGCTTTAATACCTTTAGAAAAATAATTAAACAGTAAAGAAGATTGGGAGAGGCTTATCTAATGATGGTCTCCCCGCTAGTATTACTAATGCAGTCTTTGTAGAATCTAGTGTGTCCACAAATATACCTTGACGCATGAAATTACATTTTAAATGAGTATTGTGTATCCCGTTACCAGATGGCCTCTCCATTTACGGTCTTCCTCTGTGGATATTTATAAAGACTGATGCCCATTTTTTTCTGAAAACACTTTTTCAAATCTTTTGTCTAAGCAATGGTTATAAAGGTATGAAAAAGATGAGACATAAGGTTTAAGAATTTTTTTACAAAATTTTATGCGCAATACTGGTGTTCTATTATTGTAATATTATTGTAATACACGTCATGTGACTTTTGGAAATTACGCATGAAAGGAGTGCCGGGTTACACACTTCCATGTATCCTGACCTGGAAGCTGTTCATTGGCTGCAAGGAGGCCGTATCGTTTTTAAAAAGTGAGCGTAAGGCCATGGCAGCTAGGTTATGCTCTAGATAGAATATCGTACAGGTAGTGCAGTGATAGTAAGACAAAAACAAGATACTTGCTAGTTTTATCGGATAAATGAGTGGCGATATCTTAGTCCACCGCTAAATATGGTTAATACTAACAACTGCTGCTAAGGAATAAAGGTATACTAGCAGCAATTCCTTCTGTTGTTTTCATTCTTTGTGGTTTCTAAATAAATAATTTATGTAGCCTACAAATATCAGCTAAACGATTTAGACAACAAGTATCAAACGTTTGTGGGACATTCAATCAATCAATTATGGCATTTGTAAAGAGCACTACATACCCGCGAGGGTCTCAAGGCGCTGGGGGGTAAGGGTCTTGAGAAGTCTTCTGAAGGTCAGAAGGTCTTCGGTCTGCCGTAGGCAGACCGGGAGGGTGTATCATGTCTTGGCGGCGGGGTGGGAGAATGATCTGCCACTGGCGGTCACTCTTCAGATGCAGGGGACAGTGGCGAGGGCACGGTCTGTGAATCGGGGCTGGCGGGTGGGGGTGTAGAGGCTGAGTCTGCTGTTGAGGTATGTTGGTCCGGTGTTGTGGAGTGCCTTGTGTGCGTGGGTGAGGAGTTTGAAGGTTATCTTTGTTGACAGGGAGCCAGTGCAGTTCTCTCAGGTGGGGTGTGATGTGGCTGCACCGAGGGATGTCGAGGATCAGGCATGCGGAGGTGTTCTGGATGCGTTGGAGCAGTTTTAGGAGTTTGGCCGGGTCTCCTGCATAGAGTGTGTTTCCGTAGTCTAGTCTACTGCTGACGAGGGCCTGGGTGACCATCCTTCTTGGTTCTGAGGGGATCCACTTGAAGATCCTGCGAAGCATGTGGAGGGTGTTGAAGCAGGAGGAGGAGACGGTGTTGACCTGCTTCGTCATGGAGAGGGTAGATTCGAGAATGACCCCTAGGTTGCGTGCATGGTCGGTGGGTGTTGGGGCTGTTCCTAGTGCAGTCGGCCACCAGGAGTCGTCCCAGGCCAAGGGGGTGGATCCCAGGATGAGGACCTCCATCTTGTCCGAGTTCAGTTTCAGTCGGCTGTTCCTCATCCAGTCTGCGACGGCCTTCATTCCTTCGTGGAGGTTGGTTTTGGCAGTGTGGTTGGCGTAGGAGATGATGTTGAGGTCGTGCCGTCATGTGATGTGGGTGAGTGGTGCCATGTAGACATTGAACAACGTTGGGTTGAGGGATGAGGGATGAGCCTTGGGGTATGCCGAAGATGATCTCGGTGGCTTTGGTGCGGAAGGTGGGAGGCGGACACTCTGTGTTCTTCCGGAGAAAAAGGAGGAAGTCCAGTCTAGGGCCTACTCTTGGATTCCGGCGTTGTAGAGACGTGTTCGTAGTGTGTGGTGGCAGACCGTGTTGAAGGCGGCTGACAGGTCCAGGAGGTCGAGGGCCGCGTATCTCCATTGTCTAGCAGGGTCCTGTTGTCATCGGTGGCAGCGATGAGGGCAGTTTCGGTGCTGTAGTTGCTGCAGAACCTGGACTGGGATGGGTCCAGGATGCTGTGCTCCTCAAGGAAGCTGGTCAGTTGTTTTTTGATGGCCTTTTCGATGATCTTCGCCGGGAATGGGAACAGGGAGATTGGTCGGAAGTTCTTAAAGTCCGTCTTGGGTTTCTTGAGGAAGGCGTTGATCTCTGCGTGCTTCCAGCTCTCTGGGAAGGTCGCTGTCTCGAAGGAGATGTTGATGGTTTTCCGAAGATGGGGTGCAATGGTGCTGCTTGCTTTTTTGAAGATGTGGTGTGGGCAGGGGTCTTCCAGGGATCCGGAGTGGACGGTGTTCATGATCTTGATGGTGGCGTCATCATTGATGTTGGTCCAGGTGGTCAGGTGGTTGGTGCGGGTGGTGGTCGTGGGAGTGGGGGTCTCAGTAGTTGCCGGGGTGGTGACAGCATTGAAGTTGTCGTGGATGTCTGAGATCTTGCGATGGAAGAAGGTGGCCAGCGTGTCACATAGGTCTTGTGAAGGTGGGATGTCATTGGTGTTGGAGCTGGGGTTGGAGAGTTCCTTCACGATGTTGAAGAGCTCTTTGCTGTTGTGTGCGGAGCAGGTGTTGAGAAGGATGCATCTGAGGTGGTTGGGTTCTTTGGTAGGTGGGTTGGCGGGTTGGATGCTGGTGAAGCTGCAGTTCCGGCAGGAGAAGGGTCCTTGGGTGCACTTCGGGCGGCCAGGCAGCAGGTGTGTGATTGTCCAGGGTTGAGTGCGTGGAGGGTGCTGGAGTCGTAGTAGAGGCAGGCGTTGTGGCGTTCGCGGGGTCCTGGTGCTGGGCACGGTCCAGGCGCAGACGGCACAGACGTGCTTGCCTTAGGCACGCCTTCAGAGCACCAGCGGCGCAGCCACACAGCGCCCGCCATATATGGGGAGGTGGGAGGGAGGAGCAGATGGGAGGCAGGAGCTAGGGGCAGCGAATGGGCAGTCAGGGGGCGGGGCCACAGGGGACGCAGCGGCAGGAACGGGAGTGGTAAACGGCACGGAAGGCAAGGGTACAGATTCACGGGGGTCACAGAAGGAAAACCGGGCACAGATCACGGGGGTCACAGAAGGAAAAATGGGCACAGATCACGGGGGTCACAGAAGGAAAACCAGGCATGGATCACGGGGGTCACAGAATGAAAAACGGGCACAGAATCACGGGGGGCACAGAAGGATAAATGAGCACAGAATCACGGGGGCACAGAAGGAAAAACGGGCACAGAATCACAGGGGTCACAGAAGGAAAAATGGGCACAGAATCACGGGGGTGACGATGGGAACAGAAGGTAAGAAGAGTACAGGAGAAAATACAGGCACAGGGGGAAGACAGACAACAGCAGTCACAGACAGCAAAAAAGAAAATGATTAGGGCAGTACAATGAACAATAGAACAGACCTAAGGCCTACCACTGGCCACCAGGGATGAGGCACAGGTGGTAGCCTGTGGGTGAAGGAGGGCCTCAACTTTCCTCAGCAGCGGAAGCTGGGGCAAGGACAGGACGCACAGGCTGTGCTGTGCAGAGGGGGAGCGACCTACCTAACAAGGTAATTTAGAGCCACATCATGAAATATAATTATGTACAGATAAAAGACGAGGTGCGCAGAGTAAATATGGAATACCTAGTGCACACATATATACAGTTTCTTTAATTATAAATGCAATCACACACTTAGGGGTCTGTCCAATACCACAATAAGGTGGATTAATCCACTATAATAACAACTGGAGTAATATAGACCATATTCTCAAAACAACAGTGAATTTTCTGATTCTGGGATTTGTGTATCCAATCACGGCTCATCAGCTGGTGGTATTGATGTACCAGTATATGTTTTTACTTCTGGTAAGCTTGCCTATGATGTTCACTACACTTGGGCACATTTTTAATAACAGAATAATTTGCCCTTTGTTGATTTTCCATATAGATCTTACGCACAATTAGTGAACAACAATAGAAGGGTGGCACCAACGAACACAACCAACATCATTTGTTTTTTTACGTGAAAGTACGCTTAAACAATCGGAGGATATTTTATATGTAAAAAGATATTTGGTTTGAAGCTACCGTTGAGAACAACTCTTTGTGTTTTTCTTCACTCCTAAAGGTTTTAAATGAGTGGAACATCCTAAATCCCTCATTGTTAAAGCATATTGTTTCATCAAAATCTAGTGAAATTGAATACTAGCAACGTCCTAATTTCTAGGTATGTTTTTTAACAAAATGTTACATCTCATTGTAATCAAGAAAGATGATGGGTAGTGCTTGAATTAACATGTGAAGGTATGCTGGAAAACATTGCTTATGCTGTGCGTAACAACATTAAATGTTCTGGTAGCTTAAGTGATGACAAAGTGAAAATTGAGTTTGTAAATAAAAGTTTGCAGTCGTTGTAGGTTGCTAAATATAAATTAAAAAAAATACGATGTCAGTAACATATGAGAATGATTATAATAATATAATGTTTCTGTTGTTTAGAAAACTTTCCTGAAGAAGGTGAATGATTTACAATCCACTGAAACGCAGCGTCGACTATTCTGTTTTCTTGCGATAGTGTAATTGTATTTTAATATGAAATGTTTATAACCTTGATTATAAATCAATGTGGAATACATTTTATATGCTTCAATTAGTGTGTTATGAGTTCTCTGTTGCACTGACTTATAATTATTGAATATCATATGATTGTTTTGATTTGTTACTTCACTCTAAGCACCAGCACTGTGTAGAACCTTAAAACTAAATTGGTTTTACTTTTTAGGCCTGACCAACACTATGTCAACAAATTGAGCATATAGCAACGTTCTCCTCCTTACTGCTAATCGAAAAGGAGTTCCAAACTGGGGAGGCGAACTTTCTTGCACTGCTGGAGGTGCCACTTGAAATGCCGGATGAACTGGTGGGTGTGCCTGGAATTTGACTCTGGGCACTATCACTACTACCTACTGAGGTGGTGGTTGTGCTGGATGCAAATATGGAAGCTGGAGGTGGTGTTGGTGTTACCTGTCTTGGTGGTATCGTACCACATCCCTCACAGCAACTTGAGAAAGGGTAATAATGTCGGTCTCCATCTCCACTGAGTGATGTTCATGATGACTGGCTCGTCATCATTCCCCTCTTTTACATCTACCTCCATAACTCTAAGGCTTTCTGGAACCCTCCTTTTCCCTAGCCTTGTCTTGTGGCGTGCCTCACTCTCAGACTGAGCTGGTGGCTTCCAAGTGGCATCTAGATCATCAGAAGGGGGACTTGAAGAAGAAGTTGATGGACTAACCCGCCTTTTCCTTGCTGGGGATCTGGAAGACAATTGATCTTCTGAAAGAGTGGCTTGGTCTTCATCTGCAGGAAGCTCGATTTCTTGAGCTGCCCCTAATTCTGGAGGAACAACTACTATTGTGGGCTGTTGTTGCGACGGTTGTTGCAGCTGTTGTTGCGGCTGCTGTTCCAGCTGTTGTTCCGGCTGTTGTTGACCATTTATCTGCTGAGTTTCCGCCTGCATTGATTGGGTAGTACTTACACTCATGGGCTTGAGACTAGGTCGGTGGGGTGAGCTGGCTGATGCGGAGGTGCCGCTCCCAGCTTGGTCCCCAGGCACCGTTGAATCAGGTGTAATTTTTTGTTTCCCAAAAAACATATTGGCCGGCACACCAGTCTTGGTAAGTGGCAGTGCCACTTCCTTCTTCTATTCCTTCTTCTCACTGGCAACTTTCTTGGTACTGGAGAACCTGGTACCTTTCTTTGAGGCCATCTTCTTCATTTTGATGTCAGAAGGATGCAGGTGCACAAGTTGCAGAGATGTTTGTGGTCACACGTGGACATGACGTGGTACACAGCAGGACGTCTGTCTGTCAGTACAATGGGTGATGATGACACCTCCTCCTCTGTCTTTTGTGTACCTAAAAGCAAAGAAGCCAGGAGAAGAACATACATCAGTGAAATGTTACATTTGTTGTTGTGGTTCAATTACTACTAGTACATACAAACAAATATAATATATAACTTTGTGTGTGGTGGTCACACTTGTTAGTGTTATATTATTACATTTAATTAACTCAGTTTAAGTTATACAAAAAACATAACAGTGTAGTCATTTGTGAGACTTTGACAACAAGGGCTTTCATGATATACTGTGTACACTCAGGAAGGATAGGAAAGAAGAAGAACAAAAACAAAAATACAAAGGTAATGGAAGTGGAACCTGTTTGGCATTAATTTGCTCATCACGTCATTCAGGGAGCTGCAGCTGGCAAAGTGGATGGAAGCAGTAAGCCAAGAGAAACAAAGGAAATAAATGCAGGCCTACATGGCAAAAGCAGCACACTACTAAACTACCACCACAAAATGGCCACCAGCCACATGGACACTCACAGTCACAACAAGCAGGAGGCCTGGAAAACAATGAACTCAAGCAGACCTATATGGCCAGATGGAGGCATACTAAATAACACAGCTTTAATGCAAAAATGCCAAAACGAAAATTCACAGGGCTAAAAAAGGTTGGAGCGTTATGCAACAACCACACCACACACACACACACACACATCCAACAAAGGCATTTATTTAACACACACCTAAAAATTGAAATACCCCCAAAAAACACATTTTGCAATTCAATCTAATGTCATCCATGCCCTAAATGATGTTTACATTCAACTGAAACCACAGTTGTTTCATGCACCCATGGGGCTCTGGGCCTACTGGATGAAAGGTATATTGACAGACTAGGCCACAAGCTTGCAGGCCTATGGCAAATGCACACTGGCTGGCTCCACAAAATGGCCGCCAGCCACATGGCCAGGCCACCCACAACAATAAGAAAGGAAAGACAGAAAATGCAGGCCTATGGCAAAAGCACACTGCCTGGCTTCAAAATGGCCACCAGCCACATGGCCAGGCCTACAACAACAAGAAGGGGAAGACAGAAAAAGCAGGCATATGGCAAAAGCACACTAGCTGGCTTCAAAATGGCTGCCAGCCACATGGCAAAGCCCACAACAAGAAAGGGAAGACAGACAGTGCAGGCCTATGGCAAAAGCACACTGCCTGGCTTCAAAATGTCAGCCATCCACATGGCCAGGCCCGCAACAAGAAGAAGCTTAGGCCGAAAGGAACAAAGGAAACACATGCAGGCCTATATGGGAAAAGCAGCACACTTCTAAACTACCACCACAAAACGGCCACCGGCCACATGGTGACTCACAGTCACAATAAGCAGGAGGCATAGAAAACAATGAACTGAAACAGGCCTATAATCGCCAGGCAAAGGAGGCATGCTAAACAACACAGCTTCAATGCAATAAAATCCAAAAATGAAAATCCACAGGGCTAAACAAGGTTCAATCCAATGCCATCCATGCCCTAAATGATGTTTAAATTAAAAGGACACCACAGAAAGAGTTGTGTCATGCACCCATGACTAGCTCTGGGCCTTCTGGTTACCCACAATACATGTTTTTTTTAAATGATGAATAGTACAAAAATTGTAGTTGCAGCAACTGCAATGCCCCAATAAAACAAACAACACCAACTTACTTGTAAAATCTCAAATCCAAAAGTCCTAAAATCCCAAAGTCTTCAAATCCAAAAGTCCTCAAATCCAATGATATAAGATGCAGCAGACACAAAGGGTGATCCTTCCAGCTCCAAATTCAAATGAAAAGTGAACAGGACATGGATGAAGCACTAGGAGGAGCCTGCTAGACAGGAACAGGAAATTGGAGACTCTGGTGCACTTCCTTCATCTACCAAAAAGAGTAAAAAAAGAAAAAGGACTCCTTGCACAAAAAAGTACAGCCAAATGTCAATATGAGAAGTTTTTTTCATCCAAATCATCATTTTCAAGAAGGTTTTATGCTGTTAGAGAGATATTCTTCTCCAGATTGCAAATTTTGTGTGTTCGGCATCGCTAGCTTCACTAAACTTCAGCCGGATGTCCGATGGCGTGACAGAATGACATGTTTGCGATTGCACACTCTTGCGGTATCGCGCGCGGCTGGCTGCCAAAATCTTGTGACACACGCGATTGGATAGGAAAACTTGTCGGCGAACGCAGGGATCCCGGTAAGTCACTAGCGCATGGGCGAAAAATGCATTTTGAAAGTGCGAACAAGGGTAAAACTCTGCTACGGACGGATCGCAGAGTTTTCGGTAACTCCGCGTTCTATGCGGAACGCGGAGCTGCCAAAAATCTGCAAACTCCGCAAGCGGAGCCGATTTTACCGCCCAGGCTTAACAGAAATGTGAGGAACATGTGTTTTCTTTGGCAACGTTTGAAGTTTGCAAGGGATTCTGGGTAAAATAACCTGGTGAGAGCCACTCAAGCATCCCATCCTGGATTTCCCTGTGTGTCTAGTTATGAAAAATGTTATGAAAAATGTATAGTTTTGCTAGAATTACCTAGGTGCCGGCTAAGCTAGGGTTCAATATCCACAGCTAGGCACTTTGCAAACAAATGGTCAGTTTTCACTGTAAAAATGTGGTGTGTCCACGTTGCGTTTTGGGCCATTTCCTGTTGTGGGCACTAGGCCTACCCACACAAGTGAGGTACCATTTTCACCAGAAGACTTTGGGGAATGGGTGGAAGTATGTGGATCCAAGCAGATTCCAGAACTTTCCATCACAGAAATTTAAGTAAAATGTGTTTTTGACGAAGTATGAGGTTTGCAAAGGGATCCTGGGTAGGAGAACCTGGTGAGAGCTACACAAGTGACCCCTTCCTGGGTTCCTCTTGGTGTCTAGGTTTAGAAAATATCTAGGTGTGCTACATTTCCCTATGTGCAGGCTTGGCTAGAGTTCAAAATCCACAGTGAGGGGAACACAGAATAGTAGAACAAGTGTTATTATCAATTTTCTTATTGTGCATTTATGCCTTCCAAATGTACGGCAATTTGTAAAAAATAATTCATTTAAAAAAATGACCTCTAATTCACATGCTTGTATAGGTACCCACAATTTCCGAGATGTGTAAATAACTATTGCTATAAACTCTATATTTTATTCCCATTTCAGAAATATATTGCTTGCCTGGTACTTATTTTTTACTCTTTATATTTTACCAAATGAATTGCTATATACCTGATACACAATGGAAAACCATTGCAGGATGCAGCTAAGTTATTGGCTCTGGGTTCCTTGGGTTCTTAGTGACCTTCAAATCCTATATATCTTCACAACCTGATCAGTCTAGCGGATGTAATGGTATATTGCTTTAAAAAATCTGTCATAATTAGTAGAACTTACAGGTTCAAATGTTGGCACAAATGCCTGTTTTTTTCAACTCAATTTCAATATTTTCAATTTTCAACTGTTAATTTCTATTGCAAAATCCTTGAAGGATCTACACAAATTACCCCTTGATAAATTTAGATTTTATTCTAGATTCCAGAAATGCATAGCTTTCTCAGATCCATCATTGCTTTCATACCCATTTCTACCACTAACTGGATGGAGGTTGAAAGCACAAAAAATAGGAAAAGTAGGCTATGTCCCAGTAAAATGCCAAAACTGTGTTGACATTTTTTGTCTGACAAAAGTCTGCCTGTTGCTGAAAGCTGAGAAGATGGTGATTTCAACATCATGAACCCTTTGTTGATGCCATTTGCAGGGGAAAAAACTGACGCTTTCTTCTTACCATTTAAAAAAATAAATTGGCTGTATTTTGGCTAATTTCTGGGTCCCCTCCAGGGGAACCCACACACCCTGGGTACCTTTAGAATCCTCATTTTGTTGCAAAAAAGTACGCTAATTTGTCATGGATAACTTATGTGGACAAAAGGTTACAGGAGCCTAAGAGCAAACTACCCCAAATACCCCAAAAAAGGCTTATCACTGGGGAAAAGGCCTGGCAGCGAAGGGGTTAAAGGTAACTCTTCTGTGTGCTTTACTCACCTTTGGCTTTCATCAGGTAGACGTGGAGTGTTGTGCAGTGCAGGAGTTGTGAATCTGTACTGGATGTATGTGTGCCTGAGAAGTATACCGTACAGGGATAGAGCAGTACTGTGTAGTACATTTGGAATTAGTTCATGTGCTCAGTGCATATATGCCTGAGAGGAGTATATCACAATATAAATTTGGAATTGTACAGTGCATACACACGTAAGACATGTGCTGGGTGTATGTGTGCTTGCACAAAGAATGATGAACTGTTGTGTGGAAAGTTTAGTGCTGAACAGTGCATGCAGGCTGAATGTGTGTTGTGAATGCATGTGTACTTGAATTAGAACAATGCATGGAGGTAACAGTCCTGGACGGTACGTGCATTGTGAATATACACTGAGTAAGTGTGCCTGCAATGGTACATTGCATGAAGGACCCTGGGTAACATAAAACTTGAAAGGCTCAGACTCTAAATTACATTTTGTACATTTTTTGTCTAGAAAAGAACTATAACAAGGGGATGTTATGAACCCAATATTTGTCATCTGCCAAAGGGCCACACAGTCTGTGTAAGAAGGAGAGGTTGTGCATGATTTTACCCTGTGACAAAGACTAGGGGCCAATGCCCATTAGTCTCCCTGGTGGGCAAGTGAACGTCACAGAGGAAAAACCAAGGTCACTTGCCCTGGAGCATAAACGCCTGCCTGCTTGCCAAGACCAGTGTGCCCTCTGAGAAAGAGAGGAGTGGTGGAGGGATCTAGGTCTAGTGAGGATCCCTATAGAGAGGACTCCCTGAGTGAGGTGTGAGGAGAATGGCTGTGCACTGATTGTTTTGTTGCCCTGAGCAGAAACAGTTTTGTGACCCCCATGTGCCAGAAGAGGGCTACCATGAACTCAGACATGTGAAGAGCACTTTGTGGGAAGCATCTGGCCCACACCACAACGCTGTGTGACCCTGTAAGGCAGAGGGGGCCTATCTTGCAGTTTTTTAGGCCATGAGTTTTTTTGACTTGTTTCCACCGAGATCAGCAACCCATTATGCCAGGAGGGGCCAGGGTAGTGAGGGCTATCACACTGTAAGGGTCTGCCGCTGTTTTGTAGTAACTCGAGAATGCCATATGCCCGTAAGGAGTTGCAGTACTCCTGTGGCTAAAGGCCTGGGTCATGGCCCGGTCGAAGAGATTACTTCCATGTCCAGTAGGTCAAGCCTGCCAACTGCACCTAACTTCTTCCGCCAGGATTCCCAAAGATATTGCACCCTTGCTGGAGCTCCAGTTGGGAACTGAGAATCCCACCGCTGTTATGGGAAGAGTAACAAATCCTGTGATGGCTGAAAAGGAGCAGATCCATTGCTGGATGAGCCAGAGGAGCTGCTGGGAGTAGAACAGCTTTCGTTCACTGGGTCAACTCACAAGACAGACATCTCAGGTTCACACATACCATCAACAAGGACCACGCTGTTTTTCTGGATTTGGATATTACACTCACCAATGAGGGGATTAAAACCAAGGTCCACAATAAACCCACAGACAGGAACAGCTTACTTTTATATGAAAGCTACCACCCGAAAGCCCTCACACAGAACCTACCGGTTGGCCAGTTCCTCCGAATAAGGAGAAATTGCTCTGAAAAAGATACCTACAAAGAACAGGCAAAACACCTCGAGAGTAAACTCATCGAACGCCACTATCCAAGGAAAATGGTAAGAAGGGCAAATAAAAGAGCAAGTAACAACCCTAGAGAAGCACTGTTGGAGGATGTTGAGCAAGTAAAAACAAATAGACCAGCATGTGTCACCACATTTACACCAGCATCCAATTCAATTCAAAAAATCATAAAAAAGAGATGGCACATACTAAACAGCACTGGGAAACAATGGGAAACCCCCCTTTTTGCGTTTAAACGCAATAGAAACCTACGGGACGAGCTGGTACATGCCCAGATGACCACAAAGGAGGACACTGCACAATCGAGGCTCTGGGACCAACCACGTGTAGTGGGACATGTCGCCTGTGGTACATGCAACTCATGCGACCGAACCAAGAACACCAAAGAGGTAGACATAGGCACTGGCAAATCCTGGCAACTTAGAACATTCAGCAACTGCAATACGGAGAACGTTGTGTATCTTCTAACATGTCCTTGCATGCTCCAATATGTGGGAATGACTACTAGGAAGATAAGAACCCGCATTAATGAATATCGAAGCACGATCAGGTGCAAAAAAACCAACACTAAGTTGACCAGACATTTCTCAGAAAAAAACCACAAAGAAACAGACCTTAGCTGGACTATACTTGAGGTCATGAAAAAAGGTAAATCTGACCTCACCAGAGCACTACATTTCAGAGAGCAACAATGGGTCTACCGCCTCCGTTCCCATGAGAAGGGCCTTAATGATGACATTCCCTGGATACAGCTA
Organism: Triturus cristatus; assembly: GCF_964204655.1. NCBI lineage: Eukaryota > Metazoa > Chordata > Amphibia > Caudata > Salamandridae > Triturus > Triturus cristatus. Next base: position 110,071,151 of record NC_140587.1, read on the forward strand.
ATACGATAAAAAAGAACAATGTACATGAACTATACCATCTCCTGACCACGTTCAAAAAACTTGACTGCCCTGACTCACGTTGAAAACACACACAAAATTTATAGATACCATTGCCATCAATACCACTGTGGTCCTCACCAAACAATCCTCTAGTGCCTCTCTCTACACTTATCCCCCGAGCGCCACCATCCTTCAATGTCAAGTTGACTATAAACGCTCGGCGCACGTACGACCATCAAAATGCAGTACAGTTATTTTTTGCTATACCAGCCACGGTGACCACACTACCATTCACACCTCCAGCTGGCTCATAAGTAAAGTTCAGCCTGTGACGCCGAATGACGCACAGAGGAAAGTTACGGCTGTTTGAGTATGCATGTGCTTGTATATAAAATATTTATATGATAATAAGTTCGAGTGCTCCTTTTGAACCCACGGATCATGAGAGTGTAGGACTGAACTGAGAATAATATGTGGGACATACATGCAATGAGTTTGCTTGAAAATGAGCGGCCCTATAGCATAAGTCACTTTTTATATGGTATACAAAGGGCTTTATACTCTTTGCGACGCTTCGTTGGTTGTCGTTATACGGCTCTCTTAGGGTGACAAAGGCCGATTTATGCTTGGTAGGGCACATCGCACAAAGGATATTTGCGGCCAATTGAGTATGCATATGCTTATATAAGTATTCATATGATAGAAGGCATTTGCCTTTATTAAGCGGCTCACCACCACTATTACGCACCGCTCACCCTAGAATGTTTGGAGCATCCATCATAACATACGCCCCAGCACGCGTCCGTTACAATCCTTGCCTCCGTGCCAACCAGCCACGTTCCAGCACACATTGATATCACCTTGTGAGCTCATTATTTGGGCCACCGCCCCCGCCGAAATGCAACGAGGACATACAACGCACGTATGGCTCCCCACTTTTCCTACGACGCTATCTGCGCATGGGCACTAAACTACGCATATGTTACCATGCCAACATCACAGCCCCGGACAAGTTCTGATTACATTCACTTGATCCCTCCCCCTGCCGCGTTGTAACCAATTAGACAAGGCGGTAGAAGACTGCAAACTTCACAACCAATGAAACCTCCCCTTTCATTTTCCTTCTCCTGGCACACCCTCGCCTGATCGGGCCCCTCCGCTGGAAAACGCCCACTCGCCTTACAACGAATAAGGCTTATTCTTTCTAGAATCACACACGCCCACAACCGACATCTTTTCTCCAGGCGGTGGGATTCCGGGACATCGGGGAAACGCTCACATGTTATCACTAACCGCCAATTATTCCAATTAAGTACCCGCCATCCACCTATATAGACGACGCCCGCTCCCTGCCATTTCTACATTCGGGAGGACCGGGAGCGGACGTATAGGTTTCGGGACGCATCCATCAGATGTCACAGTAAGAGTGTGCTTGAACTGAAAGACTGGAAAGTGTGTGGATATATGTACATATGTGTATGCTCATTCAACCATGAGATTTGTATAGATTACTGCTCAGTTCATTTTGGGAGATTTCTCTCCAACCTACAAACGCTGTCATGAAATTTGTGGTTTTCTTATGTTCTCTTTTACAGAGGAGACAAAAACTGTGGACTCCATCCGCCCCTTCCCCCATGGGACATATTGTCCATTTAACTAGGGTAAGACTGGTGGCAGCATCGCCTGCCACCATCCTCATAGTTTCACATAAGTGTACACAATTAGAGTGCTACCAAGTCACGTACACACCACTTTTTTCACGCTTAGAAATCAATGCATGCATTGTCTTTCTTCCTTTTTTTCCTTACAGGTACTAATGACCCAGCGAGTTACATTAATCATTATCTCCCATACTTTTATTTCAGGCTTCAACTTTGGAAGCAGTTATAATACGGTGAAGTGTGACCAACGCCACACTCACAAAGTGGTACAATCATCCCAACATTTGGTAAGAACGGAGCCCTTTTTCTCATCTCTAGGTCCTGATGAATGCCATGGACCCAATTGGGCCACTTGGGCAGAAACATGTCGACCATCCACTAGACGGTAGGGGACAATAACCACCCCAATTACCGTCACATTCACATTTTAATATCATATAGTTTTCATTTCACATTAAAAAAGCCTCTGACTACTATAATGATTTTTAACCCCACTCACATATCCACGGGCCCCCACTTAGTCACTTAGAAGTGCATCCTTGTCGTCAAGTGTATGCCCGCCCTCCATCAAACGAAGGTTTTGGAGGGCGAGGACTGGTCAATGATGAAGCATGACACCAGGTGGTGTGTGAGACCAGTCCGTAACTTTTTGTGAGATGCCCACACTCACGACGTTCTTGTAACTCGTTTGGGTTATCACACTAGGAGCAGCTCTTTTGTGATAAACACAGTAGAAAGACTGCACCTGGTGTGGAGTGAACTGAGCATTGTCCTTCTTCAGCAAACAGCCTCTGGACTCGAGAGAGCCCATGGAAAGGGCACTGGCTGCAGCACTGAACATTGTAATACCACTGAAGCCTTTTCAGTGATCTTTTTCTTAGCCATCTCATTCAACAAATTGTTCTTAACTTTTAACAATTCCTTATGCACCTTACTTTTGACATCACTAGTTGCGTGCATATCAAGTAGAACCAAATCCCGCTCATAAAACGACTCCCACTCTTTGGGCCTTATTTTCTATCCTTTCAACTTTAACATTTGTCTCAAATATGACAATTTATTCAAGTCATAAGTTCCTTGACACGGAAAATGCAAGTCAGGTCTTTTCACTGTGATGCCATGCCATTTGTGCAAAAAGAGTATGGAACCCAGTCCTTGGCACAGGGCTACATGATCTGCTGGGGTGTCCTTTGGTGGAGCTGGATGTCTGCTATTTAAAATATTTTCAGTCAGAGGGTTACCCATATTGGAAGTCGTGGTGTTGTGCGATACTGTGGTGGTGCGGAGGCACTAGCCCTACATGGTTTGCAATGACACAGGAAGGCTGGGGTCGTATGCTATATTGCGGACAGACAAAACAGTGGGTTGACACATGTCACCACACACTTTCAGCCAACTGCCAGTATTTGCAGCAATAGAGGAAGATGTTCGTCAGGCAAACAAAAGGGGTCAATTGATACTAGTTCACCAAAGCATTCACCAGTGGTAAAGGAAAGGAAAGTCCTGGGTGCTAGTGACACTGTGATACCGGTGCTCCATGGACAGAAAGTCTCGAGCGTTCTTCTGGTGTTCCCAAAAGGGCAGAAGGTTCAGCTAGACGGCTTTGAAGACCCTTAGGGCTGTGCTTTTCAGGTTCAGGCATTCAAATAGACAGAGCAGAAGTTTTACACTCCGCATGTAGTTCAATCACACACATGAAACATGAAAAGCAACATTTGAAAAGAGGTGCGGTATAATTATGCTAATCCCAGGTTACCGACAGGGGAAATAGGAACAATATTAGCAGTACTTCAGAGGACATAAGAAGTAGCACAGAAATAGGTGGTAGCATACAGTACACAGCAGATATTGATAGACCTGCCAGCCAGTCCATTGTAGGTGGGTGGTAATATGAAAAGGCAATTTTATTAATGTGGCAATAATTATTAGAGGGGTGTTCAGTCCTTTGTCAGAGAGGTAGCAGCGTATTAATGTCAGTCACATAGCGTCTACAATACCTAAATGAAATGATAGCCTGATGTGGACTGAAAACACCCTGCAGCAATTAGAACAGTAGGTAGCACCCTAACAATGTTTAACCACAATATATGAGAGGCACATAACAATAACACAGTAAAAGAATACAATGAAACCCAAAATGATAAAGAATAAAACAACTGATACTCTCTCCCGATTGTGCCTAGGTGGACACCTGGGCACAGCTGGAGACCACCTAGTGCATCTAGCAGGAGGCAGCGGCCCAGTTGCTGCAGGTCGCCAGCAACAGCAGAGTTAGCCACCCTCAAATCAGAGTTCATGGAAACATGTTACTTGGCGTACTGAAATGTGTTGCAACTACAAGGAGGAGCCCTGCCTGGCTACCACTCCCACAATCTTCTTCCTGCACACCAACTGTGCGCAATCCTGAGGAAGGGAATTATATTATCACTGTAAAGATGGGCGGCAAAACTGCTGCAACTCTTGAACGAGGGGCTACCTCCTCCTATCCAACAAATCCTCAATCAAAACTCACCAAAAGACGTCCAGTCTGGCAATGCCTACTGACCTCTGCTCGACTGAATGGATATAGCATAATGTCCTCCACCCCCATGGCCAGGGACCATCCGTAGGCAAGGCAGTGGCCTGCAGAACTTCACCCTCCTTTGTACACCGTCAGGCAAATGCTGCTTAGCACCAGAGTCACCGTTGCCTGCCTGTTGGGGTGAAGGGGCGGTGCAGAAACTAAAAACGTAGAGCAAAAATGCACATTAGAGATGAGCAGAGATGGGTAGGAGTACCAGAGGTAAACACAGTGTAGGGGGGAGTAAGAAAAGTGCATTAGGCCAAAGCGAGCGCCAGTAAGTGAGGTGTAACCTCAAACAGTGGCACAGTCTGCAGTCGAATGATAGCAGACTGAGACATATTTGATTAAAGCCACAAAGAGGAGACAAAAGAAAGTGATCAAATAGCTGGCACAATAGCGATGTAGTGAGAAGAGTGGCAAAAGTGTAATAGAATTGTGGCACCGGCACAATGGATGAGAAGGGACCAAGAGAGCAGAGACAAAATATCGCACCATAAAATATCCATACAAATGTGCTAAGAGGGAGAAGAGCTGGAACAAGAGATAGGACTAAAACGAACTTACAGAAGGCAGAGTCCCTCAGCCACGGAGTGGACGGAGAGAGAGAGAGAGATAGAGATACGAAGTTTTCAAACCTCAGACCTCCAAGCGAAGCAGAAGGGCAAGAGCCCGGGGGCCAGTAGAAGTCAGCCATCCTGGAGCCACATTCTCCACCAATCGTGGAAGCTGTAATCAAGATTAAACAAATAATACCACAAAACCAACTCACTGTCAGACCATAAGATAAACAGAATGTATTGGAGACCAACAGGATTGTGCAAATACGTGCAGCACATAGACAGTCAACATGGCCACTGAGCTTCTGAAGATGTGATGTTTCTGACAGCTTTTATTGACAAAAACCACCGAGAAAACAGCATCGTAATGCATGTAACACAAATTAAGCATTGAATACTTGTTCAATCAAGAAAGTCCTAGGCTGCTTTACATCATTTATGGTCCAAAATATGCTATTGCTGACCACGTGTCTCGAGTATAAGACAGCTTTGTGACTTTCCACGGTATTGCAATGTATTCGCCTTGGTACTTTTCCATAAAAATAATTGCAATATCATAGCACATGCCAGAACTATTTCTAAATGTGATATGCTGAAAAACTTGCTAAGCTAGCATCCTGCTTTGTTTTTGTATATTTCTAGGGCAAGCCTTCCATTACAAAATCAGCTTTTTACTTGTAAACCATGGAAAAGTAGCATTTGTCTACTGACTTTCATATCAACTTAACAGGGCCTGAAATCCTAGACATTTGGTATCACTAATAAAATCTGAATCTGACCCAAGGGGACTTACTGTTAACAGTGCTGCAGCAATATTAACTAAAGAATCAAAGGGGAGCATTTGAGTATGGTCTATGAGCACACATTCCCTTCATGCGGCCACCAGAGAATGGGGAATAACCACAAAACTATTACAAGGTAGAGGGTGGAACAGGCATGTGGCTGACAAATACTAGATCCCCAATCTAAAAGGGTGTGTGCTATTACATATGGATAGTGTTAGTCCTTGTGCATGTGTAGAGTTAGAAGTAAAATACTTAGAACAGCAAGAATTTGACCAGACATTGTTCTTACTGTTTGCAAGACAGACACAAGTCTTACTCAGAGAGGTGGTGAGGAAAGCCGCCCTTCCTAGAACTTCCTGGGCTAGATATGTGTGTTTTCCTTCATAAAACAGTTTTCATTTCTGTTCACAGAGAGATGCCATAACAATAGCCAGGAAAATGTTTTGGCAGAGCACGTAGCCAGTAAGCACACCCAGTACGTTAGTCAAATGTTTGTGTGCCGGTGTGTTTGCAGCAGTGAGACGTTTTGTGCAGTATGAAGAGAATAGTGCAACAGGAAGCAGGCCCTGGCATTTTGTCTCTCAGAAACGTCTGGATCTGTACAGCAGGTGGGTCTCCTTCTAGAAACTATGATTTGGGTTTGCGTTTCTGCACTTTGTTTAGTTATCTCTGAGAGAGAATCTTACACTTTCACATGATTACTGTTGCAACCAGTTGGCAAGAGGGATGGGTCATGCATACCATCTGTGTCAGTTGGGTCCCTGCCCTGACATGGTCTTTACATGTCCAGTGCACTCCAAAGATGCCAATGACTCATTGCTGCCAACCAGGGCCCTCGCTCCATCTGCCAGGCTGTTCTATATGGTGATGTGTGCAGTTAACTTGGTATGAATGGGACGCTTCAGGAAGGAACTGAAAACCACCCTTTACCTCCTAGCCTTCCCTGGGAATGACTCTGGGACCTGCCCGGATCCTCGTCCAGGTCTCTCTTGCTTTAGTTTTCTTCTATCAAGAGTCAGGACTTTCGTCCTTCTTACGCCACCTTCTGGTTCCGGAATGTTCCCGTTGGATCGTGAAGTGGACCTGACCCCTCTTACATCACTGTCCTCCTTTGGCTGTGGTTCTTCGCATCTCTCCTTCCTTTCCTCTCCCTTGTGAGTAAATGTGAAGATGACTACCCATTTCACATTTCCCTCTAGCGCAGGCTGACACGGATCAGACACGAATCAGACAATACCTGATCGGTTTGATTCGATAGAAGGAATCTTACCCATACATTGCCTGACCAAAGAAGATGGACAGTTATCATCAGGGTGGGGTAGGTGCAGGACCCTAGCAAGGACCACAGGAGCTCCCGACCCTCTCGCTGGGGATTGTTTACAAACGCCCTTAGAGACAGGAATCATAGCCCCAGAACCAAGACAGCAGGACAGTGATCTGCAGAAACTATCCTCCAGGAAGAAAGGGGGGCGGGCTAATATCACTCAAGTCATGGCAGGGGTAGGGCCCGTTACTATTGAGAAAGCGGGCCTGAAAATTATATCGTGGAATATAGCAGGTATTGCAGGGAAATTTGACAACAAGGATTGGCGTCAGTATATGGCCCATTTCCATATAATTTGCCTACAAGAAAACTGGGCATTGGATAACACCCATCTCCAAATAGCTGGTTATAAATGCTTTTTCACGCCCGCACAAAAAACCTCCTCAGGTAGGGCCAAGGGCGGTTTGATAATATACATTGACCTAAGTATAGAAGGTAAATGATCTAACGTGGACTGGTTCGCAAGGAACATCCAGGCCCTGAGGTTCAGGAACAAAGGGTTGGGTCTTGTTTTGTTCAATGTGTATAATACTAGTCTCCCGGAAAATGACACTACTACTATGAGGGAATTAGACGCTAAGCTGAAACAAGAACTCGCTCCCGCCCATGGTGCTTTGGCCCCCTCGATACTAGTAATGGGTGATTTTAACTGTCACTTATGCCCGTGGTTGTTCCCGATCAGTGTTAACTGGTCAAAATGCCCAATAGAAAAAGGCCCCCATTTCAGCCACTCCCTAAGTGGTATCGAATTGGGCAAGCTCATCCATTCTCATGACCTCGAACATACAGTCGATATGATCCCACTGGGACCGGATGGCACACTCCCCCCTACTTTTAAAGGGAGAGGGTGCTCGTCCTACATAGATTATATTTTTGTCTCTAGAGGCCTAAAAAATCGGATCATCAAAGTAGGAATCGAGTGGAGTCCATTTAGCCTCTGGTTATGGAGCTCTTGTATCAGGTCAAGCAAAAGAACAAGCCTGTTGAGGGCACCATTGAAAGTGTGACGGCCCAGGGCAGAAGACTCAAGTGGGCAAAATTAGATGGGGTTAGATTTTACCAGTCCCTGATGGAAAGAGGCAAGTCACTCATTGATGAGTGTTTAGACCTCTTTGTGGTAGGGGCTCGCTTAAACGTGTTTGGACAAATAACTAGCTTGGTGGATGGGCTATTGTTGGCCAAGGCCTCCAAGAACACTCACCCTAATTCACCGAAATGGTTTGATGGGGGTTGTACACGCGCTGTGAAGGACCTAAAAATAGCCCTGAGCAGTACACCTAGGGATCAAGTTAAAGTAAAAATATGCAGGTCAATATATAGGAAGGAGCTAAAAAGAAGGAAAGTTACACTGCAGGGGGAAGCATGGGCGGCCTTGAGGGAGGCCTCTGAAAAAAGGGATATCACAGAATTCTGGAGATTAATAAATTCCCCTTGTTTTCAAGATAACAACGCCTCTGAGGTCGCAACAAACATCCTCCCGGAACAGTGGATTGTTCACTTTGAGGGCCTGTATAACCATGGGGAGGAGGATACGATAAAGGAGAGGGGGGTGAACATACAGAGAAAGAGGGTGGTATTCTCCCTGGAAGAGATTAGAATGGGTATCGAGGGACTTACCAAAAATAAAGCCCCGGGCCCAGATGGGATCCCCCCAGACCTGTTCCTGAGTCACGTGGATTTATGGGCCCCTATTATAACTAGAGTAATAAATGCGGCCATTATGGTCGGTCTGCCTCGGTCTTGGTCATCGGCCATTATTGTACCCATTTTTAAAAAAGGCAACAAAGATGACCCTCAATGCTACCGCCCTATTTCTTTGATAGATGTTACAGCCAAAATCCTGGGAAGAGTGATCCTGAATCGACTGACTGAGTGGGTCGAGGATAATAACATAATTTCAGATGTCCAGTACGGTTTTCGGACCGGTAGGTCCACCAGCGATCAATGCCTGAACCTATACATGCTGGTCGCAAAGTATACCAAAACCAGCAACGAAGCCATGTATTTGGGGTTCATGGACTTGGCCGCTGCGTTTGACCATGTCAATAGGAATAAGCTATGGGTAATGATGAACCAACTCGGAATCGACCCAGGGATAATCTGCATACTGAGGGAATTGCATAGAGAAACCTCCGCCAGGGTACGTTATAACAAGGATGGGGAACTGACAGAATCCTTCAGCTGTACAAGTGGCGTGAGGCAGGGATGTATTTTAGCTCCTTTTTTGTTTTCGCTATATATTAATAATTTGGAACAATCTCTTAATAATCTAAATACAGATTGTCCAAGGGTGGGGACACGTAACATCCCAGTGCTGTTGTACGCAGGTGATGCGGTTCTCCTGGCACGAACCCCTAAAAGTCTGCAGATCCTTATTGATGGGTTCGTCAAATTCATGGAGGCGATAGACCTGTCTGTCAACCTAAAAAAATCATATGTAATGACAGCAGGCCACAAGCCACGGATTGGCTTCACTTACAGAATTGGCACCCACATACTAGAAAGGGTGCAATCATTCTCGTATCTAGGTGTGCTCTTCGATGAGTCACTAAAATTCACACCCCTCGTGCAGGAAAGGTGTGGTAAATTGGTGGCATCATCTGGGGCCATCTCTGGTTATGGGAGGAGAGGTGGCCGCTGGTGTCCGGAACAAACAATGAACATTTATGGCTCAATGTGTTGTCCAAAAACCATGTACGGCTCAGAAGTATGGGGATTTACAAATCTTGATGGACTACAAAGGGAAGAAAATAAAATACTTCGTTCAGTATTGAAAGTCCCTAATTGTACACCAGCTCTCATAGTCCACAAAGAACTAGGAAGACCCTACTTAGAGGATCTGATCAAGTTCAGACCAATCCTGGCTTGGCTTAAAATATGGACGAACCCGGAAGCAGCACTGAGTAGGTTGATTATACAAGATTGCCTTGGTAGAGAAAAACATCTGAATATCCCATGGGTCAATTATGTTAAGACTAGCTTGGAAAGTATGGGTTACCAAGAGCTGTACTTAAACCCCTCACTGATCACTGCTCAGGATAAGCTCAACCTGAAGAGAATTTTCATGGAATCAAGAGTATCGGGCAGGATTACAATAGAAGGGAGCAAACCTACAGTGAGTATTTACAGTAGGCTTGAAACCACTGCAGGGATGGAGCCGAATCTTTGTGTCCTGTACAATGCCCAAGAAAGGTTTTTATTGCCACGTTTTAGGCTCAATTTTTTACCTTATTTGTTAGCTGATCCAGCTGGTTTTAGTAATTCAATTGAGCAGAAGGGTGCCTGCGGCTGCGACAATAGGTCTCCGCAGGACACCCTTCATTTTGTACTTTTATGTCCCATATACACAATCCCAAGACGTAGATTCTTAAAAGATATTCTAAAAAAGGCAAGGTTCACTCGAGCCAAAGAGGCACTGACCTTTCTACAAAGGGCTAGTGACCCGTTAACATTATGTGCGGTGATAGGTTTCTTGAAATTTGCACTCAGACTCAGAGCAACTAGAGGCCAGCATTAATTATGAACACTGTAGAATTGTCAACTCGTTAGTTTTAGCAAGCTACCAACAAGGATTTCCTGTGACTAATGAACTATTTGTATGTACATAGATTCATTCAATGTTCTGTATATTGATTTAATACTGTTTTAATTGTATATATGTGTATTCTTTTATGATGGTTTTTAACCACCGAATAAAGAACTATTGAATTGAATTGAATTGCCTACTGACCTCTGCTTGACTGAATGGATATAGCATTATGTCCTCCACCCCCATGGCCAGGGACCATCCATAGGCAAGGCAGTGGCCTGCAGAACTTCACCCTCCTTTGTACACCATCAGGCAAATGCTGCTTAGCACCAGAGTCACCGTTGCCTGCCTGTTGGGGTGAAGGGGCGGTGCAGAAACTAAAAACGTAGAGCAAAAATGCACATTAGAGATGAGCAGAGATGGGTACGAGTACCAGAGGTAAACACAGTGTAGGGGGAGTAAGAAAAGTGCATTAGGCCAAAGCGAGTGCCAGTAAGTGAGGTGTAACCTCAAACAGTGGCACAGTCTGCAGCCGAATGATAGCAGACTGAGACATATTTGATTAAAGCCACAAAGAGGAGACAAAAGAAAGTGATCAAATAGCTGGCACAATAGCGATGTAGTGAGAAGAGTGGCAAAAGTGTAATAGAATTGTGGCACCGGCACAATGGATGAGAAGGGACCAAGAGAGCAGAGACAAAATATCGCACCAGAAAATATCCATACAAATGTGCTAAGAGGGAGAAGAGCTGGAACAAGAGATAGGACTAAAACGAACTTACAGAAGGCAGAGTCCCTCAGCCACGGAGTGGACGGAGAGAGAGAGAGAGATAGAGATACGAAGTTGTCAAACCTCAGACCTCCAAGCAAAGCAGAAGGGCAAGAGCCCAGGGGCCAGTAGAAGTCAGCCATCCTGGAGCCACATTCTCCACCAATCGTGGAAGCTGAAATCAAGAATAAACAAATAATACCACAAAATCAACTCACTGTCAGACCATAGGATAAACAGAATGTATTGGAGACCAACAGGATTGTGCAAATACGTGCAGCACATAGACAGTCAACATGGCCACTGAGCTTCTGAAGATGTGATGTTTCTGACAGCTTTTATTGACAAAAACCACCGAGAAAACAGCATCGTAATGCATGTAACACAAATTAAGCATTGAATACTTGTTCAATCAAGAAAGTCCTAGGCTGCTTTACACCATTTATGGTCCAAAATATGCTATTGCTGACCACGTGTCTCGAGTATAAGACAGCTTTGTGACTTTCCACGGTATTGCAATGTATTCGCCTTGGTACTTTTCCATAAAAATAATTGCAATATCATAGCACATGCCAGAACTATTTCTTTTTTTTTTTTTTTTTTTTTTTTTTTAAAGTTTTTATTGAACAATAATTCGATTACAGGCACGGGCCTACAACCACCCGGGCCGGCCGCTAAGTACAGAATAAAATATACATTTATCAAAGCTGCAGTCGGTTCCCGGGGCTCGGCCCCGTAGTGACTCCGGATAGTTCTAAAGGAACAGGAGACTTAAGTCCAACAAACACAAAAAACTAAAAGAAAAACAAAAGGCGAGGCATAAAAGACAAACAGTGCAGGTCAGGCTTCCTCCGGGGAACTCCAGTTCAGACCATTAAGCAGCACGCGAAAGGAAGGAGTACCGGGAGGCTGGGGACGGGGGGGGGGGGCCAGGGGAAACGAACGTCCATATGTAGTCATTCCAAAAGGAGCCCGGAACCGTCAAGGGTCAGGGGGACATGGCGATATCGGTGTCCACCAGGGGGGGCGTACAGATACCCCCGCGATATGCATTCCATTGCCCCCAGATTCTGCCCCATGCCCCCGGCTTACCACGGGCAACATACACAGTCTTCTCCCTGAACATACACCAGTCCATATTCTCCTTCCATACTGACACGGTGGGCGGCCGCTGGGCACCCCAAAGCTGCGCTATATCTCTCTTGGCAATCATGTTCCCCAGGGCCGCCCACCGAGTCTGAGCTGCGCTATAATCATTGGGCTCCCACACATTCAGGACACAGCGACGCACCTCCGGCAGCAGCACAACCCCAGTGACCTGTCCCATAACCGTATGTACCCGTCGCCAGTAGTCCGCCACCTCGCGGCACTCCCACAGGATATGGAGAAAGGTGGCGCTGAGCCCACAACCCCGCTTACAGAGCCCATCATCGGAATATCCCATCGAGACTAAGCGAGGACCCGTCACATACACCCGGTGAAGAATCTTAAGCTGTACCAACCGGAGACGGGCCGGAATGGCGACCTCCTTGGGGGACGACAGTGCAGACTGCCAGTCCTCGTCGTCCAATTCCACCCCATCCCCCGTCCAAGCCTCCCGAAGGCGCACCAAGAGGTCAGCCCGATGATTAATCAGTTTCTTATAAATTAAAGAAATAGTACTGTCAGGGACATGTCCGTCAAGTATGCGGTCCTCGAGGGGCGAAGCAACCGGGATCTTGGTCCCCTCTCCAAAGACTGAAAGCAGGGCGTGTCGAACTTGGGCATAGCGGAAGAACTCCCTGTCCGTAAGCTCATATTCGGCCTGAAGAGCCGCGAAAGTCTTAACCGCGCCCTTATGCCATAGGTCCCCCACTTTGCTGATACCAATTGTATCCCACTGGTCAAACCCCTTCGTAGTCCAGAGGCTCCCCAGGCGATCGGAGGCAAACAAAGGAGTAGCACATGTCAGTCGCTCACTCCAGCCCGTGGCCGCAGTGGCAGCCCTCCAGGTCCGCACCGCAATCTTAGTAGGACCCGTAAGGGTCCGGCCAGCCGAGCGGGAGTAAAGCGCCCTGTTATAGTCCCCGCCGGGAAGCAGGAACTTGTCCATCTCATACGCCGGATTCAGGCCAGGCGCATACGTGGCATGGTTGATGGCCGAAAGCTGCGCGGCCCAATAATACCTGCGAATGTCGGGAAGCGCGATGCCCCCGTCGTACCAGGGGAGAGTAAGCTTAGCAAGAGCAATACGCGCCCGCCCGTCCCACACCAATCTCCTCTGCAGGCTCTCCACCTCCCGAAAGTAGGCCACTGGGATGACGTCGAAGGAATTCTGGAGTGCATAGAGGAACCTGGGAAGGGACATCATTTTGAACAGCGCGGCCCGACCCAGCGGGGACAGGGGCAGCCTGCACCACCGGGCCGTGTCCTCTCGCAATCGCCGAAGCGGACGCAGGAGATTCTGCTCATAGCGAGCCACCGGGTCCAGCGAAACGTATATCCCCAGGTACTTAAAGCCACTCAGAGATACCTGGATCGGAAGCCGAGGCGGCAGGAGAGGAGGACCACCGGAGATCGGATAGACGCAGGATTTAGACCAATTGATCGTGAGGCCCGAATTATTCCCAAAGGAAGTCAAAACGTCAAAGAGGACGTTGAGCGACTGCCGCGGTGAGATGAGATATAGGAGAATATCGTCCGCATACAGCGAAACCCGATCCTCAAAGCCCGGGGCCCACCGGATCCCTCTAAGCGAGGGCTCCCAACGGAGCCAAGCCGCGAGTGGCTCCAGGGCGAGAGCAAAGAGCAAAGGGGACAAAGGGCATCCCTGCCTCGTGCCCCTGCCGAGGGCAAAGGGCCGAGAAACCCGCCCATTCACCACCACCTGAGCCATGGGTCCCGTGTAAAGAAGCTTCACCCAGCCAATAAATCCTTCCCCAAAGCCAAACTTAGCCAAAACAGCCCAGAGGAATGGCCACTCGATGGTGTCAAAAGCCATCGTGGCATCCAAAGAAACCAGCACGGCCGGTTCGGAGAGGAGCTCCGCCCTGGCAAGGGCGCCGTGAAAACGCCGCAAGTTAAGAGCGGTGTTACGATGCGGGATGAATCCGCATTGGTCCGGATGAATAAGATCGCACACGACGCTCAACAGACGATTGGCAAGGACTTTCGCCAGGACCTTAGGCTCCGCATTTAGCAGTGAAATAGGCCGGTAAGAAGTACAGCGGTCTCGCGGCTTGCCCTCCTTGGGGATAACGACTATCGTGGCCAAACGCTGGTCGGCCGGGAGGGAACCCGCCGCCAGAGACTCACGGAACATGCGACTGAGGAAGGGCGCAAGCTTGTCAGGGCGCAATTTATATAGCTCAATGGGCAGACCGTTGGGACCCATAGCCTTGCCCGAGTGAAGGGAGCGGATCGCGGTCGCTATTTCATCCGCCGACAAGGGGGCGTCCAGCCGCTCACGGTCTTCAACGGACAGGCCGGGCAAGGCGATATCCCTCAAAAGAAGGCGAGAGTCGTCCTCATCCCTGTCAGTCACTTGGGAGTACACAGCCCGGAGGTGGTCGGCAAAACATTCCACAATCTCGTCAGGCTCCGTCACACACACACCATCCGCAGCACGCAACTCCGGGACCACACAATTCACTCTCTCCTTCCTGTCCAGCCACGCGATCAACTTTCCCGCCTTGTCCCCGGCATCGTACAGTCGACCCTGCTGCTCCCTATACATAGTTTTGGCCGCGTCAGTGACCAGGGACCTATACTCAAACTGTTTCAGGCTGAGGGCATGGAGCCCGTCCGGAGCGACATTCGCCTCCAAGGCCGACTCCAGCCCCACTATGTCAGTCTCCAGCCTCACCACTGCCTCACTCTTGACCCTCTTAGCCACCACTATCTGGGAAAGGGCGTGTCCGCGGATCACGGTTTTAAAGGCTTCCCACAGGGACATTGCAGACGACACCGACCCCTCGTTATCCAGGAAGTATTGGTCCATAGCCTTGACCAGGCTGTCACGAGTCGTAGGGTCTCGCAGGTACCATGGGTTAATGGGAGCGATCCGCCCTGCAGACCGCGGCCCGGTGTCGAAAAGAAGCCACAGCGGAGAATGGTCGGAGATACCCCGCGCCAGGTGCCTGACCTCACGAATCCGACCAGTCTGCGCCGCGGGCATAAGGAAGTAGTCTAACCTAGAGAGACTCCCATGCGCCCCCGAGTGAAAGGTGAATTGACATTGGGTCGGATGCATTAATCTCCAACTATCCACCAGGCCGAAGGTATCCAGCATCCCACCCAGCCATGCCTGGGCAGCGGGGAGGGTCCTTGGTGGGTGACGATCCAGTTCACCCGAAACCACCGAATTAAAGTCCCCGCCCATGAGCAGGAGGCTGTCCGGGAGGTCAAGCAGCATTCGACCCAAGTCAGTGAAGGTGGAGTTCTGGAGGCCCGGGGGGACGTAAACTGAAACCAGGGCAAGGGGCTGCCCCTCCCACCTCCCAATCAAGCACACATAGCGCCCTCTGTCATCCGAGACTATCTTAGTGATCTCCACCGGAAGTGAGGTTCGCAGGAGAATGCCCACCCCCCTGGAACCAGTTGTGAAGCCAGAATGGGCCACGAGGCGGTATCCCCCCCTGTTCATTGCATGACAAACATTACCAACCAGATGCGTCTCCTGGAGAAACACCACGTCAGGAGTCAAACGACGCAAATATTGCAGTACTACACCCCGCTTGATACGGTCCCCCAACCCATTGACGTTCCATGACATAAGCCTCAACCCGTCCCCCCCCATCCCCCCCAATAGATCAAGGGTCCCCCAGCCTGCAGCACAGTTCCCAAAAGTGGACAAAAATCAGTACCTCGCCCTGTAAACAAAAAACACACAGCAAAACAACCCCCCCTCCCCCCCAACCCGACCCCAGGACCAACTCCCCCCACCCTGCACCCCTGCGGGCCAAAAAACCCCCCCAACTTGCAGTGTGCCTGTCGCCCCTCTAACCCCATTCTACGAAAAGACCCCAGAGGAGGTAAGGGTCCCGTCCCCGCCCGCCCCCCTCACTGGTCCTGGTTAAACACAATATGAAAGTGAAATAAGACCCGACTGTACAGTGCAAAACGGCAAAATCAAGGACCAAAAGTCATCCTAAAGGGGACCCGTCACCCGCGGTGCCCGCAGAGGGTCCGGGACGGCCACCTCCGTCCGGCAGAGAGTCCAGCCAGTCACTTGCAGCCACGGGAGAGTCAAAAAAGGCTGTCCGATCCCCATGTTCCACTCGGAGTTTTGCAGGGTAGAGCATCGAATACTTTAGGCCCAGCTCGCGGAGACGACGCTTCACCCCTTGGAATCCCATCCGTTGTTTCTGGACCAGTTGCGTGAAGTCCGGATAAAAATTGATGGTCGAGTTCTCATGACGAACCGGGCCGTGGGTCCGTGAGGCCTGCAGAATAGCGTCGCGGTCCCTGTAGTAGAACAGTTTGGCCACGATAGGCCTCGGGGGGGCCCCCGGCCGTGGCCGACCGCCCGGAACTCGATGGGCCCGCTCCACGGCAAAGAACTTACTTAGGCCAGCCGGGGACAACTGTTTCAGGATAAGTTCCTCAACCACGAGGTCAACCGGGCGGCCGTCAGAGGACTCCGGTACACCTATGACGCGGATGTTGTTGCGTCGGGCCCGTCCCTCGAAGTCCTCAAGCCGCCGGGCCATATGATCGTTGACCACCCTGATGTCTCCAAGCGCGGCCCGCAGATCCGACACCTCCGCACCGAGGGTGGAGGTCCGTGTGTCGAGAGCCTGGACCCTCTCGTTAGTTTTGGAGAGGTCGGCCCGGATCAGGGTGACATCAATCGCGACAGTGTCAATCTTACGGGCCAGGGCCTCATATTGCGTCGCGATGGTTTCCCTAATGCCCTCAATGGCGCCCATAATGTCCTGCAGGGATAGTTCCGTAGAGACGGTCGCGCCTCCCTCCGCAGTATCCGAGGGGGGGCCAGCAGCGCCAGAGGGCCCCCTGCCCTGGGTGTATCGGTCCATGTTATTGCTCTGGACTGCTCCCCCGCGGAGGGAAGCCTTGGTCTTGCGGCCCTCGGGACCCCCTTTGCCCCCCATGTGAACACGGTCACTCAAGGGGACACCCAATCAAGAGGTGTAAGGGCACCAGCAAGAAGACCACAAAATGTCGGTAGAGGGGGTCCGAGGCGATAGACACTCTAGTAGCAGGTGAAAGAAAACCTCATTCAGAGGCCCAGGAAGCACCTCGCCACCCCGAGCGCACCCCCCTGCCGGTCTCCTGAAGTGCAAAACCGAAACCGAAAGTGGTGGATCGGCAACTGGCACCGCGCTGAAGCCGCTGTTGTTCAATTGCAGCCCGGCCCCTCGGGTCACCTTCACCCCGGTCACCTCCGTCGGGTGGGTCCCAAAAGTTCCGACGGCGACAACTCAGGATTCCCAGGTCCGATTTGAGTTGTGAAAAGAGATATATGCTCAGCTGGTCTTTATCTCCCAGATTCCATAAGCCACGTCAGGATATTCTCAGGATAGATTCCGAGGAGCAGAGAGGGTCCGGGGAGCCCTGTGCTCACGCGACCATCTTGGATGCGCGCTAGGCTCCTCCCTCTTCCAGAACTATTTCTAAATGTGATATGCTGAAAAACTTGCTAAGCTAGCATCCTGCTTTGTTTTTGTATATTTCTAGGGCAAGCCTTGTGTTACAAAATCAGCTTTTTACTTGTAAACCATGGAAAAGTAGCATTTGTCTACTGACTTTCATATCAACTTAACAGGGCCTGAAATCCTAGACATTTGGTATCACTAATAAAATCTGAATCTGACCCAAGGGGACTCACTGTTAACAGTGCTGCAGCAATATTAACTAAAGAATCAAAGGGGAGCATTTGAGTATGGTCTATGAGCACACATTCCCTTCATGCGGCCACCAGAGAATGGGGAATAACCACAAAACTATTACAAGGTAGAGGGTGGAACAGGCATGTGGCTGACAAATACTAGAGCCCCAATCTAAAAGGGTGTGTGCTATTACATATGGATAGTGTTAGTCCTTGTGCATGTGTAGAGTTAGAAGTAAAATACTTAGAACAGCAAGAATTTGACCAGACATTGTTCTTACTGTTTGCAAGACAGACACAAGTCTTACTCAGAGAGGTGGTGAGGAAAGCCGCCCTTCCTAGAACTTCCTGGGCTAGATATGTGTGTTTTCCTTCATAAAACAGTTTTCATTTCTGTTCACAGAGGGATGCCATAACAATAGCCAGGAAAAAGTTTTGGCAGAGCACGTAGCCAGTAAGCACACCCAGTACGTTAGTCAAATGTTTGTGTGCCGGTGTGTTTGCAGCAGTGAGACGTTTTGTGCAGTATGAAGAGAATAGTGCAACAGGAAGCAGGCCCTGGCATTTTGTCTCTCAGAAACGTCTGGATCTGTACAGCAGGTGGGTCTCCTTCTAGAAACTATGATTTGGGTTTGCGTTTCTGCACTTTGTTTAGTTATCTCTGAGAGAGAATCTTACACTTTCACATGATTACTGTTGCAACCAGTTGGCAAGAGGGATGGGTCATGCATACCATCTGTGTCAGTTGGGTCCCTGCCCTGACATGGTCTTTACATGTCCAGTGCACTCCAAAGATGCCAATGACTCATTGCTGCCAACCAGGGCCCTCGCTCCCTCTGCCAGGCTGTTCTATATGGTGATGTGTGGAGTGAATTTGGTATGAATGGGACACTTCAGGAAGGAACTGAAAACCACCCTTTACCTCCTAGCCTTCCCTGGGAATGACTCTGGGACCTGCCCGGATCCTCGTCCAGGTCTCTCTTGCTGTAGTTTTCATCCATCTATTGTCAGGTCTTTTGTCCTTCTTTCGCCACCGTCTGCTTCTGGAATGTTCCCGTTGGATCGTGAAGTGGACCTGACCCCTCTTACATCACTGTCCTCCTTTGGCTGTGGTTCTTCGCATCTCTCCTTCCTTTCCTCTCCCTTGTGAGTAAATGTGAAGATGTAGGACTGAGGAGCTAGAAAAGGGGGTGCAGCACAGATGTATGTACACCCTTCGCTTCTCATGCGGGCAACATGGGCCACTCTGTGTGAAGCCCACCTTGAGGCTGGTGACCGTACCTCCTGCCACGCCCCCACCAGCACACATTTCATGATCTATTTTGCACACCATGTTAGTAGAGACATCACTTTGGCTCATTGGCAGACCTCTTGCCCTGTCTGAGGCTCTGCCAGAGGCCAGTGTCTCTGTAAACCTGCATGAAAAGTTGACGTTCCATTCTTTAACAAAGGGTGTGGGAACCAAAAGTGCGGCAGGTGCAGCGGCACCGGGTCCAGGGTCTGCACTTACGGCTGTTATCAGTACTAATCAAGGAATGAGAAGCTCAGTTAATTGTTTGCCTGGGGCACCTGGCATCCTCACTACGTCACTCTTGGTACCCAACAAGTGCCACTATGTCACATTTTAAAAATGTGACATATGATATGTTGATGACTCCCAACCGCGCTCTTCACTACAAGTCTATTATCAGCTGAAATGGATTCAGTGAACCTTAGTACCCGAGGGAATTTAAGCTTAATTTAAATTTGTAAATTATTTTGTATCGCTGTGTCGCACTGAAGAATCTGTTAATATTTGCACATGTATGTGACGTATATGAAAATGATGACCCTTTGTGGTAGTCACCTCTCGGTAAGGATGAAAGGTGGATTGTGTGTGACCAGCAATGCCTTCCTGCACGTGCTGTTCATCTTTCTCACAGATGTTTTCGACTAAAGGTAGAATCAGCTCTGGGAATGGAGACACCGTACAATGTTCAATTACTAATTCCTTATTGTCATTTCTTGTGCTTTGTCATTCTCTTCGCATTGTAAATACTTCTAATGTTTCTCTAACAATTCGCTTCATCCCATAGGATGGAAGTTATCCTGTATCTTCTGCTTTTGGCCTGGGTAAAAAGTCCAACACTTGAAAGTTGTTACCCACCACCTACAGGTAGGAGAGGTGACAATCCCACCAGGTATCAGTCTGCAGAAAGCCTGCTTCATATCTCTGTACAGAAATCCTTGAAATGTAAAATAGCTTGTAAAGCGGTTGCCTCTGTGGAAGTTTCCCATGGCGCACACATGGATTTGGCCAGTTATTTTAATGTTATTTCAAAAAATGTAGAAAGGGAGGCGCTGTTTATCTGTCTTCTGAATGAACAGAACGGGGAGGATGGAAGTCTCTCTGTGGAGGCAAAACGTTCAAATAAAGTTGTTTTATGGTCAACATCCCTCCTAAAACATATTTACACAGATGAAGTAATGCTTTGATTTCATCCCTAATTCTTTGTATTGGGTTTCTGGGCGGTTCAATGCGGTATAAGTCAGTAATACATGTTGACAAGCAAGACAGTATGTAATCAGTATTCCAATCTTTACATTAGGAGGGATCAATTGGTCAGAGCGTCATTACAAGGCGTTTAGTATATAATGACGATTGACATCAACAGGTGAAGAGGTTCATAAACACAGTTGCATTCTTGTGTTATCGCTTGTGCTTGAGGTGCGGTCTGGTGGCTTAGTAGACTAATGAGTCCACTATAGGGGCCTGTGTTCCACCTCATGGGGACAGGTTCAAATTCCAGCGGCTCTACTTAGCCTCTCATCCTTCTGAGGTCGATAAAATGAGTATCATTTGGTAACAATTAACATTTGTTTTTCAGTGCCATAAACCCGTGGGTGACGTGCACTTTAAAATGAACGTCATGCTTTGTCCCCAGTGTGGAAAAGCCTCTACTCTCCTAGAGATTTGTGTCATAAGCATTTCACTAAGCCAAGTTTACAGTTCACAAGCTATGGTACTGTATCAGCAATGTTGTGTGATCTAAATATTATTAGGTACTACTGAAAATGTGGGGCCATGGCCACCATCATGGGACAACTGGAGGATGGTTAGGAATGGAAACTCTAACATGGAGGAGGGAAACAAAGTGAAATACACAAGCATACAGCATGGATAGGCAGATAAGGAGATGAGGGATGCATGGGCTGAGGGGGGCTTCGACACATGGTGTCTGTGGTAAATGATATGAGACTGGATTCTGTCATGTGTCTTAACTTTCCCTGTCCACGTCAAGGAAGATTAGCCGCTTAGGAAATACCGTGATATTGATAAACTAGTATTGCAGCCAGTAATGGACAGAGCGACACCGCCTGCCAGGGCCCGCTGCCACCTCTGCCAAAACTGTGTTTGGATCTTGAGGGCTATAAATGGCCACTGTAGCTTGCCATCAAATACATCCTGCTGGGAATGATAAATGCGAAACCATGGGATACGAGATCACTGCTATTGCCCAGGTCAGTGTCTCTCCTTCCAGTCGGAAAAACCTGTGGTGGGGCATCGTGGTTAAGCGGGAAAAAAATATTTTCTCTAGTCCACCAGAAGCCCCTTTACCTGCTCAAAATATTGAAAGGGCACCACATCAAACAACATGTCCCGAAGATACAGTAGCATGTCGTTCGCATACAGGGACACTACATGCACCGCACCATGATGGTTTTGTATCCCTATCTAACTCATTGCATGTTTAGATCTAACTGTCTTTTTGTCTGAATGAAATGTACTTACGTATTTATAGTGTTTGTAGATTCCCTGTACGAATCATTCCCACAGCTGGTATGTGACGAGCAGGCTGGGTATTTAGACATAATATCAAGGACCTCATTTATGGGACAAAATATCGAGGCCCTCATTTATGGGGAGTTAGGGTAGGGCAGCACCACAGTTCTTCTTGCTGCCCTACATCAATGTGAAAGGGCAGGAATGCATCACATTGATGAAATGTGGTGCATGCCTTTCCGTTACCCTTGTGCTGGTGCACAATTTGCTGCCCAGCATCAGTGTAGGCACCCTTGCACCCTGGTACAAGTTTGTCTGTGTTGCATGATGCATTATTTTTGTGCTGGAAGGGGGACCTTCCTGCACAAAAATAAACCCAAGAGGTGTTTTCCTCTTTCTGTGTGAAGCCTAAGGTTTCAGCCTTGTCCTAGGTTTACATGATTAAGTAAGTTTGAGGCAGTGTCAGAAAACAAAATCCATGTTTTTTTGCATAAGAAAACCCATTACAACACCAAAGGATTGTCTCTTTGATGCAGAGTAATGCAACACATTGTTTGCGCTGCTTTGTCTTACTCCAAATCTATTATGCCCAGTAAAGCCATGCAAAGCGGCTTTGCGTGACCTCATTGGTATGTTTGAGAGGCTGGCATTGTTATAGCAAAAAAAAAGTGATGATGTGGTGGCCTCATAAATAACTCCCCAAGTTGTAAATATCAGGAGACAGAAATACTAGAAACAAAATTGTGATACAAACATATTGTGATACACAAATATCATTATCACAAATATATATTTTTTCAGATAAGTAATGTTGTTAAGATAAGCAATTTTGTTAATATTGTTTCAATGACATAGATGCAAAAAATTTGTTTTTAATTATCTTAATTTGTTTTAGTACATAAATACATTTGATGTGTTACTATTGTTTATATGATTGTTAATAATATTTGTTAGTGATTTTTGCATTTTTAATTTAATTTCTAATAGTAATTTATAGTTTATAGTTGGTTGCTAGGTTTAAAGGGGGTTTAAGGTGGGAAGTTAAGTAACTATTAATTGACAATTACATTTTTAATTGAAAAATAATTTCATTGATTATTCAATTTGTAGATTATGCAATATTTATATTTGTTGGGTATATTTCAAGTGTGGGCAAAGTTAACAAAGTTATAATTCATTAACAACTAATGATAACGTTATTATTCATTATTTAATTGACTTATAAGGATGAAAATTCTGTATTAGCTTTATATTTTAGTTCTATTTTAGGTGTAAGAGGTTGGGTTTGCAGGGATAGAGGGTGGGAAGTAAAGTGATAATGAATTAACATTTATTTATTTAATCATTTCTTCCTAAATATTTAATTGCTAATTAAAGATGTGCTTTGTGCAATACTGATTTATTTTACTCATAGTTAAGTTGCGGGTGGCTAGTTTTGTGGCGGTGTAGGTTGGAATGTCCATTAGGTAAAAAATAATTAACAAATAATTGTTCTCTGTTAATTACTTAGATACATTATTATCATTTATGGAAATTGAATGAATGAATACGTATTGTAGTTATATTTGAAGTGTGGCCTGCTAGGTTTGTACGGGTTATAGTGTGCGAAGTAAATTATAATATAAAATTGTATTTTAATTGATAATTAACTTTTAAATTGTTTAATAATCATCTAAATTGTTTAGAGGGTTTGGAATATATATTACATTCTGGCAGTCACCAGTAGGCAGTTATAGATAGGACCATGTTTTTATAGAAAAAGTGTTTTTTGACGTGCCTATATCTTTATCCAATCTTCAAGAAAGTTTCAAAATAAAATGTCAAGCGAGTCTTGTTGTGCATGGAAAATTTGTAGGTGAATCATCAAGTTGGGGGCTGAGGGGAAGGAGGATCAAACAATAAGATTTCTCATGCCAGTTCCCCATAGGAGCTTTGAACATGACAACAGCCCAAACCACTGAACGGAATTACACCAAATTTGACAGGAAGTAGATTTTGTTTCGCAGATCACAGTTTCAGTTATCTGGTGTAAATCCATTCAGTAGTTTTTGAGAAAGTTAAAGGAAAGCAAATAAGGAATTCTGGGAGAAGCCTAAGCACAGATCTCATGGTGAGATCTGATTGGCTGCCAACACTTCAGAAAGGAAGTGCTGAGAGCCATCCATGCACTTGGCTTCAACCTAGTCCCATAAAATGATTAAAAAAGAAAAGGGGGCAAGGTAGGAATACCCTGACCCCCTAGTTGTGGTGGCAGGGCCCCATGTGACCCAGACAGTGCCAAAAAATAAATCTCTTTAAAAGAAACATTTTGCTCTGAAAATGTGACAGAGTCTAGCCGTGAATCTGCAACAATAAAAACACGAGCATGGGCTCAAGTGCATGTTTATAATATAAAACCCAGATGGACAGGTCCAAGGGCATTTTTTTAAAAGAGAAGTGGCACACAGCGCACCCCTCCTACTCCCTGGGGCTTTATTGATACAAAAATGGGGGGGGGCATGGGCTATATAAGCACCGGGGACAACTAGCTCTCTGGGGCTATAGAAAGATTCATGCGGGGCCATGTGGACCCCCTGATCCCTAGGGAACACCACCTTCCTGGGTCTAAATAGCACCTAATGGGGTTTTGCAGACCCCCCTGGGCCATGGTACCCACCACTTCCCTGAGGCCAAATATTTAAGACAAATATAGGAAATGGGCCACATTTCCCTTTTCTGGCCCATATATGGCCCTGGGGATCACCCCTCTGGGTCAGCTTCTGCTATGTTCTGGGGTGCCCATCCCTGGGACATAGCAGTTTGATGTAATTTGGCAGGAGCTTTGACAGCTCCTGACAAGGCAGAGCAAACACAAACTCTGCTCACTCTGTCAAGCAGGCAGGGAAAAAGACAAAATGATCGCTCTGGCATAGAGGGAGCTACATGTTTAGCAGCTTCCTGCCTGTGAGAGCAATGCTCACTCCCACATCAAAGTCGGATGTGACTGACGGGGCCTTGAGGCTCCAGCATGCAGTTAGGGAGAAATGACAAGAAAGAAGCAAAACAAAAGGTCAGAAACAAGCAGAAAAAGGCAGAACAAAGGTCAGCAATGAAAAGAAAATGTCAAGAGTACAGTCATAAATGAGCAGAAAGAGGCAGAATAAAGGTCAGAAAAAGGCAAAAAGAGGCTAAATAAATGTCAGAAACACACAGAAAGAGGCACTATACAGTTCAGAAATTAGCAGAAGGTGGAAAAATAAAGATCAGTATCAAGCACAAAGAGGCAAAATAAAAGTAAGAAGTGAGCAAAAAAAGGCATAAAACTAGGGGGGTGCAGTAAACTCTGCTGTGCCGGTGGAGTGTACTGAGTTTATCCACTCTGCGCTCTGCTTGGTACCCGGAGTTTGGCAGTGCAGGTGGAGCGGAGTTTACTGGTGCACTCACCGATAGACTTTCGCCCCTATTATTATAGCACCAGGAGGTGTGTTTGCAGAGTGGTAGAAACAGGGCGGGCCTCTGATGAGGTCTCATCAATCTCACTGGGGATGATGTGTTGGCATCAATAAGTGTTCTTGGCCCCGACAATCCTCAGTAGCCAAGGAAACTTCATCATCCAAGCAGTAGTGTACAAGGAAGCCCCTTTTGCAAAGTGGTTGAGAAAGAATGCTAGGCCTCCAATGAAGTCTAAGCAATCGCACTGCAGGGGACTTACTTGTAGCAACAACAGGAGTTCTTTGCACTCAATGACCCTCAGCAGCTAAGAGGACTTAATTCCCCAACCAGTAGGGTGCCAGATGGCACATTTACAGAGTGAATAAGGAAAGAGTTTGGGGCCTCCAACGAGATCTCGGCAATCCCATTGTGCAGGACTTACTTGTGGCAACAATAAGGGTTCTTGGCCCCCACCAACCCTCATCAGTCAAGGGGACTTCTATTGGGATGCAATACTTTGCATACTCACAGACCTTTGCATAATTTGGCAGAGCTTTCAGTAACTCTGCAGAGTTCCACAGAGTGAAGCTCTATGAGCTCCACCCAGGCCTACAGAAAATAAGCAGGAAACAAGCAGAACCCACCCAGGCACTCATGCACCCATTCACAGAACCACTCAGACACTCTCACATCCACTCACAGACCCATTCACTCATGCACCTACTCATAGACAGACACAGTTAGACACTCATGCACCCACTTACAGAATCACTCATACTCTCTTTTGCCCACTCACAGATCTACTCAGAGACTCATGCACTGACTCAGAAACCTAATTTAAAAAAAGAAAATTACAAATTCACCGAAAAAAAACAATGCTATGGCTTTCTGGAAGCAGAGCATTCATTTGTTTCCCTAGGCCAGTGCATATGAAATCAGGCAATGCTTTCACGAAGTTCCCCTTCGAGTTGTAGGTTGATGTCGGAACAAGGTGTAAAGTTAAAGACAAACAAATGTGATAGATGGAATGCAGAACAAATCAAAACATTCTGCCCCAGTCAAAAGATCTGGTTTAGATCCATCATTCTTTTGCTCACCATGCCGCCCTACTTTAGACCTGGTCATAAGCAAATCAGTCTTGACCCTGTGCCTCATGGGAACAGTCCTGCCCGAACTGCCAAGACAGGCCCTCTCTGGATCGGGAACAAGCACCCTAAGACTAGTTTCGGGGTTTCACCATTCATCAGCCAGGATAGCTTGATTCCAGTGGCACAGTGAGTCCGGGACCCACGTCTGGGCATACCCGGCGCACTTAGGGTGAGGAAGCAAAAGACATACAATTGATGAACAGAATGCAGAACAAATCAAAACATTCTCCCCCAGTCAAAAGATCTGGGTTAAATCTACCATTCTTTTCCTCAGCATGCCATCCCAGTTTAGACCTGGACATATGCAAATCAGTCTTGACCCTGTGCCTCATAGGAACAGTCCAGCTCGAACTGCCAAGCCAGGCCCACTCTTGACCGGAAACAAGCATCCTAGGACCGGTTTCAGGGTTTCACCCCTTATCAGCCAGGATAGCTTGATTCCAGTGGCACAGTGAGCCCGGGGACCCATCTCTGGGCATACACGGTGCACTAAGGGCCAAAGAAGCAAAAGACACACAATTGATGGACGGAATGCAGAACAAATCAAAACATTCTCCCCCAGTCAAAAGTTCTGGGTTAAATCCATCATTCTTTTGCCCACCATGCCACCACTATTTAGACCTGGCCATATTCAAATCAGTCTTGACCCCTGTGCCTCCTGGGAACAGTCCAGTCCAAACTGCCAAGCCTGGCCCTGTCTAGACCAGAAAAAAGCATTCTAGGACCGGTTCTGGCAGTTTGGGCTAGACTGTTCCCATGTGTCAGAGGGTCGATACTGATTTGCACATGGCCAGGTCTAAATTGTGGTGGCATGGTGAGCAAAAGAATGATGTATTTAACCCAGATCTCTGTACTAGGTGGATTTATGACATTTTTCTGCATTCTGTCCATCAATTGCTCTTTTTGCATTTGTCACCCCGAGTGGGACGGGTATGCCCAGACGTGGGTCCTGTGCTCTTCAAGACACTAGAGTCAAGTTCTCCTGGCTGATGAGGGCTGAAAGCCCGAAACCAGTCCTAGGATGTTTATTTCCCATCCAGGGAGGCCCGGGCCTGGCAGTTCGGATTGGACTGTTCCCATTGGGCGCAGGGTCAAGACTCATTTGCATATGTCTGGGTCCAAACTGGAATGGCATGGTGAGCGAGAACACATTTGATTTAGGCCCAGATCTCTGTACTGGGGTGAATGTATGAGACTGTTCTGCATTCTGTCCATCAAGTTGTCTTTTTGCAGGTGTAAAATTTCAGCAGGATGGATTGGGAACATCCTGGATCGGCCGGGAGCAGAATACTGAGGGTCTTGGAGTCTGGTGCCCAAAGTCACAGGGTACCACTTGAAAATGCAATGCACAGATGGATTTACAGGTAAGTCTAGTGGGTCTCCTTGGTGGAGGTTTGCAAGAGCCTGGGGACATGAGGAGCAGAGCTGGTTGGTTGGTGCTGGGGCTGCTTGGGCTAGCTGCAGAGCAAACAGTTCATCTGGGTATTGTACGTTCTTGGAGTTCTCACAGTCAGGAGCGGGTAACTTGGCGACGGTTAACCACAAATAAAAAAATATATATTTTTAGTAATACAGTTTTAAAAAATATATACTTTCCAGTGTTAGGTTATAGTGTGGCTCTGAGAAGAGTCTTTGTGTTTATTATGACTTTGTTGCAGCTACATGTAAGTGTGTATGCACAGTTTCAGGTTGTTGTGAAACACTCTGTTTCCTTTATCTATGAATTGAACTCCATCACTTCTATGGATGTTATCCATATCAAAACACAGATTGTTGTTATAGATACAGCCTGTGCTATGGTCT